>NC_056066.1:44768760-45393760 GCF_016772045.2 Ovis aries
CTAATGAAGGCAGTATTTGCCTTGGAGAGACATGAATTAATTATGGCTCTGAGTCCTCTGAGGAGTCTCTTTTAAGATGATGCTGAGTCATGATGAATACCTCTTGGAGTTGAGCTCTCCTTCTGAACCCGAAGTTCCCATGTTTATAGAAAAATTGAATCATTACATATTAAAATGGGAAGAGGGGAAAGATTCCTAAAAGAAAGACTTGGCTTTACTACACAGAGAGAACACCCCAAGGCTTAGGAACAATTAATCTAATAGTTACAGGAGTGATTGGGTTCTGATGTGATCATTGAAAACATTGGGAATTTTGTGATTTATTAATTGCAAGTTTTTTAACTTTTTTAGAAGGGGAAGCTAAGAATGTCCACACTGAAAAGTCTCATTCTCAGCTTCACCTCTCTTAGTCACAGGGACCAAATGGAATTCTGAGTTATATACAAAGGACTGGTTTTCCTAATCCTTGGAGGAAAGGGTCATTTTGACTCACTTGATGCTTCCAGGTTCCTCAAATTCTCTTATCAAAACAAATAAAGCTGTTTTAAAATTGCCCAGTAACAAAGAGGAACTTACAACTACAACTCTTTATTGTGTCTTATTTTTTTCTACTCTGTGGAACAAGAATTAATGCCTCATACATTTGACAAGGGCTCCACGTTGTGCTGGCGTTGCTGTGCCCTATCTTGGCTTTCTTTGCCCACTGAAGCTGAATAAAAAAATTATGGAAACAGAGTTTGGAGGAAAGAAAAAGGTGGTTTTATTACTCAGCCAGCAGAGGTGGGACATACAGCAAGCTCGCCTCAACTGCCCCTCCTTCTCCCCTCCCCCTTCTCCCCTACTCCCTCCCCATCCCCCCACCCCTCCCCACCCCTCCCCCCTACTCCCTCCCCCCCTCCCCACCCCTCCTCACCCCTCTCCCCTTACCATGAGGAGTCTGGGGGATTATATAAGATGAGGGCTTACAGTCAGGGGGAGGTGATGAGGAAGAAAAGTGTAAGGACCTTATATTCTTCTCTTGTGTTGTTTCAGAAAAAATGGTCATGGGCTGATGTCAGGTAGCCCAGTAACTGGGTCCATTGACTTTTGTGTATGGTACTGCTTTCCTCTTTCTGTAATGCAAAAAGAGGACTATGAGGGGTGGTCTTTGAAGAGAGCTGTAAAGGTGAGCACCAGATACAGGATGTAATTAACATAGAGCTAAGGACTGTAGCAAGCTTAGTTACAGACTACAGATGAGAATCAGTTAAAGTAAAACGTAGGAGTGATCAGGCCTGCTGACTGTCCTCTTTATTTTCTTTTTTTTCAGGAAAGAAAGACTCTTTCCTCTTTTTGCTTTTTCACTGCAATCCTGGGAGACACAGGCTGTATCCATCATTGAGGGTAGACAACAAACTCATGGGTTTAGTCTTTTGCAAACTTTCTTCCCCCTCCCGTGTTGGTTATGATTATAAATCACAGCCAACAAATACTGTGCAGATACTAATATGATACAAGTCAGATTAGCATTGCCCCCATTGGGGAGCTTTTGTTGAAGAAGCTCAGCACAGCAGGGCTGGGTTTCAGTCACAGGCTGTCAACTTGAGTGTGTCTTTGGCAGTGGGCACATCAAGCGGAACAGTTTCTCAGTGATCCTGGGGCTCAGGGCCAAGTGCTAGCCAAGCCCTTTAGGCATGTCTGATTCCTGTGACCATCCTCATAACCTTGCGAGCAAAGTCCTGTTCATTCCAGTTAACCGGGCAAGGGTGCTGAGTGACTGACATCCGTGACCTTGCTCATGACCACCGCCGGGACAAACGGGTGCGGGCAGTGTGGCCCGAGTGCCAGCCACACGTTCTGACACTGCTCTCAAGGCCCTCCTCACACAATAGTGACACACCTTTAAATATAACAATAATTCACAGATAACGAGCTTAGGCTTTGGAGTCAGACTTTGTTTGGCATCTAGCTGAGCCGCTTGCTAGCAAGGTGAGCTTTTGCTCTGTGTCTCCTTATCTATGAAGCATGAATAAGCCAACCTGTCGGGCTACTGACTTAATTAGAGACAGGGCACTAACCAGCCAGCCTGGCACTTGGGCCCTTTAGAAGGAGCTATTAGTAACAATTGATTAAATATTAACAACAAGGCATAAAAGCATAGAAAAAAGTACAGCTAACACTTATGGCAGAAAGTGAAGAGGAACTAAAAAGCCTCTTGATGAAAGTGAAAGAAGAGAGTGAAAAAGTTGGCTTAAGGCTCAACATTCAGAAAATGAAGATCATGGCATCTGGTCCCATCACTTCATGGGAAGTAGATGGAGAAACAGTGGAAACAGTGTCAGACTTCATTTTTTTGAGCTCCAAAATCACTGCAGATGGTGAGTGCAGCCATGAAATTAAAAAGACACTTACTCCTTGGAAGGAAATTTATGACCAACCTAGATAGCATATTCAAAAGCAGAGACATTACTTTGCCAACAAAGGTCCGTCTAGTCAAGGCTATGGTTTTCCAGTGGTCATGTATGGATGTGAGAGTTGGACTGTGAAGAAAGCTGAGCACCGAAGAATTGATGCTTTTGAACTGTGATGTTGGAGAAGACTCTTGAGAGTCCCTTGGACTGCAAGGAGATCCAACCAGTCCATTCTGAAGGAGATCAGCCCTGGGATTTCTTTGGAAGGAATGATGCTAAAACTGAAACTCCAGTACTTTGGCCACCTGATGCGAAGAGTTGACTCATTGGAAAAGACTCTGATGATGGGAGGGATTGGAGGCAGGAGGAGAAGGGGACAACAGAGGATGAGATGGCTGGATGGCATCATTGACTCGATGGGCGTGAGTCTGAGTGAACTCTGGGAGTTGGTGATGGACAGGGAGGCCTGGCGTGCTGCAATTCATGGGATCACAAAGAGCTGGAGACGACTGAGCAACTGAAATGAACTAAACTGAATAACAAAGAATTTTGGAAACTACCTTCGTGCACACAAATAATCAAGCCACAAAATCTCTATTCTTCCAGTCCACAAGCCTTTGTGTATTACATAGGCAGCATCTCTGGGCACCAGGCCTCTCAGGTATGGGTGAGCAGGAGTGGTACCATATTGATGGGCTCCTCTTCCTCCCTAGATACATCTTTATTTTTTTTAAGTTCAGTCCCTATACTTTTTTATTTATGTATATATTTATTTATTTCTGGTTGCACTGGGTCTTTGTTGCTGCACATGGGTTTTATCTAGTTGCAGAGAACAGGGTCTTCTCTCTAGTTGCAGTGTGCGGGCTTCTCCTTGTGGAGTCTTCTCTTGTGGAGCACGTGTCTAAGCGTGCAGGCTTCAGTAGCTGCAGCACATGGGCCTAGCAACTGTGGTGCACAGGCTTTGTTGCTCCACAGCCCGTGGGATCTTCCTGGACCAGGGATTGAACCCATGTCCTCTGCACTGGCAGGTAGATGTTCACCCACTGTACCATCAGGGAAGTCCCATATTCTTGATCAAAGTACATTCCAAGGTATTTGTGGAATAATACAGTATTGATGCAGAAGTGTTATCTTTTTCACTCTCTGACAGGTTCAAAGGAAAGAACACTGCATCTTGAGTCCTAGAAGTTAACATAAGTCCAATAACTCCCCCCTTAACCTTTTTTTCCCTTCCTGAACTACATTCACATCTATGCAGCATTTTCAGTGTTATATTTTATATTCTACTCTGTAACATGTACATGTCATATTTGATACTAGTTTGTAAGTTGCTTTCCAAGGTCGGGGCCATTGCAAACTTGGTTTTCTACCATCACCCAGCACAGAGTTTTAGGTACTAATGGTTTATCAGTTGTGTCTTTAGCTTTTTGGTACGAACCACAAGATGGGTGCTCAGTAATTTGAATTGTCACTCTAAACTAATCAGTAAGGTAAGTGTCCTTGTTTCTTCTCAAACTTAAAATTGATGGTTAAGATGCCAAGGGAGTCAAAGCAGTAGGTTATGTTTTAAGTCAAGAAGCAGTTCTTTCATGTCTATAAAGAATCAATACCATTATCCCTTCTGTAAACAATCCCTTAGGTTTTAAATTATTTAAATGTTGGTGTTCTGAGTCATTGTTGTTCACTGGTATTATCTGATGTTCGAATGTGACAGTGAAGCCTGTTAAACCTTACATGTCTGGCTTAATGGCAAGCATGTGAAGGGAGTTCTTTTTGGATCGACTCTTAACAATTGACCATTTTTACACTTTAAATGTAATACAGTGGCAGTGTGCAGCCAACTAAGATCTGATAGCAAGAACAAAATCTTTGTTTCCTTTATTACAATTATTTTTGACCCTGGCCCCTCCTGGGTCCTTGTTGGGGGTGGGATGGTGGGATGGTGTAGTTTGGACCTGGGGAGCTCGTAACTGGGGTCATAAACGCTCCTTCGAGAGAAGCCACTGCTCTGAAGAGAGTCGCATTCACTCTGCATTTTGTTTCCAGTGCCTGGGAGGTGGAAACTTCCAGGATGCCTTTGGCCACATCCCCAGTCCTGGAGGACTGAACTTGTATTTGCGTCTTCAGTAAATCTGTTCCTGGGAAGAGTGACTTGGAAGCGACCGGGTGCCTGGTAAGTTTCTTCTTGAGATTGTTTAACTGATTCACACACATACACAAAAATAGGTCATGCAGTAAATCATGTTCTTTATCAGAAACGAAACCAGAATGTTAGGCTCTAATCACGAAAAAGAGTGAACTTTGGTTTTGAAAATAGAGAAGTTGTCCATTGATTTCAGTCAATGTTCACAGCAGATCCTAAATCAATAAAGCACTGCTTTTCCTTGAAACATTTCTGTCATCATCTCAGTCATCATAAAACCCAGCTCCCACAGGTCTTCTGTCTTGTGCAGGTACTTGACTAAGAGCTGGACTCTACAACAGATCACACTGATTTCCTCGTTTTGCAGAAGGTGAAATCATGGCACAGAGAGGTTATGTAACAAGCCTCTAGGTTGCACAGCTAGAAGAGCTGCACCTGGGGTTTAGATCTGGCCCTGGATTGGTCTTGTCAACTGCAGTATAATATTGCCTCTCAGGCAGAAGTGAGGCAGGTAAGCACAGGTATTACAGGTACTGTGACATCGCAGCTGGTGGAGCTAGGACTGTGTCCAGTCTACTCCCAGCCCGAGGTCACCTCCAGCACTTGCTGTGGTTGGAGGGCCCCACCAGGTTCACTCCAAGGTGCTCACAGTCCTCGCTCTGGTCTAGTTTTTTGCCCAGGTGATTGTGGAAAGCTGTTTAACTCCTCCTTGGTCTCAGGTGAGTGATTGAGTGAGTGAGCATGTTGCCTCTGAGGAGGGCATGACCACCCACTCCAGGATTCTTGCCTGGAGAACCCCATGGACAGAGGAGCCTCAGTTTCCTATTTGCTAGTGTAACAAATGACCACAAACTCAGTGGCTCAAAACAGCACACAAGGACTTCCTGGTGGTCCAGCGGCTAAAACTCTGCACTTCCAATGCAGGGGGCCTGATCTCTGGTCAGGGAACTAGACCCCACATGCCACAACTAAGACCCGGCATAGCCAAATAAATAAAAATAAACAGACTTTAAAAACCCCTAACAGCACACATTTCAGTCTTGCAGTTCTGAGATTAGACGTCCAGAGTGGGTCTCACGGGGCTAAAACCAAGGGCTTGGCAGGGCTGGTTCCTGCTGAGGGTCCTGGAGAACCTGGTCCTTCCCATTCCCCTCTACTCCGGGCCCCTCTCTCTCCAAAGCCGGGATGTAGCCCTTCTCTCTGATTTCTCTCCCACGAGGGCCCCTGTGGTCATACTGCTTCTCAGGACAGCCTCGCCATCTCACCACCCTTAATACGATCATGCTGATGCAGTTATTTCTGCCGTTAGGTTCACGCTCACAGGCTCCAGGGATCCGGGCCGGGGCCTGACTCACCTCACTGTAACGTGTGTAGGAGTGATCGTGCTGAGTCGCTTCAGTCATGTCTGACTCTGTGCGACCCCATGGACTGTAGCCCACCAGGCTCCTCAGTCCATGGGATTTTCCAGGCAAGAATCCTGGAGTGGGCTGCCACGCCTTCCTCCAGGGGATCCTCTCAACCTAGGAATCGAACCTGCATCTCTTATGTCTCCTGCACTGGCAGGCATATTCTTTACCACAGCGCCACCTGGGAAGCCCATGTAGGTAACTTCAGTTCAGTTCAGTCGCTCAGTCGTGTCTGACTCTGAGACCCCATGAATCACAGCATGCCAGGCCTCCCTGTCCATCACCAACTCCCGGAGTTCACTCAAACTCATGTGTATCGAGTTGGTGATGCCATCCAGCCATCTCATCCTGTCGTCCCCTTCTCCTCCTGCCCCCAATCCCTCCCAGCATCAGAGTCTTTTCCAATGAGTCAACTCTTCGCATCAGGTGGCCGAAGTATTGGAATTTCAGCTTCAGAATCAGTCCTTCCAATGAACACCCAGGACTGATCTCTTTTAGAATGAACTGGTTGGATCTCCTTGCAGTCCAAGGGACTCTCAAGAGTCTTCTCCAACACCACAGTTCAAAAGCACCAATTCTTCAGCATTCAGCTTTCTTCACAGTCCAACTCTCACATCCATACATGACTACTGGAAAAACCATAGCCTTGACTAGATGGACCTTTGTTGGCAAAGTAATGTCTTTGCTTTTGAATATGCTATCTAGGTTGGTCATAACTTTCCTTTCAAGGAGTAAGCGTCTTTTTAATTTCATGGCTGCAATCACCATCTGCAGTGATTTTGGAGCCTAAAAATAAAGTCTGACACTGTTTCCACTGTTTCCCATCTACTTCCCATGAAGTGATGGGACCAGATGCCATGATCTTCATTTTCTGAATGTTGAGCTTTAAGCCAACTTTTTTCACTCTCCTCTTTCACTTTTACCAAGGGGCTCTTTAGCTCCTCTTCACTTTCTGCCATAAGGGTGGTGTCATCTGCATATCTGAGGTTATTGACATTTCTCCCGGCAATCTTGATTCCAGCTTGTGCTTCTTCCATCCCAGGGTTCTCATGATGTACTCTGCATATAAGTTAAATAAGCAGAGTGACAATATATAGCTTTGACGTACTCCTTTGCCTATTTGGAACCAGTCTGGTCCACACAAAATCTACAATGCTCTGCAAGGTTGGTTCATACCCAATTTCCCTTTTTTTTTTTTTTTTGCTTTACGTTTTTAAGTTCTTATTTTCCTCTCCTGCTAGAGCAGCTGATGGAGAATGAAAGAAATTTAAAAAGTAAATATTCAAGTGAGATATATTAAAAGCTGAGCTTGGGTGTCTTTGCCCCCAAGATATGCACTCAGAGGAATAGCCTGGCCAGCTCTGGGCAGCCCCACCCCATAGAGGGGCAGAATATGACTTCCTCTCATTTCCAAGTTTCACGCAGGTGAGATGCAGGTTTCCTGTGTGGATTCTGTGGCTGAGGTGAGTCATGTGAGCAGAGCGCCCTCGCTCCCTGCCCTGCCTGCACCCCACCTGCTCCGTCAGTGATGCTGGATAGAGAACGAGCGCTAAGTCAGATGGGCATCCTCGCCCTGTGCTGGGGAGGCCTCCCCGTCAGTCCTGGACCCCTCAGTTCCTCCTGTCCTCACACAGACTCTCACTGCACTCAGGAACAGAACTGAGTTTCTCTCCTGTCTCCTCCCACATGGCTGGAATGAGGGGCCAGCGCTGTCTTCTCTTCCTCATTCCGCCTTCCCGAGTCTATGGAAAATTACATTAGAAGTGTGGGGGAGGGGGAAGACACATTTCCGAGATGGAAAAACAACTTGGTTCACACTTTGGAGGATGTGGCTTTGGGTGGTTCTCAACCCCGAGTCTTTCTTTCCTTTCAAACGCCTGCCTGCTGTTTCCTTGTGGTCATTCAGTCCAGCTAAGAAAACCAGAGGCCACAGAAATAGGTGAATAAGTAAAGACAACGCAGTGTGTCCATGTTTGTATGGCTATTGCTTTTACGTTCCCTTTTCCCCCTCTTGCAGGTGATTCCCCTGATGGAACTGTTCTCCTAGCCGGCTATGATGGTTTATTCCATGCGTCACATTTTCTGTGACAGATGGAATAAATGTGCCCAGAAACGTGCTCAAACACTGTTCTTGATGTTTCTATGAAACTGTTTATGGGTGAGGGTAATGTTGAAATGGCACCCCACTCCAGCACTTTTGCCTAGAAAATCCCATGAACGGAGGAGCCTGGTGGGCTGCAGTCCATGGGGTCGCTAAGAGTCGGACATGACTGAGCGACTTCACTTTCACTTTTCACTTTCATGCATTGGAGAAGGAAATGGCAACCCACTCCAGTGTTCTTGCCTGGAGGATCCCAGCGACGGGGGAGCCTGGTGGGCTGCTGTCTATGGAGTTGCACAGAGTTGGACACGACTGAAGCGACTTAGCAGCAGCAATGTTGAAATGGTCAGGCCCTGAGTAAAGCAGGTCCCACCCCCCAAATGTGGTGGGCTTCGTCCAGTCAGTTGAAGGCCTGGATAAAGCAGTGACTGAGCTCCCTGGACCAACAGGGGATTGTCCAGCAGACACCCTTGAGCCCCAGCTGCCCTGGCCTCCAGCCCACTGGCCTCCCGTATCCTGAGGGAGGTTACCAAGTCTCCACAATCACACGAGCCAATTTCTTGAAATGAATTTCTCTCTCTCTCTCTCTATATATATATATATATATATATATATATATATATTTTTTGATTCTGTTGCTTCTCTTTGGTTCTGTTTCTCTGGAGAACCCTGGCCTTTTTCTCAAACATTTAACCTGCTTTTGAAGACAGGATGGGGTGGCCCTTTCTGAGCTGGGAGGGGCAGGAATGACATGCACAGAGCCAGTACTGGGCTCTGAGCTGTGATGAAGTGGGGGTGGGGCAGAACCTCCTCCCTGGTGGCCAGGCTCAGTGTCCACCCTGTCACTTCCCACTTCCCACCTGGGTGGGCGTGTGTGGCTCGTGTGACAGACTCTGTGAAGTGGCGTGAGCTGTTTCCAGCATGGTACTGTAGGTATGGCTGGGTAGACGCACCGTGATGCGCATAATTAGGAAAAGGTCAGCCAGGTTTTGCTCTAGAAAGTGTGCTGGAATTCCTTTGTGAGTTCCTTTGTGAATTGTGAATTCCTTCCTCACAATTCCTTCGTGAGGAATCAGGAGAGACCACTGTAGAAATGTCCTTGTCTTGACTGTATTTTGAAAAGGAGCATTTCTGGTCACCAAAAACTTGTTTAATAGGTTTGACCTTATACACAGGGAATTAAGCATTTAATGGACTGAATGTTACATTACCTCGTGTGAACTTGCTTGAGGTTTCATAATTCTTCCTGGATAAAGGTAAGCTTTCATAATTCACAGCTGAGATTTTTTTTGGAGAAATTTTTATTTTATTAAAATTCTATTTATTTAATTTTGGGCCATGCTATGTGGCATGTGGGATCTTGGCTTTCCAACCAGCAAATCCAATCCATGCCCCCTGCAGGGGGAGCGCAGAGTCCTAAACACTGGACTCCCAGAGAATCCCCTTAGAGACGTCTTTAAATAAAAATCTTTCATGAGTGAATATTTGGAATGTTACCATAGGGTGTCAATGTATGTTAAGAGATTAACATTACTGACTCAACACAAAAAATAAATCCAAATAAAAAATAGGAGAAGGAGCTGACAGCATTTCTCTAAAAAAGATACACAAGTGGCCAAAAAGGCCATGAAGAGATGCTGGACATCGCTAATCACCGGGGAAATGCAAATCAAACCCACAGTGAGATACCACTTACGCATGTCAGAATGGCTATTACCAAAAACAAAAAAAACCCCAAAAACTTAAAACAGAAAATAACAAGTGTTGTGAAGATGTGGAGATTGGAACAGTTGTACTCTTCTGATGGGCATAAAAACAGTACAGCCACCATAAAAACAGAATGATAGCTTCTCAAAAGTTAAATATACAATTACTATATGATCCAGCAAGTCCACTCATGGGTATTTATCCAAAACAATGTTAAGCAGAGACTCAAGCAGGTGTTCATAGCACTACTCACAATAGCTAAAGGTGGTTTAGAGACGAAGTGGTGTCCAACTCCCCCAATCCCATGGACTGTAACCCACCAGGCTCCTCTGCCCACGGGGTTTCCCAGACAAGAACGCTGCGGTGGGTTGCCATGCCCTTCTCCACGGGATCTTCCCCACCCAGGGACTGGACTCGGGTCTCCTGTGTCTCCTGCATTGCAGGCAGATCCTTTGCTGGCGGAGCCACCAGGAAGCCCGCTGAAACCTGGAGGCCACCCAGCGTCCACTGGCAGACGAACGGAGAAGCAAACTGGGTAGAAGCACACAGTGGAATATCATTTGGCTTTGAAAAGGAAGGAAGTTCTGACACATGTTACAACACGGATGAAGGCTTTCTGTTAAGTGCAACAAGCCAGTCACAAAAAGACAAATGCTGTATGAATCCATGAGGAGTCATTGCATGAGGTCCCTAGAGAATCAAGTAATGGAGACAGAAAGTAGGATGGTGGGGGCCAGGGTCTGGGGATAAGGGGAAACAGGAAGTTGTTGAGTAATAGGGACAGACTTTCAGTTTGGGAAGCTGAGAAAGTTCTGGTGATGACGGTGGTGATGGTTTACAACAATGTAAATTAGTGCCATTGAGTGCACACTTAAAATTGATTAAAATGGTAAACTTTATGTTACGTATATTTTACCAAGATAAAAAGACATTATTTCTTTCAATCTTAACCTCCTTGTCCTGATATTGTATTTTTTTTTTTTTAGACTCTGACAATGTCATACTTTCAGTTTCTGAAAGCAGCTTCTTCATAAATTGACTATACAGGACAAGGACAATTTCCCAATGTATTAATCATCTCTGCTCAAAATACAGCTGTGCACTGGGAATGTTTTCCAGGAAGTCTAGGAATCCTAGATCAAAGTTGTGTTTTATGGTCCCTGAGAAACAATGGCCTTGTTCAAAGTTTCAGGGAGGTAGCATTGAGCGTTTAGCCCTGTGTGCGTGGCTTTAGGGTTTCGAACCATGAGTCCTGGCTGCTACGCTGCCCACATGACCCTAGACATGAGGGCACAAGGCTCTCTTATTTACTCTCATGTACCCTCGGAAGCCTAAAATCAATTTTTGGTGAATAAGTTATTGAATGTCTTTTCCACTTCATTTCTGGGTAGATTAATCTTGGAAACGTTAAATTCTTTCTTTCGGATACTGAATCCATGTTCTGGGTCCTCACTGATATCCGTGTTCAGATACTGAATCTGTGTTCTGATACAGTTCTGGGCTGTATGCTGGGACCTGGTGACTCCAGCCTTACCCCAGAGGGCTGGCAGCTTAGCCCTCGAGGCTCCAGGTGGAGCCTTGATCTTGGAGTCCGGCCTCCAGAGCTGGAGAAGTCTATGTCAGTAGTTTGTAAGCCTCCTAGTCTGTGTTCTGTCACAGCAGGCTGCACGGAACCCAGGCACTGCCACGTTTTCCACGGCCCAGCCTCCCTCAGCCTGTGGATAAGAGGGACGAACACTAGAGTCTGCTCCTTCGGGAGCCTCTCGCTCCATCAAATGAGGTGATTTCCAGCAGCCCCTGCCCTGTGCAGCCCTGGACACACCCGAGCTCCTTCTGGGTACCGAGCTCCATGCACTGTGACCTCTTGTACTGATGTAGATGATATAACTGGTTCATATCATCCACGCTGACTTTTGAAAATCTCACACTAATGCAAACCAGTAGTCACGTATGGATGTGAGAGTTGGACCATAAAGAAAGCTGAGCTGAAAACTTGATGCTTTTGAACTGTGGTGTTGGAGAAAACTCTTGAGTATCCCTTGAACTCCAAGGAGTCCATACTAAAGGAAATCAATCCTGAATATCCATTGGAAGGACTGATGCTGAAGCTGAAACTCCAATACTCTGGCCACCTGATACGAAGAACTGACTCATTAGAAAAGACCCTGATGCTGGGAAAGATAGAAGGCAGGAGAAGAAGGGGATGACAGAGGATGAGATGGTTGGATGGCATCACCGACTCGGTGGACATGAGTTTGAGTAAGCTCTGGGAGTTGGTGATGAACAAGGAAGCCTGGCATGTTGTAGTCCATGGGGTTGCAAAGAGTCGGACCTGACTGAGCCACTGAAACTGAATTGAGCTGAATGCAAACCTTGCCCTTTCGGCTAGAGGGCAGGCAGCTCTGGAGGCGAACTATGACTCCTTGAATCCTTTTATTCCAAGTCACTCCTGTAGCGCAAGGAATCATGTGCTGTGGTGAAGGCCTCCTCATGTCCAGTGTCGCTGGATAAATAACGCACCTTGGGCACTTTTGCTTGGGTCACCCTGACATTTCTTTGATGCGCAGACTTGCACGAGACCACCAGAGGGAGCAAGACGCTGGACCACACACGCAGGCACACATAGCCTGGTCCCATTCATCCCGTCCTCCACAGGAGGATGCCCACGGCTCAGCCTCTGACCCCGCCAGCTGTGTCCAGCATGAAGGGCTAATCAGGAAAATGCAAATGGACGAGGGACAGAAGCGGGCAGGTTCCTGGGCAGACAGCATCCCTCGGGCTGGCACAAATTACGAGCACCAGCAGCAGATTGTTCTTTTCTCCAAGGAAGCAAAAGAGACCAACACCAACATCATGAATTGTCATAGAAATGCAAACTTTTCCCGCCTGGGAGCAGTGTTGATGCTGCCCCGGGTGGAGAACTGCATACCCACTGCCCACTGCTGGGAATCGCAGGATTCACCCAGGGGATCGCTGGGAATCGCTGGGTCACCAGACCTCCTCTGACCTGTTACCAACCCTTGACCTGGTCCAGTGGGTCTGGCCTGGTCTCAGCTGGTTGGGTCCATCATGGCCCTGAGGGTCCCCCCACCCCGGCAGGGTGACACGCAGGACATGCGTGTTGTGCTGAGAGCTGAGTGGGCAGGCCATCCCCTCCCACATGCCAGCAGGGTTCCCAGGCTTGGCACCCTCGGCCCACCGGCCTCACACAGCCACACAGAGAGCGCAGACAGACCCCAGACTGAGCAGATCAGGGCCTCGCTGGGAGCGGGGCACAGAGCTAGGCTGAGAGTGCCACAGGACCGAAACCCTGGCTGGGTTACCCTCCCAAGTTCCTTACTCAGTCTAGGACTCAGCTTAGTTATCAGTTAGGAAGAAACCCCCTTCCACAGGCAGGATGCTGAGCTGGGCAGCCCTGGACCTGCCCTGTCTTCATAACCCTAAACGGCATCTTTCCAACTGCCTCTCGCTCACAACCACTTGCTCTCTTGGTCCAAGTGTAATTATTTGTCTTCCAAATTTTACTTATTTTTGACAAAAATTGTGCCTATTTAAGGGGTCTGATGTGGTGGTTTGATACATGTACATTGTGAAATGATTGCCACAATCGAGCTAATTAACACACATTCAACACATCCACCACCTTCCATAAATACGTTTTTATTTTCTTTTTGTGGTGAGGACACTTAAGATCCACTCTACCACTCTTTTAGAAAATTTCAAGTATACAATGCACCACTGCTAACATACTATTGACCATGGGATTTTTGCAGAAACCAAAATCTGTGAGCTAATATGTCTCTGGTCAGTAGTGTGTTAACTAGAGTCTCAACTGTGGTTCAACCCCAGGGCTTATGCACCGGATGATGGAAGTGTGTGCCCTTTGACCACCACCCCCCAACCCCCCCCCGTCCCGCCCCAGCCCCTGGAGACCACACCTCCACTCTTTAATCTTGGAGTTTAATTTTCTATTTTTTTTTAGATCCCACAGGCTAAACCACACTCTCTGAAAGGTGATTATCTGCTTAAAAAAGAGAAGAATAAAAAATAAGGATATCATGCATCAGAAAACCTATACAAACAAGGGGCCAGGATCTGGTGGACTCCTGGACTCTGGAGGACATGCTTGGGTCTTCTCCAGGACCGTCTAGCAGGAGGGTGGCTCTTTCCTTGCCCATGTGGATTCTCCTGGTATCTCCTTCGGAAAGCATCGAGACTTTCCTGAGGGACACAGGGACTCCAGGCCAGGTTGGGGACTCAAACCCACATGGTTGGTAGCACTGATTTCCTGGGATTGCCTGTGTCCTTCTGTGTCTGATAGATGGTGGGGAGCTGCCTGATGTTGACCCTCAGAGAAATGCTGTAGCACCCAGGTAACTCCCAGAAAACTGGAGGAGTAAGAACCCTGTGGTGCCAGAGAGCAGAAGCTTCACCCATGAGAGGGCAGGGTAGGGGGAGCAAAGCCTGGATGGAGTGACTGACACCAAGCCGGGCCCTGAGGAGCTCCTGGCACAAGGCCTCTGTGTCCCCCCTTTCTGTGATTATAGGGAACAGCCTTCATTCAGCCTCCATGACCTTCCCTGAGTCCCAGTGGGGGAGATTCAAGCAGTTGTTAACTAGGGAAAAGAGGGGAGGTGAGACCAGGTAGAAGCAGTCAAGAGCAGCCTCGGGGAAGGGTCCTGGTTTCCCATCAATGGATATATACAACCATGTCTTTGAGCTCTTTTGCTCAAGACTGAAAACCCTCTAGGTGGGAGAAGTTAACGATTAATGATGGTATGGCTGCCCACAAGCACAGAGACCCCAGACCAGCTGACCTGAAGGTTGACGATGCTGACCTCTACTTACCTCACCACCCACCCATCAGAAGAATGTCCATAGACTGGTCACGCCCTCTTTAAACAATTACTATAAAACTTCTTGCTATCTCCCCAAGTTGGGATATTTGGTTTTGAAGGCCTGAGCCCACCGTGTCTCCCTGTGCCTGGCAAAGCAGTAAAGCTATCCTTTCCTACTTCACCCAAAACTCTGTCCCTGAGATTTGATTTGGCATCAGTGTACAGACAAGCCAAGCTTTTGGCATCATGACTGCAGGGAGTGGAGTCTGTGTGCTGCCCGGTGAGCACAGGATGGAGGGCAGGATGAGCTCGGAATGACCGTCACGGTCCCTGGCCTGATTTCAGATCGCCCGGGGATTGCGTCTGCCAAGGGGGCTAGAAATCATCCCACCTCAGAAGCTGTTCCGAGGATTAGGTGAGTTCATATTTGCAGAGGGCTTAAAACGGTGGCTGGCAAGCAGTATACACAATAGAAAGGTTTACTCAATGTAGAAAATAATGAAAATCAATGACCTGTATATTGAAAATCCCAAAGAATCCACTAAAAATTGTGAGAAGTAATAAATGAGTTCAGCCAGGTTGCAGGATAGAAGATCAATATTTAAAAATCAATTGTGTTTCTATGAACTTGTAATGAACATCCTGAAAATGAAATTAAGAAAACGACTCCACTCACAATAGCCTGAAAAAGAATAAAATACTAGGAATAAATTTAACAAAAGATGTATAAGGCAGGTGCTTTGAAAACTACCAACGTTGAAAGAAACTCCAGAAAATCTAAGTACAGACATACCTCATTTTATCCAGCTTTGCTTCATTATGTTTTTCACAGACTGAAGGTTTGTGTCAGCTCTGCATCCAGCAAGTCTAACGGCACATTTTCCCAACAGCATTTGCTCTCTTCATGTTTTTGTGTCACATTTTGGTGGTTTTCACAATGTTTCAACTGTTTTGGTATTTGCTACGGGATCTATGATCTGTGATCTTTGATGTCACTCCTATGACATTCTGAAGTCTCAGATGATGGTTAGCATTTTCTGAGTAATAGCATATTATTTAAGGCATGTATTTTTTTTTTTACATAATGCTATTGTGCGCTTAATAGACTACAGTATAAACTAGACTTTTATATGCACTCAGTTCAGTTTAGTTCAGTCGCTCAGTCGTGTCCGACTCTTTGCGACCCCATGAATCGCAGCACACCAGGCTTCCCTGTCCATGACCAGCTCCAGGAGTTCACTCAGATTCACGTCCATTGAGTCAGTGATGCCACACAGCCATCTCATCCTCTGTCGTCCCCTTCTCCTCCTGCCCCTAATCCCTCCCAGCATCAGAGTCTTTTCCAGTGAGTCAACTCTTCGCATGAGGTGGCCAAAGTACTGGAGCTTCAGCTTTAGCATCATTCCTTCCAAAGAAATCCCAGGGCTGATCTCCTTCAGAATGGGCTGGTTGGATCTCCTTGCAGTCCGAAGAACTCTCAAGAGTCTTCTCCAACACCACAGTTCAAAAGCATCAATTCTTCAGTGCTCAGCCTTCTTCACAGTCCAACTTTCACATCCATACATGACCACAGGAAAAACCATAGCCTTGACTAGCCGGACCTTAGTCGGCAAAGTAATGTCTCTGCTTTTGAATATGCTCTCTAGGTTGGTCATAACTTTTCTTCCAAGGAGTAAGCGTCTTTTAATTTCATGGCTGCAGTCACCATCTGCAGTGATTTTGGAGCCCAAAAAATATGCACTAGGAAGCCCCAAATTTTTTATGATTTACTTTATTGGGCTTCCCTGATGACTCAGATGGTAAAGAAACTACTTATAATGCATGAGACCTGGGTTCAATCCCTGGGTCAGGAAGATCCCCTGGAGAAGGGCATGGCAACAATCCAGTATTGCCTGGAGGACTTCATGGACTGAAAAGTCTGGTGGGCTATAGTCCATGGGGCTGAAAACAGTCAGATAAGACCAAGCAGCTAACACTTTGACTTTCATCATGTTTTCAAGAGACAGTCAATGGATGGAAATATAATTTTCATATTTTTATGAAACTGCAGTACACTCCCAAATGATCTACAGATTCAATGCAATCCCTATCAGAGCCCCAGCTCTCTGCCCTGTAGAAATCGACAGGCTGATTCTGAAATTTATATGAAAATTGCAAAGGACCCAAGATAGCCAAAAGAATCCTGAAGAAGAACAAATTTAGGGGATTCACATTTCCCGATTTTAAAACATACTTAAAAGTGATGGTGACCAAACACTGTAGTGCTGACACGAGGCTTGATCAGTGGAATAGAACTGAGGGTCTCTAAGTGGATTTTCACATACACAGTGAGCTGATTTTTGTAAACGTGACACTGACTCAGTTCTGCAGCTTGGGAAAACAGAGCTACTGGGGTCTGCAGTGAACACAGGGAGAGAGATGGGGAGAGATTCAAGTCCAGACGACCAGGGTTCCAGTCTGACCACTTCCAGTTTTCATGAGAAACTGGAATTTTAAAACATGTGGCAAAACAACTGTTCTCCAATAAAAATTTTTTTAAATGTGTAATCTCTAGGCAACATTTAACTGATAAGTAGATAAAATGTAAGCTTTCAGAAGAGTGTTCTGTACCACTCTTTTTATTTTAACAGAACAGAGAAGAGAGGGCAGAATCACTCAAAAGATTTAACAAATAAAATTCACAGCATACAAAGGAGCCTCTCTTTGGCAAATGATAAAATGACACGTCTATCAGAACAGACTCTAAAGAGCTTCTCATGATTTTTGATGCATTTCAGGAATGGAAACCTGTTTTGGGGTAGAAATAGCTCTGTTCTGTGCTGGAATCAACATTTGCAGGCCACACTGGACCCTGGAGAGCCTCACGCGCATGCAGAAAATTCAGGAATGGCCCCCTCCACTCTCTGAAAGGCACCTGCTGGATGTAGGAAATAGTCCCCCACGACCCGACAAGGCAGCGTGTTTGACTTCAAGGCCTGCGTGCTTCAGATGGCACTCGAGGACTCATTCTGTGTAAGCACTCATCCTGGCAGCTGCAAGGCTGGTGGTCCCAGGCAAACCCGAGTGTTTTCTTAAATGTAATTTCTAGAATGAGATCACACTCCCTAGACTGCATCTGATTTCTTCTGGGAAATCAGCAGGCTAGTGGAAAGGAGCACCTGACCACATTCTCTTAGCCCATAGGAAAGTGATAGAGGGCTATTCTTCCAAACGGAGATGTGTTTTGGTGGCCTGTATACAGATGTGCTAATTGAAAATTATATTGAGAGTTTCATTTCTAAGTTTGATATTGTTGTTCAGTACATATTATGTTTTCCTCACAGTCCATATGTCCCATATATGTTCACTGTAATGAAAACTATTAAAATACTTACCCTCTGTACAGATATACATTTCTCTCTGTCTCCCTCAGATGTGTACCAAGGCATATTAAGGTTTCATGGCTCAGTGGTAAAGAATCTGCCTACCAATGCAGGAGGTGCAGGAGATGGGGGTTCGATCTCTGAGTTGGTAAGATCACCTGGAGAAGGGCATGGCAACCACTCCAGTATTCTTGCCTGGAGAATTCCATGGACAGAGAAGCCTGGTGGGCTAAGTCCATGAGGTCACCAAGAGTCAGACATAACTGAGTGGTTGAGCTGACATGCACGTGTTAAGATGAGACAATTTGGCAGTGGAATTCTAAAGAAATATGATACTCTGTCTAAAAAACCTCTGATGTTGATGATAAGTTTAGACATTTTCTTTTTTTAAAATATACTCTTAATGACTTGAAATCACATAGTTTTTAAATAATACATTACACATAGTCTATTCCTTAGGTTATGTACATAGCATTTAGAGTCAGCAAGCTAATTCAATATGTAAACATATTTAAGATATTTTAATACAGCATCTGCTTTCCTCTGTAATACAGGTTGAAATCTTCATCAGTATTTTATTTTAAAGTATCATGATGAGAAGTGTTTTTGTGTACTAACTTAGTTTTGTGTGCAATCGATTGATCGCTTGGTTGCAGAAAACACACAGAGCCTGTTCCCATCTGAAATGTGGCCGGAAGGAAATTAGGAAGGATGAGGAGGCTGTGTCACTGTACTAGTAAAGGCTCTTTATTGAGCATCACAGAAACGCAACATGAACTAGGTCGATGAACACATGGTAGTGGTTGATTGTTTATTTTTTTTGACTCCCACCCAGAAGCCCAGGGTGGCTCCGGTGCAGCGCAGCTGATCTGGGCTGATGCTATCAGAGCTCCCGCCCCTTCCGTCTCTGGGTTCTGCCTCATCCTTTGGTAGGTGGGCTTCACTTGGTGGGAAAGACAGGGGACAGGACAGGTAGTGATCCCAAAGGGAAACAACTATCCTCAGTTTGTGCACATCTCAGAACGATGGGGCCTGGGATGGCAGCCCCCCGCTTTGTGTCCCAATGAGGTGTGGAAGAATCTGAAGTTAGTCAGTGGTGCTGGGGGTCTTCCTGCAGAGAGAAAACCTGAGCTCCATTTAACCAGCTGTGTGTCTTTCCGATACAAAGGAATTTACCCTTGAAAGCGAAGGTGAACTTTATAGGAGAGGATGAGGGACACCGGACAAGGAAGGAGAAAATAAAATCACAGGAAAGTGAGAACCGGCAAGGAAGATAGAGGAAAATCAACACTGTGACCAGAAGACGCAGGAACACAAGGCTTCTAGGAATGGCTGACACTCCCCTTGGGCAGACAGACAGGAGGTGTCTGCTTCACGTCTGAGGGTGGAGACAGACGCAAGGGGGTCTGAGGGTAATTCACGTTACAAGGTCCGCTCCTTCTCTTCTGTTACCCTTTCCCTATTTCACTTCCCTTTCAGAGAACACAAGAAGTCTTTAAACACAGGAAACCAGCTCTTTGTCAATATTTAAAGAGCAAGTTTCATCTTGGTAAAGATGTAAAAACCTGTAATAATGTGTTTTCTGTTTCCTGACTTCAGTTACCATTAAGGCCTGGCAAGAATGAGTGATAATATAGAGATTTCATGATCATGGTCATTTGATTTTTAATTGTCACTACTGGTTTTATTTTTTACTATTGTGGCATGACTTGTTTTTACAGGGAGGTGGGAAAAGAGAAAGTGAAAGTCGCTCAGTCGTGTCTGGCTCTGTGACCCCATGGACTATACAGTCCGTGGAATTCTCTAGGCCAGAATACTGGAGTGGGTAGCCCTTTCCTTCTCCAGGGGATCTTCCCAACCCAGAGATCGAATCCAGGTCTCCCGCATTGCAGGCGGATTCTTTACCAATTGAGCTTTCAGGGAAGCCCCACAGAGAGGTGAGAACAGTGCAAATTAAATACTAGATGTGAAACCAGTCAGAGGAGAGAAAAGAGAAGGTGGGCATTTAGAGAGAGGCTCAATTTTCCAACATTAGGGCCTCTGAGAGCTTCTTACTCCAAGAAGGGGCTGGGGTGAGAGGCGGGGGTCTTGGAGGAGGAAGGTGAAGTTGCTCAGTCATGTCCCGACTCTTTGCCACCCCATAGACTGTAGCCCACCAGACTCCTCCGTCCATGGGATTTTCCAGGCTAGACTACTGGAGTAGGGTGCCATTTCCTTCTCCAGGAAATCTTCCTGACCCAGGGATGGAACCCCAGGTCTCCCGCATTATAGGTAGATGCTTTTACCATCTGAGCCACCAGAGAAGGGGGAGGTGAGACAGACCAACAGGAGGCAGATGCAGGTTTACAATGAGTGGCCGGCAGGCTGTCATGGAGGCTGGGCAGGCTGACCTGCCCTGCCCTGACCTGCCATCTGCGAGCTGGGGGCCCAGGAAGGGCAGTGGGTGGTGTGGCTCAAGGCCTGGAGCTGGAACACAGGACAAGTCACCAGGAGACCCGCCTCCTCCCCCAGCAAGCCACCCCCACAGGGAAGAGCCTGCACCCTGCTCCCTGGAGGCCAGGACTTCATAGGTGTCCTTGGCCAGGCCAGCCCTCCTGATGAAAAGGCAATCAGCGAAAAGGAATTCCTTCATCCCACAGCTGAGTCCTGTCACAAGCATTGCCTCGGGCTGGCAGCCTGACAGCAGATGTGGTGAGATGACACAGCAGCAAATAATAAAGGATTAAAATCTCCCATCTTTATTCCCAAGTTGATTTAAAAAATAACAAGAGTTATTATTTATATAATGCCGGGGCAAAACCTGAAGTTCATTAAACATATCTCAGAGCCCTTTTTCAACTGGATGCTCAAATACTTGAAAACAGTCTTCAGCATAAAAACGTGTAGACATAGGGTGATTAAGCTAAGGACCTTGTGAAGATATAACCTCGTGCAGACCAAAAGCCCGTAGAATGATTGGTACTGAGAACTGGCAAACGCTGGTTATTTTGTGGCTTCTGCCTCCTGAAATTCAGGAAATCTATCATCTTTGTTTTTTTCTAAAGCAGAGTTTCAATATTTTGTGGATTCCCCTGATACTCTGACAAGTTCAGTGGACATAAGACACAGTAACAACCCTGTCTTATTTCTATCTTGAAAAAGAGAGCATTCATCTGATGGGCTGCCCATTATTCAGGAAGAGGTTTAGGGTTATTAACATTATTATTCATAACATTATTATTCAAATGGCCATCTCCTGAACATTCACCCAGGTAAGGTCATGAGAAATTATATTACACGACTGGAATAGCCAGGTTCCCATTAGGCCCTGTGAACTGCAGGTTTGGTGGAGGGGTGAGGCAGTACCGACAGACCCTGGGGGACTTTGTCTTCTCAGATTCTGCCTATGTGATGGGCTGCGCTCGTCAGGGGCTTCCCTGGTGGCACAGTGGTGAAGAACCGCCTGCCGAAGCAGGAGACATAGGAGATGCGGGTTTGATCCCTGGGTTGGGAGGATCCCTGGAGGAGGGCGAGGCAACCCACTAAAGTATTCTTACCTGGAAAATCCCATGGGCAGAGAATCCTGGTGAGCTACGGTCCGTGGGGTTGCAAAGAGTCGGAAAATGACTGAAGCAACTTAGCACAGATGCACCAACCAGGGCCCAAGCTCCGCTGACTGATGCTCACGGCTCACTGGACACCCATGGGTGCTGCTTTGACCAATGTGTTCGTTACTACTTGGTCCCAAGTTGGTGTCTTCTGTTTTGGTATCATTTCAAAATTTAGCTAAGGATTAGGTGATCCACAATTTCACAGTTTTACTAAATGTTAGATAAGGCCTAGTTTCTAAAGAGTAGAAAATGCCATCATCTCACTAAATAGTAGGTAAACCCATGAAACATGAGATCAGAAAGAATGAGTGAGACGTCTTCTCTCCAGGAAGCTTTGCTTGAATATATTTTAAAACAGAGTAACTAAAACACATGGTTGAATCTGATGCATGGAGGTGACCATATATGACTGAGAAATTTTAATAAGTCTGGAAGGATTCTGCATTCAAGGATCGTTGTGATCATTTGTTTTGAGGAGTTTCAGAAGCAATGGGGAGTCTTTGGTTCGGGGAAGGAGCAGAACCTGGCCTGGCTATCCAGGGGCTGGACTCCGAGCACAGGATGGAGGAAGAAACCACTTCTATGCAGGTCAGGTGGAAGGGTCTGAGTTTATGACTTTCATATCTTTTTCAGAGCATGACGACTGCATTCTGCCTTTCAGTCACGAGAGGGAAGCACCGGACTGAACTAAGCCTCCTCAGGGCTTCAGCAAGAGGGAAAACAGCAAACACAAAACGGAAAGCTTCTCTGTGATCCCGTCCTTTCTTGATTCCTTCTATTTTTTTCTCCCTTTCTCCCCTCTTCCTTCCTCCTTGCCTCTGGTGCATCATCTTCCCACATCTTGGCAATCTTCCTAAACGTTCCTAAGAGAATTCCTGCTTTGTGCATCCAGGGAACAAAGAGATTCAGGGAACAAGCCCACTTTCACCATGATGGACCCAAATTACGTATTCTAATCGCAGTGGCTGGTTTTGGTTCCTGAATACCTGAAGACCATTTGAAACATTAGTAAGTTAATCAAAAGTGATTCTTAGGAGCTTTGTTTCCTTTCCACATTTCTTGAATTCTTTGTTCTGCCCGAAAATGCTTCCCTCTGAGGTCATCAGGATGCACAGGCAACCTGGAATCGCATCCCAGGCAACAGCACGGCCTCGGAGACATTGGAGGGAGGGATTGTGGCCACCAGTGTGTCCGGACATTGCCCTAGAGGTGGCCCGGGCCCCCCATGTGCCCACTGAGGGGGTTGAGGGGCTGTAGGTTCCACACGGCTCCTACTCTGTGACCTTAAGCAGGGTATTTATTTCTCCAAGGGTCAATTAGAAAGGTATTAAAATGAGGTTAGTAATAGTACTCATTTCACAGACTTTTGAGGACGGTACGACCATGGATTTAACATCTAGGGTCTGCTCTATGCTATTGTTATTATTTTTTTAGATCTTACTTTTTGTTGTGCTGTAGTTGATGTACAATGTTATGTGTTTCAGGTGTATACCACAGTGATCCCCAATTTTTAAAGATTACACTCTATTTAAAGTCATCATGAAATGTTGGTTGTATTCCCTGTGCTATAAATAGATGCTTGTAGCTTATTTGTTTTAAACATAGTAGTCTCTACCCCCGAGCTTTACCTTGTCTCTCTCTACTGGAAACCACTAATCTGTTCTCCATGTCCGTGAGTCTGTTTTTATTTTATTATATTCACTAATTATTGTTTTATTAATACGATGAATTTCAGCTTTTTAAAAACCCCTATTTCTTGTTAAAAGCAGATTGGAATTATTGCATTAATAATCCTTCAGCTTTTCCCAAACTCCTAAATGATGAAAACTACGACTCACTTCATCTGGAGGAGCTCATCCAGTCAAGACACGTAGGAACACGAAATGTCTCTTTAAATATGCATAAATTTGACTTGATGCCCACAGCATTGCTCTCTTTTCAAAACCGTCTTAATTGCCAAGAAAATAATGCTGTAGCATCGAATACGTTTTATAACAAAATTAGAATTCTATTTAGAGCATCCTGGCTAAGCCAGATATCTGGAGTCTCTGCTGTCCAGCAGGGCAGCTCCTGGCCACATAAAACCACCGGAGGCTTGGAATGTTGCCCACCCACCGTGTGGTGGAAAACACAACGGATTTAAGGACTCTGTGTCACGAAAAGAGTGTGATGACCTCATTGACATCATTTTTGCATCAGTGGCTTGCTGAATTAAAACTCTAGTTGTATTGGGCCACATAAAATCAGTTCAGTTCAGTTCAGTTGCTCAGTCGTGTCTGACTCTTTTCGACCCCATGGACTGCAGCACGCCAGGCCTCCCTGTATATCACCAACTCCCAGAGTTTACCCAAACTAAAATACCCATATAAAATATGTTATCAAAAAGCATATTTATATGTTACCCACATAAAATATGTTATCAAAATTACTTTCATTGTTTTATCTTTGCAAAGTGCTTTAGAAAATTAAAAATTCCCAATGTGCTTGTTTGTATTTCTAGTTGAAAGCATTCTCCTAAGGAATTCTGCATTTGTTACAGTATTTTCAAAAGGAAGACAAATGAATGGGGGATAAATTGAGAACACAGTCAGTTAAGAGGTACTTAAAGGAGGTCTCCCAGTAATTCACAGAGCAGCTTTCTCATTTCCCATTTCTGCCAGTTTTTTGACCTCCGAATCATTTATCTTTATTGAAATGTGACAAAGCCTTTTCCTTTTCTTTTCTGCTTTCTTGGGAAGCCTGAGTCTTAATGTGAGTTATCAGTAAATCCATCAAACGTGAACAGAAGTGAGTCCCGGGTCCTACCTGCAAGGCTCCTCTTTCTGCACTGCTGCCGGGTGATGGGTGCTCAGGTTGTGGACACCCAGCTGCTTGTCGTATTAATGGCCCGCTTATTCCAGGCTTCGCTCGTTCAGCTCCATCTCACTGAAAAATTCAGGCATTTACTCCTTAAATAAATACGTTGCCTCTCACGACACATCTTTTTCTCCCCTTAAAATGTCAGGAAAAATACATATTTCATAAAAACTCACCCTCATGTAAGAAAGTCACCCCCCACCATACACAGTGTAATGAAATCAGCAGTGAGAGATGGCATGGTACTAATTTTTGTCCTGCTGCACAGATTATATCCTAACTGCGTTTACTACCGTGCTATTTATTAAGGATCATGAGCTGCCACGAGGCCAGAAGCCTGGTCATTTCCAGTGGCCACACGATCCCCATGTTCCCCTGATGCTGGTTACTCTCCTCCTCATTACATTCCAGCCAGGCTGGACTTTCTAAGATTTCAGGAAGCATTTTATGACACACAGGGCAGGAAAGGCATCATTTATAACATGTGCTAGTTACTTGTCTTTTATTTATACACCGTTTTGCTCGAAAGGCTTTTATTTCCATGCAGGCAGTGGATCCTCAATTCTATTTCCACAAATGCGCTGCCTCCGCCTGTCTTCCTATTGTGTTTTTATATGACTACCATGTTTGCATAATAAATAACAAGAGAGAATTAATTTTGCTTTTGGCTGTGGGTGTAAGCAAAACCTACAAACACAGTCTCAGACTGGATCTGTGTTACACCCACTCACATGTGGTCAATCAGCCCCGGAAGCCTGTTAACTGCTGATCATTACATTATTAACTAAACCTAAACCTGTATTGGTTCTAATGAGGACTCAGATACTGGAATGACTGTGCTGTCCCATGGGTTCTTCAGTTGTGGGATGTGACTGGATCTAAAAGAGAGACGATTCTTTTTTTTATCCTTCTTTTCATTTTAATTGTGATATTGGTAATGTTACTTTAGTTACCTGGAGCAAACATTCCTTTTTTTTTTTTTTAAGATTTGAACTAAATTTTACTTTAATTAATAATACTATATCACATGTTAATTTCCTGTTTTTTAAAACATAATATTTATTTGTAATCTCAGAATAGGATTAGAAATTTTGAGGCTCATTCAAATTTTTTTTGCTCACAACGATAATAAATTTTCTAGACTTTTAGCAGTAATCCTAGATATGAAAATACATTGAACTATATCACAATTTTGAGTGATTATAAATTAGAAATCTAGCATTCTATTCGTACTACGTCAAACAAGTGGATTTAAAATGTCACAAATTTTTTAGCTATTCAAAAATGCATAAGCTTTCTAAAATATATATGTTATATTATACATACTATTTATATATATATGTAAACTAAAGTTTTCCTACTACGAACAAGGCGATTCTTTTTTCAAACAGTCGGAGCTCCTAGAACAAACAGAAGAGAGTGGGAGGGGTGCTCTTAGTGCCAAAGAAAGGCCCTGGGGGTCGAATCCGAGGCCCCCACCTTTCCCGTCCCCCTTATCCCTGTGACCTCAAGCGTGACTCAGCTTTTCTGAGCCTTTGTCTCCTCGTATATAAGGAGGGAATAGCGCTGCTTATGGGGCAGGGTGGTTGCGAGGGTTGACGCAGCGACCCTGGAAAACCACATTGTGAATGAAACAGCAGGATGCAATGTCACCTTCCTTTAATCATTTTCACCAACAAATAATTAAGGTCCCAAATCCTCTAGGCTTTGGCTTTGTGGAAAAACGTCAACACTGTTAATCCAGGAATGAATGAGAGGGGGTGGGCCAAGTGCCTGGATCGGTAAACAGATCCTGATATTTCTCTCTCCAGCTCCCAGGAAGGCATGGCTTTAACGTGTTTCAAAAATACCAACTGAGAGCTCCAGGATCAGCGAAGTCCTGATTCGATGCCTGTGCCAGTCAGCATCCAGATGGCCGTGTGGCTGAGTGTGGTCCTTGACACCAGAAGTCCTCTACCGCCAAGATTTGATCGTGGCGACCTGGTGGAGGAGAGGGTGGGAAAGCCAGGGGGAGCTGAGGCAGGGTCCCTGTGGCCCCAGAGTGGGAGGCGGCAGGAAGTCTGCTTCCTGCTCTGTAAGGGCTGGGCGTGCAGTCTGGGGCAGACTCAGACTTCCTCCATCTCTTCCTCTTGAACTCTTCCTGGCGGCAGGGACCTGCATGTCCTTTTTCCTTCTCAGGTAAACATACAAGGTCTTCCAGTTTAAAGCAATTCACAGTCACATTGGGAGAAAAAAAGAATGTCTCAGTTTAATTCTGAATGAAGTTTAATAGCCTTGATCAATAATTTGTTATAGATTTTTTAATAGACTTTATTTTTTAGGATGAGATGGTTGGATGGCATCACTGACTCCATGGACATGAGTTTGAGCAAGCTCCGGGAGCTGGTGATGGACAGGGAAGCCTGGCGTGCTGCAGTCCACAGGGTCGCAGAGCCAGACAAACTTAGTGACTGAGCAACAACCGCGATAATTTCTTAGAACTGTTTTGGATTCACAGCAAAATCGAGCAGAAGGAGCAGAGGTTTCCATCTGCCCCCTCCCCTTACTTTCTTTCCCACCATCAGCATCCCCATCAGGTGGTCCATGTGTTACAACTGATGAACCTACCTGGATGCATCGTCGTCATGCAGCATGGATGCACCATTGACATCAGGGATCACTCTTGGTGTTGTACGTTCTATGGGATTGGACAAACGTTTAGTGACACATATTCATCATTATAGTGCCACACAGTGTATTTTTTCCACCCTAAAAATCCTCTATGCTCCATCTAGTCATCCCTCAATAATTTGCTCTAGATTTCTAGCCTAAATTTTATATCTCAGTTTGACATTTTTCTTGTTAAAACCCTAAGGGGATTCAGTGCAGCGAGTTTGCTGTGGTAATTATTATCGGCACATGGATCGAAGCTCTGCATTCACATTTCCTAACATTTTATTTGAATACGACCATTCTTGGAAGAAGTCAGCAGTGCCCTGGCAGCAAACGTGTTCTGGCAATACATCCCCTGTGATGCCACACCGTCTCTGTCGGTCGGTTGGTGGAAGTTAAGAGGTGATTTCCAGGCACAGTGAGTGATGTAATTTGATACTGTATTAAATTCTACATTTGAAAAAAAAAAAACAGATGTGTCATGAAGCCACGGAGTGACATCTGGAGGTGCCAAAGAAACCAGCATGTAAACATACACCTGCAGGTCCCACAGGCCTGCAGAGAAGGTGGGGTGTCTCATCTCCACTCCTTCTGGGAACTGCTGCCCCCCACCCCTTGTCCCATCCTGCAACCTCCCCTCCCTCAGCCCAAGTGCTGCTGCTGCTGCTGCTAAGTTGCTTCAGTTGTGTCCAACTCTGTGCGACCCCGTAGACAGCAGCCCACCAGGCTCCCCGGTCCCTGGGCTTCTCCAGGCAAGAACACTAGAGTGGGTTGCCATTTTCTTCTCCAATGCATGAAACCCCGGGTCTTTAGATGAGAAGAGATGGTACGTAAACGATCAGCACTTCCATCGTCTGGGAGACTTGTTTCTGACTGGCTTTCGACTGTGTTCTCGTCTTCACCTCGCTCAGTCGCACTTTTCAGATAAAGCTTCAGATCTCCCTGTTATCCTTGAGCACTGCCCGCTCTTTTTTCTCCATGTCTTCAAATGAATGAAAAGTTCTGCTTTATTTCCAGGGCTTAAAAATTATAAAAACTCCCTGAAAACACGAATTATTTGTAGTGGTGACAGGCAATTAGTAAAGCGTTTAGATTTATTATGAACCCCAGTGAAAATGGGGTTTTGTTTTTCTTTGGTTTCTTAAACACTCGCCTGCAGGTAATGGGCTGAGATGGAGCCTTTCCCATGGGCCAGTTCTGGGTCCAGTGGGTAGCCTTTGCCTCCCTGTGATGTCTCAGTGGGACTCACCCACCTTCTTGCGTCAGCTTTCTCTCTCTACTTCTTTTTTGGGGTTCACGTGTTCATCCTGAAACTTCCTCCAGGTATAAAGTTGATTCAAACAATAGTTACTGTGTGGGTCTCAGCACTGGGTTGGGTATTGCAGTGGCTTGAGTCTCACTGAATAAGGCTTCGTGAGGATGCATAGATGGTAGAATTCTCTCCCTTCTGGAGGCGGGGAGGCAGATGCTCAGCCTGAGGAGGTGAGGGAAGGGTCTCTGGACCTGGTGACCTGCAACTGAGACCTTGTCCCTCCAGAGAAACCCTTTCTCTATTTCCTGCCAACAAAATAAACTTCCTCGGGCTCCCTTCCAGGATCTGGCCCTCCTAGTTTATACCTCCTCCTAAGCCCTCTTTACCATCTTCCATTCCCAGACCGCCCAGGACTAAAACCATTCCCTCTATTCTGAGATCTTTCCTGCAATTGCTGTCCCAACCTGGATAGCCAATTTTGGCATCAACATTTAAGAAAAAACCCACCCTTACTTTTCCCAAATCATCTTCTCTTGAGTTAAAAATTCTCCAATGTCCTTTCAAAGCTGGTTTTTTCCCCTAAGGAGTCTAGTTTATACACCCACATATCTAATACCTAATACACATATATGCACACGTATATATGTATACACACATATGAAAATGAAGAGGTGTAATTAAATCTTTAGAATGTTAATACCATTTTGTTTCCTGTAGAGCACCATTGACAAGAAATGCTGCTAACTAAGCTCTAATACTTTGGCCACCTGATACGAAGAACTGACTTGTTAGAAAAGCCCCTGATGCTGGGAGAGATTGAAGGCAGGAGGAGAAGGGAACAACAGAGCATGAGATGGTTGGATGTCATCACTGACTTGATGGACATGAGTTTGAGCAAGCTCTGGGAGCTGGTGATGGACAGGGAAGCTTGCTGTGCTGCAGCCCATGGGGTCACAAAGAGTCAGACACGGCTGAACGACTGAACTGAACTGAATATTAACATAGTGTGCTATGTATCGGGCTTCCCCTCAACAGCTCAGCAGTAAAGAATCTGCCAGCAATGCAGGAGACGTAAGAGATGTGGGTTCAATCCCTGGGTCAGGAAGAGCCCCTGGAGGAGGTCATGGCAACCCACTCCAGTATTCCTGCCTGGAAAATGCCATGGACAGAGGAGCCTGGCAGGCTACAGTCCACAGGGCTGCAAAGAGTCAGACACAACTGAGCGACTCAGCAGCAGCATATTATGTATTATAGTATACTATTAATAGCTATGTTGTAATATTGACATTATTATTAGCATTGCATCACTAATAACTATAGTATTGTGATAACTATATTTTAGCAGCAGCCGTACCATCATTAACTATGTTATTACAACAACTACATTGCACTGTGGTGGATAGGTACTAGGCTTGTTATTGGCAGCTCTAACCGCAGCAGCAGAACTGTCCCGGGCACCTCCTGTGATGAGCAAGAAACTCAGCCTTTGCATGGTCCCTGCGGCCCTTTAAAACCCCAGTCACTGAGGAGGATGTAAGGGGCAAACCTTGCACCTTACTCCCGCTCCGCCCCCAACCCCTATTCAAGAGCAATCTCCAGGATCCTAACACACGTGGAGCCTTTCCCTGCCTTTGTCACAGAAGGTGTCTTTCTTTTCACAGGTACAACACATTACATACGTGATCTATTAAAATCCCTGGGAATGTGCTATATATTAAAGTGATCAAACCTTCCCAAATAGCTTGAAAAGACAATTTCTTTCCTTTCATTTAAAAAAAATTACAGTGTATTTGATTTAACAACAAGGACCTACTATATAGCACAGGGAACTATATTCAAAATTTTGTGATAACCTATAATGGATAAGAGTCTGAAAAAGAAGATATATATTCTGAATCACGTTGCTGCGCACCTGAAACTAAGACTTAACTTCTGGTGTTTGACCCCTATTTTCCTCCAAAGATGTTGAAAATTTCCATCCCTTCCAGTATTTTGGCATTTAAGTAACAGCTACCAAACTGCCTCTGATCTTAAGAAAAAGAATACAAATTCTTTAGTCAATGTGTTCCCATATCTGGCCTGGAGAATCCCCATGGACAGAGAAGCGTGGCGGGCTACAGTCTTTGGGGTCACAAAAAGTCGGACACAACTAAGTGACTAACTTTCACTTTCACATTTTGTTAAATTAGTCCTAGGTATTTGGTGGTAGAGAAGGGAAATTACAGATGCAATCGTGAAAGCGTGGCACCATGCAGATGGTGTACACTGTGGACAGTCATGTGTTGTTATGGTTTTACAAAGGATTTTATGAAGAGTCTTTAACAGCATTGGAAAACGTGGAGCCTATGAAACTAAGTGAGAAGGAGCCGACATTGACGAGCAGCACAATCTCAAATACTTTAGATTAGGAAGGCATTTTTTTTTTTAAAAAAAAGGACTAGAGAATATGACGATGGTAATAGCTACTCACAGCTTGTACCTCTGGGTCTTGGGATTTTATTAATACATCTCTATTTTTTATCTTTTCTTCTATACCTTTTTGCGTTTTCAAAAATGTCCACAATGTGCACGTGTTTCTTTAGTAATTTAAAAAGAGGTGGTTTTAGACTGAGAAAGACCGTGTAGATGGTTTAGGAACATTTTCACCACATGCATTGTATCAGGAGGCATGATCTAGAAGGGACGTGCCCTCAATTAAAGCCGTTTTATGTCAGTGTTTGGGCTGATTGCCTCACAAAGCTCTGCAGATCTGGTTGCGGCCTTATCAGAAAATCTCCACTCTTTCTTGTCAATTCTGGCTGAAAACTATTGTTAGGAAAGACATTTGCAGGGAGTTTTTTTTCTGGAGGTGTTTTTTTCCTGACCATTAATTTTCCACTTGCCTCGCATTTTCCTTCGACTTCAGGAAATTTGGTTTTTATTGTCCTCCTAGGAGGCCTGAGGGCACAGGGCGTTCATACACCGGCTTTTTCCCCCAAAGACTGTTATTTAAATTTCGATTATGACCACATGAAAAATTTGTTGGGAAAAGTAATCAGTAGGGGCCATATGTTAGAGTTTCAAAAATCACCCTAATTTCCATTTAACTCACATCATAAAAATCACCCTCCCATTCAATCAGACTATTATAAGGTGTTTTAGATGAGTGATGTGGTGGCTCGGGCGCAGGCGAGCTAATAGCGGGGCCTTGATCTGCAGGAGAGCCATTAATCTCTGTCTTCACACACTCCATTCTCACACGCGTGCACACACACACACACACACACACACACACACACACACACACACTGATGGAAGCAAAACCATAAAAAGAAAGCTCTTAAGAGTACATAAAAGTGGGAGTAGGACTTTACATTTTTATTTTTATTTACTGGAAACTGATGGCTGGGAGCTGAGGCACCCCTGTGATTCCCAGTCCAGATCCCATTTCAGCCTCCTGTCCGTCCTGCCCTGGGCTCTGGACCACTCGCACCCCAGGTGGACCAGCCCTGGCTCAGGAGGAACCAGAGCCGGGGGAGAGAGCTCGGGGTCCTCGCTCGTGTGTCCCATGACTACAGACCTGCACCTGTTCTGATGCTCCTCCTCCTAGCGTGTCCTTACCTTTAACCCTTAACTCTGTGTGACACACCAGCCACCTACAGGAACGCTGCCTTGCTAGCAGGGTGGTGATGAGAGGCAGTCCATTTAGCATGCCTGACGATTCAGGCTTCATTCCATGTCCTAGGACTGAATGACCCGCATGCGGGGTTTCCATGTTTTTAAAAGGGCAGCTCGTGACCCAACAGTTTTGTTTTTGGAAAGAGGTCAGCTGAAGCTTAAAGTTCCGATACTCTGGCCACCTGATGTGAACAACTGACTCGTTGGAAAAGACCCTGCTGCTGGGAAAGATTGAAGGCGGGAGGAGAGGGGACGACAGAGAATGAGATGACTGGCTGGCATCACCGAATCAACGGACGAGAGTTTGAGCAAACTCTGGGAGGTAGTGAAGGACAGGGAAGCTTGGTGTGCTGCAGTCTATGGGTTTGCAACGAGTTGGACATGACTGAGCAAATGAACAACAGCAGCAGTACCAGTGGGCTTGCTTTAAAACCCAGGTTACTCTCCATCTTGTTGTTAGTCCAGCAGTGCTTGGGCCTCCGTGTCTGCTGGGTGCATAGGCCTCGGCTCATCAGACCACCGATTCTTACTCGGGGAGAGAGCTCTGGTTTCCCCCACGCATGTTGTCAGGACGGTGATCAAGGCACAGCCTGCTTGCTTCACTCTGTTGGTCCTCCAGCAGGCACCAGGAGAGCAAGTGAAGTGGTCTGTTTGTTGCTGGAGGCTACAAATGACATACACATATTCTTGGACAACTCAACAACATCCCCAGGTGGGCGCTGAATCTGTTTTGCCTGTTGTGGAAATTGGCCTGATGAAAAATGATCACGTTTGAAAATCCATCCTACAGGAGGAATGCATTCCAAATGAAAGGCCTGATTCTTCTCAGTTTCATTTTCTGACTCTGCTGGTTAAACGTTCTTCACTGACTCCGTGCAGCTGGCATCAACATGGTTGAGGTGTCTGCATTACCTGCTGAAAGGGGATTTCTGACCGCTTGAAAAAGGAATTTGCTAGAAGTTTTCAATAGGTATTTGCCAGAAGTTTTCAATAGGAATTCTCTAGAAGTTTGAAATCAGACTGTGCCAGGAGTTATACCACAAGGCCATCTTTTCAGTGGTTTGGCATTCATTTCCATTAACAAAGAAAGCCCCCAGAGCGTAGAGGGAGCCCCGTCCCACAGGAGAGGCTGAGTCCTGAGACTGGGGAGCCAGCCTGGGGGGCAGAGCCGATCATGAACAGGAGACTGGCCTGGATCAGCATGGGAGTGATCAATTCTGAGCTCTTCACCAGCTGCAGTGATGTTGTCAGCAATCGCTACTCCACACACAAACAAGACAGGCACTGCAGGTCCATGTCCAGATACGGCGACAAATCAAAGAAGAGTCACCAGCTAGGCATGGGGGGTGGGGCGGGGGGGGGGAGCAAGGGCTGTGTCTCCCAGGGTCTTTGGTGTCACTTCCTCAGCTGGAATATCAGTGCAGTTGCCTCTGCTTGGACAGGCTCTAGCTAGAGTTTTCATTTTTCTTCCAGATGCAATGATGCCACACTAACATTTACATCGAGACAACCACCTAACTGGTGAACTTTGGCTTGGGTCAAACACAGGGATATGTGTATACATATATTTCCACTGTGGGGTTTTACTGGTTTAATGATGACTTGTAGACTGCTTGGGAAATCTTCTGTTCACTAAGACAGAAAGACAAAACTGTTTCATTTCCTTTCATGAGAAACCCTACTGAGTTCTAAAGTGAAAATTTATTACTGAGAAGAGACTTTGATTTTAAAGAAAAACATCTCTTTTTTTCCCTTTTAGAGTATTAGAAAACATTTTCAAAAACCCACATATATGAATGAGAGGTTTGGGAAAAATACGAGCATCCCTAACGGCAAACCTTATTTGTACACATGCTACTTAGAAACATTAAAATAAATTTCATGCTCACAGCGCCCTGTGAAACTTTAGGACTGTGACTTCCCTTTCAGATTGCCAAAATGATCGTGTGTTCAGGGAAAGGGTCAAGTGTTCCAGAATGTACATATAGTGCTGCTTTTTATTCTTGGAGTTCTGAATAAAACACAAATGAAGATGAACAAATATCCCTGGAACATTTTTCAGCCAAAGTAGCCAGTTGCTCATGAGCCTGCTGTTAACACACTTCAAAATCCTCCACGTGCGTTCTGTGGCCACCTAATGTTTTACTAATATTTAGAGATATTCTCACAGTGGGAATTTGCAAATGCTCTCCCTCCAACTCGGGCACACTGTATTAACATAATTCCAAATCCGATTGCTTTTATGTGATGAGAGAGAGAAAACAGGCTTGCTATTTCCAGTCATGAATTTCAGATAGAAAGAAAGAACAGTGAGAGGATCCATGAAGATATTGATAAAAAGCACCAGTTTAGCAAATACATTTATGCTCAGTGTGGATCCTCTAACCACAGGGTCCAAATAACACTTCAAATCACCTTCTGAAAATGTGTTATGCGAATTTGCAAGGATATCCAAAGCAGAGAGGAGGGTGTCATGCAGCCTCACAGACCATCACAGAATCTCAACACATTTCCAGGTTTTGCTACGTGTGTGTGTGTGCTAAGTTGCTCAGTCATGTCTGACTCCTTGTGACCCCAAGGACCGTAGCGCCCCAGGCCCCTCTGCCGTGGAATTCTCCAGGCATGAATACTGGAGTGAGTTGCCATGCCCTCCTTCAGGGCATCTTCCCCACCTAGGGACTGAGCCTGCACCTTTTATGTCTCCTGCATTGGCAGGTGGTTCTTCACTGCTAGCGCCACTTGGGAAGCCTCTTTGGCCGTATTTGCTTCATTTATCTGTTTTTTTCCTTATGGGATTATTTTAATGAGATTCTGGTGGAAGATCATTACAACACCTCCTACTTTACTCTGCATTTTTAAACAATATGGACATTCTCTGCTGATGCTATTACACACTTAACACAATTAAGGATGCTTCTTGTTGCTACTTAGTGCCCAGGCCACAGTCCAGTTTCCTCCACTGTCCCAGCAGTATCCTTTTGCAGTGGACCTCTTTGTTTAGGATCTGACCAGACCCGTATAGCCACCAAGGTTCTCTGAATCCAGAATTGTACACTCCCAGTTCTGCCTTTTCCTCCCTGCCGCTGGCCTGAAAAAGACCCCAGTAGTGGTTAATTTCATGTGTAAATTTGGCTGGGCTATGGGGGACCCAGATAGTTGGTCAAATATTATTCTGAGTAGTCTGTGAGGGGGTTTTTTTTAAAGCTTTTATTCAATTTTATTGGTTTCTTTTTCCTCAATAGACTCAAACATTTGCTTTTCTATTTAGCTTATTAAGAATATTCTAAGATAAATTATACCCCTGGATATTTAGTCCCACTTAAATTATTTGCTAGCTTCATATCTGTACAATGTCTACTGAATTGCCAAATCACTCTCATTTGGTTCTATCTCTGTTGATGCCACAAAAGCAAAAGGACAACAGATAGAAGGAATATTAACTAAAATTCTAAACTAATTGTTAGCTCCACACTTATCAATGCAAATGACTCTTGACATGTACTAAAATCAAGACATTATTGTGAAGGTGCTTTTAGGATTAGACTAACATTTAAATCTAAACTGAGTAGGCCTCCTCTAATCAGCTGAAGGCCTGAGTAGAAGAAAAAGATAGGCCTTCCTGGGCTTCCCTCAGACGGTAAGGAATCCACCTGTAATGCAGGAGACCTGGGTTCGATCCCTGGGTTGGGAAGATCCCCTGGAGAATGGAATGTCAACCCACTCCAGTATTCTTGCCTGAAGAATCCCATGGACAGAGGAACCTGGCCGGCTACAGTCCATGGGGTCACAAAGAGTTGAACAAGACTGAGCAACAAACACTTTCACTTTCCGGAACAAAAGAGCATTCTGCCAGCATGTGGCCTTCAGATGTGAGCTGCAGTGTGGCTCTTCCCTGGTTCTCCAGCCAGCTTACCCTGCAGGTTTCAGAATTCCTAACCCTCTTAATCACATGGGCCCATCTCTTAACACGCATCTCTCTCCTAGAAACGCACATCCTCTGGGTTCTGCCTTTCTGAAGAGTCTTGGTGCACCCGCAGTCTGGATGTGTCTTTTTGCTTCCTTGTTGTGCCCTTTGATGGCTCCTGTGTCCCCACACATCCCATCAGTGGTAGCTTGCTTGAGGGCTGCCAGCCACGGGTAGCTATCTGAATTTAAATGCACTGAAGGTAGATACCATTAAGAATTCTGTTCTTCAGCCACATTTCAAGTGCTTTAACCACACAAGCCAGTGGCTGCTCCGCTGGCAGGCAGATGTGGACCTTTTCCCTCTCTGCAGAAAGCGCCATTGGATGGTGCTTCATAGCGTCCTGGGCATATTCAGGTCCAACATTTTAACAAGAGTATTTCATAGGTGGTGCATGAACTGACCTTTAATGCTTCCTTTTTTTTTTAAACAGTAAGATTAAAAATTTTTTAAAGTTTATTTTTGACTGCGCTGAGTGTTCGTTGCTACGTGTGGACTTTACTTGTGGAGAGTGGGGCTATTCTCTAGCTGTGCTGCATGAGCTTCTCATTGCAGTGGCTTCTCTTGTGGAACATGAGCCCTGGGGTGCATGGGCGTCAGTAGCTGGGGCTCCTGGACCCTAGGGCGCAGGCTCAGTAGTTGTAGTGCACAGACTTAGCTGCTCCACGACATGTGGGATCTTCCCAGATCAGGGATCAAACCCGTATCTCCTGCATTGGCAGGTGGATTCTTAACCACTGGACCACCAGGAAACCCCTTTAATACTTCTTATTTTCTTTCTCCTGCTCATCATTTTCCAAAGTAATGCACTGATTTTACCCAGAAGTGGACACCTCTCCTTACTTTCCAGCTCAGTGGGGACACCATAGATACTAGCCTTGCATAGACAGCCTTTTAACTATAATGTAAACTCTTCCCAGTGCCATCTTTCCTAAGGACTTGCTAGTGACAGGCGCTCTCAAAAGAGACAGAAAAGCATACACACAGACACAGGAGGAAAAGCCATGTGGAGGCAGAGGCAGAAGCAGAGGGATACACCTGTAAGCTAAAAGATGTCTGGAGCTGCCAGAAGCCGAGAGAGGCAGCAAGAAGCCTCCCTGGGAGCCTCCAGGAGCCAGCGCTGCGCACAGTGGGATTTAGGGCTTCTGGTTTGTGGACCTGTGACAGCAAGTGTGTCTGGTGTTATAAGCTACTACTAGTCTGTGTAGTTTGTTACAGCAGCCCTAGGGAACTAATACAGTGGTGTAAATTAATGTTCCTCCAGTCCTTGCCCCAGCAAGACCTCTCCAGGTTACTGAGCACCTTTTCCCTTCATTATTTAGAGTAAAGAATTGGATTCGAGGAATGTCCCAGGAAACACTCTCTTCCACCCCGGGGGTCAGGGGGAAAAGGGTCATGAAGCACGAAATTACACCATTAGAGATTCATTCCTTAGGATGTAAAAGCACATCACTTACATTTAGGTGGCATAATAAGTTAACTCTGAAATATTCAGGGAGAGTTGGATTAGAATAAGCTGTATTCATCAACAAGAGAAACTTATATCATGTGGGAGTTATACATTTTTTAATGATTAATTTTTCTCCCAAATAATAAAGTAGGTGAAAATATATTGAAAATTAAGAGCATCAAGATTCACATCATTCTTTTAATTTACATATTTTATTTATACCCAAACCAGAATTTATTATAGTTTCCCCTCATTGGTGTGAATCTCATGAACAGAGTCCATGGGGTTGCAAGAGTTGGACATAACTTAGCAAGTAAACCACCGCCACCACTTGGTGTTAATGAAAGCAAAGTCATCAATAATACTATCAAAATCGACTTCTTTTCGGACCTCATTTTCAGTGAGTCATGTGAATAAAACCAAATGAGACTTTGAAAGTACGTTTGATGAATTGAAAACTTTAGTAAAAGACATGAATATTCTTCCTGCATTTGAAAATAAATGCAAAGGAAAGAAATTGGAAATGTATGATTCATCTGATGAGGGCATCAATTATTACAGGAAACGTGGTTATCAAATCAAAATTTGGGAGATTATAAAATGTCCTCATTTCACATTGAAATGAAGAAATGTGAAATTAAACCAACTATCTTCAGATTTTGAATTTTTAACTATAAATAAGTTGTTCTGCTTGAATACATCTGATTTTCAAAAAGCAGATACTGTCTCACCTCTGAATATCTTGACAGGCTAAATCCTGGACAGATTTCATCAGAAATCATTGGTTTTCAGCAGCCTGCCTTGCCAATAATTTGTAATATAAAACCAGCATCATGCTTGGATCTTCTAAAACTCATTTGTGAATCCTGCCCAGTAAAATCTGATCTAAATTTAGAAGCGGTATTCAGAAAAGAAAAATTTTTTTTTTTTTTCACAAAACGAGTCACGGTGGAACCCTAACTCAAGAAACGGTAAAAGAAGTTTAATAAATGAAAGTCAGCTTAAGGAAATGTGGAATTATTCCATGGTCTAGAGAAATTGGCTACAAGGCAATTCTCTCAATAGAGAATGAGAGAAGCAAAGAAGCAGATTTTGAAAATATGATTGATGCACTTACTTCCATTCATGTGTGTTAGTTGCTCAGTTGTATCCGACTCTTCGTGACCCCACAGACTGTAGCCAGTCGGGCACCTCTTTAATGGACTTTTCCAGGCAAGGAAACTGAAATGAGTTTCATTCCCTTCTACAGGGGATCTTCCTGATCCAGGGATTGAACCTGGGTCTCCTGCACTGGCAGCCCTCCATTCATGGCAGGAAGGTAAAAATTCTAATACATTATTTTCCTATGTGAAAAAAACACTTAAACTTCACATAATGCTGTGAGATTTAACACACCCACTTTTCAATTTTTCAATAGCTTTCGATTACCTTAAGGTTCTGGAAAAAAATCAACCACCGAAAAAATTCCTGACAACACACACACATGTGCACGTGCATGCACGCATGCATGCACACACACACACACACACACACACACACACACACAGGGGCTCATGTCTTGTTGCTCTGGCTTCAGTTTGGCTCACAACAGCACTGTCAGATCCTATTTTTACTTACAGTTTTGATTTTTTTTGTTCATCATGGACATTTTTGCTTGAAGTTTGAAATATTTTAAAAACATTGTGTGAAAATGTTACCCATCCTGATGACCCGGGTCTTGGGGTACCCATGAGGGAGCTTCATCCCACGGGGCCAGGGGCTGCAGGGGAGGGGAGTGGAGGTCCCTTTCTGTCCTCTATCATTAGGGCCCTGAAGATTGAGAGAGGCTCCTGCTCGTGGCTCCCTCATTTCCTCACTTGCCCAGAGCTGAAACTGAAATTGAACCCCAAGTCAGTACCATTTCCAAGTGTTCAGGATCATGGGAACTTGCTCTCTGCTTCTAAAACCCGAAATGCCATCTATTCTATGCAGGGCCTAAAGCTTCCACAGGGGACCCAGCTTATTCCTTCTTAATAGGATTAAATTATCATGAACAGGAAAAAAAAGTAAACATAACTTATAAATTCTTTAGCTTTTTAATGAGTTTGAGTGGGAAACACAGCTACTTTCAGGGCCTTAGTTCAGTAACACTGTTTAAGTAAGCCGGTGCTCAGTGTTAATGAAAAGCAACCAGGACAATTTCTCTGAGATTTTCTGGAGCAGGCCGGCATAGTACAGGCAGGGAACTCAGATTTAAGGGTCAAATATGCAAGTAGCATTGGATCTCTGCCCGACTCTGCCCCGCTCTCTGCATTGCTGGGCTTGTTGACAGACTCCGAGCCGAAGTTCCTGGAATCTGGTTTAGGACACCGGCTTCCTTTTGCTCCTGGGATCCATCAGTCATTTTCTGTAGCAGGGAACATGGGGCCCCGTGGGTGAGAAACAGGCCTGATCTCATCTAAATGCACAAATAAGGTGACACTGGGAGGAATCCCTGGGACAGATAGGGGCTCGTTTGAGAAGCAGCCACTTCCCAAAAAAGGTTATGCTCACAGAGACGATCTCAAAAGCACTGTCTGCAGATCTTGCCCTTTACAAACGCGCAATGTATTCATAACCAAATCTCAGCAGAGCGTCAGAGACATGGGATTACCTGTGTGTCCTCATTAGATGGAAGCTCCTCTTTTCTCAATGTAGGTTGTGAAGCTCCTTCTGAAACGACTCTGTCCGCTCTTCCCCAAGTGAGCTTTGTTGTCATTGTTAGAATTTTAATGAGCGTCTGGCCTTGTTTCTCATTGTCTGGAAGGAAATGTGGGAAACTGATGAGGGAGGGGAGGGTTCATGCTGTTACCCTGGCTTTTTTAAAAAAGATGATTTTTCTCCTATAGCCATTTGCTCTCTTCTTAGAAGGGCAGAAGGATTCTGACTAATAAACGATCTGGTCCAGCATGGCTGAGCTGTTCACATTGTGTATCTAGCTAACAGTTCCTTTTGTTCTTGTGTGTGTGCTCAGTTGCTTCAATTGTGTCCAACTCTTTGCGACTCTATGGACTGTAGCCCTCCAGGCTCCTCTGTCCATGGGATTCTCCAGGCAAGAATACTGGAGTGGGTTGCCATGCCCTCCTCCAGGGGAGCTTCCCTACCCAGGGATCGAACCCAGTTCTCTTATGTCTCCTGCATTACAGGCAGATTCTTTACCACTAGCACCACCTGGGAAGCCCTTCTTTCATTCTTACTTAGGAGATATTTGTGGATTCTAACAGTTTTCAACGTCACCTTCATGTATATTTACTTGATCCTCACAGAAACCCTACGAGGCAGACAAACAACATCGCAGCAGCTTTGACAAACGCCAGAAGGTATTAACTTGTCTGCTCCAGCTTATACAGGTCATAGACTGTATGGACTGAAGCTTCGTGTCCCACCCCTTCCTTCCGCCACCACCTCAGTTCATATACTGAAGCTCTAATCCTGTGGCTGTATCTGGAGTTGAGGCCTCTAAGGTTAAATGAAGTCACAAGGGTGGGGCCCCAGCCCAATAGGGTTAGTGTCCTTATAAGAGGAGATACTGATAGCTGGTTTTCTCTCTCAACCTTCTGAAGACTCAGCAAAGAGGAGGTACACCAGGAAGAGTGATCTTATCAGGAGCCAGCCCTGCTGACACCAGCCTCAGACTTCTGTTGTTTGAGCCCCCAGACTGTGGCATCGTGTTACAGCAGCCCCAGATGCCTGAGATATACACCAACAGAGCTAGTACACTGCCACCTAATCCCATACACACCACTGTACACAATCCTGCTGTTTAGTATGTTTCTGTGGAAACAGAAGCATAGGATGACATATACGTTTTTTAAAATTTAAATATTTATTTATTTTATTTATTTGCTGTGCCAGGTCTTGCTTTGCATGTGGGATCTTTAGTTGCAGCATGTGGGATCTAGTTTCCTGAGCAGGAATGGAATCTAAGCCCCCTGCATTGGGAGTATGGAGTCTTAGTCACTGGACTGCCAGGGAAGTCCCCAGACCAATATGTATTTAATCTCGTAAGAACTGCAAAATCCTACCCAAGTCACCCACATAATCAGGTGGATTGTTTGTATGTAATCTAATTTCTCTTTTGGTGACTCCCACAGGTGTGTGGAGCACAGGGGCCTTGACCCATGTTGGGTTTCAGGTGACTCACACTCTCAGCACCTGATGAAGCATGTGGACTCCTGTGCAGTTGTTGCCGTCAAGTTAGTGATGCACGGCTGCTGTGGATGGCTGGTGCTTGAATAGTGCCTGGCCAGCAAGTGCACACCAAATTACTTGGCTTGACCCAGCTCTGCCACCTGATGGAGGCTCCTCCAGGATACTGTGACTTGGGGGAAAGGTCATTGGTAAGGCTGCCTGCTGACCCTACTTTTTCTAGTGGGGTATAGAGTCCTCCCTAAAAAGGATCTGGAGGGCAAATCTCCATGGCAACCATGTGGGAAACACTGTGCTGTTGCCTAGGCCCCTGGTGTCTTCTCCACCCACTACAGCTCCCACTGGAGTGGGTCTTTGGGTGCAGGACACAATCAGAACCAACAACAATGGCCACTGACCTTCCTCCCAGCCCAGGCCCACCATTATTGGGTGTTAGCTTGTGATGGGAGGTGCTGGCCAGTGGCCCATGATGTTGCTTCTCCTTCTGGCATCTTGTTTGCCTGGTGGTGGTTCCTGAAGGTACTGAAGGTTCCTGAAGGTACTGGTGGTTCCTGAAGGTGGTGCCAATTGGGCACAAATGCCATAGTGCCCCAAAGTTACTGCCTCTGCAGCAGACCAAAAGGAAGACTGGACTTTGGTGTCCTCAACGGCAGAGGAGTTGAGGAGGATCGAGAACTTATTATTGATCTTCTGACTAGTATGTTCATAAATGGACTTAATTTTCACAAAGGACAAGGATTGTAATTAATATTTGCTGAGGATCAACCACCCACACTTTGTTTCGGATCTGTGGTAGGACCTCATTTAATCCTTTTTATTCTCCACATCAAACTGAGATGAGACCACCCAGGTGAACAAGGCAGGAGGTGTCAGAGCAGGGTTGGAACCCAGGTCTGCTGGGCGTGGACACTTGGGGTCTCCATCACACCCTGTCATGAGGCAGGTGGCAGCTCCTAGGGAGTCTGTGCCGCTGGGTGGATGAGATGCTTTTCTGGCAGGTCCTTCATTCTGTCGTGTCAGGACTCCATGTGCTGAGCTGTGGGGACTTCCCGGTTCTTGATCCACGGAGCTGGCATGGTTTTCCTTTCAGAATGTACAAAAGGTTGGTCTTTTGTCATTTCCTTTCACTCCTTGCTTCTTTGATGGCTGATGGTAGGTGCAATCAGACTTACAATTAGACAGTGATTCACATTATGTAAAAGACTCATCATGCCGATTGATGCCGTGTGGGCATGATTGCTGAATCCTGCCGTCTACCTGGCTCGGTTGCAATCACTTTTAGGCGAAGGCCCTTCTGAGGTGTCATTATGGACAATCTGACGAGACGTGTGCATGTCTGTGCACGTGTGGGTTTGTGAGGGGGTTTAAATTCCTTCCAGCACTGATACCTGTGTAGAATTACCTGTCTGCCTGCTGACTTGATTTGATTTGAGAGTTTTAGCCAATTTTAATACATGGCTCTGGGACACATGAGATTGGTCCATGGTGCCAGCTTATCCCAGAAAAGCATTGCAGGAACTGACTCCTCGCTCCACACCCCACCCCCCACCCCATCCTCAGAACTCCTGCCAGGATGTCACCTCCCACTGGGCTCAGTCTCCGCTGATGAGGCAGAAAGTCCTGGTCTGGTAGCTGCACAAATGGCTTTATAACTTGCTGTTAAAAGTACACAGGGCCAGCGGTCATGCACAGATTCCAACGGCAGAGTGAGACTGTCATTTCAGCTGCTAGAATGTGTTGCTGCGTTTGCTATAAATCTAGCAGCTGTGCTTCAGAACTTGGGGCTGTGTTCTTTCTTTATTTCCTTCTTGCCTTCTTCTTTCTTTCTCTCTCTTTCTCATCCCCCTCCCTCCCTTTCTTCTTTTTTTTTCTTTTATTCATATGAATTACAGCTTGAGTGTCTTCACTTCTGAGGAGAGGTCCGTTTTTGCTGCTTTAGAAGAAGTATTATATGCTCAACAGTATGAACAAAGAAATTATTGTCATCAGAGAAAAGAAGCCCTGTCTTGTATGTTCTGAGATTTGATTTACTGAGATATTTTCAGCTGAAATAGATTTCAGTCTTAGAATCAAATGAAAATTCAGCTATATAAATATACGTAGACTTTTCCTTTCTTTTCTCCTCCCAAGATTTCAATGCTAAAATGGCTTTGCATCTCTGTATGTCTGGTCGGGAAAGATGACTTTCGTAAAAATGCTGTGTTTCTAAGCGAGACACGGAGGGCTGGGTCCCCAGGGTGGGAGATCCTCCTGGAGCAAAACGGAGGGCCCGTTCTGAAAAGACAAAATGTGGCTTTGCTTCCTCTCAGTGAGCTTATGGGTCCCAAGTGCGGAGTTAACGCAAATGAACAATTTAGCTTTCTTCTGGAATATGAATCTTACTAATTGTGGGTGTGAAATTAAGCCTGAGCTCTGAGCCATTGGGTGCAGGAGGGAGAAGGCAGTAGTGTTCAGAAACCGAGGCAGAAGCTCAAACCAGAGCCCATCTTCAGGTCAGGGAGGCCATGCTAGGAGGACGGACTTGCTGAAGGCAGGTGGACTTGCGAGATGTGTAAACCGCAGGGCTTTCTTTCCTTACTGGGGAGAAGAGCTAGTAAGAGCTGGGTTCAGCTCAGACATCTGGAACATCAGGCCATTCACAGGACTTTCATCTGTCTACGTGTCCATCTGATAAATAATGGCTACACATCTATTGTGTGGTGGGCATGGAGCCAGGTCCTGGGCGATACTGGTGAGCTGGCTAGCTGTGCTTCTGCTTTACAGGGTCACAGTCCAGTGGGAGACGTGTGCTAGACAAACAACACATATGTTAAGTTTTGGGATTATCTCAGTCCATTCTGCCTACTGTGACAGAAAACTGCAGTCGGGGGAGCTTAAAAACAATAGATATCTATTCTCTCCCAGTCCTGGAAGCTGAGATCGAGGTGTGGGCAGGGCTGGGTCCTCCTGAGGCCTCCTATGTCCACAAACCAGAGGGCTAGGTAGCTGTAGGTGGCTTAAATGCTCCTCTAATCAAACCTTCCATTCCCAGAAGAGGAGACCAGCTTGGAGACATGACGTAACCTGTTCCTTGCCTCACAGAAGCCATGGCGGGGTGAGAACTGACCTGGGTGGCCCGCAAGGGCACCTCGTTCCTCCTTGGGAGGGGGATTCCAGCCTCAGTTTTCCATCTCCTCCCCTGGCCTGGTCTCCCCATCCTTCCAAAGGCTCTCCCAGTAGTGCTCCTCAGAATCAGTCACAAGGCCACTCCAGGTGCCCCGGAAAAGCGGCTGCCAGCTCTCGCTGTGGTCAACGACTCCCCTCCATGGTGCCTGGAAGTCGGATGGAAATGTGGTTCAAGCTCCCTGGGCATCCGAGGGCTGTTTACACACCACAGAACATTCGCTCGCTGTTTGACTTTGATAGATGCAAATTTATTCTAAATGAGCCCGGCGTTCATTAGCATGGAAACATATGTTGTCGGTGTGGCACACGGGGTGCAGCGCTGGCTCCCACAGTCGGTCCCCACCAGACCTCGCCCATTGCCTGGCCTGCCTTGCCCCCGGCTAAAGCTCCAGATGTTGTTTTTCTTGCAGTGTGAAGTCTGCATTTCAGCTACAGGGTCATTTTCCTTCACAAGAGAAACAGACGAATCTGTGGAAAGAGCTCGGGTTTACAGGCTGATCTACTGAAGGGAGACTCCTGGAGTGTCACCTGCTTGGCCATCTGCGTTGACTTGCAGGCAGCTCATTCTATCTGTGGCTTGGAGACTCCCGGGGCTCATTGTATACTAGATTCTACTGCTCAGGGTTTCTCTACAAGTGACACTGTTACTTTCTGATGCCTTTAGAAATACCTGCGGTGAGAATAGCATTGTTCTGACAATAGGGCTCCATTCTGTGGGCACCTGACAACGCACTAACACACAAATGTCCACACACACACACACATGCACACACAAATGCAATGGACACATACATGTGTGCACACCCATCCACATGCACACACCCATCCACACACATGTGCACACACATGCAACGAACACACACATGCACACCTATCCACACACACATGCATACAACCATCTGTACACGTGTGCACAGACACATGCATGTGTACACCCCACATGCATGCACACACATGCAATGAGCACACATATGTGCACACCCATCTGCACACACATGGGCATACAGACACATGTATGTGTACACCCACCCCCACACATGTGTGCAACCCATCCGTGTGCACACACACACGCACACATAAGCAATGCACACACATGCACACAGTGATGTAGCAAGAACATGTGGAGCATCCTGATGAATTTTTAGGTCATAGTTGTTCTTTTCATACTTACAGAGCCATAAACTTATTGGAAAATGGCCTTCAAACATCAGTTTTTTCCCCACCTATGTTTTTGTTTTGGGGAATTTTTTTTCTACTGAGATACTTATTTCTAACTTCTTTCTTCTGCACTTCCTTGCAAGTCCAAACGACTGCTGCTGGTTAATAGCGTGTGAAAGTGCACTGCCTGGTTTTGTGTGTCTATAGAAGCGTGGCTGCACAGAGGGCTCAGGGGAGTCACACGTACTCGGGAAAGAAACAGATCCTCAGGAATAAATGAAAACGCTGGAGCATCCTGTGTCTCTGGAACCCCACCCCCAACATGATTCTCCAGTAATAACATTCAGCTGCAGCTCCCTCTCCGTCCCCTTTCCCTTCTTTTTCCACAGTATGGTCTATTTAGAACTGTTACCTCTGTTCACTTTTTACATTCAGTTTTCTAGCTTTGGTCGGAACTGTAAAATCATTAATTGACTCAACAAATATTTTCCAAGCGCAGGTACACATGACACAATCTTCTATGTAGAGAGTCTACTGGAGTGTGTGTGAAGTTGCTTCAGCCATGCCCAGCTTTTTGTGCCCCTATGGACTGTAGCCCATCAGGCTTCTCTGTCCATGGGATTCTCCAGGCAAGAACACTGGAGTGGGTTGCCATTTCCTGCCTCAGGGGATTTTCCTGACCCAAGGATTGAACTCGTGTCTCTTACTTCTCCTGCATTGGCAGGCAGTATCTTTACTGCTAGCACCACCTGGAAAGTTCAAAGAAAGTCTGCTGGAATCTACTAAAAACTACTAGAACTAGTAATGACAAATCACCAATAAGGGAGTTTAGCAGACTGCAGGACATAAGATCAATAAACAAAAATTAATTCAATTTCTGTATATCTATAACCAGTAGGTGGCAATTGAAATTCAAAAAGTAAAGGCATTTACAATAGTACCAAAAAAATGACACATTTGAAGATAAATCTGACAAAAGGTGTGCAAGATCTGTACACTGAAAATTATGAACATTGCTGAGAGAAATTAGATAGGAACTAAATAAATGGGGTGATATATTGTGCTCCTGGATCAGAGCAGTCAATATTACTAAGATGTCAGTTCTACCATTATTGAGCTATAGATTTATGCAATTCTAGTAAAAATCCCTCTAGTCTTTTTTTTTTTTTTTGGTAGAAATTCGCAAGCTGATTTTAAAATTCATCTGGAAATTTAGAAGACCCAGAAGAACTAAGATAACTTTGAAAAGATGAATAAGTTTGGAGGACTTATATTAACTATTATTGGCATAATGATTGAAAAACAGATCAATGGAACATACTAGAGAGTGTCATAATAAACCCACACACACATACCATTGAGTTTTGGTAAAGATTCAAAAGTATTGCAATAGAGAAGAGACAATAAACAGTTTGGAAACAATTAAATATACATATGCAGAAAATGGACTTCTGCTATATATCTTGTTGTTGATGTCATTCTCAACTCAAATTTCACGTATCTAAAAACAGAACTGATATCTTCTATTCCTTTCCCAAAATTTATTCCATGGCGATTCTGATGGCATGTAATGAGGCGTGGGAATTTACTATTTTAAAGAGAATTTTAGGTACTATTTATTGGTGCAGGAGGTTATGAGACCATAGTTTATAAAATACTGTTCTAAACCTTGGAATCATACTTTTCCCTTTTTTTCCTGCACTTCTGCACTTTCCTGGTACTTCTAATTAGATGCTTATTTCTTTAAATCCTCATTTTAAAATATTCCCAGGGTCTCTCCCCACTTAATACCAATACTGCACTCCTTTTAGTTCAGAATCCTTTCAACTCGCAAGGATTCCAACTAAGAAGTTGCATATTGGGCCGACCCTTTCCAGAGTGTCCTAATACCTAGAGATTGTTACCTGACTGAAGGCAAGAACCGTATTTCACTCACTTTTGTTTTCCCATAACACCAGCTCAGAGTAATGCTGAATATTTCATTGAAGTGTAAAAAAAAGCAAAAGAAAGTAAATACTGAAGGGACATAAAACAGATTCTGAGTCAGCCATACCCATCAACCCATGTGACTCTGCAATTTTACTTTTTACATGAAGTGTAAGACATCAAACCAAACTGAAAAAGTGACCTACGCATAAAACATTCATGACTAAGGAATGGATTTAGGCAGACAAGAGGGTGGTATATAATAGGCTATGAAATGCTCAACATGATTCATGTTAATGAATTATTAACTGAATCATGCAAAACATTTAGGATCTCTGGGAGAAATGTACAAATATCTTGAATATCTGTTTGACATTTTCTTTACCGATTCTTTCTGTCCTCACAACTGCACATGTTGACCAACCGCCTTGGGAGGAAAGACAACAGCTGAGTCCACCCCTCTCGAAATCCTTCAGATTGTTTCTATTTTTGTAGAGTAATTTCCCACTAACAATAAGTCTCTAAGACTCACTCAACCAGGGAAGTGGTGGCTGGCCCAAGTTCAAGCTTCTGGTCCCAAGGAACCCAATTCTGGATGCCAGTGATGGAGATGAATAGATGCAGCCTCATTTTTGCAGCAGGTACATCTTTGCTCACCTAGATGACAGCAGCATAGGCAGCTTCTGATGCTCAGCCTTGCAAACCAGTGTCCCCAGCAGCCTCTAGGTCTGGAGTTAGAACACAACCCTGGTGATGACGTGGAAGGATCAGAGGACCTCAGCTGTTGTGGGAGATGGGGATGAGTTTAGAGAGAGGAGCCTAGGTCTTGGAAGGTAGTGGCTGTTGGTTGGTCTTGCTTGCCCAGCTTCTCGGAGAGGCATTCTCTCTCCTTGGGGACCCTGCCTCCCATGCTCCTGGGTGGCTTCTCCTCATGGTCTCCCTCGGTCCCTCAGACAGCCATGAGCTTGTGCCCCAGCCACGCAGTCCATGCTCATGTGGTCTGTTTTGTACACAGTGACATCCCCTGAGTGGTGGTGATGCGAATTCTCACGGACATTAGCCATGTGGATGCTATTGGGGGAGGGGGTTGATTCTTGCTTCATTTTTGTCAAATCCTTGAAGAGGTAGTCTGGGGGCTTGCCGCAACTATCTTTCCCATCTTCTGGAGCTGGGCTGATGGATCAAAACACACAGAGGAAAGGAAAAAAGAGACAGTGAGAGAAACAGAATTATAGATGTACCCATATACCTCTGCCCTCCCTTGCAGGCCAGCTTGCATTGTATTTGTGTCACCGGCAAATGACACAGTTCTGTTTAATACAACACACCCCACCTGGCAATCTTCCTCATTTCAAATAGCATCTTTGATGCTGGGTTGAATTAAAGGGCAAAAGAATTAATATGCATGAAATCAGTTTTGTAAATGACAAACGTTAATGGTTGCTATGACTTTAAAGGTCTTTATTATTAACTGTTATTAGTGAAAAATAATACCTTCATTTCATAGGGAGAGTCGAAAAGTCATGGATAAAAAAATCTGGGAAGATGGATTTAGATTTAATTTGGTGAGGAACAGATAAGATTTTTGGAGAAAATAAAAAATCTGAAAGTCTGGTTATTAATATGGGCCAAGCGCATAGGATTGAGATGAAAGACAAAGAGATGGACTCCAGGAGGCTGCAGTCATCCTCAGGTATCTCTGGGGACTGGTCACAGGACCCTCCATGGATACCAGCATCCGAGGACACTCAAGTCCCTTGCATAACACGGCGTGGGATTTGCCTGTCACCTGTGCACACCCTCCTGCATACTTTCATCATCTCTAGATGACTTATAATACCTAACACCATGGAAATGCTATGTAAGTAGTTGCTGGCCTGCGGCAAATTCAAGTTTTGATTTTTGAAACTGTCAGGAATTTCCCTCCCATATTTTGGACCCATGGTTGGGTGAATCTGCTGATGTGGGATCCTTGGGGATGAGGTCTGACTGTCCTTGGAAAGCTGGTGCCATGATCGACGGAGCGGCAGCAGCCAAGAAGAAAGGGAGAACATAGGGGACATCACGGAGCACCTTTAAGGGCCTGGACACTGGAAGGTCTCACCGCGTGAGAGGCCTATTCTGACAACATGCAAACACAGTCTCAGAGGGCAGCGGGCTGCCCAGTGAGTTGGTGGGTGGGTCTGGCTCAGGAGCATCTCAGGAGTTTCCCGGGGCCGATGCACTTGAAGCTGTGGTCGTGCACTGTTTTTCTGTATTTAGACCTCCCTCTCTCCCCTCCCCTCCCTCCTTCCTCTCCTTCCTTCCTTCTTTCCTTTTGTTTTGAAAAAAGTTTACAGGGAAGGAGGTTCCGGATTGGGAACTCATGAACACCCATGGCGGATTCATGTCAATGTATGACAAAACCAATACAGTATTGTAAAGTAAAAAAAAATAATAATAATAAAATAATAAAATAAAATAAAATGAGACTTCTGAAAAAAAAAAGAAAAAAGTTTACAAAAGCATTCCATATATTCACACACACACACAGGAAAAAACACTGGTACCTGACACCTGTAGTAAACTGTTTCGCAAATAATGAACCAATATATAATTCCAGAGCTTTATGAGTGCATTTTAAATTAGTGAACGCAAGTGGAAAAAAAGGGCGAGACAGTAACGATGACAATTAAACAAGATTCCTTCAATGGATCACCCAATTTTTTAATCTCCACTATTTCAGAGAGCTACTCTTTTTTAAAATTTCCAGTGCACATTAACCTTCTATGGGGAGGGTCTTTTAAAACATTTGAGCTCTTTTCTTTCCAGATTTTTTTGGGAAAATAATATAAATTCCCATTTTTTCCCCAAAGTGAAAGCAGTTAGTTCCTTTTTCCTAGGCTAACAGCGCCTGCGCCCTCATGTCTGAAGCATCAGCACAGTCAGGCAGCCCACAGTTAGCGGGCTGGAGCCTCATGAGGAGTCAGACAGAGCAGGATGGTGTCCCTGCCTAATTTAAGATACCACCACTTATGCTTGACGGAAAGGTGTTGCATCCTATCTAGTCAAGGGTTTTTTTTTTTGTTTTTTTTTTTTTTTAAACAGCATACCAACTTTGAGAAATGCGTCCTTTATCTGGCACCCTTTTAACTTATTTAAAAATTATGCATTTCTGCAAAAAGATTTTGCATATAGACGCTTTACCATCTGAACCACCAGGGAAGCCCTGTATACATACATAGATGCAGATTAAAAAAAACTTATTTGTATACAAAATACATATGAAATCCACTGACACCCTCCCTACTCATTTCATTCCCTTAAAATTGGATGCTATAGAAAATAGCTTGTATTTCCAGGATGCCAAATGCATGGGGGTACTTTTCAGTTTAACTCTATGACCGAGAAAGAGCCAGTGCCCACCTACACCAGGTCAGCGGGGAGATGCAAGCTGGTTGGTACTCATCAGGCCCTGTAGTGCTGACCTCTGCTCTGGGAAGGCAGGGGCTTCCAGTGGTCTCCCCTCCCTGTGCAACTTACCCTCCCGAGGACGGTCTTTGAGTCAAGTTTTCCTGAGACTTTTTCCTCCCCACTGACCCCGCCTCTGGGCCCCAGTTTGAAGAGAGGCGGTGTTCTGCCAGCGATCTGTTTGATGTCCTGATTTTTATTCGCTGTCATGCCTCCATTTCTGGGCCTCAGGCGTTGCAGAAACAATTCCAATCTCGCAAAAATGATCCTAATTTGGTGGAAATTTCTGTTAATTCAGGTGTGATGAACATTGCTAATTTGGATCATCATTTCTTTCAGCAAAACTGAATTAAAGAGGTGCCCAGACCTCACTATTAATGGCTCCTCTGGCCGAATGTGTGGAATTGCAGGAGATAGAAGAAAATCTTCCCGTCTCTCTCTCCCCCTCATGCACCCCCTCCTTCGTTTCTCTCTTCCTTTTGCAATGAGCGTGCTTTATTTTTCTAGTCAGAAGCAAATAATGATTGAACAGGAAGAGGTGCCCAGAATAGTTGCTTGAAAAAGTGTTTTTCACAGAGCCTGCGGCTAGGTGGTGTCTTTGAACATCCTTTTCACCTTGGAACGTTTGATGATTGCCTACAGATGGTCAGTCTCTCAGCAGAGGCGTTCCCAGAAATCTGCAGCTGAGTTCCATCTGAGGCACAGGAATTAAGATGGTCCAGAGAGGAAATGCGTTCCCTTGATTTGATGTTTCTAGATGTGAAAGCTGGGGTGGCCGACTCAGATCACAGATAAGTGCTTCTCTGGTGATTGAATACAATTTGCGTTCTGCCTCCACAGAGAGCTTCACTCATCCAAGAGCTTTTGGATACATTCATGCTCAGCTCTGATCAGACATGAACTTGGGCAGCCTGGCCTCTGCCCCTGCTGTCTGCCCCTTGGAGTCCTAATACTGCACTCCTCAAGCCTCTGCTTAGTTCTATTTTTCCCATAGTCCAGCAGATGCTTTCCTCCAAGGATTTGTCTCACGGGAATGATTAATAACTCCAGTTGGCAAACTGGAGGTTGGGGTGGTGATTCCAGTTGTGAATTTCAGGTGACACTGCAGGGGGATGACCTCCAAGGCTTGGGGGCAGGTGAAGAAGCAGGCTAGGATCCTTTCTGGGGAGAGCTGGGTATGGCCTGGGGGGCCCTTGTGGATCCCATTCTGTGGGGGGACAGGGCTCTTTCCACTCACTTTCTATCGACCAGTCTATTTTATAGAGCTACAGGCATAGCAGTCGGTGCAGAAAAGTGACAATAATGCAAATAGTTTTGTCTGCATCAATGCAAATAAACTTTGCCTGGTAGAGACACAATTGATTTCCTCTCTATAGAAAGTATAAGCACAGCATTACTTTTTATTGGCCTGTAGGACATTTAGCCATTTTGAATCTATTAGCAAACACATTCAGCATTCTGAGCGCCTATGTATGTTTCCATGGTTCAGTCTCTGTTGAACTAGACTCTTGTTTCTTTATTTATTAATGAGCTAAGTACATTTTTGGACACGTGTTTATTTTATTTTTACTTGACAGTCATATTTCTAGCCTTGGAAATGATATATTTTATTAGTGCATACATTCAAGGCACATATACTGTCATATATTCTTTGTTTTACAATTAATCTAGAGACCCCATGTACCTTCAGGGCCAGTAGCCCAGCATCTGCCTGGGCTTTCTTTTTATAAAATAATTACAGCATTAAAAAAAATATTTATTTCTTGGGCTGTGTTGGGATCAGCTGCAGCATGTGGGATCTTGGTTGCGCTTGGACTCTCTAGTTGTGGTGCACAGGCTCAGTAGTTGTGGCGTGGGCTTAGTTACTCCGTGGCGCCTGAGATCTTAGTTCCTCATCCAGGAATTGAACCCACGTCCCCTGCATCACAAAGTGGACTCTTAACTACTGCACCACCAGAGAAGTCCCTGACTGGGCTTCCTTTTCCCTACCCAACCATGATTCTCTTAGGACATCATGAGTTTGACACATATACACACACCCCTGTTTTATTAGATGAGATAAGTATTTACAACTCAACAACTGTTTGTAAGTGATGGCTATGTAGTAACACTTAGTACAAATAGAGCACCAACTACTTTTGTTTCCTGCACCTGTTCAATTAGGAAATCCTTTAAACACAGACCGAGCAAATTACTGCAGGGACAGAATAGCACAAAGGAAAATTGAAGGCTTTCTTCTGAAAACCCTGCTTTTCACTGAGTCTGTGAGCCACAATGCATGTAATGGTAGTTTAAAGAACAGGGGGTAGTGAGAGAATCAGACTTAGTGACTTCACCTCAGGCAAAGCCAGGTCAGTGGCCAGCCAACTAAGGACACCTGTGTGGCAGCCTCCCAAAGTCTTCACCTTCCCCTAGTCGAGGAAATCGGACCAGCCTTCTGCCTTTCCACGTGGGTGCAGCCTTCGTGTTGCCGTGGTTTCACCACTATGAGTTGCTCTTTTCCATTTACTTTCGCAGGAATCCTGGGTGGAGCACAGGATCCCACAGGTCTGCAGAACCCAGAGGGTGGGCAGGTTCTACCCTAGAGGAATCGGGCTTAAGGCCTAGCCCTTTGAGTCAGACCGTCCAGGTTAAGGCTGTAGCTCTCCTATTTCCTAGCACTCTGACATGGAAAACACTCTGAGGAGGCAGACTGACTGAGGACGACCTCTGGGTATGAGATAGGAGAGCCCCACCTTGACCACTGCCTCCTGACACTCAGGAAGGATGCTCCGCACTTCTCACCTCTGGGTGGCATCTATGAAGCAAGGATAATGGTAAAATCTGCCTTACGTTTCCACTGAGGCAACCTGTGATAATGCATATGAAACGCTTAGCCTGCTGATGGTATTGTATAAACACACAATAATGTGATACCTAAGGCCCTGGTTTCGTCTCTTCTACAAACTAATCAAGATTCCAAGTGGGAGAATTTTAAGGTACGTGTTTGGGATCCATGGGGGACCCAACAGTCTGGGTTAGTCAATTACTATGATTTACCTTCTCAGGTGTGAACAAGTTCCAGGAGATGGTGATGGACAGAGAGGCCTGGCGTGCTGCAGTCCATGGGGTGGCAAAGAGCTGGACACGACTTGGTGACTGAACAACAATAACAAGTGATTTACTTCCTTAGGACCTTAGAACATCTAACACTTTAAAGGAACCAGAGATAAATTGTATCCAAGGTCGCATCATTCTGGCCGTGGGGCTTCCAGCACATGCAGACAGAACAGTAATACAGACTTTCCACTTAGAGAAACATCCTTCTCAGACCCTGGGTCCCTGAGTGCGAACCCCTAGTGCAGCCAAGCTAAGGAGGAAAGGAAATGAATACGTAATATGCTTATATCTCCAGTGTGGTGCTGATGAAAGTTGATCTCTTTTGAATGGAGAGGGCCACTTGAGCAGCCATCATTCTGACCTGAGCTGCGTCTTGACTTTTAATGGTTCACAGTTTCTCGGGGGAAAAAAACAAATCAGCAGTCTTGATAATTAAAAGTTGCTAATGTCTCCTTCCCTTTCCCTTGTAAATTAAAATGATTTGATGTAGGAAGAAGAGAAGACAGAATTCAGTTATTTTTGGTAATTGCAGTGTCAAATTGATAATTTGCTCAATTTTCTTGCAAAATTGCCTAATTGAGAACAACGAAGCAGATGGTTCTTTGTTCTGGGTGTTTGTTGACTAACCCGTTAGCAAGCCCTCGGCTCGCTTCCCATCCCAAATGCAAAGGTTTGGGACAAGCTGTGCAGCCCCAGCAAGGCGTTCTGCAAGCTTCCAAAGGCGATACTTCCTCCTTCCACAAGAGGATGCTCAGAACATACCCAAGAACTGACATGGAGGCTCAGAAAGCTGGGAGCCAGGAGTCAGAAACCTTGGCAGAAATCAGATTTAGCTTCAGGCTTCTAAACTGTTTTTCTTTCCTAATTACCAGGTAAAATTTCTTCTTACTTAAAATTTGCCCTTTAACTTCCCCTTCTTAAAAAAAAAAGAAAAAACCCTAGGCTTCTATATTGTGAACATCTGCTTGGGAGGTTGTAGCTGATTTTCCTGCTATGGTTGTTCACGAAACATGAGACTCAAAATCGAGGAGCTCAAAAGGAGCTGTGGAAGGGCCGCTTTCTCATTTGCACACATTGGCAGTGGAGACCACAGGTAACGCTCACCTGGGGGCAGAAAGGGATTTGTCCTCTGCAGGACCATCAGGAGCACCTGCCACCCACCCCCTATTTCCCAGTTTGTGCCATAGGGTCCTCCTCCTTCAGATGCATTCCAGTCCTTCACACGACTGTGTGCCTGTTCACGTAGAGCCATGAGTGTCCTCAGACTTTCCCAGGTACACGCCTGCATCTCCAAGGCTGCATGGAGCGTGGGGTCTTCACCTCAGCCACATGTCAGGGAGCTTTACAAGTATGGATGGATGGTCAGTCTCAGAGTTCTGTTTTCCTGGGCATGTTTTCGGATTCCGAGACACACACATACATGCATTCAAGCCGGATTGGAGAACTGCTGTTCTCTGTTGCTGCAGAAAGAGAATAAGATAAGATTTGGACACTTCTGGTCCTGTCTGTCACCAGGTTCAGCACCCACTGTGTATCCCAGTGGTGTGACGGCACAGAATCTGCACAGAAACTGGAAGGGATTAGGATCAGTTCAGAAGTCCTCCTGATGATGTTTTGGGATATCCTCTGTGCTGTCTCCCATCTTTAGAGGGAGACCCGCTGCCCTGGAGCCGAAGGTGCAGCTTCTGTTGTTCACTCCACTGGCCTCGCCCACTCTCCCCAGGACTAGGCATGGGGCCCCTCTCTCTTGGTTCCTCTCCATTTCTCATAGTCCTTTGAGAAGCTCACCTGTGCAGCATTCCTTCAGAAGACACTCACCTTTATGAATCTGTAGCTCTTCTTCCAGAGTAGGGTCCCGCTGCTCTGCTGGATGATTTTATTGTCAAGCAAGATGAAATCTCCCCTCCTCCCTTTCTCCCTTCTTCAACTCTGCTGGGCACCAGTAGCTGGGCTGTGTTTTCTCTATGGAACACAGTCATGTTTTGGATACTGACAGCTTCGGTTCAGTTCAGTTTAGTTCAGTTGCTCAGTCATGTCCAACTTTTTGCGCCTCCGTGGACTGCAGCATGCCAGGCCCCCCTGTCTGTCACCAACTCCTGGAGTCTACCAAAACTCACATCCATTGAGTCGGTGATGCCATCCAACCATCTCATCCTCTGTTGTCCCCTTTTCCTCCTGCCTTCAATCTTTCCCAGCATCAGGGTCTTTTCAAATGAGTCAGCTCCTCGAATCAGGTGGCCGAAGTATGGAAGTTTCAGCTTCAGCATCAGTCCTTCCAATGAATACTCAGGACTGATCTCATTTAGGATGGACTGGTTGAATCTCCTTGCAGTCCAAGGGACTCTGAAGAGTCTTTTCCAACACCACAGTTCAAAAGCATCAATTTTTTTGTGCTCAGCCTTCTTTATAGTCCAAATCTCACATCCATACATGAATTCTGGAAAAACCATAGCCTTGACTAGATAGACCGTTGTTGGCAAAGTAATGTCTCTGCTTTTTAATATGCTGTCTAGGTTGGTCATAGCTTTCCTTCCAAGGATCAGGTGTCTTTTAATTTCATGGCTGCAGTCATCTGCAGTGATTTTGAAGCCCCCCAAAATAAAGTCTGACAGTTTCCACTGTTTACCCATCTGTTTGCCATGAAGTGATGGGACCAGATGCCATGATCTTCGTTTTCTGAATGTTGAGCTTTAGGCCAACTTTTTCCCTCTCCTCTTTCACTTTCATCAAGAGGCTCTTTAGTTCTTCTTCATTTTCTGCCGTAAGGGTGGTGTCATCTGCATATCTGAGGTTATTTGATATTTCTCTTGGCAATCTTGACTCCAACTTGTGCTTCCTCCAGCCCAGCATTTCTCATGATGTACTCTGCATAAAAGTTAAATAAGCAGGGTGACAATATATAGCCTTGACATACTCCTTTCCATATTGGAGCCAGTCTGTTGTTCCATGTCCAGTTCTAACTGTTGCTTCCTGACCTGCATACAGATTTCTCAAAGGCAGGTCAGGTGGTCTGTATTCCCATTTCTTTCAGAATTTTCCAGTTTATTGTGATCCACACAGTCAAAGACTTTGGCATAGTTAATAAAACAGAAATAGATAGAGTTGGTAAAAATGTCTGGCATAGTTGTCAAGGAAGGCCTCATTGAGTCACTTCTGGGAAATATGGTTTCCACCCAGGATAGAATAAGATTTGAAATAGGAGTGGGGGAAAAAAAAAACCAGCTGTTGAAATGCTTATTATGTTTATAAAGGTACCTAATGCCCTGTGGTCACCATGAGCCCGGCCACCTAAATGGCTCACCGTCAAGTGTCTGACGGTTCCCTGTGTTATTGGCATAGTTCTCGTCTGCTGTGGAAGTGCTAATGTGTGTGCTCCCTGTCCTCACACGTGTGTGTGGTTAGAAAGGTGGGGTATGGCAGTGCATGGAGGGGAAGGTGTGCACAGTGAGAAACAGAGCAAGTCAAGCAAGAGTGGCCAACCAGACTGCAAATTAGGACAGTTAGGGAGGGGTTGGCCCACCCCTCCCATAGCTCCCCAGGTCCTCGTGTCGTTTAAGGTGGTTATAGGAATTTTCAGGGAACCAGGTCTGCAGAATAGGGGCTGTTTGCATGAAACAAAATTTCTTCTTCCCGTCTTACAAAATGAATGGTCCCTTTCTCGGAAAGCAGAAGTTTTCAGAATTCCTGAAGGAAAAGTTAATATAATATTCAGTCACTTGAAATCACTGTTTTTAAACACCTTTTTTATTGGTTGGAAGATATTTGCTTTACAATATTGACTGGTTCCTGCCAAACATCAACATGAATCAGCCAGAGGCATACATATATCACTTCCCTCCCATCTCCCACCCCATCCCACCCCTCTAGGTTGTCACAGAGCAAGGGTTGATGAAATCAACTTTTAAAATTACAGTAAAGCTGTTTTGTTCTTGTTTTTTAAAATAACATGGGTTCAGAGTCTTGTATCATAGATCAAAATAGAAACAGCTCGATTCAGGGACAGCTGTAAGATCTCTCTTCCCAGAGCCTCAGACATTAAGCTGAAGGCTATGGGTCCACTCACCACACTTTGGCCAAATATTGAGCCTTGGAAATTTTGTTGTTGTTCAGCTGCTAAGTTGTGTCTGACTCTGTGGCCCTATGGACTGCAGCATGCCAGGCTCCCCTGTCCTTCATTATCTCCTGGAGTTTGCTCAGACTCATGTCCGTTGAGTCAGTGACGCTAGCCAATCATTTCATTGTCTGCCACCCTCTTCTCCTTTCGCCTTCAGTGTTTCTCAGCACAAGGGTCTTTCCCATACGTCGATTCTCTGCATCAGGTGGCCAAAATATTGGAGCTTCAGTTTCAGCATCAGTCCTTCCAATAAATATTCAGGACTGATTTCCTTCAGGATTGACTGGCTTGATCTCCTTGCAGTCCAAGGGACTCTTAAGTGTTTTCTCCAACACCACAGTTCAAAAGCATCAATTTTTTGGCACTCAGCCTTCTTCATGGTCCAACTCTCATATCTGTACATGACTATTAGAAAAACTATAAATTTGGAAATAGGTCTTCTCAAAGCTTTCTCTGTTAGTGGAGTCATGTGAATGAACTCTACATTAATGACATTTAAGCATTTTGTCTTCTTTACATTTTCTCCTCTGGTTTATTTACTGCTGGCTGGTGTGTCAGAGGCTCTCTTTGTGCATTCTGTGAACTCCCCTTCCCTCTCTCCTCCTTTGCCCTAGATACCTAGTCAAACATTTAAAGCAGTTTTCTCCAGATAACCCATTTTTCTCTAAAGAGGCTCAGGGTGAAGAAGAATCGTTGTAACAGAAATGTAGGCTGCTGTCTAGAATTAAACTGTTCTCGTGAAATTATAAATAGCACCCACCCTCAAGCAATCACTTGCATTGTATGCAAAGGGAGGAAATATGATTTCAAAGGGTCATTCGAAGAACACTCCAACAGAGGTCCACAAACCCTCCCTAACTCTGAACTCAGAGAGTTCCCTCCTGAATCCCTCAGCTACCAGCTTGGTATCTCAGAAGTGACTTTACCTCTGGACTCAGGATTTCTTGTTTTTAGCACAGGAATAATGACATAGGAATTATTAAATGATGTTCATAATGTGCCCAGTCAATCAGTCCATCCTAAGGGAAGTCAAACCTGAATATTCATTGGAAGGACTGATGCTGAAGCTCTAATACTCTGGCCACCTGATGCAGAGAGCCAACTCATTGGAAAGGACCCTGATGTTGAGAAAGATTGTGGACAGAAGGAGAAGGCATTGGCAGAGGATGAGAAGGTTGGATGGTGTCACCGACTCCATGGACGTGAACCTGAGCAAACTCTTGGAGATAGTGGAGGACAGGGAAGCCTGGCGTGCTACAGTTCATGGGGTGGAAAAGAGTCGGACCTGACTTAGTGTCTAAACAACAGCAACAACAAATGTTCTCAGAACAGCGCTTGCAGTGTAGTGACACTGCCTGTGTTTCTGGTTGTTATTGACAAGCCTGGTTCTCTTACGGCTCCTTGAGGAATAGCTCTTGCTGGAGTGTGCATTGTTGGCACCATCACACATGAGGATTTATTCTTGAAACTTTGGATGTAGGAGTGAGTCTAGGAAATGTTGTAGTGTGTGCTTTTTAAAAAACCCTCCTCTTTCTGTGACTGTCTGATCATAAGTGACTTCCCCAGGATAAGGAGAACCTGGCCAAATTTCCATCAGGATAGCAATCTCAGCATAATTTTCACAGTATTTTCCCCTTGCAATATTCCATTTCAGTCATCTGAAAGTTCATGTTTTTTTCTTATCTCAGGAAGTTCAGGTCTGTTTATGAAAATATTGCAACCGTAAAGTAAGCGGTTTGGAAGGGAAAATTCCAGCCTCTTTGGCTTTCCACTTACAATAGTTGTGATAAAAAATAATTGCTACTGGGTTCTTTTTGCTCTCTCTGGCCAATCCATTAACTTTTGATCTTTTAGAAGGAAGAAACCTTAGCTCAGGGAACTCTACTTAATAGTTTGTATTAACCTACCTGGGAAAAGAATCTGAGAAGGAATATATGTATTATACGTATAACTGAATCACTTGGCACTTGAAATTAACATAGCATTATGAATCAACTATATCCAACATAAGGGCTTCCCCAGGGGCTCAGCGGTTAAGAATCCACTTGCAATGCAGGAGCTGCAGGTTTTATCCCTGGATTGGGAAGATCCCCTGGAGAAAGGCATGGCAACCTATTCCAGGATTCTTGCCTGGGAAATCCCATGGACAGAGGACCCTGGTGGGTTACAATTCATGGGGTTGCAAAGAGTCGGATACAACTGAAGCCACTGAGCATAGCACACAGCACAGCACCTATCCAATATATTGAAAATTAATAAACAAAGCAAAACCTTAGTCCAGACTAACCTTTTTACATATGAGGAAACTGAAGTTCAGAGAAAGTGTGTTACTCAGCTTACAGAGGAGCAGGAAAAACTTTCAGTTTGGAACTTCTAAAACCATAGTCAATATTTTAAAATCTCTCTCTCTCTATATGTATATATGTAGGTAGGTAGATATTTACTACTCAGAAGAAGAGATGCTCCTTCATATTAAGGAGGAGACTCCAGGGCCACAGCTGGTTCTGTTTTCATGACACTGATGTGATACAGTTTAGAACCACAGTGTAGTCTTTCTGAGACTCTCTTTTTCACAGCTTTTGAGATGAGGTCAGTCCAGGGGACTGTTGAAAGTCACTGAGTGTGCAGGGAGCCAGAGAGATTTTGGAGGAGGTTATTCAGCGCTCAACTGTGGTGGAGTTTTTTGTAGATGAAGAAAGACTGCTTTCTTTTTTGAAATTAATTAACTCCAAGTGAAGAACTCATCTGGGAACGTGAGGGAGACGCCAGGTTCAGCTTTCCTTTACATCCTGGGAATCACCTGGGAATCATCATGTCGGTGAGGATGAAGCTCACTACATGGAAGGAATTAAAAAGAAACTCATTAAAACATTACATTTCTGCCCTTAAAGAGACTATGGTCAGACTCTGCAAAATCAGAGGAAAATAGGTTATTGAATTTGGGGCACTGGTACGCTGATCTGGGGACAGTCACAGGATTTCAAATGCCCAGCTCAGGTGAGGGTGTTGAAAGATGTTTCAGAAGAATCAAGCCAGAAGCAACCGAATTGGGAGGAAAAAGGGCTGGAAAATCACCCAATCAGAGGCGACAGTCTGAGAGTCCTCTTTGGAGCAGCAACTCTTTTTAAAAACGGCTCACAGTGACAGTTGGGGTCACAGTAAAAACTTCTGGGGTATCAGCCTTCTGCTTCCTCCTCCATCTCAGCTCCTGGGGCAGCAGAGGGTGCTGGATTCCCTTGGGCTGGTATCATTTCTGTATTAACAGGCACATGCTTTTAACCTTGGAAAGATCGAGAATGAAGACTATGAACATAAAATAAGTCCAACCCAGAGCATCAACATTTTGTGGGTGTTAGGAGCAATCTGTTTATATTTGGTATTTGAAGTAATTGTAATATTTAGGAGAATCTGACACACAGAGTATCTAAGAGATTAGACTCATGATTCCAAATTAAAATGTGTAATTGCTTAGTTAAATTTAGACTTGTTATTTTAAATTGAAAGGCATAAGATAATTTAGTAACACTTGTATACAGGACTGGAATGTCTAAGAGAACTTGAGAATCACTATATTTGTAAATTCAGTTTATTACATTTACTTGAGTTGTTAAATATGTGGGAAGTTTTTGTTTATGAGCGAGACCGTGGAAGGGAATATAACTAAACCATAATAAATTAAATTCATAAATGCCATTTGAAATATTTAAGAGCATTTAGTGAAGTAACTTTTGAAAGCCCTCATAACAACTGCTACACTTACTAACTACATTTATATATAGAAGAAAATAACAGAAATCTAAGAATATAAGAAATGATGTATTCGTATTTGCTAATTAAAAAAACAACCATGGAGTCCCAAAGAGTCGGACACGACTGAGCAACTGAACTGAATTTAAAGATGAAATGTTAGTAAAATAACAAAACCAAAGGAAGAGCATACGACCCAGCTGACCGCAAAAGTCTTTCTCAAGGTCACCAAAAAATTCATGACTTTAAGACGGTCTAAAATGCAACATGGATATCCTTAGTTTTGTTTAAAAAGAATACTTTTATTAATGAATAGAAAGAGACTAATGTAAGTCACCATTTCAGAGCAGACTGTTCACCTTGGGAAAACAGACACCTCTGTACTCGGCTACAATAATTCCATAAATGTTTTTGCATCCCATTTCCTATTTCAGCACCAAAAATGTGTCCTGGATCTTGCTGTCCAGTGGGGGAGGCCTCCCCAGACTTCGGGTGCGTATTTGGTGTTTCAAGGCTGCCAGACGCTGACCCACTGCAGGCTGCCCATTCACGCTCAAGGTAGAAGTGGTAGGGTGTGTGAGCTGTGCTTAGTTGCTCAGTCATGTCCGACCCCCTGGACTGTAGATCACCAGGCTCCTCCATCCATGGGATTTCCCAGGCAAGAATACTGGAGTGGGTTGCCATGCCCTCCTCCAGGGGATCTCCTGACTCAGGGGTCCAACCTGGGTCTCCTGCATTGCAGGCAAGATTCTTTACCAACTGAGTTACAAAAGAATCCTGAAGTGGGAGGGAGAACACCTCAACCTGACTTGAATCAGAAAAGAAGAATTTCCTACAATCCTGTACCGTCAAGGTTCTTCAGAGGAACAGACCAGTCGGAGGTAGATAGCTGATAGACTGAGACAGCAGAGGAGACTCGTACAGGAACTGGCTGGTGTAGAGTGGAGGCTGGGCACTCCTTGGACCTGCTGTCACCCATGCAGGTGCAGAGTGGGTCGTGGGTTCAGTCGAGGCTGACGGTGGCCTGAGAACCAGAAGCTCTGCTGATCGAGGGTGGGAGAAAATGCTGTCCCAGCTCCGGCAGAGTGTGAACTCCCTGATGCCTTTTTGATCCACTTGGGCCCTCAGGGGACCGGCTGGTCCCCCCTTACTGAGAAGGGTTGTCCTTATTCCATCTGCTGATCTCTTCCAGAGCCCCTCACAGACGCACCCAGAAGTAGTCTTACTGGCAGCTGGGCATCTGTCAGCTGAGTCAGGTCCACATGTGAGATGAACCACCACGGGCCACGTGTGACCTCAGCTGTCTCCTTGGGCAGCACCGTGTCCTGTCACACTGCGGGTGTGAGGGCAGCTGGGGAATGGCATCAGCTCCGAGGACCTGCAGGGTGGGAGCGAGGCCAGGAGTCACCACGTCTAGAGCAACATCACTGCCCCAGACCCAGTGCTATTTTGCATAAAAGCACCCCCTTTTTAAAAAAATGTGTTCATTCATTCATTATTTTGGGCTGTGCTGGGTCTTCGTTGCTGTGTGCGGGCATTCTCTAGCTGTGGTGTGTGGACTTCTTACTGCGGTGGCTCTCTTGTGGTGGCTCCTGGGCTTGAGCATGGGCCCCATAGTTGTGGGGCCTGGGCTTCGTTGCCCCATGGCATGTGGGATCTTCCCGCACCAGGCATCAAACCTTTGTCACCTGAACTGGCAGGTGAATTCTTAACCACTGGACCAGCAGGGAAGCCCCAGCATCTCTATTTTTTCAATGAGTGAGGATGCACAGCTCATTCCTACATCATGAGGATCACCAGCTTCCGTTCACAGAGCAGAGGTTCACACGTGAGCAGAGGACGTTATCATAAAGATGGATGGGGGCCGATTAATTTCACGTTGTCGGCCTGAGTTATTTTGGCCTGGGATAGCATCTCATAAATTCACCATTTCCCAGGGAATGTTGTTTTAGAGGGTGATTTGTGAATTGATGCAAAAATGTGTCAGAATGCGTTGTAAATCAGAGAGGAGCTGACAGTGGCAAAGGAAGTTATTCAGACCATTTGAGCCCGTCTGTTTAGAAATCATTTCAGGCCAGATGTTAGACAAATGGGAATCTTTTTGGCCTATGGAAGGATGTAGGGAGGAAAGATATTGCTGATGTGCATGGCCATTTGGAAGGATGTGATGTGAGCACCAGGTCCTTTCTTGTTTCCTTCTCGTATCTCATTTACACCCACCCAGGTCTGTGAGGTGGTCCTCCATTGGCAGACAGGGCCTGGGGTGCAGAGGAATGAAGTCCATAGACCAAGGTTGCAGGTGTGTGAAATAAAATGACACATTTCTCCAAGTTGGCTGGACCACGAACCTACGGTTTTGACATGATGGCGAGAAATGTCTGTGCAGCGATGTCCACGAGCCAGGGACTGTCCCGGGTGGACGACATGCATCTAGGGATATGAGTGTAGATAACCTGGGCAGCTGGAAGTTTTGAAGCACAGTGTGCATTATTTTTGTGGGTGGGGGAGACCATAAACAGTCCATGATTCTTACGACAATAACCTTTGTAGGGAACATGGGGCTCCAGTTTTCGAGGGAGAACAAAAGCAAACCAGAGCAATGATTCTTTTCTGCATCTCCACACAGCCGGTGCCCTGAAAGTTTCATCCTCAGAAAAAGCTCGTGTCTGCTTCACTTTCATGCTCTCCCGGTGGCTGATGAGTTTGTTCATGGTGTTGATGTGCCCTATTTTCTCCCATCTAAGGGGATTTTTTTTTTTGTGTGTGTGTCTCTTTGTCTCTTCGTATAAATAATATAAGAGCATTCCTAAAAGCCTAGTGCCGGGCGCTTCTGGGTTGCATGTCTTCTTAAATTTCAGGACAGCGTGGCAGCTTTCTCCGAGCCTTATCTCTCACGCCAAAAAGAAGAGCAGGCTCACAATAGGCGGCTTTTCTTCTCATCTGTGTGCACGCAGAGCAGGGAAAGTTCAGACATCAGACGCTTCAGATGGCGGCTTTCAAAGGCATTAAAAAAAAAAAAAAAGTGAAGGGAAGAAAAGGAAACAAATCTTGAGCTATTACAAAGAGTTTTTAAGCAAGACATGTTTATTAAGCAGGCTGTATTCCTTCTCACATATTCAAAGACATCTGATTAAACCTTCCCGGGGAGACTGACAAAGCTTTGTCTGTCTGGGCAGGACAGATAAACCCTTTCTGGGTAGATTGCTATCGTCTCCTAGGCTCTGTACCAGAGAGAAGGCGACAGTGTGTCTTGTGAGGCCGACGTGCCAACTGCACAGAATCCAGATCAAGACGCACTTGGCTCCCATCTCGAGCCCGTCTTGGAGTGGGGTGGGTGCTACTGTTTGGGTGGCACGTGGTGGCCATTGCTGGCACTAAGGAGTAGATGGGAGGCCTTGGGCTGAAGCCAGTGATGAATCAGAGACGTAGATTTGAAACATAGCAAGAAAGAAAGCTTTCAGAGTAAGAAATTCAGTCGGATTTCAGGACACGAAGGAGCACGGAGCTCGGCCTCCACGCACCGAGGACTGTCCACTGCTGCTTGCTCTGCTCTCATAGACCCTGCTGGGGCTGACAACAATGGAACCAGGGTTCTGACCAAAGCATCATTTCCCTGGGGCCTGTCTCTTCCGTGTTGACCTGGCAACCTCTCCTGGGCACCATAACAAACACTGGATTTATGGGACTCTGCTGCCAGAGGGTGCAGTCCACAGACACTGTCTTTCAGATTTTTTACAGGATACTTTTTTACCGTTGATACTTTTGAGGGAAAAAGCAAGTAAAGAAAATACTGTGAATGCAAGTATTTTTTTCCCTACTGCTGATCTACTTCAGTGAAATTACATGTTCACATTTCAGTATAAATTATTTCTAGCACTGTATCCCTTACACTCAGATATTATATTCTCAGATCCCTATTTCTGTTTTCTATTTCCTGCTGTGGACTGAATTCTGTGTCCCCCTCAAATTCATGTGTTGAGTCCTGACCCACAGGGTCAGGTGTCAGGAGGTATCTTTGGGGGTGATGAGGTCATAAGGGTGGAGCTCCCAGGATGGGATTAATGTCCAAATAAAAGAGCCCCCAGAGAGTCCCTCCCTCCTTCCTCCATGAGGACACAGTGACAAGACATCTAAGATTGTAGAAGACAAGACTCTTCTGTGTCAACGTAAAGAGTATATGTGGTGAATTTGTAATTCACAGGAAGTTACTTTCTAAGACTTGACCCATGGAGTTTCTGAGGCATACTCAGAACAGAAGGCTTGATTTTCCAGTTCTAAAACAAGAGCTTCAGGAGACAATCAAGGCTGTCCATTCTCTCCCAGTCTCCCCACCGTCCCATGGTTCATCCCTATCTTCCTTAGGGGAGAAAGGAGTTCATGATGTCAGAACCTTCTCGTAACCAGTTGTTGTTGTTCAGTCCCTAAGTCATGTCTGACTCTTTGCAATCCCATGAACTGCAACACACCAGGTTCCTCTGTCCTTCACTGTCTCCCGGAGTTTGCTCAAATTCATGTCCATCGTGTTAATGATGCCATCTAACTATCTCATCCTCTGTTGTCCCCTTTTCCTCCCACCTTCAATCCTTCCCAGCATCAGGGTCTTTTCCAATAAGTCGGATCTTTGTATCAGGTGGCCAAAGTTTTGGAGCTTCAGCTTTAGATCAGTCCTTCCAATTAATATTCAGGACTGATTTCCTTTAGGATGGACAGGTTTGATCTCCTTGCAGTCCAAGGGACTCTCAAGAGTCTTCTCCAACACCACAGTTTGAAAGCATCGATTTTCAGTGCTCACCCTTCTTCATGGTCCAGCTCTCATGTCTGTACATGACTACTGGAAAACCAAAGCTTTGATGATTAGACATATCTTTGTTGGCCAGGTGATGCCTCTTATTTTTAACCCACTGTCTAGGTTTGTCATAGCTTTCCTTTCAATGAGCAAGTGTCTAATTTCATGGCTGCAGTCATTGTCCACAGTGATTCTGGAACCCAAGAAAATAAAATCTGTCACTGTTTCCTCTTTTCCCCGTCCTGTTTGCCACGAGCATTACACTTTTTTCCCTGCTCTGGTGCACACACTTTTTTCCCCCCAAACCCTTGGGCAAGCATGAAGCTCCAGGTCATTTCATAGGACTGGAGAAGAAACTGTGTGCTTATGTATGGAGTACAGAGCCCAAATTTTGGTTATAGGATCAATAAATTATTGTGACTAGTGATTAGTGGGGGGGTTCCTGAAGCAAGAGTGCTCTGGGTGGGCAGGATTAATTAGTGGCTTTCAGAGTCATTGGGGGCTTCCAGGGTGGTATCTCTGGTTTAATTTGTTCACCTCAGCTGGGAAGGGACAGGGTGGAGGGGTGCAAATCCTCTCAGGAGGGGTGTTTAGTTTAAAAATGCACAGCTAGCTGTTATTTTCCATGTAATGCAAGTTATAGAACTTAAACTCAGGGGAATGTCTCTGCTTCCAGGGGTCAGCTGCAGACAGGACCTGCTGGAATGAAGGTAGGGGAGGGGGAATAACTGCTAAATATCAGTCTTACTAAGAGTCATTTGTCTAGAGTCTGTAATTAGGAAATTCTACTTCTAAAGAATATTCTGAATACTGACTGCCCCCAGACCTGCTGTGATGATCCACTAAACCTGACCTCACTGCACACTTGGCCTCCCCACTCCTAAGACCCCAAGATTGCAGGGTTAACCACATTTTCTCACTTGACTGGATAAAAACCAGAAGAAGGTTCATCTAGAATTGCTAATCCAGAAATTATCTCCAAGGTGATGTTACCTTGGAGATAATTGTGGCCAGTTGTGGTCAAGATACTTTTATCCCTGAATGGATATGCGTGAACTGTTTCCTAAGCCTTGAAGGAGATGTGGCATCTGTGAGTCATATTTTCCCATTATTTATTCTGTTTAGCCAGAGTGTGTTATGTGGAGAGTGGATTTTCATAAAATCAAGTTCTCCTCTGGGGTCCCTTCTCACTCTAAAAAAGGACAAATACCTACTGTATAGGACATGGGACTCTGCTCAATTGTTATGTGCCAGCCTGGATGAAAGGGGGGTTTGAGGGACAATGGATGCATGTATATGTATGACTGAGTCACTTCAGGGTTCACTTGACATTATCACAACATTGTCAGTTGGCTATACCCCAATACAAAATGTTTTAGTGTTAAAAAAATTAAAGAAAAGGATAAATAAAACTAAGAGTGGGAACAGAAAGAGAAGTGCAAGGATAACTGATTTACAACAATGTAAACAGGATGTCAGGCTCCTAGTGTTTTGTTGCTTTTCATGACAATTTACTCAATAAGCAATGAATTTGGGAGCTTACAGTCGTGTAGCCCTTTGTATACAGGTGGCTGAGGGGGGCTGTGGGGGCTGGAATTGAGGTGCCCTGGGGGACACTGAAAGAAGGTGGTGGGCTTCCCATGGATCAGGACCGTCTCCTGTCTGTCCAAGTCCTCAGGCTCTGCTGATGGCTGCATGGGGCCAAGTCACACCAACACAGGGGGCCTGGACTCTCTCGAAAGCACTGAGTCATGACATGGTCAAATGGAAAGAAAGATAAGGGAGTGCTGGGGTAGACACTTTATGAACAATTACATGTTCTAAATAGCAAAAATTAAAAAATTTTTTATTGGAGTCGAGAGGCTTTACAATGTTGTGCTGGCTCCTACAGAACCACAAAGTGAATCCAGCTATACGTGTACATATATCCCTTCTTTTTTTTTTTTTTTTTTTTTTGGATTTCCTTCTGAATAATGAGTTTCCATCCTAAGAAACAGTTGAAATTTTAGAAAGAAGGTATTTTTCCTGGAGTCAGAAATGCTTTGGAAAAATATCAACCTTTCCTCCCAGACATCTGGATTAAGAAAATTGAGACAAGGGATCAAGTGTTATTTTCTCTCATTGCCAGTTTCTACCTTCCAAAGCTCCCAGTACTTTAAGATGAAGTTTAAGTGACTTTTAAAGAAGGTCTCCTCAGCTTGTATAGCTGGAGCTGTGGCTCACACTGATTTTTGCAACTATATTATAACGCTCCAACAAAGGGTTTTGATAAAGGGAAGGTGGCCAGCCCCTCGTGGAGTCGCCTTTGTGACAGGGATCTGGCTGAACAGCCCATCAGCCAGAACCATGGGCCCCTGGGACATCAGGAGTGGGAGACACCAGATCAGCCCTCATTGTGAGCACTCCTCAATTTATGCAGCCTTTTCAGAGGACAGAGTCCCCAGGCTTCCACATGTCAGAAGGGCTCAGTACCTTACAGGAGACATGTTTAAGGACAATTAGCCCCAAATCACTGTGCTATTGTTGTCCCAGGTTCTTATCATATAAATGCTAACTCTGAGGTTGTTCTTAAAGAATGCTATTCCAAAAATTCTCTCAAGTTTCTCTATCAAGAGGTGAATTTAAATATGAATTAAATATTGAATGAATTCAATTTGAATTTGGCTTTTCTTTTTAGGGCATAGAGACAGTGTTCTCTCTTCCTATGGACCAACTCAATGTAGGAACAGTTAAGGAGAAAGGTCTCACGTGTGTGACTCCTTGTATGTGAATGTTGAAGCCAAATCTGGCCTCTATACCCCAACATAGAATTATTAATGTATCTAAAAGACAACGTTTTGGGTGAAGTAGAAAAGAATATACCAGGTAAAGGGAGCTATAGTGGGCTTATGCCCTCAAGACTGTGTGTCCTACCCTGGGAAGGGGTAGTGAGGAGTTTTATATATAGGGTTCAAAGAAGGCATGATCAGCTCTTGGAATTCTTCTGATTGGTTGGTGGTGATGCAAGTGGGAGTCACTCCTTGCCTAGGGCTGTATTTAAAATTCCAAACAGAGATGTGATGGAGGCAGGCAGAGTTCAGGAGGGAGGGCAGGCAAGGCGCAGGGTGTGGTCTCCAGGTTATGGTTATGGTCTGTGAATAGAAGACCCCTGACACCAGAAGGTACGCAGATGGCAGATGAGCACGTGACGAGATGCTCCACATCTTATGCCATCAGTGAAATGCAAAATCACACAGCACTGAGAAAACACTACACACCTAGTAGAATGGCCAATATCCAGAACACTGGCAACACCAAATATGTGACGGTGTTGAGCACAGGGGGCTCTCATTCATTGCTAGTGGGAATGTGAAATGGAGCAGCCCCTGGGGAAGACAGTTTGGAAGTTCCTTACAAAACTAAGCACACTCTTCCCACATGACCCAGCAATCACATCCAAATTACTTAAAACTTACGTCTGCAATAAAATCGGCACACGGATATGTACAGCAGCTTTATTCATAATTGCCAAATTTGGAGGCAAGCAAGTTGTCTTTTAGTAGGTGATGGAGAAATAAACTGATCTATCAGATAGTGGAATATTTGTTGTTACTGTTCAGTCGCTCAGATGTGTCCATCTCTTTGTGACCCCAGGGTCTACAGCATGCCAGACTTCCCTGTCCTTCACCATATCCCAGTGCTTGCTCAAACTCATGTCCATTGCATCAGTGATGCCATCCCACCATCTCATCCTCTGTCGCTCCCTTCTCTTCCCACCCTCAATCTTTTCCAGCATCAGAGTCCTTTCTAAGAGTCAACTCTTTGCATCAAGTGGCCAAAATATTGGAGCTTCAGCTTCAGCATCAGTCCTTCCAATGAACATCCAGCACTTATCTCCTTTAGGATGGACTGGTTGGAGCTCCTTGCAGTCCAAGGGACCCTCAAGAGTCTTCTCCAACACCACAGTTCAAAACCATCAGTTCTTCAGTGCTCAGCCTTCTTTATGACCAATGCTCACATCCATACATGACTGCTGGAAAAACCATAGCTTTGACTAGATGGACCTTTGTTGGTAAAGTAATGTCTCTGCTTTTTAATATGCTGTCTAGCTTTGTCATAGTTTTTCTTCCAAGGAGAAAGTGTCTTTTAATTTCACGACTGTAGTCACCATCTGCCATGATTTTGGAGCGCAAGAAAATAAAAGTCTCTCCTTTCACTGTTTCCACTGTTTACCTATCTATTTTCCATAAAGTGATGGGACCGGATGCCATGATCTTTGTTTTTTGAATGTTGAGTTTTAAACCAGATTTTTCACTCCTCTTTCACTTTCATCAAGAGGCTCTTTAGTTCCTCTTTGCTTTCTGCCATAAGGGTGGTATCATCTGTGTATCTGAGGTTATTGATATTTCTCCCAACAACTCTTGATTCCTGCTTGTGCTTCATCCAGCCTGGCATTTTGCATGTTGTATTCTGCATATAAGTTAAATAAGCAGGGTGACAATATACAGCCTAGATGTACTCCTTTCTCCATTTTAAACTAGTGTGTTGTTCCATGTCTGGTTCTAACTATTGCTTCTTGACCTGCATACAGGTTTCTCAGGATGCAGGTAAGGTTATCTGATATTCCCATCACTTTAATAATTTTCTACAATTTATTGTGATCTACACAGTCAGAGGCCATTATTCAGCATTAAAAAGAAATGTGCCATCAAGCCTTGAAAAGACATGGGTGATGATGACGTGCCTATGTATGTTCATCAGTTATAACAAATGGACCATCTAGTGGGGATGTTGATGGTGGGAGGCATGCATGTGGTGGCAGGAGGTATGTGGAAATCAGTGTGTGCGTGGGTGGGTGCTCCGTTGCTTCAGTCGTGTCTGACTCTTTGCAACCCCATGGACTGTAGCCCACTAGGCTCCTCTGTCCATGGGATTCTCCAGGCAAGAATACTGGAGTGGGTTGCCATTTCCTCCTCCAGGGGATCTTCCAAACCCAGGAATCAAACCATCATCTCTTATGTCTCCTGCATTGACAGGTGGGTTCTCTACCATCAAGCCACCAGGAAAGCCTGGAAACTTCCATACTCTCCCTTTAATTTTGCTGTGAACCTAAAACTACTTAAAAATAATATTTTTTGAAAAAAAAAAAAAAATGAAAGCCCTTTATTCCACAGGCCGGGGCAGCAGAAGAACTCAGAAGCCAACATTGCGGAGGGCCCCCGTCTCAGAGGTGTTTTCCCGACACCCCGCCGTTTGTCATTATGGGAAGAAAACTTATGCTTCCTACCAATTTGGGATGTAGGATTATTTTTGAGAGCTCCTATTAAAGGGTTTCAGGGAAGTGGAGGTTTTCACGGCAGGAAGAACCTAGAATTTATCTTTCCCTGTCACAGAGAGTACGTGATGAGGGTAAATTACACAGAGTCTGCATGAAGAGCTTTGGGGTCCGCATGGGGGAGGCACAGTGTACCCGAGAGCTGTCCTGCCCTGCTGCGCATCTCCCTTTTAAAAAATTGATTCCATTACTGAGGAAACAGCTGAGAGGAGGAAGTCCAGGACACAGGTTCTATTTTCTACAGAGGCTTTCAAAAGGCATTTGATAAAGTATCATAAAGAAGCCTCACATGAAAGTAAGGATTTATGAATTACAGAAAAAAAGAAGTCACTTGGAAATGAGGTAGAGAAGAGAGCTGCCATCCGTCTCCCTGACAGACAGTTGGGGCTGGACCTCGGGAGCTGGTGGACAGAGCTGCCTGCAGCCACGGCGGCACAGGCCACAGCAGCCAGAGCCGCAAGGTGTGGTCCTGTACACTCTCTCTCACGAGGCAGCATCTGGGTTTCTCAGGATCACAGCCTCACCAGCTGGGTTCAAATGGGGGGCTCTCATGGGAGGAATAGGGGTCCGGACCTGGGGTCATGCATGCAGCTCGGGGACCCCCATCTCCCTAATGGACCTTGCCTCTGTCTTGCTGGTCCTTCCTTGTTCCTGTGAGCCTACTTCTCTGAATCCTTGATGGTCTCCTGGTTTCACAGCTCTCCTCTCACTCGCTTTGTTAGAAGGACAGTCCAGTAAGAGCTCTGGAGGCTCCGCTGGGCCATGGAGCGAGGGCCAGCCCAAGGGCAGTCTTCCAGAGCTCAGGGCACTTTCCAATCTGGACAAGCATGTCCACACGTCTATCAAGCACTCTGGTCTGTGATCCAGGCACTCCCCAGTGTTTCTTCTGGTCTAAACGTGAGTGGTTGTTTCTGAAAGGGATGCACCCTGGTCCTTCTCATCCTGATGAGAAGCGAGAGGCTGAGGGAAACAGCAGTTTTGGGACTGGCAGGATGGCTGCTTCCTTTCCAAGGAAGTGCCATGTAACATCTGGGTTTTACACGAAGCCCCGAAGAGGTTCACAGGTGAGTGATGTCTACTCTAACCCTGGAGCTGCTGGAGAGCTTGGAGAAATCTAGTCCATGACCCTCAGGTCAAGGATGGGGACACAAAGCCCTGCCTTATTTGAGTGTTGTCACTTAATGCTGTGCTGTTGGCCTATTGGAACTTATCTTTCCAAGGAACCCAGTGGAGGCCAGTGGGGCTTCTCATCACCATCCAGGAGATTCCACCTGTTGACAGTTTCACTCTCCAGAGCCACAGTGGCTGGGGGCAAGAAAGAAGCAAATTGGGGGCTTAGATTCAAGGGATAGATTTAGACCAGAAGTATCTTGAAAATGAAAAAATAGATAATTATTTAAATAAGTTGAGCCCAACCTACATGATTTCCATGATTCAGAAATATCGTCTAGTATCGTCTATCAGTTCAGTTCAGTTCAGTTCCGTCACTCAGTCGTGTCCAACTCTTTGCGACCCCATGAATCGCAGCATGCCAGGCCTCCCTGTCCATCACCAACTTCCGGAGTTCACCCAAACTCATGTCCATCGAGTCGGTGATGCCCTCATCCTCCGTCGTCCCTTTCTCCTCCTGCCCTCCCTCAATCCCTCCCAACATCAGGGTCTTTTCCAATGAGTCAGCTCTTCCCATGAGGTGGCCAAAGTATCGGAGTTTCAGCTTTAGCATCAGTCCTTCCAATGAACACCCAGGACTGATCTCCTTTAGGATGGACTAGCTGGATGTCCTTGCAGTCCAACAGACTCCCAAGAGTCTTCTCCAACACCACAGTTCAAAAGCATCAATTCTTCGGCGCTTAGCTTTCTTCACAGTCCAACTCTCACATCCATACATGACCACTGGAAAAACCATAGCCTTGACTAGACTTGACTTTGTTGGCAAAGTAATATCTTTGCTTTTTTAATATGCTATCTAGGTTGGTCATAACTTTCCTTCCAAGGAGAAAGCGTCCTTTAATTTCATGGCTACAATCACCATCTGCAGTGATTTTGGAGCCCCCCAAAATAAAGTCTGACACTGTTTTCCCATCTATTTCCCATGAAGTGATGGGACCAGATGCCATGATCTTAGTTTTCTGAACGTTGAGCTTTAAGCCAACTTTTTCACTCTCCTCTTTCACTTTCATCGAGAGGCTGTTTAGTTCCTCTTCACTTTCTGCCATAAGGGTGGTGTCATCTATGCAGAATCTTGAAAAAAAAATGACACAAATGAACTTATTTACAAAATAGAAAAAGACTCACAGACTTAGAGGACTGTGTGGTTACCAGGGGAAAGCAGGGAGGGATAGCTGGGGAGTTTGGGACTGACACGGACTCAACTGACAGAGACCTTTTTGTTGTAATGAACACCGTAGAGATTTGAGAGGACAAAGACCATCAGGGCCAACCTGGGCTGGATTTTGCAATTTGATGAATTTGATGATGCAGATGGGCTCCCTGGTGGGGAAGGGCCATGTGATTCCCACGTTGAAGCAAGCGTGCCTGGAGTAGCCAAGTCTTCACAAGAAGAACCACAGCAACCCCATCGTGAATACACAAAACTCCTGGGCACGGTGCCACATCTCTGACATGTCAGGGAAATGTTCTTACGCAGTGAATGAAATCTCCTGGGAGGGTCATAAATCCTGTGCAGCAAATTATACACTAACAGGTTCTTAGGGGAATTCAAATAAATCCTCACAACCGCTTAGCAGGTAATCTCCAGATCAGATTCCCATTTTTCTTAAGAGCAAAATAATATATGACTTCTTATACTCTCCTCGTGAAATGCCATATATCAAAGATATGAATTTAGTCGAAATATTGATCTTAAGCCAAAGTGAAACTAAGGGAAAGTTTAATGCGTTTCACCACAAAGGAGAGAGTGAGGGACGTATGCATAAAATGTGCTTTATAAAGTGAAGCATCCAGAAGGGGTGGGACTGAAGTGCTCAGGAGCCCGGCGCCCTCCTGAGGTGGTCCAGTGAAGGAAGAACCATGGAATCCAGCATAGCCTGGATTCCTGACAACCCAGCTGTTTGTCATGGAGATTTGGCCTTACAATTAGACAACTAAGATAGACTTCGGGAGAAGGAGATATCTTAACGCAGTGTGAATCCTTTTAAATGAGTTTTATTCATTGCAAGTCATGTGGGGTAAGTGTATCAGAGCCGTGGTCTGTGTCTCAGGGGGAGGCACAGCCATGGAGGGCTACAGTTTTTGTTTTTTTTTCTTTAGCATTTTATTTTATACTGGAGTAGAGCCTATTAACAATGTTGTGATAGTTTCAGATGGACAGCAAACGGATGCAGTGGTCCATATACAAGCATCCATTCATATACAAGGTGACAGGTGGATGGAGGGGAGTCTGGGTTGATGGAGACTTGAGGAATTTCCCAGAGAAGTAGATTAATATCAGATGTGCACCCAAACTTACATCTTCTGTTCCTTTCTTCACTAACAAAAGCATAATGAGGAGAATGATCTTCCTTTTCTATCTCGGTCTGCCAAAGTGAATCAACCCTTGCAACCTCTCTGGGGAGTGACCACTAACTTCATGGGTCATAGGACAAACAGTTGTTAAAAAACAGTGCTTTTTAAAAAAAATTTTCTTTATTTTTTCTGAATGAAAGAGCCTTTATAAAGTCCCCTGTCATTTAATCATCCATGTGCTGTCTAGAATTCTCGAGTGAGCTGGATATCTCAGAAAAGCAGGGGAGGAAGGCTGGACAGCCAAGTGCCATGCGATGACCACACCCACCTGACACTTGAAGGGACATTGTAATTTCTACTTTCAATGTTTGCAGCATGCCTGGGGACACTGCTGTCACCTGTCCTTCGGCTGGCACGGCCAGATGTACCCCATCGGACACGAGCAGCCACAGCCCTGGGTGAACCAAAGGCACCTTCCTAAGTAGGCTATTACTTATTTATTTGGGGGATTTGTAAAAATGTGGCCGTCATGTGGAGCCTCTGGGTGCATGAATAATGCAAAAGTACAAAACATTAGGAAACAGAAACAAACAAAAGCCAGATGCCTAGCTCCATTTCTCTCCAGGGACAGAAACCACTTTTTTGATCAATACATTGTAGTACAGAGAAGGATTGTGAAAAAAAAATGCAAACGTGAATTTAATAGGACATCAAAGCTTGAGTCGGGGCACAAATGCCTTCTTGCCATTCGCACGATCAGGGTGTGAGCCAGTCCTGGGAGTGAGAGCCTCGGTCTGAACAAGGGTCAGATTCGCTAACAGCCCGACTTGGCAAGGAGGGGACCTCTGTGGGAGCGGGCAGGAAATGTATGAAGGCAGCCCCATGAAGGAGTAGAGCATGGCCTTCACAGAGGGGTTGGGCCCGGAGCCGGTTCCATTGCACAGCCTGTCCTCCTCAGACCTGCCTCTGTCCATCTTGCACATTTCTAGACTCTAGACACCATCCTGAGTCTGGAGCAGTTGTTTGCTGCCTTCTTTCTTCACGCAGATGTTTGACTGGAGTCCTGCTTGTTCTGTATTACCTGTCATCCAATGTGCTCTGTGCTTCAGGCAGCATCTCCTCTGCCTCTGGCTGGAAGCTTAGCCGCTCCACTGGTAACCCCAGACCCCGTTGCTGCTCCACAGTCATGCTAGGGTTGGTCCAAAGGAGGGGAAGAAGCAGAAAAGAGAGAAAAATCTACTTGTACATGTTGGGAAGGGGCAGGAATTTGGTCACTCAGCCCCGAACTGTTCAAACAGAAGGTAGTCACACCAGTTATGCCCACATCTGCTTGGACAAGGGAGTCCAGTCCATGGAGAAAGCCCCAAGGGCTACTCAGGAGGCTGCTCTTCAGCCTGGTCAGAACAAAATGGCTTGTATACTGAGTTGAAAGTGAAAATCGCTCAGTCACGTCTGACTCTTCGCGACCCCATGGACTATACAGTCCATGGAGTTCTCCAGGCCAGAATACTGCAGCGGGTAGCCTTTCCCTTCTCCAGGTGACCTTCCTGACCCAGGGATTAAACCCAGGTCTCCTGCATTGCAGGTGGATTCTTTACCAGCTGATCCACAAGGAAAGCCCATACTGAGTTGGCGTCCCAGTAAACCCAGTGCTAGCACACACTAACATCTGAGCTGCAGTGAGAGGCCTGGGGTTCACGTCCCAGGATTATGAGACTCATGGAGAAAGGAGACTGACTGACAGCAGGCCCATGATGCGACGCGGAGATGTTAGAGGATGGCTGGGGCCCCTGTTTCTGCTTTTTTCTCTTTCTCACTAAAATTGCCTCAGAATATGAAAAGTAAAGGGGCAAAAAATCATCTCTATGATTTGTAGTCTCTTCAGTTTTGAGATTACATTACATCTACCAAAACAGAACAAACCAAGTTTAGTAAATACTGCTTTCAGTAGAAAAACCTGATTTCTGAATTAAAACAGCTGATTGTTTATCGCAGAAAGAAACAGCTGTGGAAATTATCCTCAGATCCAAAAGTAACATAAGAGATGGGGATACTAAGCTGTCTCAGAGACAACACATCAAAATGCTCATGTGGGGATGAGTAACATACAGGAGTGACACCGCTGAATATCTGACCAATAAAAACAAAACTTATTCTAAAAAAATACTGTTGAACTTTCATGAATTTTAATATAAATGTAATGTATTTACATTTATCTATTTATATTTATGAAATATATAACATGTATACAAAATATATATGCAAAATATGAAATATAAATAAATCTAAAAATTCACATTGCATTTATGTAAACATACAATTTAAGTTTTATGCAAATATAAATATCATTCAAAGAAGATAAATATATTATGATATATATTGATGATCACTGGGTCAATAAATCTGGTTATTCCAATGGGATGTCTAAATGTGTTTGAGAAATAGGTAATGAAACAACCAAGTTTTCTGCACAGAGAGTGAGCCTGAGTGTAGTCAATTATTCTCGATGTGGTAGAAAATGGAGTTTTAAACATGCCTTATGTATTTGTAGGATAAAAATCAGTTTCATTCAATTCCAAATAACTTGGGAAAAACAAAAAGAGGATATCAGGAAGTCTTGAGAATCACATCAGACTACAGGAAAAGTGTGAGAATTTATAGAAAGAAAATGAAACAGCGAAACTGAAATTGTAACTATGACGACAGTTGATATACCAGCTGTACTCATTTTCATGACTGTAAAAGACAAAATCTCTCATATGGAATAAGAAACATGATATTTATTTACAAAGAGATATAAGAAAATAATATAGAGAAGATAAAAATGAAAGAGCTAGCAAATACATATTAAGCATATGCAAGTAAAATAATGCATTGTTAAATAGGAAAAAGCAGAGTTCAAGGCAAAAAGTATGATCATCTCCAAAGAAGATAGAATATTTATGAATACTTTAAAATAAATATCATGGAATCAATAGGAAATATTAAAAATGTTCAACTATAAGCCTAATGGAAGTCTTTTTTTTCCTGACAGAACTAAGTTGCTGCTTCCATTGACAGATGAATAGGTAAAGATTATACATATATATGTATACATATATATATTCAATGCAATATTATTCAGCAACAAAAAGCAGCAATATGAATGGACCTTGAGGATATTATGCTAAGTGAGCTGAGTCAGATGTGAAAGTCTCTCAGTGTGTCCGACTCTTTGTGACCCTATGGACTATACAGTCCGTGGAGTTCTCCAGGCCAGAATACTGCAGTGGGTAGCCTTTCCCTTCTCCAGGGGATCTTCCCAACCCAGGGATCGAACCCAGTTCTCCCGCTTTGCAGGTAGATTCTTTACCAGCTGAGCCACCAGGGAAGCCCAAGGATACTGGAGTGGGTAGCCTTTCCCTCCTCCAAACTGGGGTCTCCTGCATTGCAGGAGGATTCTTTACAGATGGGGAAAGACAAATGCTGTACGATTTCACTCATGTGTTATCTAAAACACTAATAAACAAATAAGTTCCCTCCCCCCCAGAAAAAAAAAACAACCCTAAATAAAAGAGTAAACCAAATCAATCATGTTGATACGGGGAACAAAGTAGTAGTTACCAGAAGGGGAGGGATGGCAAGGGAGGGAGAGATGGGTAAAGGGTGGTGAGTGAGCGTGCTAAGTCACTTCAGTAGTGCCCAACTCTTTGCAATCCTATGGACTGTAGCCCATCAGGCTTCTCTGTCCATGGGGATTCTCCAGGCAAGAATACTGGAGTGGGTTGCCATTTCCTCCTCGAAAGGGTGATGGATGGAAATTAAATTTTTAGTGAGCTCGCTGTAGGGTATACAGAAGTAGAAATATGATGTTGTACACATGAAACTTGCACGGTGTTTACAGTTACCATGGACTGGAACACGGGAAGAAAGGGTATGCATGTCCATATGTGTGTGTGACTGTGTGTGTGTGTGTGTGTGTCTGTGTGTGTCTTTGTCTGTATGTCTGTGTATGTGGAGGGGTTGATGGCAGTGTTGACAGAGCACAGGAGGCAGGCCACTCTCAGGGAAATCTGTGGGTGACATGGAGAAGGCTCAATGTGGTAGATCTTCTGAAATATAAGTGACAGCAAGATAAATAAATATATATTCGAGGCTGCAAAGAGGCAGCCGCTGAAGCTAATGGCCGCCTAGTGATCAGAGACATCAGTGTGGTCCCAGTCAGCTGAAAACCTCATCTCCATGGCGACAGCCTCTCCTGCCACTCCTCTCAGCACCAAGCAGGGAAGCTGAAATTCATCTTTAAAAATTCTGCTAAAAATTGATTAAAGTAGAAAGTGACTCAGCTTTCCTTCTCTTTTTATTTTATCCCAGTTACCATGTTGAAGAAAAGAGTCTTATGTAGAGAGCACCTATTCACACAGAACCTGGTAATATAAGTAATTTATTCACTTCTTTGAGTCTATTATTAGGGTTAACAAGCCTAAAATGGGAGTTACAAATGCCTGATTAATGAGAAGCTTTCTTCAGCACAGAGTTGTGTCAGGTGGTCCTGTATCTGAGGATGGCACACCCCTGTTGAGGGGTCACCTTGGGTGGATGGCGCAGGGCGTTCAGCAAATATTACTGTGGACGTGGCTGACCTTGCATCCCTGGGACCCACAGAGCTCCCACAGCTGGCCTCATTCACATGCCAGTGAACCTGGCTTGAGGCAGCTCCTTCACTATTGAAGAGTTTTTCCCCCTTGAAGTTTGCTGTGTTTGTTTGCTGCCTGTCAGCTGTTTAAGCTTTGGTGAGTATTAGCTACTAATGGGCATCTACCAGGTTTACACATCAGCCATTCTAAGTCACAGAAATACAGTGATCTACCGAAGAGACACGAAATCATCACCGAACTCTAACGTGTCGCTCCTTCCACTAACAACTGTATGTCGTGTTTGGTGCGGTCTGAGTGCCTGTGTCCCCTCGCATGTACAGGTTGACACCTAACCCTTGATGTGATGGTGTTAGGAGGTAGGGGCTTGGGGGGGTGATGAAGTCATGGGGGTGGAGCCCCCAGGATGGGATTAGCATCCTTATAAGGGAGCCACAGAGACCCCCATGCCCCTTCCTCCAGGTGAGGATGCGGTGAGAAGATGTCATCTGTGAACCAGGAGGAAGCAGATCCTCACCAGACACAGAATCTGCTGGCACCTTGATCTAGGATGTCCAGCCTCCAGAGTTGGGAGAGACGAATGTCTGGTGTATATAAGCCCCTTGTCAGAGGGCATTTTGTCAGGGCAGCTGAATAGAGACTGCGCTAGCTGTCATCAGCACTTCACGCACAGTGCTGTCAGCACCGACTTCCAGGGACTGCGCCACTTCTGGCCCAGGCCCTGCTCAACAGCAGGTCAGTCCTTCTCACCTTCCAGACTCTCCTCATTCTTTGTCTCATCTCTCTAATTCAGATGGTAAAGCTTCTCTGCTTGTAAGGACTCATGTAATTAGATGGCTGCTAGGCAGCCCAGGGGCATCTCCCATCTGAAGATCTGTACCTCTAACCACACCCTGAAGCCCCTTTGGTCCTGGGAGGTAACAAAGCCACTGATTCTGGGACTAGGTGAGGCTGACTATCTGCCTCTGTCTTTCATGTATAAAGACCCTTGTGATCACATCCTTGCCCCCTCTGGGAAATCCAAGTGAATCTCCCAATCTAGAGTTAGTTTATTAAGTCCCTTAATTTCATCTGAACCAGAATCTCCTTTGCCTACAATGTAATGTAGTCACAGCTTCTGGAACCTTTAATAAATGAAGAAATGGAGGTTCAAAGTGGGTGGCTGACTTTCTCAGACATGTTTAGGGTCTGCTGGGGTGACCATGTCAGGTGATATCAGAAATATGTAGATTCTTAAAGAGTCACCAGGCTCGTCATCTGGTGACGCCCTGCTTGGATGAACTGAAGATAACTCTGGGTGTTCCATTGTGGTTCAAGTCTTTCCAGGCAGCTCTGTTTCATGGAGAGAAAATAAATATGGTTTTTGAGAAGAAAGAGAGCACATGTACAACTTTATAATTTCTTTAAGCAAGACTATTGGCTTCAGATGGCATTGGTTTCAAACGTCTACCAAAAAAGTGACAAAACTTAAACAAAAATGTCTGTGCACTTCAGAGACCTTGTCCTCTAGGGGAGGAAAAGCACTGTTTTGTGTAACAAGGGACAGACATGGGATTGGCCCTGTCACCTTGACCCTTGACAGCCCACTTGGGAAAGATTTTTTCCTCCCTAATAACTTGGCTCTGTTCATCTGGAGGCCTTGGTTCCCAAGAGAGGGACATTTCAGCCAGGCTTCATGGGAGTCGTTTTGTCTTAACAGAGGATTTGTCTCAAGAAGGTGAAATTAGACCATTTAATCTGCTAATGACCCATTTACTGATTAAAATTAGTAACATGACAGGCCCTGTATTATTAAGTCCTTTAAATACATTATAAGGTCTCCTGTGCTGGGGACCATATCACCCTCCCTCTCTGTCAAGAAGAGACTCTCTATCTTGACCCTAGTCTTTGATGTGTTCATTGAGGAAATCCAACTGGGTCATAAAATAGGCCACTTTTCAAAATATATGTTTTCCAGATCAGATTTATTTTTAAAAAAGGCAAAATCAAGGTCAGAGGCATGAGCCATTGCGCAACTCTTTACTTTAGGATTCTGCCTCTGAGAACGTGGTGACCTAAATTTAGCAAATAAGTTGCTTTATCGGGCACCGTTCTGGTTTGCCCTATCATCTCCTTATTCCCATCCTGTAGAAGGGTGACTCTAGAGGCCATTCTCTTGTCTTCAGTATCCTTTTCCCAAGGAAATATGGTCACATTACAAGTCTATTTATTTACTTCATTCAATTAATAAGCCAGTTCCACCTGCCAGGCACTGGGCTGGTCACTTGTTCTATCAGAAAAAGAAATAGTTCCCCCAAAGACACAGTAGAAACACTCAATGGGGTATTTGAAAGAATTTAATGAAGGAGCTTATAAAAGTGTGGACAGGTTTAAGGGAAAGAAATCAAGCAAAAGGCAGTCAGAGACTTGGAAGAATGGAGCCAGTGACCCCCTAGATCTGCAGGTCTGGTGGTCAGGGTTAAGGTAGCCTGGGGTCAGTCCAGCTGTAGGGAGAAGGCCACTCAACCTCTGTGGCATTCGAGGAAGTTCCCACATAGAGGGAAGAGTGAAAGGTTGTTGCTGCACCATGACACACGCCAGGATTCTTGGCCTCCAGAGGAGATGAATTCAGTCTGGGGCCAGAGACGAGGCTTGATCACTCAGAGCTTTTGTGTAATAGTTTTATTAAAGTATAAAGGAGATAGAGAAAGCTTCTGACATGGACATCAGAAGGGGGCTGAAAGAATACCCCCCTGCTAGTCTTTAGCTGGATGTTATATAGCTACTAGCAGTCTGCTAATTAAAAGGAAGGAAATGTCTCAAAACTCAGAGAATGGCACCAGGCCCCTCACCCACAAGATGCATTTTGAGATAATCTTGGCACCAGGTGAGTCACCCCAGGTCATAAAATGATTGACATGAATCTTGAAGAAAGGCAGATTCCCACACAAATATATAGTTTTTCATTAACGTAGATTAAGAGAACAATGTATGAGTATAACATACTGATTTGTCAAGTCAGTTCTGAGCCTTTACATGAACCAACTTGAAGACAGAGTCTGGGGTAAATGCATAGTACATTAACATAGCTTAAGAAAAACATTTCCATAATAAAAAATGCATTGGTTAGCTCAAGGTTTGAGAAGAGATAAGTTCAGGTGGAACCAGGTGTCATTATGGCAACACAGGATTTTAAGAGAAACCTCTTTTTAAATTTGTATAGAGAAGGGGAAAAATTATATCACTAGTTTGTTTCCTCCTGCCCCTTAAGAGAGAAAAAAATAATGTCTGACACTTGCAGCTTATTTCCTCCATTTGGAGACCCCTGGCCTTCCTGCCTGTTACCCTCTCAAGAGGATGAAGTCTTGCCATGGACCGAACGTCTGTGTTCCCCCGCAAATTCATATGTTGAGTCCTGACCCCCAAGGTGATGGTGCCAGGAGGTGGAGCTCCCAGGATGGGACCAGTGTCCTTACAGAAGAGAGCCCAGAGAGCTCCCTGTCCCTCCCTTCAAGGGAGGACACAGGAAGAAGATGCTGTGAACCAGGAAGCGGGTCCTCACCAGACAGTGGATCTGCTGAAGCCTTGATCTTGGCTGTCCAGCCTCCAGAACTGTGAGAAGCGAATGTCCGTTTATATAAGCCACCCAGACCATGGCATTTTTTTACGGCAGCAGGAGCTGACAGAGACATTGCTCCAACCTTGCTCCATTTCCTTCTTCCATCTCCTCCAGGTGCCTCCTTCTCCAGGTCCAACTGGAGGCCAGTGAGAAGGGGTGCAGATCAGCGCTAGGCACAGGGTGAGTGGGGAAGGGCAGAGGCTGCCTCCAGAGGGAGTCACTAGGCTGCTGACAAAAAGTGACCGGTCCTGACAGTCTAGTCATGCCATAGACATCACACTCCTGAACACTGTATCATACTAAAGGCTCTTTAGTTAAAGCATGTCTAAAGTGAATGGGTGCACGAGGGGATTTTAATACTTGCCTGGAGATTTAGGAGATGGTGCCCATGGTAAGCAGTACTTAAGTTGAGGGAGTGTTCTCATATATACAATATCATTCAAGCATGAAGAATCACCAGAAAAAAAACAGATATAATTGAAAACAGATTTTAACAATTCTGTGGCATAGGAATGTGTGTGCTAATTTACTGTCCTTTGTCATCGCAGTGTGAAAGGTATGTTCGGGAACAAGAAAAGGACCAGAAAAGGGAGACTATGAGTTCAATAAAAGATGGAGAGTCTTTTTAGTGCCAGTGTACAGTGAGAAAAGACATTTAAGAAGGATAATGGTAAGTACCAGATGATGAATTGGCTCGCAGTAAATCAGTTAAAATAAGCTGAAATAATCTTCATGTAAGTAGAAGGCCATCACATATTAAAAATATGATGAAAATTAAGAAACCCAGAGTCTGATAAAATGAGAGCTTTAAGTATTATATGGTACTATATTCTATATTATAAATATTATAACATGCTATAAGTATTAAGGGTTTCTACCAGTAAAAACAAAACAGATTCAAGAACTGAATATGTTAATGCTACCCTACAAATTTACATTTTGCCAGAATTCAGGAGTAATTTAAGTGTCTTGGTAAGACACTTAAATTGAAATTATTTCAAAGGGAAATTTAAAAAAATAAACATGGGAGGACTTATCAAAAATCCAGGTGATCTAAATGGGTTAATACTTCTTTGTAATTTATTCTCAGAAAACATCTTGCTTAATGTTTGTAAAAGACGCAGAAGAAAATTTTGTAGCCAAGTTCCGGTGGACCAGTTGGACAGGTTTTTTTTTTTTTCTTTTTTTATCATGTTGTGTTTGCATTTCCTGAGAAGTCTGTTCTGCCTTTGTTAGACTTTTCTGTGTTGATTCTTACCTTTTCTGTTAAACTCTAAGTTTCTTGAAGGCAAGAATTCTGACTTATTCCTCTCGTGCCATGACTTGTGGCGCTAAGTGCCTTGTAAAGGTTTATTGACCCAAATGAACGGTCACTGTTTATGGAGACCAGGCTCCACAATACAGTGTGAGCTCCTTGTTGGAGGCCAGACGCTGTCATAAAGAGGCTCACAATCCTTCAAGAGCACTTCAGGTCAGTCGCTGGCAGTAAGAGAAATACATTATCATGAGAAGCACTTTGACAGTGATGTGTGAAATCCGCTGTATCTGAGGCAGGATCTGATGTGACTTACAGCGCCATTCTGGTAAATAGGGAGCGATGTGTTGGAGAAGAAGCAGGGACCAGTGTGAGAGACAGCTCAAGTCTGTCGTGAATGTGGACCTAGATCAAGATATGATACGTTGAGTGGAGAATGACGGTGGGAGAAAGGAACTAAGAAAGCTCAGTTTCCTCATATCCCAGGTCTGACTGAGGAAAACAATGTTAAGTTATCCAGCAGCTATGAGGAGAAAAATGTGTAAAGATCCAAGGGGAATAAAGGTGAATTAAAAAAAAGAGTTATAAAGATGCCACATTAAATATTTATTATGATTATTCTAGCCAGAAGCTAGAAAACTCATTCCAGCCAAATTAATCTATCATTCTATTGGATTGTGACAGTTGCCTCCAAGAGATTTTAACAAAAGAGGCATGGTCATGTGTAAGTGCAGCCCAAGTTCCTTTTTATTAATCTAACGCATTGTGTTTTTACAGCATTTCATAATTAGCAAAGTGTTTTTTTTTTTTTTTCCAGTGCCACATTTAATCCTCATGATAACCCTGCGAAAAGGGTATTGTCTCTATCTTACAAAAGAGAAAATGGATGTGCAGGAGGGAAAAATTAGTCACACGCTAGACTCTGCACATTTGAACAGGGGAGTTCAAACTCAGCCCTGCTAACTATATGAGCTTATTATTCATTTTACCCCATGAAAATGTGGTTCTGATGACTGTCTATTGATTGATTGGTTAAAGCCAGTCATAAAAACAATGCATGCTTTTGTTGATATTTCTTCCAGAAATGTAATTCAGCAACATCATTTTCTTTAAAAAAATTTTTTTAACATTTTTGAAAAAAAGTTTTTTTAATGTAGACTATTTTTAAAGTCTTTATTGAATTTCTTACAATATTGCTTCTGTTTTATGGTTCGGTTTTTGGCCATGAGGCTTGTGGGATCCTGGCTCCCCGACCAAAGCTCCAACCTGCACCACCCCCAGTAGAAGGCAAAGTCCCAACTACTGGACTGCTCTTAGAGCCCTGGGGTATATTTACCTTGTAACTGAATGTTTGTACCCTCTGACCAACCTCTCCCCATCCCCTCAGGCCCCAGTGACCACCCAGCGACTCTGTTTCTGTGAGTTCAATGTTTTTAATGTTACAATAAAATCATACAATATTTGACTTTTCTGTCTGACTTATCCCACTTACAAGAATGCCTCTTCTACTGGTTGTTGATGCTCAGTCTCTCAGTCATGTCCGACTCTTTTCGACCCCATGGACTGCAGCACACCAGGCCTCCCTGTCCATCACCAGCTCCCAGAGCTTCCTCAAACTCATATCCATTGAGTCAGTGATGTCATCCAACCATCTCATCCTCTGTTGTCCCCTTCTCCTCCTCCCCTCAATCTTTCCCAGCATCAGGGTCTTTTCCAATGAGTCAGCTCTTCCCATCAGCTTCAACATCAGTCCTTCCAATGAATATTCAGGGTTGATTTCCTTTAGTATTTTCTGGTTTGATCTTCTTGCTGTCCAAGGTGCTCTCAAGAGTTATACTGGTTAGTATTTGCTAAATATATTCAGGTACTCGGATACTGTGTGCATTTATATTTATAATTGTTATAATCTCTTGATGAGCTGACTTTTTATCCTTATCTAATGACCTTCTTTATCTCTGTGTAGAGTTTTTTTTGTTGTTGTTGTTTTGTTTTGCTTTTGTTGGTAGAAAGAAAAGTTGCTTTTAATCAGAATGCCAGCAATCTGGGCTGATGACAGACTCAGTCACAAAAAATCTGGTTATAGTTTTGACTTGAAGTCTATTTTGTCTGATACACATATAGCTACTCCAGCTTTCCTCGGTCACAGTTGATAAAGAACACGTAGAGTATCTTTTTCCATCCCTCCACTTTGAGTCTTTATGTGTCCTCAAGACTGAAGTAAGTCCATTGTGGACAGCACACAGTTGGGTCTTTCGTTTTTCAGTCCATTCAGCTACCCTATGTCTTCTGCTTGGAGCATTTAGTCCATTTATATGTAAAGTAGTTACTGATTGGTACGGACCTACTATGGACATCTAAGTGTTTTCTTGGTGTTTTTTCCTTCATTTTCTCTTTCCTTCTCTCTTTTTATCACTGTCTTCCTTTGGGAGTTGGTGATAGCTTTGATTTTCTTTTGTTTACATGGTTTTTTTTTGAATCTATTTTAGGATTTTGCTTTGTGGATAGATACCATGATGGTTTTTCCAGTAGTCATGTATGGATGTGAGAGTTGGACTGTGAAGAAAGCTGAGCGCCAAAGTATTGACGCTTTTGAACCATGGTGTTGGAGAAGACTCTTGAGAGTCCCATGGACTGCAAGGAGATCCAATCAGTCCATTCTAAAGGAGATCCGTCCTGGTTGGAAGGAATGATGCTATAGCTGAAACTCCAGTACTTTGGCCACCTCATGTGAAAAGTTGACTCATTGGAAAAGACTCTGATGCTGGGAGGGATTGGGGGCAGGAGGAGAAGGGGACAACAGAGGACGAGATGGCTGGATGGCATCACCGACTTGGTGGACGTGGGTTTGAATGAACTCCGGGAGTTGGTGATGGACAGGGAGGCCTGGCGTGCTGCAATTCATGAGTCGGACATGACTGAGCTACTGAACTGAACTGAACCATGAAGCTTAGCGGTAAAGAATCCACCTGCCAATGCAGGAGACACAAGGGACCTGGGTTCAATACCTAGGTCAGGAAGATCCTCTGGAGAAGGAAATAGCAACCCACTCTAGTATTCTTGCCTGGAGAATCTCGTGGACAGAGGAACTTGATGGGTTACAGTCCATGGAATCGCAAAGAGGTGGGAAAGACTGAGCAACTGAGCGTATAGATGTAACAGTCCATTTTATACTGTTAACAAATTGACTTTGGTCACATACAAAGATTCCAGTCTTTATTTACTTTTTCATGCCCTTTTAAAAAAATGAGGTATGCTGACAGATATCATTATGCAAGTTTACGGTGTTACAGTGTGCTGGTTTGATACATTTTACAATGTAATATAATTACCTTTGGCAGTTAGCTAACACCGCTAAAATGCCATGTAATTATCGTTTCTTTTGAGGTCATAATTTATGTATTTTTCTTTTGTATTCTCATCAACAAATGATTGCAACGGTAGTTATTTTAATACTCTTGTTCTTTACCCTTTGTATTAGAATTAAGTGGTTAACACATCACCACATTATGTTATTGGAATATTTTGAATTTGACTGTGTACTCACCTTTGCCACTGTGTTGTGCGTTTTTGTGCTTTCTTGTTACTAATTAGTGTTCTTCCATTTCAGCTGAAGAACTACTTTCAGCATTTCCTGTAAGGCAGGTCTAGTGATGATGAGCTCCTTCAGCTTTTGTTTGAAATGGAAAGTCTTTATCTTGTTTCTATTTCTGAAGGACAGCTTTTTCTCCCCTCCCTCCCCCTCCCTCCCCCTTCCTCCCCCTCCCTCCCCTGTCCTCCCTCCCTCCCTCCCTCCCCCCTCTCCCCTCCCCCTCCACCCTCCCTCCCTCTTTTCTTCGTTCTCCCCCTCTTCCTCCCTCTCTTTTCTCCTCTGTTTCCTCTTTTCAAAGAAATCACACAAGCAAAATTTCAGATGTGACATTCAAAACAGCGAAAGGGATGCACGCCCATCCTCCACAGCAGTAAATGGCAGTGATTAACAGAATAAGATTCTTCCTCTTTGTCACTGTCATCCAGATTAAATAGCCACATGAACACAGAAATGGTACTTCTGTGATTAGGTTGATTGGCATTTATGCTCTTTAATGAGACATAATACAGTCATTTGCACAGACCATGTGCACATCCCCAGCCCAGGCTGTCATGTAGCCAAGTAGAAAGTACACGGGGTAGAGATGCATGGTAGCCATACTGCGTCCTACAGGAGCAGGGCTACAACAGCTGCCAGGAATCCGTCCATCCATCCCTACTTGGCATATGCTTCTATCTGAGATCTTTGGCTCTGTCTGAGAATACTTTAAAAACTGTTTCAATTCAACTTTTTATTTTGAGATAATTATAGATTCATGTACATATGTAATAAATAAAACAGAAATCCCATATACGTTTCACAGAGAGTCCTTCACTGAAAACACTGAGCAAAGTCATAATGTAATAGCAGTAGACTGGCATTAATATGATCAACTGATCTTGTTCACATTTTCCCCATTTATACTTGTACTTAATTATGTGTGCGTGCATGCAGGGCTGAGTCATGTCCGACTCTTTGTGACCTCTTGGACTGTAGCCCACCAGGCTTCTCTGTCCATGGAATTCTCCAGGCAGAAATACAGGAGTGGTTTGCTATTTCCCCCTCTAGGGGATCTTCCCAACCCAGGGACTGAACCCGAATCTCCTGCATTAGCAGGCAGATTCTTTACCACTGAGCCACCTGGGAAATGTGTTTAGATGTATGTATTTAGTTCCATGAAGTTTTATTGTGTGTGTGGTTTGCATATCTATCCCACAGCCAAGATACAGGATTTTTCCATCACCATGTGGGCCCCTTGTCCCATGATTTATAAAATCATCTACTTCTACCCTCACTACCTCGCCCATCTTTCCTGGAAGCGACTAATCTGTTCTCCATTTCAAGAATGTTATATAAATGGAATCAATGCATAAGCCTTGGAATTGGCTTTTTTCCATCCAACATAGTTCTCTGGAGATCAGGTTGTGCATATCAACAGTTCATTCCTTTTATTGTTGAGGAGGATCCTGTGATACACACCCACCAATTTTGTTGAACTGTTTACCCACTGAAGGACACTCGGATTGTGTTCAGTGTTTGGCTACTATGAATAAAGTTGATGTAAACATTTCTGTATGGATAATTTTGTGAACATGTTTCAATTTTCCTGGGATAAGTGCCCAAGAATATAATTGCTGGGTCATAGTTCCAGGTGTCGTTTTCTGAGAAACTGGTTTTCCGAGTGACCATACCATTCTATTTTCCTGCCAGGGTGTCTGAGGGAACCACTTATTCCCTTCACTCTCTTGGTATTTGATGCTGTTACTACACAGTTTTAAGCTATTCAGATAGTGGTTTAGTACAGTGATATCTCACTGTGGTATTAGGATGCATTTGCTAATGGCTAATAAATTTGAACATCATTCTCTGTACTTACTTGCCATCTGTAGTTTGTCTTTTCATCCTCTTAATAGGGTCTCTTGCAGAGTAAACACTTCTAATGTTGATGAAATCTAATTTATCATTTTTTTAACGGATTGTGCCTTTGGTGTTAAGCTTAACAACTCATTGCCTAGTTCTAAGTTCCCCAATCTTTTCTACTTTTTCTGTAAGAATTTTTATACTTTTACACTTTACACTTAAATCTGTGATCTGCTTTGGGTTAATTGTATAAAGTGTGAGACCTGAGACAACAGGATGGCATTCATTTCCTTGTTCTTTTCACTCATCGCTGTGCAGGTGCCCCAGCATCATTTGTTGAAAGGCCATCTTTTCCCCACTGTGCTGCATTTACACCTTTGTGCAAAAGACCCCACAGCAAATATGGTATGTCTGTGTGTGTCTGGATTCATCAGTGATCAGTCTTATCACCTGCAAATAGAAATGTTTATTCCTTCCTTCTCTATGCGTGTGTGCTCAGTCATGTTGGACTCTTTGCAACCCCATGGACTGTAGCCTGCCAAGCTCCTCTGCCCATGGGATTTTCCAGGAAAGGATACTGGAGTGGGTCGACATTTCCTCCTCCAGGAGATCTTCCCAGCCCAGGAACTGAACTCAGGTCTCTTGCACCTCTTGCATTGGCAGGGGGTGGTTCTTAACAAGTGTGCCACCTGTTATGTGCAAGCACAAATACGTGCTTGCCAAAGAAAAAATTTGAAAAAGTGAGCTCCATAGCTTCAAGAAAAACAGTAACTAATGAGGAAACTGTATCCATTCATAGATGTCCCATCATCTCAGTGCAAGGTATAGACAAGAGAGAGGAGAGTTTTTCATTAGGAAATAGCTCTATTCTGATTACTTGTTTCATCATCTGCAAAGGCAGGCAAATACAGTCAGTTTTGGAAAAAGATTGTGAATCAATAAAGGTAAGAACGAAGTTCTTGATTTCACTGTTGGCCTAAGGAAAAGACCTTTCTCCTAAGCTACAAGAAAGTTTTTTATGCGTAAACAAATAGAACGTTATCAGCAGAATAATGTAAATTTGCTAACATGGCTTAAGGGACCTCATGACATAATTGGGAAGTGAAAAGATTGAATTTGACTTAATTCAGTAACAATTTACTGATTATCTCTTCATCGTCCTGCCAGGCAATGTGGAATGAATGAGAACAGAAGACAGAGTCTGTGCACCAGGAGAGGCTATACTTTTCCTGGTGGGGAGGGGGGACCTGGAGCAATTACGCACAGAGAAGCTCACAAAGCTCTTGTCCAGAGATGGAGGAAGAACACCTCTTTCCAAGTGTCCTGATTAGGCAGGGCTTCGGGGTGGCGCAAACCAGGAGGGTGCTTTCTACAGGACGTTCTGCCCCATTGTTCTTTCCTGTTCAGCCTTCTTTCCTTCCCTCACCTGAGCAAGGGACACAGACCTTGTGGGTGGCGGACTGTGTTTACCATCTGTTTCCTGTCACTGTTCCTCCTGGCCCCCTGTCACCACCTCCAGTCTCAGTGAGGGCTCTACACCTGCCGTGCCCTTCATCACTCAGTCTTTGTTCATATCAAGGTTTAATTTATGGATGAGAAATGTTTGTGTTTTCAATAAATAGAGGACAGCTAGCTAACTATTTATTTAACTTATATGCAGAGTACATCATGAGAAATGCTGGGCTGGATGAAGCACAAGCTGGAATCAAGATTGCCGGGAGAAATATCAATAACCTCAGATATGCAGATGATACCACCTTTATGGCAAAAAGTGAAGAACTAAAGAGCCCCTTGATGAAAGTAAAAGAGGAGAGTGAAAAAGTTGGCTTAGAGCTCAACATTCAGAAAACTAAGATCACGGCATCTGGTCCCATCAACCTCATGGCAAATAGATAGGGAAACAATGGAAACAGTGGCTGACTTTATTTTTTTGGGCTCCAAAATCACTGCAGATGTTGATTGTAGCCACGAAATTTAAAGATGCTTACTCCTTGGAAGGAAAGTTATGACCAACCTAGAGAGCATATTAAAAAGCAGAGACATTACTTTGCCAACAAAGGTCCATCTAGTCAAGGCTATGGTTTTTCCAGTGGTATGTATGGATGTGAGAGTTGGGCTATAAAGAAAGCTGAGTGCCGAAGAATTGATGCTTTTGAACTGTGGTGTTGGAGAGGACTCTTGAGAGTCCCTTGGACTGCAAGGAGATCCAACCAGTTCATCCTAAAGGAGATCAGTCCTGGGTGTTCATTGGAATACTGATGTTGAAGCTGAAACTCCAATACTTTGGCCGCCTGATGCGAAGAGCTGACTCATTGGGAAAGACCCTGATGCTGGGAAAGATTGAGGGCAGGAAGAGAAGAGGATGACAGAGGATGAGATGGCTGGATGGCATCACCGACTTGAAGGACATGGGTTTGCATACTCCTGGAGTTGGTGATGGACAGAGAGGCCTGGCATGCTGTGACTCATGGGGCTGCAAAAAGTTGGACACGACTGAGTGACTGAACTGAACTGAACTAACTTAGGTCTCTATGGCTCCTCAACTCTATGAATAAAACCATGAAGCAACTCAAGATTCAGTGGTGAAAATCCAGTGTCTCTCTGTGTGTATATACACGTATAAGAAGAGATGGCAAGAATGCACAGAAGAACTGTACAAAAAGGATCTTCATGACCCGGATAATCATGATGGTGTGATCACTCATCTAGAGCCAGACATCCTGGAATGCGAAGTCAAGTGGGCCTTAGAAAGCATCACTATGAACAAAGCTAGTGGAGGTGATGGAATTCCATTTGAGCTATTTCAAATCCTGAAAGATGATGCTGTAAAAGTGCTGCACTCAATACGCCAGCAAATTTGGAAAACTCAGCAGGGGCCACAGGACTGGAAAAGGTCAGTTTTCATTCCAATCCCAAAGAAAGGCAATGCCAAAGAATGCTCAAGCTCCAGCACAACTGCTCTCATCTCACATGCTAGTAAAGTAATGCTCACAATTCTCCAAGCCAGGCTTCAGCAATACGTGAACCATGAACTCCCTGATGTTCAAGCTGGTTTTAGAAAAGGCAAAGGAACCGGAGATCAAATTGCCAACATCCTCTGGATCATGGAAAAAGCAAGAGAGTTCCAGAAAAACATCTATTTCTGCTTTATCGACTATGCCAAAGCCTTTGACTGTGTGGATCACAATAAACTGTGGAAAATTCTGAAAGAGATGGGAATACAGACCACCTAACCTGCCTCTTGAGAAATCTGTATGCAGGTCAGGAAGCAACAGTTAGAACTGGACATGGAACAACAGACTTGTTCCAAATAGGAAAAGGAGTACGTCAAGGCTGTATATTGTCACCATGCTTATTTAACTTCTATGCAGAGTACATCATGAGAAACGCTGGACTGGAAGAAACACAAGCTGGAATCAAGATTGCCGGGAGAAATATCAATAACCTCAGATATGCAGATGATACCGCCCTTATGGCAGAAAGTGAAGAGGAACTAAAAAGCCTCTTGATGAAAGTGAAAGAGGAGAGTGAAAAAGTTGGCTTAAAGCTCAACATTCAGAAAACGAAGATCATGGCATCTGGTCCCATCACTCCATGGGAAATGGATGGGGAACAGTGGAAATAGTGTCAGACTTTATTTTTTGCGGCTCCAAAATCACTGCAGATGGTGATTGCAGCCATGAAATTAAAAGATGCTTACTCTTTGGAAGAAAAGTTATGACCAACCTAGATAGCATATTGGAAAGCAGAGACATTACTTTGCCAACTAAGGTCCATCTAGTCAAGGCTATGGTTTTTCCAGTAGTCATGTATGGATATGAGAGTTGGACTGTGAAGAAGGCTGAGTGCCAAAGAATTGATGCTTTTGAACTGTGGTGTTGGAGAGGACTCTTGAGAGTCCCTTGGACTGCAAGGAGATCCAACCCGTCCATTCTAAAGAAAATCAACCCAGGGATTTCTTTGGAAGGAATGATGCTAAAGCTGAAACTCCAGTACTTTGGCCACCTCATGATAAGAGCTGACTCATTGGAAAAGACTCTGATGCTGGGAGGGATTGGGGGCAGGAGGAGAAGGGGACGACAGAGGATGAGATGGCTGGATGGCATCATCAACTCGATGGAGATGACTCTGAGTGAACTCTGGGAGTTGGTGATGGACAGGGAGGCCTGGCATGCTGCAATTCACGGGGTCACAAAGAGTTGGACATGACTGAGTGACTGAACTGAACTGAACTGATATTTATATACATACACACATTGGGGCTTCCCTGGTGGCTCAGAGGTTAAAGCGTCTGCCTCCAATGCAGGAGACCTTGGTTCGATCCTTGGGTCGGGAAGATCCCCTAGAGAAGGAAATGGCAACCCACTCCAGTATTCTTGCCTGGAGAATCCCATGGGTGGAGGAGCCTGGTGGGCTACAGTCCACAGGGTCGCAAAGAGTTGAACACGACTGATCGACTTCACACACACATCATGTATGTACAGGGCTTCCCAGGTGGCACAGTGGTAAAGAATCTGCCTGCTAACGCAGGAAACACAGGAGAACTGGGTTCAATTCCTGGATCAGGAAGATACCCTGAAGAGGGAAGTGGCAACCCAGTCCAGTGTTCTTGCCTGGAAAATCCCATGGACAGATGAGCCTGGCAGGTACAGTCCATGGGGTTGCAAAGAGTTGGATATGACTAACTGAGCATGTACACATATGTATGCATATATGCACATAATATGTATACGCAACATATGCATACACTATATGTAGCTATGTAATTACATATTAATTACATATTAATATGTAAAATATTAGCAATAAATAATATATTGTTACATAATATTCAATAGTAAAGGTTATAATATGCAAAATTATATTAAATATATATAATATGTAATAACAAATTACATCACTGTGGTGACTTTAGTCTTCAGGTAGTTATACTTTCATGTAAATGGAATTATATGATGTGCATATGAGCTTTGTGAGGCTCATGTATGCAGCTTTATGAGACATTAATGAATTTATTAAAAAGATGTTGCCTCCAAAAGAAGGAAAGAAATAATTGTCTAGAAGAAGTTTTCTCTTTGTATAGCTTTCTGCCATCAGCAGATTTCTTAAGCCATGGGTGGGAAGAACAAGCACCAGGATCTGCTTGTCCTCCATCTCCAGTTCTAGCAGGCGGGGTGGGTAGGGTGGGGTGGGGAGAGCCCTCCTCCTGAGGAAGGACTTCCAGGTCCTCAGGGCATCATGGTGTGTCTGAGCTGGAACCAAGAGGGGAAGATGCCTCCTTCCTGCTGTGAAACTTGAGGATCCTTCCTGGGATGATTTTACTGTGATGTACCTTCTCTTCCATGAAGGTAAGGAACAGATTGGTTTTGATGTTTCACTCTTACAATTTTTTTTTAATCTTGTATGGTTTATTATCTTATACCATTCATTTCCCTCTTAGAACTTAAAAAGGAATTATTTTTGAAGTTTAAATTTACCCTGTTTCCTTATTTGGTGAATTTGTTCAAAACTAAATGAAATGTGTTAATCCCCTGGGAGGAAACAACACAAAAAACCAAAAACCAGAACATAAGCATCAACTTTAACCCCAGGGTAATTGTTTATCTTTTATGTTGTTCAGTACTGCAAGCAAACTTATTTTAGTTTTGTACTTCCCTTGGCCTGGAAATAGACTGTTTCTAAGATGAAGTCATGTTTTTCTAGAATAAAAGGTTGATGCCATCTACCTGCAGATACAGACCTCACACTGAGTGAGCTAGATATTTGCCTTCTCACTGCCCCAGTTTTTCCTTTTTGGTGCAATTCGTGTATTTGGAACTTCTGCTGAGGTTATCAGCCAGCTGGGCTCAACTTAGTAAATCCTTTTTTGCCTTTAAAGGATTCATCTTGGTGCAGGGACATCTGTTAACAGTGCTTAAGTATAAGAGAGAGAAATAAGCTTTAGGTTGGTCCAAAATGTCTGAGAAAGCCTTCGATACCTCATGGAGGAGAATGATGGAGCGGTTCACGTTGAGTCATTTCTTTCCTTTTTTATTGTTTGTGTCCTCGACATGAATCTTCACCCAGGACACACTGATTATCTATGAGTGTTAATTACAAACTATGGCAAGTTAATAGAGTACTTCATAATTCTGAGGACACTCATAAATCTTTTCTCAACTGTTGGCTTAAGATTTCCTAAGGAATTAGTTTTACTTCTTAGCAAATATAGATGGATTTTCTGCCAACACAGCATCCCACATCTATATATCTGTGGCTCTTGGTTTGCTCCTCAGGCTTAAAAAGCAGAAATGAAAGCAATTACATAATATCAGAATCTTCTTTCTGGAAAATCTTCAAATATAAGTTTGTTTTGTCTTTACTGGCTCATATGGAATTGTCTGAAAGTGCACTATGCCGCATCTTTATCAATAGCTCATTGAACTCAGAATTCTCAGCATAAATCAGGTATGTTTTATTAAACATCATAGTTGTTCTGGAGATTGTTAATTGAACATCACTAATTTCTTATTGCACCAATATGGATCCGTCATCGCTGACTAATTTTAAAGTTCTCTTGAGCCTATGTAAGGCCTCACCTTGAAATACTTTGTTTGAACAACAGGTAGTTTCATGTATTAACAATAGCAGAGTCAAACTAACTCAATGTTACATTCTTTCTCCTGAAATCATTTTCTCTGAACTTTGATTTCATAACTCAAGTCTTCCACAATGTGGTGAAATTGTTTATTTTTTATTTTGAAATTACTTTTCCTGTATTATTTTTTGCAGGCTGCTAGAATCAGAAGGCATCACACAGAGAATAGTTGGAATTTATTTAAGATTTGCTACTGCTGCTGCTAAGTTGCTTCAGTTGTGTCCAACTCTGTGCGACCCCATAGATGGCCTCCCACCAGGCTCCCCCATCCCTGGGATTCTCCAGGAGTTGGTTGCCATTTCCTTCTCCAATGCATGAAACTGAAAAGTGAAAGTGAAGTCACTCAGTCACTCAGTATTTAAGGCTTGCCATTTCACTAAAATGAAAACACCCTTATTGCTCATCTTCAAAGTCCTCTTAATGGGCTTTTTCTCCATGATTCATTGTATCACCTTCTAGTAATAGTTTTATTTTACTTGATGACAGTGAGTTGAGATTGTCAAAGTAACATTATCTGTGAAGGTACCAAAGATGAACTTACATGGGAGGAGGGGTGTGGTAGAAAGAGTCTTCTCAGCATCAGAAGTGATTGTGGCTGTAATCTGATTGTTTATGCATTTTATTAAGCAAACACATGTAATAGTATATGCCAAGCACAGGTCTCAGCTCTTTAAATATTGAAGTGCTCATTTTTATATTTTGTTATCAGTGCTTTGCATGAGATGAACTGAGTCTGGAATTGTGAAGTGGCTGCCCAAGGTGACACACAGGCTAGTTGGAGAAGGATGAGAACCCAAGGGGAACTGAAGGTTGTGAAGCAAGAGAATCCAGTGAGGACTCAGGAATTCGTGAGCTCACCTGCTCTGCTGTGTCCCCTGACCTCTGTTTTCTAACTTAGAAAGGGATCATTCTGACTAGGTTATGGACTTCATAGCAGGTATACCCAAATTCCATTCCCCTACCAAAAAAAAAAAAAAAAATCAATACTGAGTGTTACAGGAAAAAACTTTACCTGCTTGGCAGAGTGTATTTACAAGGCAAGGAGAAGCATTACAAATGAAAAACTTTTCTTTTGAATTTGTAACTGGAAAAGGTTTTCAAAGAAGTTCTCAGTCTTTCAAAGTGCTTTCAGTGCTTGTCAGCAGGTACTGAAAGTAAGAAAAATGAAGCTGATGAAATTATGTTGATTGCATTAATGTCACCTCCTCCATGCTCATCTCCCATAATAGGGAAAAGCCATAACTAATGTCCTCCAGGGGAAGTGAAAAGGACACCAGGAGACCAGAATTCATTATTTGATAGACTTCATCTACACTCAGTATTCTTTTCTTTTAAAAATGCTACCTTTTCTCTTCCTTTGTGATAGATTCAATAGGAAAATATATTGAAAGAGTCACATATATCATTTCACTTTTTTTTTTTTTCTGATAAAAGTTTCCTCTGAAGTTACAGTCACTAAAAACTTCTAATTTTCTCCATGGTTTTGAAACTTTGCTCAGCTATCACTAATTTACTGGTAAGAGAATATTTTAGATAATTTAATGTAACTACTGAGATCATGAAGCCTTTGAAACTACTGAGTTTAATAGTTTAATTTTCTGGGTTGAGGATAGGTACCCTGTCGAAAGTCAGTTTTCCACCTGGTCGTGTAAAGGTCATGTGGAAAAGGGGCCCTAGGGGCAGAATATCTTCCAGTGGTCAAGAATCTCTTTCCTATATCAGGACTTTTTCTTCATATTTTTTAAGTTAAATATGTCTTACTCAGCTTGGACTGCTGTGAAAAAGACCCACAGACTGGGCAGTTTATAAAGAACAGTATGGAAAATTCTGAAAGAGATGGGAATGCCAGACCACCTGACCTGCCTCTTGAGAAACCTATATGCAGGTCAGGAAGCAACGGTTAGAACTGGACATGGAAAAACAGACTGGTTCCAAATAGGAAAAGGAGTACATCAAGGCTGTATATTGTCACCCTGCTTATTTAACTTACATGCAGAGTACATGCATTCTTGCCACCTCTTCTTAATATCTTCTGCTTCTGTTAGGTCCATACCATTTCTGTCCTTTATTGAGCCCATCATGGCAAATAGATGGGGAAACAGTGGAAACAGTGTCAGGCTTTATTTTGGGGGGCTCCAAAATCACTGCAGATGGTGATTGAAGCCATGAAATTAAAAGACGCTTACTCCTTGGAAGGAAAGTTATGACCAACCTAGAGAACATATTAAAAAGCTGAGATATTACTGTGCCAACAAAGGTCCATCTAGTCAAGGCTATGGTTTTTCCAGTGGTCATGTATGGATGTGAGAATTGAACTGTGAAGAAAGCTGAGCACCAATTAATTGATGCTTTTGAACTGTGGTGTTGGAGAAGACTCTTGAGAGTTCCTTGGACTGCAAGGAGATCCAACCAGTCCATCCTTAAGGAGACCAGTCCTGGGTGTTCATTGAAGGACTGATGCTGAAGGTGAAACTCCAATACTTTCGCCACCTGATGTGAAGAGCTGACTCATTGAAAAGATTCTGATGCTGGGAGGGATTGAGGGCAGGAGGAGAAGGGGATGACAGAGGATGAGATGGCTGCATGCCATCACCGACTCGATGCACATGAGTTTGGGTGAACTCCAGGAGTTGCTGATGGACAGGCAGGCCTGGAGTGCTGCGATTCATGGGGTAGCAAAGAGTCTGACACGAATGAGCCACTGAACTGAACTGAGTGTGTTTCCCATGATTCTAGAGGTTAGAGATCTGAGATGAGGGTTCCAGCCTTGTCAGATTCTGGGGAAAGCTCTCTTCCTGGTCCATAGATGGCCAAGCTCTCCTTATAGCCTCATGTGGTAGGGGTGAGGTGTAGAGAAAGAATAAGAGATAGAGGGAGTGCTCTGATGTCTCATCTTATAAGGGCACTGATCCCATCATGGGGGCTCCACCCTCGGCCTAATCACCTCCCAAAGGCCCCCCTCCTGACACCACCACATTGGATGGGGTTTAGTGCTTCAATATATGAATACTGGGAGAACACAAACATTCAGTCCATAGCAGAGCATATATGAAAGCTTTTGATTTTTTAAAATATTATTTGTGGTTTCAATGCATCTCAGTAACTTTTGGAATCCTGGCCAAGATACAAAATCAGATGTTTGATTCATGTTCTTATGTGTAGCTTGTTTCCTATTATTAAAGGATATTCTTGGCGTCGCTCACTCCATATCTTTGGAGTTTCCATCTCTCATGAATGGGAGGGTTTTCTGCAGATGTGCACCCATGTGAGTGAGGAAGGGTGGTGAGAATAAGAGTAGAAGTGTGGTCAGAGGCCTTGATTCAAGTTTGAAGTTGGCAATGTACCAGCAGTATTATTTACTCCCTTTTGAAGTTTATTTTGTGTGTCTGACTTTAAAAAGTAATGCACAGCCCATTCGCTTCATAGGGTTATGGTGGGAATTAAATGAGCGTGTGTATGTGAAGCTACCAGAAAACTAAATGCCCAGAAAATGTACCTGCAGGCACTCACATATAACACGTGTGTATGAGTCACACTTGTGTTCTGAAAGGATGCAAAGAGCCCACACATGAAATAAGATGATTGACCAAGATAAAGACCCAGGGACAGAAGTGGGTGCAGGACAGGAGTGAGGAAGACTCTTCACGACTTCATCCCACCAGGAGCCATCAATGGCACAGTCCTCCTATTCTTTGACACTACTTGGATTTTTATAATGAATGCATATCACTTTTATACAACTAATAGCATCCTTTTAAAAACTGGACAACTTGTAAAGACTAAATTTTTGATTTAAGGATTTTTATTTAGAACATTTCTTTCTGATAATAAATTTGGAAAAATAATCAGTAGGTTGGGCAATTTATAGTCTGAAATAATAAAACCATGTAATCTGAGTACATGAAAAGTTTTGACTTTCTGTTCTTTATCACAAGGGGAGGTGCTTGATCTAATTAAGTCCAAAGCAGTATCATATAATAAGGACAAGCTAGGATTGATCAACAATCAGGACACTATATGAAATCCATCTCATTGACCTTAAATATCTAGATGACCAGAATGTGGTCCAATTTATTTGCTAAATCAGGAGATTGATTGTCTTATGGCAACACTTTTTCTGTGAACCCTAAGCCCAGCATTTCCAATAATTTACTTTAAAAGTTATCACATAAATATTGTCAAGTGTTTTTTGTCAATACCCACTCATCTTGATATATCTTCACTTGTGTCACAGGCACAGGTGTGCTGTAAATTTTGAGGGCATCTTTGAAAAATTTTAATTACGATGGGGAATAACCAACATCCACAAAACTGGCTCATCCTCTAACCTGTTTGGCTTATTTTATTGGCAAGCACCACAATTGCGAAGTTACGCCACTTTCTATTTCAGTAGGTCTATTTTTGTTGTGTTGTTTTTAGTAGGTCTATACTACCTTATTTTGTAGGAGGACAATTACTTTGGAGAGAGGCAGGTCTGGTTTAACCCAGCTCCATTACTTCCCTTCCCTGTAACCTTGGGCAACTTATTTCATCTCTCTGAGCCTTCCTGGAAAATGTTGCTAATGACACCATTTTAAGATTGATGATAATGTATATATTTTGTCGGCCACAGTGTATGTGATCAATAAATAGTAGCTATTATTCCTGCAAAAAAAAAAAGGAAACCAATGATAGGATATTGGATTAAAATCAAGGAACAAGAACTAAGTAAATAGCTCATTTTTAGACAATGAAGAGAATGTCATTTAGTGCACAAGCACCCGTCTTCTCTGAGGCAGGAGTACGTGCTTCTGGTGACCTTCTAAACACTAGTGGAGCAGGTGTTGGGGGAGGCGTAATCCCATCTGAAAGTCCCTTCTCACAGGGACTGCTGCTCATTTAACAATGCTTTTTACACATGTCTCTATTGATAAACATGTGGGCTTTCACCATGTCATGGAACTAATGGAACTGCAACATACACCTCCGGATTTGTGTAGCTGATTTCACGTTTCATTGTGTTTTAGACAATTGTGTCATTTTCATCGCTATCTTTTGGGACAGTAGATCTTACCCGACAGTGAGTGGTGAGGCAGACCAGGAAGGGAGCTGAGAGTACAGACCCCCTCTGATACAGAACAATGTCTCAGAAGCATCTCTCTTTCTAGCCTCTGACACTGGACACATCCAGCACTAACCATGAGTTGCCTCTATGCATACACGTGAACATCACTTGCAGCTCCTTCTATCAGTGGATGGGAAGGGACTAATTCAATATACTATTGGAAACTGAAGGGGCAGAGAAGTCCTGCAGGATTACATGTCAGTGAATGGACCACTTATACAGGACTGTTCCTGGGTTCTGACTCCCATCTCAGAAACCACCTTTTCTAAAGATCCTGGAGTCACAAAATAGAAGAACTGTGGACCATGGAGCTGCCGTTCCAGCCTTGGTGTCTTCAGATTGATTTCTCCATGAGAGGTAAACAGGCAAGAATACTGGAGTGGATTGCCATTCCCTTCTCCAGGGGATCTTCCTGACCAGGGATCAAACCCAGGTCTCCTGCATTGCAGGCAGATTCTTTCCCATCTGAGCCGCCAGGGAAGTCCAAAATATAACAAAATGTATTCGCTATTTGGTTGCTGCTGTTTTGGGCTTTCTGTGCTATGGAGCTGCACCTAATTCTGTTTTGAACAGCTCACTCCTTCATTCCCTGTGATTACCATTCTGAAACATCGTCATCACTGTCTCCAGGTCTCTGAGAAGATGCCACATTTCTCATTCCCTTCGCATTTACGTGCAAACCCTTTCTTCATAAACGTACGTGTGGGGACAGTCACTTTGCTTTTTCTGCTTCACCATCAAGAGTGAAAGTCTCTATTACTCAAGATAAACTCTTCTGGTTTTTCACTTTACCCTTTCTTTTCTCCTTGGGGGCGCTGAATTCCTTTCTGACTCCTTTTCTCTCACGTTTCCCCTTTCTCTGGATCCCTTTCCTCCACTGGGTAACATGCCGATACTCTAAGTAACAACAATGAAACACTCATTTAACCCCATTTTGCTTCTCCACCTACTCCTGAATCTTTCCCTTTCACACCACTGGAAACAATTGCAATCTTTGCTTCAAAAAGCTCTCGCTGGCTTGTGGTGACTTCTGTCCTCGGGACTCGGACAGCTTGTCTTCATTGAGGAGACCAGCAGTCTCCTAATGACTGGACCACCTGGACAGCAATCTGTTCCTACTTGACCAGATGTCTTGGTAGTCTTGGATACTATTAATCACTAGATTCATAACATTAATGGTAACAAAGACAGGAATATAAACAATAATGATATAAAGTGAAGATTATCCCTGTTATCGCTCCTGTACAATCCATCACCCCAGTCTAATCATGATGAAGCCATCAGACCCAACCCAAAGGAGCAACATGCTACAAAATACCTGGTCAAGTACTTCTCAAAACTGTCTAGGAGGAAAAAAAACCTGAGAAACTGTCACAGCCAAGACGAGCCTAAAGAGACACGGGTGGTTGATTACATATAATGTGGTACCCTGGGTGGGATGCTGGAACAGAAAGCAGACACTAGGTAAGTCTAAGGATATAGGACTAAACCACTGATGTGTCTTTAAAATGATGCATCGATCCTGGTTCATTGGTTGTAACAAATGCACCATACCCGTATGAGATGTTAATTAGGGGAAAATCTGTGCACTAGGCATATGGAAACACTCAGTACTATCTTTACAACCTTTCTGTAAACTGAAACTGTTCTAACTTTAACTTTATTATTTTTCTTAAACCCGATGATATAAGCCTTCTGGATATGACCTCCTTTAGCAAAAGCCTGACTGGTTTCTTCACATAAGAAGCTTATTCTTACCAAATTGCAGACACTACTGAAGAGGTAAAATTAAAGGTATATATATTTTTTGTTTTGTAAATGATTGTTTTTTGTGTGTTATCAGCTGATTATATTTCAGAATATATATGTGGATTAAGTTAAAATGCACAAATGGTGAGTAAAACTTATGTAAATTTCCTGTGTTTTTCTTGCATTTTTTCAAAAGGAGGAAATATTCTTCATGGAAATATGAGTTGATATTAGAATTGAATCATACTTTATCATGTCAATACATAGTTACAATATTTTTAAAAGGTGGACAATGTAAATCATTTTGGGGACATATAAAAAAATGTAGATAATTTCTAGCCAGAAAAGCACATATTTAGAAACATGTTGAAAAGCTCGTTCTCCAAATTAGAGACCCCAAGTGCTCACCCTCATTGAAATGGCTGATCATACCAGTGTGTGCTTTATTTAGACAAAATATGCAAAGAACATTCTTATGCAATGAGAATCTAAGTGTGCACAACAGCAGCCAATTTCCGATGTTAAATGTAATCATTGTTTTAAATTTCCTGCACGACTTTCTTCAAAATAATCAGCTCTATTCTTGGAGACGTTTCTAGGATTTTTTCTCTAGACGATGGGAAAACATTTACTCACTTAAAGGAAATATATATGAGGATACATTTCCACTGAGCTCTGCTCGAGTTTCCCACTTGCAGAGCATTCCAGTTTTTCTTTCTGTCTTATACTTTCCTCCTGAAGCCCAGATGCCCGCAGGGAGCTGGGGAGGCAGGACCTTGGCCAGTTCTGGGAAACAAGTCTAAAAAATGATCCTCTCCAGCTCATTGGCATTTGCTTCTGGGTTGGGTTGGCTGCTTTGAACATTGATTTGTCTTTCCTGAAGGTGATGCTAGATGGGAGAGGCAGTTAGCTGGATGAGAGGTCTTTTAAGAGTTAGGGGAGCAGTGGTGGCTGGAGAACATCCACCCCTGGCTGGGAAGGAGTTTCCTCACTTGAGCATTCCAAGGACTGCCCAGAAGTTTCCTGAGAGCTTCTGTTCTTACAGCCTTGAACAGCCAGAGACAACTCTCCTCATCTCGCTGAGCCCTAGGCAGGGTCCTGCCCTAGACTCTGCTCTCTGTGACCCAGGAATGGCCGTGGGGCCTTGGGGCCTGGGTGCCTGAGGTTCTGACGGTGGGGTGGGTGAGCAGAAGAGGTGTGTGAAGAGCTGGTGGGCGCTGTTGTGTCAAGCAGGCAGAAGGGATCTAATGAATCTCTCTCTTCTCCATGAAAATTTGAAATCAGTCTAGAAACAGACAATCGAATTGGGCAGATACAGATGTGAAAAACCTGCTGAGGACCGTGGTGTTCAGCCAGTGGTCATGTTCCTGTTTCACCTCCAGATTAAGAAGCCTTGCCCACCACGTCATAATAAACGAGCTGCATTGACCAGACGCCAGCGGGTCTGCCTCTAAGAATCCTGGCAGGGAGGGGCAGAACCCTGCTGGCAGCTGGTTTCCACAGTCAGCGAAGTTGGGCAGACCTAGATCTCCCTCTAGATCTGTCATCAGGTTCCCCAGGCAGGAGGAAGGGCAGGGAACCCAGAGGGCTGTTTTCATGAGTGTCTTCCTCTTGGAGCTGAAGCCAGCCTCTGTACCCCAGCACTGAGTTAGTTCTCCAAAGCTGAGTTCTGGGTAAAGTCAAGAGGAATACCTTTATAGCTTAGTCAGGCAACAGGGGGCCACAGTGGGCTACTGTCCTCAAAACTTTGTGTCCCAAACTGGGGGCTGGGGGGGAAATGAGGAGTCTGACAGTAATGGTTCAAAGAGGGCATGAGGTAAGTGGGAGTCAGCATCATCATCCATCCAGTTCCAGCCCTTCTCGGGCTTCATGCTTGTGGGCAGCACACAGTTAACTTCTTCCACCTGGTAGGGGTTTCAGTATCAAAACAGTTCAAAGACTTGGTTGTGTGTATCCCTTGAGCCATGTATCCCTTGAGCCATTGTGTGTATCCCTTGAGTTTGAACAATCTCCAGGAGTTGGTGATGGACAGGGAAGCCTGGCGTGCTGCAGTCCATGGGTTTGCAAAGAGTCAGACACGACTGAGCGACTGAACTGAACTGATCCCTTGAGCACGAACCAGGATTTGCCCCCATGCTGCACTACGGTTTATCTAGGCTGTTCCTCACTTTCACTTTCACTTTCACTTTGAACTTGTCTGTTGGAACTCAGGGAAGGGCTTTGGGATTGAATGAAACCTATTTCCTATAATCAAGGAATAGGGGACACAGGCTTTAGTGCCCAGGAGCCCCAAGGGGGTTCTGCTGATATCTCTCTGGGAAAGGGAGACAGAGAAAGGAAGCTCCCTCCCACCGAGACTGCATCTCTGACAGCAGAAAAATGAGTGACCAGATTAATTTGTCTTTTGGAGGAGATTAATCTTTGTTCATAGCCCTGGACTGAGAGCTAACGGCTGGGAAGATATGGAAAAAATCAAGGCAGAATCTCTGGTTTCCTGGAGATTACAATCTAGCTGGAGTGACACAGTGCATGGGGCAGTGTGGGTAACATTTCAAAACATACTATAACTGTTCGAATGGAAAAGACAGATGGCAGGCAGAAGATCGTGAACTCAGAGGAAGGGAGAGGGGTCTATTCTACAGCTGGCAAGCCAAGTCTCAGGGAGCAGGGCTCCTCCAAGTAGACCTGGAAGCATGGAAGTCCTCAGAAAGGCAAGAGTAGGATGAAGGGGTTCCGTGTGTGTGTGTGTGAGCCGGACTAAGAGCTAGGTTTGAGCACTTGGACACATGATGTTACTGAAGGTCAGCCTGTCCAACCACAACAGCAAACAATGCATCAGGGTTTGGAGGAAAAACTAAGCAAAGCAGGTGGTGTCTGACCACCTTGGTGGGAGCTGGCTAAGCCCCGAATCTCAGGAGCGGTGGTGTCATAGCGTTCATTCAGTTGACAGGACAAGGAGGTGGTATAGGGTTGGCAAGAGCTGAAAAGATGCTGGCTGGCATGGAAGTATTACTGGAAAATTTCAGGCTGTTGAGATGGTGTCAAGGGCTATCTGGCTTGTGGGACATTTCTTAAATTAACTCCACACTTTAATTTCTCTCTCTTTCTTTTAATTTATTTTAATTGGAGGCTAATTACTTTACAATATTGTGGTGGTTTTTGCCATACATTCATCTGAATCAGTGGAGAAGGCAATGGCACCCTACTCCAGTACACTTGCCTGGAAAATCCCATGGATGGAGGAGCCTGGTGGGCTGCAATCCATGGGGTCGCTAAGAGTCAGACACGACTTCACTTTCACTTTTCACTTTCATGCATTGGAGAAGGAAATGGCAACCCACTTCAGTGTTCTTGCTTGGAGAATCTCAGGGATGGGGGAGCCTGGTGGGCTGCCGTCTGTGGGGTTGCACAGAGTCGGACACGACTGAAGCGACTTAGCAGCAGCAGCAGCATATGAATCAGCCATGGGTGTACATGTGTTCCCTAAACTGACCCTCTCTCCCACCTCCCTCCCCATCCCATCCCTCAGGGTCATCCCAGTGCACCAGCCCTGAGTACCCTGTCTCATGCATCGAACCTGGACTGGTGATCTATTTCACATATGATAATAAACATGTTTCAATGTTATTCTCTCAAATTATCCCACCCTCTCCCTCTCCCACAGAGTCCAAAAGTCTGTTCTTTACATCTGTGTCTCTTTTGCTGTCTTGCATACAGGGTTATTGTTATCATCTTTCTAAAATCCATATATATGCATTAGTATACTGTATTGGTGTTTTTCTTTCTGGCTTACTTCACTCTGTATAATAGGCTCCAGTTTCATCCACCTCATTAGAACTGATTCAATTGCATTCTTTTTAATGGCTGAGTAATATGCCATTGTGTATATGTACCACAGCTTTCTTATCCATTCATCTGCTGATGGACATCTAGGTTGCTTCCATGTCCTGGCTATTATAAACAGTGCTTCGATGAACATTGGGGTACACATGTCTCTTTCAATTCTGGTTTCCTCAGTGTGTATGTCCAGCAGTGGGATTGCTGGGTCATAAGGCAGTTCTATTTCCAGTTCTTTAAGGAATCTCCACACTGTTCTCCATAGTGGCTGTACTAGCTTGCATTCCCACCAACAGTGTAAGAGGGTTCCTTTTTCTCCACACCCTCTCCAGCATTTATTGTTTGTAGACTTTTTGATAGCAGCCATTCTGACTGGCATGAGATGGTACCTCACAGCGGTTTTGATTTGCATTTCTCTGATAATGAACGATGTTGAACATCTTTTCATGTGTTTGTTAGCCATCTGTATGTCTTCTTTGGAGAAATGTCTGTTTAGTTCTTTGGCCCATTTTTTTGATTGGGTCACTTAGTTTTTTGGAATTGAGGTGCAGGAGTTGCTTGTATATTTTTGAGATTAATCCTTTGTCAGTTGCTTCATTTGCTATTATTTTCTCCCATTCTGAAGGCTGTCTTTTCACCTTGCTTATAGTTTAATTTCTCTTTCTTACAACTTAAACTTCTTTTGCAGCCTATGTTGAGGGCTCATTACATGTATCAGGAACTAGATGAAGCTATAGAGAGATGTATAAAGACTTATCTATACCCTTATCATTCTCTTTGATTTAGCGGTTCCTTTCAGGAAATACACTTTAGGAGAAATTAGTGTAAGTGCAGAGGAAAGAATTGAAGAAAAAGTAAGAGAGTCTTTCAACTGACCAAATATCAGCTCATATTAGAGTAAATCATGCATAGTAACTTGTATAAAGCTATTTAATATGTAATATTAATTAATGTGTAATTTAATTAATTAATATGTGATTTAATTAACATGTAATAAAGCTATTTAATTAATTTATACCACAACTATATACTAAGTGCCTGTTATTACCAAGCGTGACGTGTTTAAAATAACATGAGAAATGCTTGCTGCTGCTGCTGCTGCTAAGTCGCTTCAGTCGTGCCCGACTCATAGTGACCCCATGGACTGCAGCCTACCAGGTTCCTCCGTCCATGGGATTTTCCAGGCAAGAGTACTGGATGGGTTGCCAAATGCTTATGCCATCATATTATGTAAAAAATGCGACGAAATTATATGGAGTATGTTTATAGGTATGTAAAAACAAAGTTCAGTTCAGTTCAGTCACTCAGTCGTGTCCGACTCTTTGCAACCCCATGAATCGCAGCATGCCAGGGCTCCCTGTCCATCACCAGCTCCCGGAGTTCACTCAGACTTGCATCCATTGAGTCAGTGATGCCATCCAGCCATCTCATCCTCTGTTGTCCCCTTCTCCTCCTGCCCCCAATCCCTCCCAGCATCAAAGTCTTTTCCAATGAGTCAACTCTTCGTATGAGGTGGCCAAAGTACTGGAGTTTCAGCTTTAGCATCATTCCTTCCAAAGAAATCCCAGGGTTGATCTCCTTCAGAATGGATCTCCTTATAGTCCAAGGGACTCTCAAGAGTCTTCTCCAACACCACAGTTCAAAAGCATCAATTCTTCAGCATTCAGCCTTCTTCACAGTCCAACTCTCACATCCATACATGACTACTGGAAAAACCATAGCCTTGACTAGACGGACATTAGTCGGCAAAGTAATGTCTCTGCTTTTGTTATTTCCCCTAAATTCATGCCTTAGATTAAGAGTTGAAAGGAATACTTTGAGAGTATGCTTCAGTGGTGTGGGATTGCATAGTTTTCTTTGCTTCTCTATAATTTTCATATTTTTGAAATTTCTTTAATTTAGAAAAGATGTTAAATAAAATGAGCTTCTGATCCAGAGGTGGGCAGGGCTACCAGTAAAGAAGTAAAATTATCAGTTGTTCTGAATCAAATGATGGCTGGGCCTGGCTCTTCCAGGTAAGGATGGAGCCAAGAGGGCAGTTTCTGGTCTATTTTCCATTTGTCTTCACTCTTGTTCCTAATGATGATGCCAAGGAGAATGTGTGTTCAAAGTATTTGTCTCCAGCAGAGGCTGACTTCAACAGAACTTCGTCACACCTCCCAGGGCTGGATTTCACTGAAGCTGGCTGGTCTCCAGGGTTCTGTACTTGGCAACTCTCTTCAGAATTCGGTGTGAAATACAGCACGCCATCATTTCAGAGGCTGAAATTGCTCTCTGTGAAAGGTCCAAGGCTTATGATTGAGAAAGCTACAATATCAAGACCTGCAGCATTTTCTACAGTGGAGAAGAACTTTTCACTTAGCTTTACTTTAAATCCTCTTTCTTCTTCTTAAAAACAATGACTGCTCACAAGCTGCATTCTGAGTCCTATTAAGGAAATATACAACGCCTTGAAAACTTCTGAGCATGGGTAAATCATGCAGAGTTAGAACCTGGACGCGTAAAGTTAAAGTTTTGATGAGGTCTGAAGGTGGTTCTGGTGTTAAAGAACGTGCATGCCAGTGCTGGGACCTAAGAGACATGTGTTCGATCCCTGGGTTGGGAAGGTCCCTGGAGGATGCATGGCCATCCTCGCCACTATTCTTGCCTGGAGAATCCCATGGACAGAGGAGCCTCGTGGGCTATAGTCCATGGGGTCACAAAGAGTTGGGCATGACTGAGCCACTGAGCACTAGCACCCACCCACAAAGCAAAGCTGCCACCCAGGGGCACAGTGTGTATATCTGTCATCTGTGATGGGAAGGCTCAGGACTTTTGAAGGTTGAGGGCAGATCAAAGTTAGGGTTTCTTGTGTTTTAATGAATTACAGTGTTAGGAAATATAATAATGAAATTGTATAAGTCTCTTCTGGAGAGCGGAAGTGGGCAGTTGATACATGTTTATGTGTCTCGAGAGCGGTCAATTCCCTCCACACAACACGCCTTGACTAAGGGTTTACTGTGCTCACAGCATCACTCTGAGCCCAGCACAGTCCGTGGCAAACACGTCAGCCTGAATCTTTACTCTTGACAGATTTAATTTCCAGCGATTAAATCTGTTAACATTAAGGAGACAGGCAACTTGGATTATACAAGTAAACAAGCAATGGGACAAGAAAGCGATGTTGAAGGGAGGTTCAAATGACACTGAGTCAGTTATGCAGAGATCAGTTTTTCAGCCACATGAATCCCTGGACAAACAGGAGTAATCACAAGGAGACTAATTGTGCCTGATGCAGAAAGCAGAACCATGGGGCTGCCACTAGGAAGGCGGGTAGGACATGGTGGTATTGTGTGGACCAGAGGGAAGACTTGGGTTTTACTATGAGTGCAGTGGTGTGGCCTAGGGAGACCATGCAGGAGGGTGGCAGGATAGAATATTCGTTTAAAGTAGCATTTGCTTTCTCTGTGGAAAATGAATGGTGAGGAGAACAAGAGTGAAGCAGGGGACTTGGTTGGAGGGCTTTGCAAAAGCTGAGAAGTTGTCAGATGCTGGATAGCTTATGTGTTCAGGCAGAGGTCATAGGTCTCTCTGGTAAAGGGGATGATTTGTGTAAAAGAATAAGAGGAATCAGTGGTGACTCCAAGATTTTGCTCTGAGCATCTGGACAGATGCAATTGCTGTTTGTTGAGAAGGAAGTAGGGGGGAGTCAGTTAGTAGTGAATCCAAAGACTATGTGATCACATGATGCCTGGGAACCCTGATCATGCAGAGATGTCAGGTTGGCAGCTGCATGTGTGGGTCAGAAATTTAGGGGAATTTAGGGCTAGAGATGCAAGTTTGTTAGTTGCTGACTTCAAGGTGGTAGCCAGATGGGCTATGTAATTTCTGGGTCAAAGTGCGAAATGAAAATGTTGAGTTCTTTCATTGATACACTGTTATGAATTTCACAGTGACAACAACAGGCCATTGGAAAGTGTGATTTTTGAGAGGGAAAGGGGATTAGTACCGAAGACATGTGTAAAATGACCTTTGGGAGTCCAACAGAGTGAGAAGAAAAGCCAAGGAAAGTGTTGAACAAAATAACCCCTTTTGTAGGAAGGAAATCAGAAGAAGGTTGTAGCCTGAAGCTCAAAGAGGAATTTCAAGAAGGAAGAAGTGGCCATTTGTTCTGGCCGTTGTTAAGTGGGAAGAAGACAGAATTCACCACTGGATCAGGCAACCTAAGGCCGTCAGGTACCATGGTAAAGGCATTTTTAGGGGCCAGAAGACAGCAGAGGCATGGCTGAGGTCGTTTACGGAGGAACAGAGAGAAAGGAGCCAGACGGTGTGACCGCGGGCAGCTCTCCCTTACCTGCACTATCACAGGATTCCTGCTACGAGTTACGAGGAGGCAGCTGGAGAAAAAGGGGCGAGGCACAGACTATAAAAGCGTTGTTTTTTTGTTTTTTTGTTTTTAGGAAAATATTGGTATATTATTATGCCAATGGGAACAGTCCCCAAAGAGGGAAATGTTGATGCAGGCAAAGGGGTGTGTGACCCTGAAAAGGGGGTACCATCCAGAGAGTGTTCAGAGTTGTTAGCTGGTGGCTAAAATATTTCATCCATTTGTAACAGGTCTTTTCCTGTGTCTAATTTTAGTGATTAGGATCTGGAGGGGAAGTCCCGTCAGTCAAAAATTAGACAGCAAGGAGCCATGTCTTCCCACCCCGGCCCCCATTGCACTGCCCTGGCTCTGGTGTCTCCACAAAACAGAGACTCTCAGGGGGCTTTTCAGGGCAGCCTTGGGTTGGGAGAGGCTGGTTCTCACTGAGCCAGCCTAGGGTTTGTCTTTTCAAAGAGCCCTTTTTTCCCATGCTGGAAGGGACCAACTTCTGAGGAAGGACACATCCGAAGACACTCCACAGCCGCTCACAGGCTGAGTCCCTATTTGGGTCATGCCTTTCACGGACTTGGCTTCCTCCAAGTTTAAAATAGTTATTAGTTTGAACCCTGTGAAGCTGCTAGTATCCTGTTGTTGACCAAAAATGGCAACTTACATCGTTGCAACCTGATTTTCAGAGATTTTTATCTCAGGGAGATAGAAAGATTTTGTAGAAACGACTGTCATTCCTTCAAGTTTTGCTCAAGTTCAGGAAAGTTTAATGACCTCATGGCAGATCAGATTTCACCATTTATTTATTTCCGGTTAAGCCAGGTGCTGCCACCAAATGACTTCAGAAACAAAAACAAAAGCAACAACAAAAAACTGTTGACTTTTAAACCCTGGATTTTGGAATTTCAAACAAGGGCCTGAAGTACTTGGTGAGCTGGAGGAAGTCCCTACAAGTTTACTAGTTTCACAGTGTGGGGGATCTGATTTAGCTGATGTGAGTCTATCTATACACAAAGGCTTTGTTTCTCGAAGCTTTTAATTCGTTGCTTTAAAAAATTGTCTTGACTATTTATATTCTTCTTTGATTTAGCAAACCTCTTTTTCAGTTGTGTGAAACCGAATTCCAATTGGGCACGGTGGGCTTCTCACAAATTCCAAAATAGTGAAGTAAAAATTAAAAGAGATGTATTAAAGGCAACTCTCATTACCCACGTTAATGGGGTGCAGGCAGTGGATACTATTCAGCTCTCACCTAAATTCGTAGTTTCCACTTCCCTTCCATCAGCTCTTTCATCAGGGCAGCTAATGAGCAGCAAATTGGCTGATGCGTGTTGCACCTCTGCCTCTGTCCTGGCCTCCCCCGGGACAGCGGACGGCGCTGATAAAGAGGAAGAGGACTCAGACAGGCATCGGGATAGCAGAGTCTGCCCCTGCGCAGCATCTGAAGGACTCAGAGCGGTCTCAAAAATGGAAGACAAAATTGGGATTTATATGAAAAAGAAAGACAAACTTTTCTTTTGAAATATTAGGCTTATTTTATCGATAAGTATGTGTTTTCAAATTAATGAAATTAAAAGGAATTTGTGTCATAAATGCTTCTTGGAAATTTAAGATCTAACACAATAAGCTTAAAAATCATGAAATGTGCTTTTCTCACTTATCCAATTCTTGTTCTAAGGCTGTGTCTCCGTGAAGATCTCTTGCTGAGCTATTTAGAAGCAACTTAGAATAAATTTAGAAGTGTTTTCTGTCTCATGCCTTTCCAGTGAGATGGTGCCGATCTCAAATTTCTTCCAGCCTAAATCTAGATGTTATTTAAGTATCTTCTATTGTATGTATGTATGTAATATTGTTTTATATATGTATACATATTGTATTAATTTAAGAGGTGGTAACCTCTTTAACTACTTGAAATCAAGAAAAGGTTTAGAGAGAATTAAAAGTGCTTTCATTTTTTTAATGAATTTTATCATTTCTAGCTTTAAATGCATAGCGATTATAGCAATTATTAGAGAAATCATATATATGAATTAAATTATGTGAATTTTTTATTTTGGGGACTCTTAAAAATGTATATTGTTTTAAGTATATCTCTAATTTCCTGATGAATCTTTAGTAATTCAATCATCAGTTAAAATTTAATCTTAAATCCTTGAATTTGACTCTTACATGAATACAGAAAGGAATTCTGACGTATGTTATATACATATTTTGTAGTTTCTAAACAGGTGTTTTTCTCCTTTGAACCTGAAGAGTGTAGTATGGCTATTAATAGCATATGAAATGACTACTTTGGTTTTGAACTCAATTCAGTATCGTTTCCAACAGAGATGGATGAAAATAAAGTTGTCATAGACACTGTGATAAAAAAGTTGAGAGGAATGGAAGAACATAAAGTTTGTGATTATGTGTCTGAAATTTGTCCCTGCTTTTCCATATACAGAGAAAAAAGTCTAAATGTGAGTGGCGATCTTCTTGTAAACAAGCATACTGAATGTCTGAATTCCCCAGGACAAAGCAGGGACTCTGAGTTACTGCCCCCTCCCCACCGTCAGGATGGGATTTTCTTCAACAGACTCGTGGCTGAGGAAGGCGCTGACCTGAACCCTGGATTCTGTGTTCACACAGAAGCTCTTTTATAGAGCTTTCCTTGTCTCACAGGCAATTCAAGTTCTATTTCTGGGTCTTGGACAACAAAATCACATTAACTAGCCCATAGCCAACACCCAAGATGAAGAGAGATGTTTGTTCCATGATCTGGGCTGCAGGGGAAGTCTTTGAGTCCACACTGTGATTCCCACCAGTATAAGGAAGCAGAGAATTCAGAATAGCCATGGAGAGCATCACACAATCGCCCGACTGTTTAGTGGGAGCTGGAGCAGAGAGGTGTCTTCTGCATGGTGAGTGGAAGACAAGGGCGTGGAAATCATGCGGGCATCACTGAGCCACGGGCACAGTGGCTGAAAGAAACCTCTGCAGCTTCCCAGGCTTGAGTAGGCATATGGGTGGGTCAATTCCACCTTGCTTTGTTCTTTCTCATTTTTAAAAAACAACACCCTTCTATTATAAAGAGTTCCTCTGCCTTCTTGAGTCTACATTTCTAAGTCATGCTCCTTTTCTTAGAGAATTATTTGCATGCAAACTCAGACACAGGAGAGTCATAGGGACTCCTGTCCTATGAAAAGTGAGTAAGATAAGATGTGTATTAGGCCTTGGTGTTGTAATCATGGCTCTGATCATTCCAGCACCCCTGGCATAACTTAAGGTGGTTCTGATGCTTGCTTTTGTGTTTTGTCTTTTAATTGTCTTGTGATTTTCTGTTGAAAGCTGGACACGATGTACTGGATAAAAAGAACAAGGCATGTGTTCTTGTGGAGGTTGTGGCTTGTGAATTTCCACTCTGGTAAGTTGGAATTCTCTGTGTCCACTTGTCTCTCCAACACTGAGAGCAGCAGTTTTCCCTGTGGCCTCAATTCTTTGCTGAATCTAAGAAGAGCTGTTGATTTTCAGTTTGCTCAGCTTTTTACTTTTTCTTATAATGATGGCATGATGACTTCTAAGCTCCTTACAGGATGGACCAGAAACTGGAAGTCAGTGAGATCAGTTTTGTATGAAACGAGTATGGTCACTCCTTCATCAGGGGTGTAAAAAGTACGTGCCATAAAGACATAACAGCTAATAAGGACATGTTTTGGTAGACATGTTAAACAAAGCTCTATCTATAAACATAGGAACTGATTCATTTTATCTTTCTCTTCGACATTGCCCCCAAAGACTTCCCAATAACTCTTCTATTGGTAACAGAATTTGGCTAATCTTAGTGAAAGAAAAATATTAAGCATTGACAGGTAAGCAGAGCTTTATTTTTGAACAGTTTTGTGCTATTTTCCTTTTGGTTTGGCCTTGTAAACTGTAGGAAGAACATTGACAAAAGGGAGGTGAGCACCTGCCTGCCTGCCTGCCTGCTGTCAAGTCCGACTCTTTGCGGTCCCATGGACTGCAGCCCACCAGCCTTCTCTGTCCATGGCATTTCCCAGGCAAGAATACTGGAGTCTGTTCCCATTTCCTCCTGCAAGGGATCTTTCTGAGCCACAGATTGAACCCACATCTCCTACATTGGCAGGTGGGTTCTTTACCACTAAGCCACATGGTAAGCCTGATGAACACCTGGGACAGTTCATAAATTGCCGACTAAGATCTTGGAGACACCAGCAGAAATCTGGGTATTGCTCAGTCTGGGGGAGACAGGTCTGGTTCTCCATGGCTGTATTACTGAATGACATACTCCTCCAGAAGCAACTAAAATCTAATTGCAAACACAGAGTCTCTGCCTGGCACGTGTTACCACCAATAAACATGAACAGCAGTGACTATGTAGCCCTAATCTCATTGCTTAACACAGTGCCTGGTACATGCTTGCTAAAGGAAAAACAAAGACAAAAACCTGACTTTGTTATGTGAAGCACACTGCTTGAACATTCTTTCTTTGCTCCACAAAATAGACCTTGAGGACATGGGCTTGTATTAGTACAGTTAGATGAAGTTAATTATAAGAAATAACCCTCTGGTGTTTCTGAGAGCGTTTGCTGGGAAAAGTCAAGTACTTTCTTTCCCGTCAAATATTTAAGATTGGGAAGACTTAATTTTAATCCTACTTGATAGTGCTTGGGTCAACTATAAAATTATAATATTTAAAAATCACTTCAAAAGACTTTTCTCTCAGGAAGATTATCCTTCTAGGCTTAAAAAAGAAACACACCATTATTGGAAGGATCCTTCTATTGTTACATCCGCTCCACAGCTTTGCTAAAGACCATTCCCCTTGTACCAGCGATAATCCACTTGTAATGTTCATTGTTTCTTTAGCTCTTAGAGTAAAAGATGAGCAAATATACCCTTAGCTGTTTTTTTTTCTAATGGTTTCTTTTAAAAAAGAAAACTCATATTTAGAGGTGGAAATAGCTTTTCCTTTAAATTAAATTAAGAAAGAGAGAGAGAGAGAGAGAGCAGGCCAATAATGAGACTTGAAGGCAAAAGTCAGGTATCAGAATGCATGCTGACCATCTGATGAAGGAAGGTGGCTCCAAAGGGGCTAAGTAATCCAGTTCTCATCATTAACTGATAGATTTCCAGGGCCAGCTCCCATCCAAGTTCAAAGCCAAGACAAGTTAAATTTAATCAAGTGTAAAACAGCTTCAATTAGTCCACGGAAAACCCGGTGACAGACCAAGGGGAGGAACCCTGCTGACACCCGCACCCTCCTGCTCCCTCCTCGCCGCTGGCGGAGCTGCTTGGAGGAGAACTGCCTTAGGTCTCCGTCTGGAGGGACTTCAGGCTCCGGTGCCCCACCCCACGTGCTAATGAGAGAGGCCCGCCATCAGGGAGTGCAATTCCGCATGGACGTTTCCACCAAAATGGATTATTTCAGCCTCGTTGGTCACAGATTCTGTAGTTTTCCAGTGATTCATCTTACTATTAATAATGTCAGAGGATTTTAGGCCCTTGAATTAAATAATGACAAATAGGAGGCTGGGCTGTGTATTTCAGCGTGCAGCACTGTCAGGCCTGATAAATCGGATCCCTGAAATAGTTTGTAAAGTCCTGAATTGATGTGGCCGCTGCTGAGGGAGAGAATTAATGTTACAAAATAGGCCTGCAACCTGGATGGCATGGGAGCTGAGGAAAGCCTTTTATATAAATGCTGTGTCCGTGCTGGAGATGGGGCAGTGGGAAGTGAGTCACCCAGGAAAAGAATGTGCTTCCCTGGGGGCGACTGGCCGGGCTGGGGGCTGGGGGACCTGGAGCTCACGGACCAGTCATTTATAACCTGAAGCAGGAGGACCCCTGCCGCCGAGAGGATGGAGGTCTTTACAGAGAGGAGAGATGCTTTCAAGAGCGCCAAGGCTCTGTTGACAAGTTTCTTGTGGAAAAGAGGCTTTTTGAGGTCGTTTCTCATACCCCGTCCCAGGCCAGCCCTCATTAGCCCAGTCGCTCACACGAGAGATCATTTAAAATTATCCTCCAATTAAAAATAGAATTAAATTAAAAATTTAAAAAAAGAACAGAGGGGAAGAAAAAAAAAAAACAAAACTAGAGGCATTGGGGATGGTGGAGGGGGAGGGGGGCAAAGCCCTGGTTGTCTTCTGATCCATGCTATGTATAATACTCATCTTATTCTGTCTTTATAGAAAACAAAAAATGATCACTTTTTTTCCTAAATATTTCTGTAACCAACGACATTTTTGTAAATGCTTAGATCACAAGAGGAACAGAGAGCTTTGGGAATGTCCTAATTTATAAATACTACTAAAATATTATTTCAGTTATCATGGTACTTTCCTACACTTTAAGGTTGGATTCCAACTTGCTGATGTTGGGAGAGGTCAGTCTGTCAATGTTTCCCTAGTGATGTCATCGTCGAGTTGATTAACCAAGTAGATCTTCGAGCATCTCCCAGACGTGGCAACTCTGAATTGCTTTGATTTCTCCTCTTTGTTTTTATCCATTTAAGAGACTTTCCCCCATGTTTCATCTTAAAAAGATTAAAGCAGATAAGCAAACTAAACCCTTCACCTTTTTATAACTTCTCATATCTCTTTGACATTTTTCAAACGTAAAATGTGTTGAAAGAACGTATTAGTTGCTCAGTCATGTCTGACTCGTTGTGACCCCATGGACTGAAACCCTCCAGGCTCCTCTGTCCATGAAATTTTCCAGGCAAGAATACTGGAGAGGGTTGCCATTTCTTTATCCAGGGGTTCTTCCTGACCCAGGGATCCAACCTGGGTCTCCTAGCATTGCAGGCAGAGTCTTCACTGTCTGAGCCACCAGGGGAGCCCCATATTTTGTTAAAATGGGTTGATCTAGTTTGTCTTTTACTAAGCTTTTGCATACACATTGTCTGGCAACTTGACAAGACTTCAGTGTTTTGTGAAAGATTTACTCTTTTTGGTGGGACTGTTGGGATATTTTTAAGAAAGAAAGGTTCAATGTATGGAATCTAGAAAGATGGTACTGATAAACCTATTTGCAGGGCAGTCATAGAGAGGCAGACTTGTGGACACAGAGGGGGAAGGAGAGGGTGGGATGAATCGAAAGAGTAGAATGGAAACATATACAGTAACATATATGAAATAGATAGCCAGTGGGCATTTGCTGTGTGACACAGGGAGCTCAGCCCAGTGCTCTGTAACAAGCTAGAGGCCTGGGAGATGGAAGGGAGGTGGAGAGGGAGGGGATGTGTGTATAACTGTGGCTGATTCGTGCTGATGTGGCAGAAGCAGCACAATATTGTAAAGCAGTTATCTTTCAATTAAAAATTTTAAAAAAGATAAGTTCAGGTATGATTGTAACTCTGTGCTTCATTTCTCTCAAGATCTTGGCAAAATATAGAGACCAGAAGTAAAACCCTGTAATAAAGTTCTGTCTTACTTAGAGAGCTGTGATTAGACTTTTTCTGAGTGCAAAGAACCTGGAAAAATCACAGCATCATGGGACAGAGAATTCCTGTTCGGAGGGTCAACTCACAGAAGGCTGGGTCAGAGTCTTCTTTTATGCACTTTTCCGTATTGCTGATAAAGGAGCCTCATCAAGTTCACCGTGATTTATCCGTGATTCAAACAGGAGGATTAGCAGGGATTCCAACACGTTCTTGGGAATAAAGCAAGAGTAAACTTAACCACGAGGTTGGGTTTGTCCTGGAGAGGTAGGTTCCTTGCCATCTTGCTTCCACACCTTGAAGACGGCCACCCATAGTCAACCAAGCTCCCTTTCCCTACCTTGCCTCTCCCACCAGCCTTCAACCCCAAGGAGGACTCTGTAGGGACACAGAAGAGTTCGTTCATGGCTCCTCTTTATGTCCATCATTTTCTCATACTTCAATTTCACTTTCTAAAACCTAAAGGAAGTTTTCCCTCCTGGACCATGTTCAGGTGCTTGAAACAGAGAAGAAGACAGAGATCTCATTTTCCCTCTGCTTTTTTCATACTTCTGTTATGCAGGATCTTAGTGTCTCAGGCAGGGATCGAACCCGTGTCCCTTGCAGTGGAAGTGTAGAGTCTTAACCATTGGACCACCAGGGAAGTACCCAGAGCTCTGATTCCCAACAGACAGTGCTCTTCCATTGTAGTGAAGCATCTCGAACCTTGTGTCAGGCCCAGCAGGTGATCCACTCACCCCAGTTTGCCTTCACCTATCCTGGGTTAAAACCGGAAGCCCTTGCTCCTGCTCACTTGGGCTGGTCACCCCAAAGTGTAAATGTTTCCTTAGGTGCAACTTGCTTTAAGTCTGGAGGAGCACCAGCTTAGCTTTGTGTTAGTCTGGCCAGTTTTTATGTACTGGGTAGAGCCTACCTTTTAAAATTGTAGTGCAACATGTAAAGGTGTAAACAGCTTACTTCTCATAAGGACAGAGTTCAGGGTGATTTAGCTTCTCCATGATGAAAAAGGGTTGTCTCAAACAACACACATGACTACACAAGGTTAACTCGAAGCCTTGCTCTGGTCTGTACAGTTCCCCCCAGATCCCTCCCAAGAGTGAGTCATTCACTCCTCTTTTTGTCAATAGCCTCAGCTGCTAATTTTCTGCATTACTGAGTGGGCAATGATAATTGAACAGGGCTCAAACAGGCAGGATTGATGTTTTTGAATTGTGGTGCTGGAGACTGACTCTTTAGAGTCCCTTGGACGGCAAGGAGATCAAAACAGTCAATCCAAAAGGAAATCAACCCTGAATATTCACTGGAAGGACTGATGCCAAAGCTGAAGCTCCAATACTTTGGCTGCCTGATGCAAAGAACTGACTTATTGGAAAAGGCCCTGATGCTGTGAAAGGCTGAGGGCAGGAGGAGAAGGGGATGATGGTTGGTTGGCATCATCAACTCAATGGACATGAGTTTGAGTAAACTCTGGGAGATGGTGAAGGACAGGGAAGCCTGGTGTGCTGCAGTCTATGGGGTTGCAAAGAGCTGAACTTGACTGAATGACTGAACAACAACAATAATCAGAACAGACCTCTGCTAGAAAAAGGTTCAGTTTGTGTGTGTGTGTGTGTGTGTGTGTGTGTGTGTGTGTGTCAGATCTTTCACTCTTACAGAAGCTTTTCGTTTGCTTTCAAGCTGATGGACATGTTCAAAATGATGGGAGCTGCTAGGAGTCTGATTTCTAAATCAGCTTAATAACCTTCAACTATGATTTACTGAAGGTGAGGATGGTCACAATGATCTGGGATTTAAAACCTAGGAAGATACAGTGTTTGGACAAATTTTCTCTATCTGAGTTAATTTGGTATAACTGGTATGTCACTATCTGGTCAGTTTCTCTTAGTTAAAATAGTTGTCTCCTTGGTATGTTTGCAAGCTATGTGATAAGCTGGAGAAAAAAATTTCTCAAGAAAAGGCGATGCAATCAAATATATCATTTTCTCACCTAGATTTGCAATTTATGATGGAAGAGCAAGAGGATGTCTACACTCTGCTTGTCAGGGATGTAGATTTCCTTGATCTCTGAGGTCAGGGTTGATTACAAGTGCCATCGTGGGGTGAAGACAAGATGGAACAGTCTGGATGGAACACTGTCTGTGCTGATTGCTCTAACAGGGCTGCCGACCGGAGTGGTGCTTTACATATTCAATTTGAAGCACGTGGTTAGGTTAACTGGAAGGGCTCATTCTAATGCTTCAGAGGCAAAGCTCCTGATCTTTCTTGGCTCCTTTTCCCCAGACTGTGGCAAAGGTCTCTAAATTGGGAGTAATCTTGCATAGCCCACGGGCTTCCTCCGTGTGGTCCAGCCAGGTGCAGTAAGGATGAAATGTGGCAGTGAGGACAGGGCTGTTAAGTGTAATGGACAAGCCGTGTCAAGAGCAATAAAGCAGCAGGGGATACGGGACTTTGAGAGCTCCTTTTATGAACACATCGAGAGCTTCACCGGTTGTACTTGGGAGCGCACTAATGCAGGAAGCAGGAACAGCAGCCAGGAGGCATTCTCAGGAGGGGCAGAAATCCGTTCCTTCTCTCCAGCTAGCTAAAGACCAGATACATTCCCAGCATCCTGGGGCGGGCATCAAAGACGGTTCGGATAGGCCCTTTGTTTGGGAGTGAGTACTGAATAACAGAATGGAGTTGAGATTTATACATGTTTATATAAAATAACCACAAAACCAGAAAGAGAAAACGTGATGAAGCGGGCAGGATTTGTCACACAAGGAGGTAAGAAGCTCAGTGAAAGCAGCCCCCAAATATATTCTCCGAGCTCAATATGAATAAAATCCATGCAGCGTCTCGTAGCCCAAAGGACCCTGTGATGCAGCCACTGCCCGCATCTCTGATTATCCTCTCTGCCTGTCCCTCCTACTCATCATGTTGCAGCCACATGAGTCTGCTCTCTTCTGCTCACTTGAGTGAAGACTGTTCCTACCTCAGGACCTTTGCATGTGACCTCCTTCACGTGCCTCAGCACCCTCTGCCCCACACTTTCAAGGGTGCACTTCTTCCCATCTTGAAAATACACCTTAACTGTATTTGCCCCTTGTTATATGCACACCCTTCAGAGAACACAGCATAGTCTATAATTATTTTATTTCTTCACATGCATTTTTTTTTTTTTAGAGTTTTTGATGTGGACCATTTTTTAAAAGTCTTTATTGAATTTGTTACAGTACTGCTTCTGTTTTAAGCTTTGGTTTTTTTGGCCATGAGGCATGTGGGATCCAAGCTCCCCATGCAGGGATTGAGCCTGCACTCCCCCACACTGGAAGTCAAAATCTTAAACACTGGCCACAAGGGAAATCCCCCATGTTTTTTGTTTTAAACTACTATGAACAATTTATGAGGAAACATCCATTTTTTTTTCTGTGGGATTTTTCATTTTGTAAAACTAAATTGAGCAGACTGCCTGGGACATAGTAGCTACTCAGTAAATATCTGTTGAGTAACTTACTTTCACTTTATTCCTTTTGAGTGATATTATACCATCTAGAGGTTCATTTGGCTGCAGAAGCAATATTTTAAAAGGTAAATATCATGAAGTTGGTCAAATACCTTTAATACCTTATTGGGACCTAATCAGATGTTGGAGAAGGAAATGGCAACCCACTCCAGTGTTCTTGCCTGGAGAATCCCAGGGACGGGGGAGCCTGCTGGGCTGCCATCTATGGGGTCACACAGAAGTGAAGACACGACTGAAGTGACTTAGCAGCAGCAGCAGCAGATGTTTTCTGCCAGTGATCAAGATTGCTTTCATAACACCACACATAGGTGTAACTATGCATTCTTAACTTTGTTCCCTCTTTTCTCTCTTTCCATCTTCCTTAAAGGGTTTCCCATGTGATGCTAGTGGTGAAGAACCTGCCTGCCAATGCAGAAGACCTAAGAACCACGAGCTTTGATCCCTGGGTCAGGAAGATCCCCTGGAGGAGGGCATGGCAACCCACTCCAGTATTCTTGACTGGAGAATCCCATGGACAGAGGAGCCTGGAGGGCTACCGTCCAAGGGTCGCAAAGAGTTGGACACGACTGAAGTGACTTAGCCTGCAAGCATACATCTTCCTTAAAAAGTTCCTGTTACATGGATAATATATTATTTTTTCTATATTTTAACACTAAAATAAATAAGTTTTTACTATAAAAATGTTTTACATAATAGGATATAAATCATATCAAAGTGCATATATAATGCAAAATGAAAATTCTTCTTTTTATATCTTACCTCCAAATTCTGACCCCAATTTCACCTGTCCCGCTAAAAAGTGGCAGTTGCTGTTAACAATTTGGAATATCTACTTTCAAACAATTTTCTACCCATTTGTAAGCTTCTTATTGAATCCTTGCATTACTATCTATTTTATTGATTTCTGCCCTTTTCTTTGTTATTTTCTATTCTCTATTCTCTTTGGGTTTATTCTCCTATTCTTTGGGTGTATTCTGAAGTCAAATGCTTAATGCATCAATTTCCTACCTTCCTTCTCTTCTGTGTGAACATTTAAGACTAAATTTCCCCTAAGTAGTCCTTTAGCTGTTACTTTTACCAAAAGAGTGTGAGGTCCGTCTGCTGGCTGCTCAAAAGTCAATAAACAGGCCAGGTTAGTGGAAAGGAAAGTTTGCTTTATTTCAGATGCTGAAAGCTGGGGGGTGGGGAGGGCATACGTCTATTTAAAGGCCAATTCCCCTCCTCCCTCCACTGGCAACCAGTGAGGCAAGAGCTTTTACAGACAGAAGGAGGGGACTACCCGTAGAAACAGCACAGTGAGCGCTTAACCAGCATGGCTGAATCAAGGTCCCAGGGCCTCCAGGAGGAAGGAAGTGGGAGAAGGCTGCATGGAGGGAGGGATAAGCAGAGGTACCAGAGAACACCCCTGAGAAGGTCCCCACCACCCTTTTTGGTGTTCTGTGATATTTCTTCTGCTTCTTATACACATTGCACATTTAAAATAAAAATCCTGGAGCAAATTTTTCTAAGAAAGTGTGTCATCTTCTTAGAAAACCTGAGGATACAGTGGACACTGGAAAGAATATGCTCTGAGAAACCCATATAATGGAAGGAATTTGGATCACACACACTGAAAACGATTTACAAGTGTGTTGTTCCTTTTGAAATTTTCATGCTTGCTTAGATACTTGAAAAATAATTTAAAATATATCACTATGCTTTTCTTTCACTAGAGATGACATGTCATAGAGATATTTTAGAATCCGTTTTCCAGGAATAATGGGTATAAGTGGCTCTCCAAATATCTTGTTCAACGGTGTTTGAGCTCCCATATAATTGCTACAAGGGTACTTAAAAGTTCCAACGATTTGTCCTGAATCCTTCTTGGAATGAAAAGTTTAATCACTGTGTTGCTTGAATTTGCTGTCCTGCCCATCATATCAATCTGAGAGGTGAAGTTGAAAAGAAACAAGTAAAATCTTACTAGAAAAGGCTATTTTTATTTTTATTTTTATTTTTTTAGTGCTAGAGGATTAAGAAAAAGAAAGAAAAAGGAAATAGGAATGACTGCCCAAACGTGGCAATAAAGTTTATCAGCAAGTGATACTCAACAGAGCTTTCATAAGGAATCAATAAAGCTGGCAGTTTGTGATTTGCAAACCACTGTCTGTTTAACCTTAAGAGTTATCACTCACCTCTTCATTAGAATAGTAAATTAAAAGGTTCACAGGAACAGCTCAGTTTGGCTTAATTTAAGTCCCTTCCCAGAAAATGTGGAGATTAATATGATATAGAAATCAATATTTTTCAGCTATGGAGACTCGGGGCTTGGCATATTTCCTCCCATCCTCCTTTCTCCTGTGGCCGTCCAGATTCTATTCCTATAATCCTTAAATCCCCAGCTTATTCCCATCACCATAGAAACACCTGCTGTGTGATCAGTTTTGATCAGTTGCAGGCTAACCCTCGGTGGCTTCTGCCAGCCAGGCTCTTCTGGCTTCAACCCCTGTTCTGCAGGGCAAAGTGCTGGGGTGGGAGTCTCGCCAGGTCTGTTATCTGACTCGCTCCCTGGGGAGATGTTCTCTTCTTGCTTGCGTTAGCAAGGGCTCCAATGCTTTGGGCCGCAGTCGTTTCTGAAATACCTTCCATTATGTGAACAGATCTAAATTCTTCCCTCTCCTCTCCTCCTCTCCCTTTCCTGTCCTTCCTTTCCTTCTTCCCTCCTCCTCTCTTTCCTTTCTTAGTGTTCTCTTTAATCTTCTGTCCCCTCTCATTCTAAAGTAGCCATTGGCCTCAGCCTAACATGCAGATGTTGAGAAAATTACGTTCTGGGAGATATATATATATATTTTTTTTTCTGAGTGTTTCAGCTTATATCAAGAGCTTTACAATTGTGACCATCAGTGTTTGTCAGGGTGAAGTGTGCCTGCAGGGGTGGGGCTGGATGAAGCCAATGGGTACGCGCTTTAAACTCAGCTCTGGTTTCTGGGATGACACAGAGCAACGTGTTTCTGTAAAGTGTGGAATATACACAGCCTGAAATTGTGTCTGAAATCAGTAGAAATTACACTCAAAAAGAGAAGGAAGCCTTTATGCAGGCGAGGGCTGCACTGAGTCACTCAATTGATTTGGTCACTTCAGCTACCTTCACGATTGATGAGGATTGTGTCAGGATTGATTCGGCTGTAGCAAATGGTATTGATCATTAAGATGGCAAAAGAGATTAGATCCCGGTGTCACAGTGCAAAATGAAGTGGAGATTTGTCAATTATCCCGTGAGTTTGATCCATGCTCTGTTGTCATTGTTTCTCTTAATGTCAGCACGGTCAGTTCTCTTTGGGGGATGAAATATTTTCACCATTTGTCCTAAAATGCTTATAGATTCAGGCTGATCTCTCTTGCCAAATATAGCTCAAAATTTTAGGCTACTTTCAGCTGATTTGAGTTAGACAAAATGGTGAGGAGATAAAGACAAACATATAATTACGATGGAGTTGAACAATTATGCCCACCCAGGGAGGGGAATGGAATACAGACTACAAAATACAAACACAGAATACAAATACAGAAAGCAGAAGGGGATAGAATAAAAATTCTGCTACTAGGAAGCACTTTCTTTTAGACAAAATATCTCATCTTATTAACTATGCTCTTCTAGTAAATGGAAAAAAAAGATTTTATTTGTATCAAGTAGCTTAATCTGATCACCTCTAACCAAATAATGTAAACATGTGAATTTGTCATATTCATCGGGGAAGAAGGGAGAATGACGACTGCTTCAAGTCCTGTTTTGGGTTGAATTCTGGTCAGCTATTTGCATTATTCATGCATTTGCCCACACTGGTGGTTCACGTGGCCGAACCACCAATTCAGCCACCAACTCTGTCTCATGTGTTCTCCTCTCGACTACATAGACCCTTACCAGATCAGAATTTCTAAGGGGCCAGTGATATTAAAGACAACCTATTGCTTCTTTTCTTCTGTGTAATTGAAGATCACAGCTCAAGCTATCTCAAGTGCAGGAGACTCAGTAAAATATTATGTCTTCTATCTTCATAAAAAACCATCACCACCACCACCCCCACCACCAATCCCCCACCACGGATTTAAAAATCCACAGCTTTTAAAAAGTATTTTATATTTTATTTGGTACTTATATTTACAGCTCTTGACTTTTAGACTGGGTGGGCAGTGCTGAGAATTTACAATTAAAGCTCTTTGGTTACACAGAACATAAATACCAATTCTTGTATGCTAACACTATTCAAGATGGGTTTAGAGTCTGTTCCAATTGGTACCTATTTTTGAGAGGTGACAAGTGTGGCTCCTATATTTCCCCCCAAGCCCCATTTCCAGCCACACTACCTACAATTTCTATCATCAGTGTCACTACTATGGGTCTCAATAATTTACATAATTGATAGAGATTAAAACGCAAATATTATTCAAGAGGAAAGAATCCATTTACTAGTAATGTGGGGCCTGATTTATTTATCAGATTAGATATTAGCAAGCAGAACCCATGGGAATGAGTTTCTTTTCCTGTCCCTGTAGGAGTAATGAGCAGAAGCACAGTTCAGGTCAAAAGCCATGTAAAAGCATCGGAGAGCCTGCAAAGGAAGAAAAGGACCAGAGGGTGTGTGTGTGTGGTAACATAAGGGCAGCGGCAGAGGATCCAATTCCATAGGTGTTTCTTTTTCTGAAGAAACAGCCTTACCTGCTTCTTCCACTTTCCAGGTATTCATGGGGCAAAATGAGGGTGGTTTCCAATTTTACTAAGCTGATGTATATTTTATTGCTTTTCCTTTCATTCGAGCTATGCTTGAAGCAGGTAGACTTTCCCACTGGCCTCGAAGGTTTTCTTTCATTCCAGAGACTTGAATTTAACCTGATTTCTTCTGGATTGCAAAGGGAAACCAGTACCTCTGGAAAATCCTGTCTCCATCTCTAGGGAAAGCGTATACCCTGGTCAAGCACTCCACAGTCTGAATGGTGTAGCTGAACTGGGCTCTGGTGCAGGGGTCCCTACATTGTCGCTCCCAGGAGGGATCAGTCTCAAAACCAATCAAGAATTTATGGGACAAATCTACTTAGAGGCTCCTGGCTCAGCAGTAAAGGATCTGCCTGCAATGCAGGAGCAACAGGAGACTTGGGTTCAATCCCTGGATCAGGAAGATCCCCTGGAGAAGGGAATGGTGGTCCACTCTGGTATTCTTGCCTGGAAAATCTCAGGGACAGAGAAGACCAGCCGGGTACAGTCCATGGAGTTGCAAAGAATCAGACACGACTGAAGCGACTTAGCCTGCATGGAGACAGTTGTCGGTGACTACTGAGGTGATGCAATGCACTGACCACATAGGATGACTCCTCTGTCCCTCTTTTAATGAAATGAATGGATACTTACTCTTGAGATTTACTCTTGAGGTGATTCTGCTGCTTTCCAAGCCCATTGGGCTAAGTCGGTGCTCAGTGAAAAGGCTGATGTTGGAAGCAAATACTATAAACTGAATTTCAAACACCTAATAAGATACTGAAAATTACCTCAAGCTTTCAGATGTCATATACTGTAAAAGTGCAAATAAGGTTGCACTTTGCAGTCCCCGTGTAATTAATGCCACACTATGATCAAACCATCAGGCTTTCCTCCGCGGGCTCTAGCGGAGGAGATGAGTGTGAGCGATTGTTCACCAGTCGGGGTGTGACAACTACTCCTGTGGCACTGATCTACTCTGCTGGGTTGGTCTCATCTGTAGCACACACATCCTCTGAAAAGGGGATGGTTTCCTTGTGCAGAGATGGCCATTTTGAGGCTCCTCCTGACGCCAGCCTTTGCTTTTGGCTCTCTCTCTCAAAGCCAGGCTTCACTTTACATCAGAGCAGCAGGGAGAAATAAAACTGGATGGCTTTCAGTTCCAATCACGTCTTGTTTTACTTCGCTCCAGCCAATATGTTATCAGGAAATAATGGATTTCTATCTGTGAAAGTGAAAAGAACAGGTTTAAGATTTTCAAATTTAAGAATGCTCTCCTTCTGCATTTTTGGTGGTAAGTGGGAGGCTCTCCTGATGGAAAGAGGAACATTTCATTTTATTCTAATGTAAAAGAGTTCTTTCAAGATAGAAAATCCCATTAGTTTTTATCCCGAGAAAACACAGCGCTTGCTCTGCGTGGAAGCTTCGCAGGAAAACTTAGGATATGTTCCTCAAGTGCAGACTGAGTCAAGGGTGCTCACAGGAGCCACCCTGGGACTCAGCACATCAGACGCCAAGCCTTGCACTTAGCAGGGGTGTGAGCCCCTGTGTTCAGCCACTTGCCCCCTGGAGCCCTGACACGCCCCCCAGTCTAGCTGAGGACCTGGTGCTTATAGGCTCTCACTAGGGCTGCTGCGGTGTAAATGCCAGCTCTTTTATTTTTTTTATTTTTTATTTTTATTTTTACTTTATTTTACTTTACAATACTGTATTGGTTTTGCCATACATTGACATGAATCCACCACGGGTGTACATATTTTTTTTTTAAAGACAATTTTTCAGAGCAGTTTTAGCTTCCCAGCAAAACTGTGGGGAAGGCGCAGAGATTTCTCTTGTACCCCCTTCCCCTGGCGGCTCAGGTGGTAAAGAATGCACCTGCAGTGCAGAAGACGTGGGCTTGATCCCTGGGTCAGGAAGACCCATTGGAGGAGGGCATGGCTACCCACTCCAGGACTGTTGCCTGGAGAATCCCATGGACAGAGGAACCTGGTGGGCTACAGTCCAGCGGGTGAAAAGAGTCAGACACAACTGAGCGACTAAGCACAGCACAGCCCTGCCCCTACACATATACAGTCTCCCTCCTGGTCAGTAACCCCACCAGGTGGGACGCTTGTTACAGCTGATGAACCTACACTGAATCATCACCCCGAGCCCACAGTTCACTTTAGGGTTCTCTGGGGATGTTGTACATTCTCTGGATTTGGAAGAATGCATAATGACATGTATCCACCATAAACGTGTCCTACAGGGTAATTTTAACTGCCCTACAAGCCCCCTTAGCTCCACCTACTCATCACCCTCTTCCCTAGCCCCTGGCAACCACTGGTTTTTAAACTGTCTCCATAGTTTTGCCTTTTGCAGAGTGTCATTGTGTTGGAATCACACAGTACGTAGGAGGCTTTTCAGATTGACTTCCTTCCTTTACTTTATGCATTTACATTTCCACCATAGCTTTTCACGGATGGATAGCTCACCATTTTTTTTTTTTTTTTTTAGGTGGGGTGATGGACTGGAGGGGCTGTTGTGGGCTGGCTGCAGGGTCTGGTGAAGTCTGGCTTCTCCACCGCACCCCGTACAGGGCCTTTCAGGGTGTGGGTCTCTGCTCCCCTCAGGGACGCCTCATGCCTCTGCCCAGGTGTGAGGACCATCCGGGGCCAGGGCGTGGTCTCCTTCTGTGCCCTTTCTCATCAGCGTAATCCAATACGTCCTCTTGCGCTACAGATGCAAACCTCCACGATTTCCATGACAGGTAATGAGAGGGTGAACATTTCCTGTAACATCCTCTCTCATATATATTTGATATGTAGAAATAGAGAGTGAAAATTGCTCAGAACTAAGTTCAGACCTGAAAATTGGTCATTTTTGACAGTCAAGTTAACTTGAGCTCGGCACTTCGGCTAATAAATCCTCTTCAGATCCTGACAGACAGGTGAAAGTGACCATTGTGAGGTGGAACAACCTCCATAGCTGGCTTTTCCTGCCTGTGGTGAGGCTGTACTCTCTGGACGTGGAGAAAAGATAAGCGAGATCCAGCCTGGTCCGCTGTCCATGGGGCAAGGTGACCTTCCCTTGTGACACAATCTCCAAATTCATTTCATAGTCAGATGACAAAGGCACAGAGCTTTTTTTTTTTCTTTTTCTCTATTGCTCCCTTTGGTTTTTCTTTTTTATCCTTTTTTCTCTTTCAAAAAGTTAAGACTATACTCAGAAGTGTATGTAATTAATAAACGGTATTTTCCTGAAAAGCATTCAAACCCTCCCAGTTTTAGAGCTGAGGAAACTTGGTTCCAGATTCTTCTGCATTTTAGCCCATTTGGATTTTTAAAGTGGATCAAAGTAAGCATTTCTGGAAGCATGACTTAGTCAGTCATGACTGTAGCTTTCCATCCAGACGCTAGATCCTTCCATCATCTCATCTCTTGACAGTCATGGACCCCGCCTGCCTTCTTGCCATCTCTCCCCATCACCAAGGTGCTCAGTTTATTCCTGTTTCTACATTTATGGTGGCTATTCACTTGCTGTTTTGTATTTTTTAGCCCCTGTCTTATTTTGTTCCCACCACCCCTGTGAGTCTAACTTCTCTCCAACTTATCTGAGGGTGTGGACTTGCATTTATTTAGGTTGATTTTGTTTGCTTTTCCTTGGGAATTCATTGGCTTGCCATTTTTGCATTCTCCGTGTCCCTTATTTTAGCTTGTTTTCAATAGTGTCTACATCTAGATCCATGGTGGTCCTTGTCTGCTAATAGACAGGTGTTGGCTCAGCACTTGGGGTTATGCACTGGTTTTGGGGGTACCCCAGGGTTGCCCAGGGAATGCACCGAGACCTCGGGGTTCTGACTGGGTGTTTTGACTCAGAATATTACACTCAAGGTCTTCTGTTCTTCCTCCTGCTAATTGCAAGTCTGAAATGCCAGTATCTCCTGTCCAGTCACCTCCTTACATCCAGCCCAGGGTTACCCTGACCCTGCAGGTGTCCCTGGATCCCTGCCGCATCCTCCGCCCTTCCCTCCTCCACTGTGCTCTCCACTTCGGTCAGTCATTCTGCTCACTGTGAGTTCAACTCGTTGACCTCCAAGTCAAAACCCTTGACAGGTTTCTACTGCCCCAACGATCTGTTCCTAATTCTTCAATGTGGACCAGAAGCTCTTTTTGGTTCTTCCGCTGCTAACTTCTCTAAACCCAGGTGCCATCCTCTCTGCCGGCTTATCCTCTGTGCCGCTGTCTAACCAAGTTCTTCTAGTTCACGCTTCCTGGGGCGCCCAGTCCTCAGCACACCCTGTCCTTATGTCCAGAACAGTTTCTACCACATAAACTCCCCTCCTGTCCATCTTTCTGGAATGGCTATCACTTCTCAAGGACGGCTTATCTGACCCAAATCAATCTCTCTTTCAACTATCCTACTGTTGACTTTAACAGGTTCGGTTTTAACAACTTGCTGGATTTTTGTCTTTCATGTAAGATACACTGGGTAAAGAGTGGGTCTGTATCTATTTCTCAGTATCTCATACTAATAAATAATAAATGTAAGTTGAATAAGTAATGAGTAGCTACAAAGAGTTGCAAGAGGTGAGCCTGTGTACAGGGACCAATTCATAAAAGCCTTGTGTACATCATCTTTCTTGTAAAGGTTGCCACTGAGAGATTTTAAGCAAGAGGATCACATGAGTAGGTTTTCACTTTGTAAACATTCTCCCAGCATCCTTGTGATGTTTATTAGCCCACAACCAAAGGCCTGGGGATAACGGCTAACAGACCATTATAAAAATGTCTGTAAGAAGTTGAGGTTCTGACCCACAGCCATGGGAACAGAGGGAATAGATTAGAAAGGCATTTATGAAGCAGAACTCAGAGGGCTTGATCGTCAACAGGATGCAGGAGAGAAGACACAGGAGGAAATCCACAGTGATCTCTGCCTTCTGCCAGGATAACGGTGTGGGTGAGATATTCCTGAGACGAGGATCAGGAGGAGAGGACAGTTAGGGGTTCTTGTGGCAGATTCAGGCTGTGATGGGAAGAGCCAGCTCTGATGTCTTGAGCAGAAAGGGTAGTATTGAGCGAGTGGACAGGGAGGTGGGTAAATACAGGATGGGTTTGGTTTAGCTCTACAGTCTTCCAGCTATGTGACTTCACAAGCTCATCATTGTAAGCCTCAGTTTCTTCCACTCCGTAATGGGCACAACAATAGCACTTCATCCATAGGAGAAAGTGTGCAGTCAAAAAGAGGATGTATACAAGGGTATACTTAGCATAATGTCTGACAGTAAAATGCTGGTACCGCTGACGCTGAAGATGTATAGTGTGTTGTCATCAATTGGCAGGAGGGTAGTTGTGAATCCCATGGACAGAGGAGCCTGGTGGGCTACAGTCCATGGGGTTGCAAAGAGCTGGACATGACTGAGCAACTAAAAGACAATAAGTTGTCACAATGGAGGCGCATGAGAAAACTCAGGTCAAGCGTAAAAAAGTAAGAGAGCTGATGATGGAATTCTGTGGGGACAATGACATTTAAAGGCGGAGGAGATAGACATCAGTCTGGGAGCAGACAGAGCAGATGGGAACTCAAGGCCCGGGGCCTGGGTTCACTGCCCTCTGGAGGCAGGCTCTCCCAGCTGTCCACAAATGCACTTTGGATTTATTTTCACATCTTTACATAGTAATCAACCTTCCATCTTGAAACAGCTCCCTTGAAGTCTGTAATAACATCGTAAATGAGTCCGACCATTTCCCTGCTATTTGTATTGTGAAAATGGACTTTGTCCTTATGTCTCGGTAATTTTTTCTGCATTGTTTGCTGATGCTGTCTGAATAGCTGGTGAGGGGAAGTAACCCCACAAATTCAAGATGCTTGCCATGAAGGTCTATTAGTGGTCATCGGGGATTCTTTAAAAAGCCAAAATCAATGTTTAATAACCAATAAGAGCTCCTAATAAGAGCTATATGGAGACCGTACGTGCTTTCTCTTGTAGTTATACTTTTGCCAGGCTTTATGGGAGTTAATGTGTTTTATTTAACCAAGAACTTTACCTTGAAATATTTGTCTTTCAGATAAAACAAATCAGCTATATCAAGTCTTACTGTATTACAATTGTTTTCTTTTGAAAACTGAAAAATATCTTCCTTATTCTAATCATCACTATGAAAAGGCTTAAATTATTATTTTTTAAATGATGCCTTGAAAATATATGATTGAAGCTTACAATAATTAAAGATACAATGGGTGGCACCCTGGATTATCAGCAAAAGCGCGAGATCATCAACCCGGGAGTCTGCCAATAAGCAGCTGTTTGATTAAAGTTGGCAATTAAAATTTTCTAAATTCCCCTTTTTTTTCATATGAAGTAAACAGGTTAAATTGGATAATATTTTTAAGACCTTTTCTGCAATAGTTTTTTGTTATATTTCTAGGAAAATAAGCAATAACGTGACCTGGACTTAAAAGACTTACTCACTAAAGCTGGGGTTGCTAATCTTAGAGTCACCTTATTAAGTGTGGAAGATGTGGGTTTAAGGCCAAAAAACTCACCCTGACGATAGCACTGTTTTACAAAGTGAGTAACAACGTTTTGGAACTCGTTATTTCCACATGGATCATATATTCTCCCTCTTCCTGGGTACCCGCTGAAGCCCTAGCGAAGAAAAAGAAAAGCTTGGATGCTCAAGGACATACAGGAAGCAAGCAGGGCAGCTGGTGTGAAAGAAGTCAGCTGAGAGGAGGGGGGAGAGGATGTATTCAGGAGAGGATGGAAAGCCCGGCCCGCAGGCTGGGGTGCTGGGGACAGAGGCCCTTCAGCAGCAGACCCTCCCCCAGTGGTCCAGGCACTGGGGAGATGCTCTGCAGAGTCCCTGGGAATTGAGGGGTGGGGAGGGGCTGGTGAACTCCTGTAGAAGGGGTGTCAGGCCCTCTGGCTCCCTCCCTCCCCTAATTCCAGAGTCCCAGCAGAGAAAGCAGTTGTAGAGAGTCCTCGCTGGACTGAGTCTAGAGAGACTGGAGAGCGCCAGGCAGAACTCCAAGTGCTGTCTTTTGAGGTTCCCCGAAACCTGCTCATACCCATCATTGCAACTGTGAAATCCAGAAATTAAAAAGCGGTGCCCACATACACGCAACTTCCAGTCACCATCTAGGACTTCACCCTGAATGGCAAGCAGACACCCAAGAGTCACCAGATGTGAAAAGAGAGGTTCCAAACAAGAAAGAGGAAGACCAAATCAAACAGGATGAAACACAGGAAACGGCCACAATAAAGGGAGAACTCTATAATTTTTATGCTTAGGGAAATGAGGTGAACAAGATGCTATAAATAAAAGAATAATCAGGCCATAAGGAACAGCTCTTGGAAATTTAAAATGTGATAGACACAATAAAAGGAAATCAATAAAAATGTTGGAAGATAAAGGCTAGGCTATCTCTCACATACTACAGAGATTAAAAAAAATTTATAAAATTTAGAGGGGCCATGCAGAAGTCCAAGAGTTAACTAATAGCAATTCCAGAAAAAGTGACTAGAAAGGGGATAGAAAGGAAATTAGCAAACTTTAATAGAAGGTTGAGTACCAAGAATCTGAGTTTTCAACATGAAATGGCTCATCAGTTGCTTAGTATATTGAAAGAAAAGGACACTCAATGAGGGCATGTAATTATAAAATTTCAGAACTTGAAACATGACCTAAATATCTCAAAGCTTCCAAGTTGAAATCGTAGGGTTGGAGGACAGGTAACATATAGAAATAGGAATCAACATGGACACTGTTAGCTCAAAATTAATTCTGAAGGTGTCAATGAATGACTTGTAACTAAGATTTCTATACCCACATATCCATCATTTGAGCATGAGAAATAGATAAAGATATTTTAATTTTGCAAGGATGAATCCATTTTTTCTCCATTCACTTTTTCTTGGAAGCCTCTGTGTTATTTGTCTCAGAAATAACAGTCATTATCCAAAAAAGCCTTGGAAACTGTAGCTCTTACTCAGGAGAGCAGCAGGAACCATTCCCAGAATAAAAGAGTGGCAGGACTGGGGATGGCACCTTCCAGTTAGAGAGGAGGAAGCCTCACAAAGGACTGGACTGAAGAGCCATTGATATGCCTTAGTGTTGATATGCCTGAGTATCAATATACCTGAGTATCAATATACCTGAGTACTGATATGCCTGAGCATTGGGGAAAATATTGACCTGCATGGACTGCTCTGAAGGGAAAACTTGAGTAGGTATATAGACAACTAAGCAAATGAAAAATAGGAGGCAATCGCTAACTTCAAGAAAGACAAATATTATAAAAATACAAATATAATCCTAGACTACTACTTGTCAACATTTACCATTAAAATAATATAAACAATGAATTAAGCATAAGTTGTCATATGATGCTGTGGGAAAAATGAGAAATGTGGGTATAAAAATCTGTATTTTCATATATAACCAACATTTAGTCAATAATGATTAAAATTGATAGAGATAAAAATATACCTAGTTCACTTAAAGTAAAAAGTCTTTTCCTCTGTGATATCTGTAGCAATGGGGTGGTCTGGGGGGGGGGTGCTGCTGTATGCCTTGTAGTAATCAAATAAGATTAATAGCAAAATCCTGAAATCTCAGAGATTTAACACATTGGAGCTTATTTCCCACCCAAATTCCTCCAGGGAAATGGCAGTACTCTGGGGAAGATCCCTCAAAGCGGTGACTCAGACAGGCCATGGGCTCCATCACCGGCTTCTGCCGTCAGTAAAGATCTTCTAGCTGTGCTGTGCCTTCTTGATGGAGCAGAAAAGACCTGGAGACTCTGCAGATGCCCTTCCCGCCTTATGTTAGAAACAGCTCCTCAGTTCACAGAGCAGAATTGCGGCCTGACTCTACTTAACCACCGGGCACCTTGTTGTTTCGTTTTCTATGCCCAAGAAGGAAGGAAAACTGGATATGAGTCATGTTGGTCATCTTTACCAAGTGCCTTTAATACTGGTCGACTTTTCACCAATATGAATGTGAGTAAAATTACAGTAAAATATACTCTAATAAACATAAATTCATAGATGACAGGTCTATAACAGATTATTTAAAGAAATAGATACTGACGTAGATTGTTAAGTAGTAATCGTGACATTCCCGAGTGCTCCCTCATGTCACAGCTACGGTCAGACCTCACAGCATCGCAGCTCTAACCCAGTTCATCAATCCTGGTATCTTTGTAAAATTAGAACTGGTTGGCCCGTAGTTAGAAAAAAAAATATTCAACTCCCCCATGTCTTATCAATGAGAAGCAAGCTTCACAAACAAGATAAATGGGGCAGACGTTTCTCTTTGCTATTATTGTTTCAAACTGTTAATTGTCACCATAATGCTTGCTCATGGTTCACCCTGAGGATGGTCCGGCCCCAGTTCCATCCCAGCTGAGTTCTGCTCCGCCCTCTCACAGAGGGCAATTTCTGATCTGCGGCAACTTGATCTCATCCTCCACCCCCTGAAATAACCATTCCGACTTTATGAAAGGCTTTGCATCACATTTTCCCCACTAGAACTTCTCTGACATCCCAGAAGACAGGCTTTTATTCAAACAGCAGTTTTTCTCTGTAAAACTGAAGTGGCATTTTGGGGGCAGAGAATCAAGTATCAGTTCTGTTGTTGTCTTGTGCAGTTATTTAAAATTTTTATCTTCTTTGCACTTTCATGTGCTGATTTCCTGTCTCTTGATCTGTCTTGCAAGCTCCTAGGGGCAAAGACTGTATCCCAGACTGCCTCCTCCTCCCTCCCCCATACACACCCTCTCCTCCTCCTACATGGACTGTTCCAGCTCTTGGCTCATTTCTCATGCAAATATAGGATGCCTAACAATTGTTTTGGGGACAAGAATATCTGATCCACAAAGCAGGCATGCAGACAGCAGTATTCTAGCAAGTGCGTTCTGCCACTCAGTCTTTGCTCCAGTGCTCTGCAAACACTTCCTGCAGAAATCATGGCAAAACTGGAACCTCCCACCCGTTCGAAGTGTCTGGAGGTACAGAAGGCAGGTTCGGCTGTGTTATCACGGCTCACTCCAGCTTTTCCCTGCTTATCAGGATATTTGAACCACCACATGCAAGAGAGCAAAGGCAGGTCTTGCTATAATATTCCAATAACCTTTACTTTGAGAAATACTGGTCAAGTAGGGTTTTCTTTTTAAGACGCTAGCAGTTGGATGCTGAATACTTATAAAGCACAAATGGTTCAAAAATAAAAATGGGCTGCTATTGCCAATGCTTTTCGCAAGAGACCTGAAACTCTTGGTCTTGGAGAAGAAAGAGGAGAAAGAGGAAGAGGAAGAATGATGCAGTTAAGGGATGAGAAAGAGTGAATTGATGTGAGGGAAAGAGAGGGGAGGAGGGAAGAAGAAAAAGAGCAGAGAGAACACCGTATGAACCCCAAAGCCAGTACCATACAATGAGATGACATATCCTTGCTCCTCAAATATTCCTGTGAGCTTCCCCATAGCAAACAGTACAGACATGAAGGGACACTGAGTGGAGTGAGACCAAGCTTACATTTGGATGGGGAGACCCATCTACCCCGTTTTGGCAGAAAGCACATCCAATGTCCCTCTGCTGGGGTCACTGATCCCTTGAGGAAATATACCATCAGTCTCAATTTCCATAGTTTGGTGACCTTATTGCCGTAGCAACTTTAGTTTGACGTTGGGAGCAGCTCCCAAAGACTGCAGTGAAAAAGGTGGTAGGAAGAAACCTCTAAGGTCATCTTTGATGACATCAAGACAGGAAGACAGAGAGGAAAGACAAAACACAGGAGCAGGGTAGACAGGGCTTGGGGACTTCCTCCCTGTGTATGGGGGTGCTGGAGGTGGGGCGCTGCAGGAACGGTTAGTTGCTAGAAGTCTTCTGTGCTCATATCTCTCTGTTAGATTATCATCTCCTTGTGACCTCCGCTCTAACCAGGAACTTTGCAATATGAATATATGTTTAAAATCTTTTTGTTGTGGAAAAAATTAGGCAGAAATACACAGATGTGTTTACAGATTTCCTACACACTTTGCACAAGATTACTGACATTCTTCCATACTTACTCAGTCTCTGCTGCCTATACCATCCCCCGCCCCCATGGCTTATTGCTTTCCTTACAGTTTCACGTGTTTCTTTACTTTAGGCCATCAGGCGAAGTCTATACACATGGAGGTGAAGACACCATCTCATCAGCCCCTTTCCATTTCCAGCTGGTCCTTTTGCACTGGGCCCCCTGGGTAACCCCCACACCTGATGTTACCCAGCAGTGTGAATGGATTTTACAGGGTGATTCTGGGACTCCTCTATGTAGAGCATCCTTTCTGGAACTCCCTCACTTTCTGGCTACTCTACCAGATGCGAGCTCTGTGCTCTGACCCCTCAGGCAGCAAGATGCCTGTCGCTGGAGTTGCGGGCACACTGGAAAGTGCATTCAGAAAAAGGCCAGAGCCCACAAGCCTCGCCAGTCACAGCCTCTGCCTCTCATGGGTAGAAACCCTGGGGTTTCTGGGAAGACATAGGCTTCCTATGTCTTCAGATAAACTAAAATCCTAGAGAGTCTACATATGAAATTTACTATCTGCAGGACTAAACTACTTGCTATTTCTAGAAGCCAGAGAGAAAGTTGTCAGTCATGTTTGACTCTTTGTAACCCCATGGACTATACAGTCCATGGAATTCTCTAGGCCAGAATGCTGGACTGCGTAGCCTTTCCCTTCTCCAGGGGATCTTCCCAACCCAGGGATCGAACCCAGGTCTCTCACATTGCAGGCAGATTCTTTACCAGCTGAGCCACCAAGGAAGCCCAAGAATACTGGAATGGGTAGCCTATCCCTTCTCTGGCGGATGTCCATGACCCAGGAATCAACCGGGGTCTCTTGCGTTGCAGGAGGATTCTTTACTGACTGAGCTGTGAGGGAAGCCCTGAAGGCCACCTAATAAACTTTTGGAACCTAAAGTATTTCATCTGGAATTTTAGCTTTAGCTTTACAAGCAGTGAACTTTCTGAGCTCACTTCTTTCCACTGGACTCATGTGGAGATGTTTTTCTGGAAATGTGACTGCTTGGGGAACTGCAATTTCTTTTGCTGCTGTACCAAGTGACCACAAAAGTAGTGGCTTAAAACATACGAATTTATCATCTTCCAATTCTGCCGGTCAGAAGGCCAGCATGGGTCCCAGGAGGTTAAAATCACACACACAGATACACACAACATGCTACTCTAACACATTTAAAAATCTTTTAAGAAATGTGCTCACAGACAAGTGATGACTAATTTTAATTAAATTTTCATTTAATTATGATACAATTAATAGGACAAAGGACAGCGTTAAGTGGATTTATGATACTACTTGAAGACCCTTTGGAAGAGAATATAGAGGAATGAATTCTCAAAAAAAATTAAAAAATCACTGTGGCCCACGCATTTCCTTTTCTATTAGAGCACAGACCCCAGCACGTGGCAGGTCACCTCTGTGAACCTGACCTTGTGTCCCTCATGGAGATGTCTGAAGCAGGACAGACAGAAAATCCAGTGGATTTTCGACTTGATCTTTTTCTTCCCTAATCGATAAGATTTCATAACTGAGAAGGGAGCAAAAGATTGATAGATGTGATTACTGGTGAGTGACTTAAGGAAATAATCTTAACTGGTGTCTAAACTTTGGATGTTGGCTCCTACGAAGATTTTTTTTATTATTACCTTTTTTTTTTGCAATCCATCGTCACTAATTTTAGGGTTGCTTATTATAAGCAAAGCTTTACTCTTGGAGAACTTGACAAGTTGTATGTAAATCAAGTTTCTACCCACTGACTCATCTTATGTACTCACAGAAGCCTCATTATTTGAAGTAAGTGTTTCTCTAAAACAAACTGTTGTAAAACACTAACCTTACCCTTTGCTATTGGTTTGTTTGATTTAGATAATCACAGATCGGTAAAAGATGGGACCAAGCACTTCTGATTTATTTTAGCAAATCAGCTTTAAAAGGTGACCTTGATAAAATGGTCAGACAGACATCAATGGGAGGGGTGGGGGACAGTATGCCATGCCGCGATGACTTCTCTATCCCAGGGTGATGACCTCGGAGGGTGTGGGCAGAGGTCTTCACTGTCTCCACAGGGACCTTCACCCCGGTGCACACTGGCTCAGCCCACCCCTGGAATCCACTTAAATCTTCTCACAGCTGACCCGTCTGCCTCCCTCGGCGTTTGGATTTTTTCAATGAAGAGACTCCTCTAATGGCCCTGATTTGTTAATAATGGGTTTTGCACAAAATAGAAATTGGTCCTGCAAAGGGGATGACCTCGTTTAATCTCTTCTGAGAGCCTGGCTGTGGCAGAGGCTTCCTCTGCAGCTTGCGCTCCCTTCACTGGGAGAGGTAATTACAGAAAAATCAAATCTATGGACTGTGTCGCATTGCCTTTTACCTGCACGAGGCTGCAGGCGTCGGCTCCCGAGCGCTCACCCTTGTTTAGAAGATTCATGTTTATCTAATGGGAACTCAATATTATGGTCCGGGGAAGAGCCGGGGTGTTGCTAATGGCCCATCAGGGATGGCTCCTCCAGGGCTCCCAGGCCATGCTCCAGTGGCTCGGAGACCACATGGTGCCTCCCTCACGGGCCCTCCTGCAGCGTCACTCATCCAAACTGTCCCACAGAGACGAATGTCACAGTGTCCTAATGGTGGGCAAGGCGGAGACACTCTCCAGAAAGGACTGTGCTCACGGGGGACCCCACGCTGGGAGTTTTGCCAGGCTGTGCCGGGTCTAGACCTCGCCCTCCGAGGAGTGGACCCCTGCAGTGGGAGGGTGTCCCAGCCACAGCAAACCTGGTTGGTATGTACTTCACAGAGCCACGGATCTCAGCACGCTACAGCTCCCTCTCCTCCAAGTTGCAGTTTAAGATAGGAGATGCGATGTAATCCGTGTTTTATACTGAGGCCATACCGTAGCATCACGTCATATAATACTGCAATAATGTCAAAGAATCCACATGCATACTGGAGCAAAACTAAGGTAGCACTGTAATGTCCTGTAATATATTCCATATTTTATACTGAGCCAATGCTGTAGCACCATGTCATATAATGCTGTCCTGTAATGTCATAGAATCACAGAATCCATGTTTATACTGAGGCAATACTAAGGTGATATATAATATTATGTAATAAAATACTGTCCCAATATAGTTGAATCTACATTTATAATGAGGCAATACTGAGACAAAGAAAGACTAGGGGGCCTGGTCAAAATTATGTATATATATCGTCAATGGTATTAATATATATTATATATATCCATATGGTATTAACATATTATGTATTTTGTATGTTATTAATATATACTATATATGTATTTCATACATTATTAATATATTTTCATATGTTATTAATATATTTCACATGGTATTAATATATATTATATATTTATATGGTATTAATATATATTATATATATATCTTCATATGGTAGAAAAGACCATGTTTGAAAAGACCCTGATGCTGGGAAAGATAGAAGGCGGGAAGAGAAGGGGATGACAGAGGGTGAGATGGTTGGATGGCATCACCGACTCATTGGACATGAGTTTGAGTAAACTCCGGGAGCTGGTGATGGACAGGAAGGCCTGGCGTGCTGCAGTCCATGGGCTGCAAAGAGTCTGACACGACTGAGTGACTGAACTGACTGAACTGAACTGAACTTCATATGATATTAATATATATTATATATATATATATCTTCATGTGGAATTAATCAAGGTTCTCCAGAAAAACAAAATCAATAGAAGATATACTGGTCTGGTTTAAGAAATAAATATACATAAACTAGGAAATCGGAATCCCTTGCCTATCTATCACCTATCTAGAGAGGCATTTATTACAAGGAATTGGCTTACACAGCTGTGGAGTCAGACAAGTCCTGAAATCTGCAGGTGAGCCCACGAGCTGGAGGCCCAGGAGAGCTTTGCTGATGGAGTAGTTGGAGTCCAAAGATCAGCAGGTTGGAGGCTTAGGAAGAGCCAGGTTTTTGGCTCGAGATCAAAGATGGGAAAGCAGCCTATGGCCCAGGTCAAAGGCCAGTTCTCTTTACTTGAGAGAAAGTCCATCTTCTGTCTATTCGGTCCTTCGGCTGACTGAACAAGGCCCACCACGTGAGGGAGGGCATCCACTTTAGTCTATTCAAATGCTACCTCAGCTAGAAACTCCATGGCAGTCACACTCAGGATAATGCTAACCAGATATGTGAACCTGTGCACCGGGCAGGTTAACACTCAGCTAACCACCACGTGGCCTCGCTCCCGATGGTGGTGAGCGCCCTTGTGTGGCGGAGCCTCAGGGGGCAGGCAGCACCCTCTGTGAACGGCACCCATCAGGGCGAGGTGAGACAGCATGTGTGACAAGATTACAGCAGCCTGCTGCCTGGGACCTCGAACAGTCCCGCTTCCAGGCCGTCACAGCCTAGTTCCCAGTCTGGCTCCTCCGGAGCCCACTGGTCCCCTGCCTGTTTGAACGCTGCTCACATTTCCATTGGCGGCGTTTCAGGTGCACAGAGGCAGTCTCTCCATCCTGCAAGTCTATGAGCTCCATTTCCCAGAAACAGAACCACACGGTACAGCTGGTGACAATCGTGTCTGGAGGCTTCTGTGCACTGGAGGAAGTTATCCGATATCAATTTCTCTGGATGACAAATTAAACTTCCTCCCTGCTCGGGGGCTCTGGTTCCCCATTATTTCTACCTGCCATTTGTTTCTTATGGACTCTGGGGGCAAATAAGGCCTCTGGGTCCAATGTCCTGATTCCTTGTGTAAGGACTACGACCAGTCCTGAGAAACCTGCTAGTGACGGAGGACAAAAGTCCAGAGGAATGGTGATCACCAGCCTCTCTGCCCACTTCTAACACAGACCAGAGGAGACCCACAGGGACACAGACCAGAGGGGTCAGGGGACCTGAGACCTGCAGGGACACAGACCAGAGAGGTCAGGGGACCTGAGACTCTCAGGGACACAGGCCAGAGGAGCTCGAGGGATGTGGTGGCCGCAGGGAGCAGGGTCCCTGAGACTCGTGTATACACTGACTCAGGGCTGCAGAGGGTGTTCTTGGACCCTGCAGTCCTCCTGCAAAGAGGAGGCCTCAGCCGGTTTGCTGAAAAGGAAATGAACAAGAGCAGACACTTTACGGACAGATTACAGATTGTTCATGACAGGATGACAGCATAGGACCTTCCTCCTTTTTGAACATACGACAAGGCAGGAGCCGCAAACAGGAAACACCCCTCAAAAGAGGAGCAGCGAAAAGTGGAAGAGAAGAGTGGATTCCCAGGGAAGTTAAGGGGCAGACAGAGGAGTGAAATGGGAAGAATGGAGACGTCTTCAGGAGGGGAGGAAGAGAGGCGTGTGCGCCAAGTCCCCCGAAAGGCATGCAGAGCTTGGTGAGTCAGACCTGGCACAGAGATCCCCGGGCACACGCACACCCCGGGGAACATCCCCGCTCGCTCTGGGGCCTCTCTGCATTAATCATACACGCATGGCACTTCCTGTTTAATCACTTGGCAATTATCTGGTTTATATCCTCCGTTTTTATCTCCTAAACAAGATTTGCCTCATCAGATCTTAAAATTGCATTTGACATGGTAACGAATAGTTGAATTATTTGTTCCCTACAAATGTCATTATTTACCATGTAATTTCCAGGAAGACACAGCTTCCGAGTGTCCATACAGGATTTACTGGGCCATTATCACACCCGCCACTGCTGGAGTGGCCGGTGAGGGCGTCCGCGCCGAGGACCAGCATGAGGAAGTGTGGTGCTGGAGGTGGCTTTCTGAGAGATGTGGCTCCGCTTTATGAGCCTTGGGGAGAGCATTTAATTTCTCTTTGTGTCAGGGCCTCCATCCGGAAAATGAAAAACAGGAGAGAAGGAAGGTTGCAGGGATAATTAGAAAGAACAAAGCAGGGTTAGGAAGAGACACAGAGGCAGGGGTGGGAGATGCTGGCGGTTTTGGTACAATCGGCCCACCCATAGCTCAGGAGTGAGAAAAGACAGGGTTCTTACACAGCCAGACGCACTGGGAGACCCCATTCCAGAGCCTCCCTGAGGAGAGAGGGGGGCTGGAGTAAGACCGTCTGGTCTTCGGGGCCAATGGGAGGTGTGTCTATTGAACGTGGAGAAAGGCAGCAAGGCAGTTCCCTTGCCAGCCTTGAGGTTCCTCACCTTCGGGGAAGGCTCAGTTTAGGGAACTCACCTGGAGAATAAAAGAAAACATCGCCAGCAAGTGTGCAGTGGCTTAGCAAGCCGACACAAAGAGTAAGATTTTTTTTTCCTTTTGTTTCCTCTTTACCAAGTTTGCCAGTGACCCCCCTCTCCACCCTGTCAGTTGGTGCCCAGCTCTCATTCCCCTGGACCTGCGGCTGCCTTGACACAGCTTGGCACCCCTCCTCTGCTCCACCGGTGCCCTCAGGGCTGAACTTTTACTGTTTCTCCCGAGTCTCTCCATGTCCTTTGTGACCCCTGGCGCACGATGGTGGACATTTCTCCGGACGCCCACTCCTTTGGTGACTCCATCCAGGCGTGGAGTTTAACCTTTGTGAGGAACACGCCCAAGTCTGTCTACCATCTTTCTGGCTCCAGCTCTCAGCAGCCTCAGTTCAGTTGAGTTGCTCAGTCGTGTCTGACTCTTTGCGACACCATGGACTATACACGCCAGGCTTCCCTGTCTATCACCACCTCCCAGAGCTTGCTCAAACTCATGTCCATCGAGTCAGTGATGTCATCCAACCATCTCCTCCTCTGTTGACCCTTCTCCTCCTTCAATCTTTCCCAGCATCAGGGTCTTTTCAGATGAGTCAGTTCTTCACATCAGGTGGCCAAAGTATTAGAGTTTCAGCTTCAGCATCAGTCCTTCCAATGAATATTCAGGACTGATTTCTTTTAGGATGGACTGGTTGGATCTCCTTGCAGTCCAAGGGACTCTCAAGAGTTTTCTCCAACACCACAGTTTAAAAGCACCAATTCTCCAGCCCTCAGCTTTCTTTATAGTCCAACTCTCACATCCATACGTGACTACTGGAAAAACAATAGCTTTGACTAGATGGACCTCCCGAGCCTAGAATCATCTATTTAACTGTCTCCTGGAGACCTACTCGGATGACAAGGGAACATCTCACACCCAGGATTCCCTGCATGAACCTCCAGATCTCTGTCCCCATCCCCTAACCCCATCACATCCCAGGCCTCTTTTTATCTGGTAGAATATTTTGGCTTATTTCTCAAGAGAAAACGTGTGGTTTCAACTCCCCTTGACATTGTCAAGCAATCAAGCAATCTTCACAGCTGTACCCTAAGGACATTCCTGGGGCCCCGTCCCCTCCCCACTCAGCTGTGGGATGCTGTCGCTCTAGTCAGGACCCCCTCCTGCTCTCGCCTGACTTACGATTTTTCCCACAAAACATTTCCAGGTGTCCCCTTCCCAGACTCTGGGGGTCCACACTTCACACTGAACAGAAGCGAGTGTGCTCCCCAATGGCCCCTGACAGCCTCATCCCGCACCCTCTGCCCTCTGAGCTCGCCCCGCATCCTGCACACCCCGGCCTCCACGCTCCCGTGCTTGTCTAACTTTCTTCCTGGCTTCCTGGCTCTCCTTCCTTAGCACCTTGCTGGACTGTCAACTGTGCCAGCAGGCTTTGCGGGCCGCTGACTGAAAATGGCACCACGACCCCCGCCCCCCCACCCGTGTAGGCTAGTTCCTTCCTCTGCAGGGGTTTCTCACGGCCTTTATGTCCAAGGTAGGGTCTGAATTCTCTTTTCCTTTGTTGGTTGTTTTCTCTGGAATCAAAGCTCCCCAAGTGCAGGCTTTGGTGTGTGCCCTGTCCTGGAGCCAAGAACAGCCCCCAGACTCCGATCTGGAGCTGTCTGTTCAATAAGTTAAGGAAAGGTAAATTTAAAAAATGAAAACAAAGTCAATCACCCTGAAAGCCAAAGGCTAATTTTGGGGGAAATGGGATAAACCAGCAAGTGTGCCCCAGCTTCTAGGAAGCAACCCTGACTCCATCTCGCTGCCTCCCCCCTCCACTCCCCTGGTGACATGTCCGGTCCTGCCATCAGCCTGCTCACATGCCACTCTTAACTGGGGTGAGGAGTTCTCCAACTGATGCTCCTTTGATGGGATTTTCTCTGGAAGTACTAGCAACGTGACAGGAAAACTAAAGAGAAAAATGAGGAGAGCTGCATGATCTCCTTTGCTCTCTGCACTCAGTAAATTGCTTGTAAAGAAGCGCTATTTTCTTCTCTGTTCTCTGCATACTCGCGATTTCCTCTACTTGGAATGTTTGCTTTGGACAGGATTCCTTAGATGAGAAAAAAACTCCTGTCATACACATACGTAATATATATGTATGTACATATATATATGTGTGTGTGTGTTTTACTTCAGTTATTAAAACCTGAAGTAGTAGAGAAAGAATCAGGACTATGTCTGTCTCTCTCTCACTCTCTCTGTGTATTTTTAAGTTGTCTTTAAGAAATGAGTCTCTTATTCCACCAGCAGCTGTAACTGTAAAACGCCTTTGATTTTTAACAATGTCACATTCAGGAAGACAAAGTCTTTAAACATATTCTATTTGGTTAGCAAACAGAAAGAGCTGTGAGATAGCATATAATGCAAACTATTTCCAAATTGGGTTCAGGAATTAGAGTGACAGAAGGAATGAATTCCAGGTTTGAAGAGCAAACATTAAATGTGGCAAGCTCATTGTCGGCTGACTCGATTAGATTAAATGCCGTATTTTTATGCACAGTTTAAATATTATGCTTCAGCTCTATTCTTCTGATTAAAGCTGTTTGCTTGACTGTGATGATTAAATAAGGGTTAATAAATATAACCTTTGTTTAATCTATAATAACCAACATTCTCTGTCTTCCTGTGTGGGAGAAATAGCAGCTGAAGATGGATTTGAGAGGTAAGGTGGATTTGCGAGGCAAGACTATTAGGCCCATAATTTTATGAATTGGAGGATTAGAAATATCATTTTGTGCAGTGTTCCTTAAAACAACAAAACAGTAGGTATAATCTAAACTCCTTATCAATGACAGAACCATGAGAAAGTACAAAATTCTTTGGGAGTACATTAAAGGATGATTTACTACGTTCTTTATATACTAACTGAAGAAATCAGGTTTATAAAAACTTCACAATTCATTTTTGCAAAATAATGCATTCATCAGATCAAAGAATAAGGATAGATGACTTTGACAGCAAGTTGTCAAAATTAAATTACATTTGATCTTCTAATAACAAGTGATCTTTACTTTGCTTTTTTTTTTTTAACACAATTTCATTCTTTTTCAAGTGAAAAAAATTAATGGAATAATTTTTATGTAGAAAATAAGTCTCCACAAAGTTATTTGCATTTTGGGGGAAGATAATAGTTTCAATTAGAATGATGCTAACCCAGATTGCTAGTTCTATAACTGACCCTATTTCTTGGTTGTGATAACCTCACCATGCCACTTGCAGAAGTACACTCAAGGCCTTATGGACATATGTTTATCTGTGATAACTGCCTGGGAGAGGGCATGGCAGCCCATCAAGGAAGCCCATCCCTTGAGACTGGCCTGTTGAAATTCTCCACATGCCCTCCTTCCATGAAACACTCCTCTGTATCTAGAGGCTTGCTGCTCTAAGACTAGAAACACAAAAGACTCAGTTTCAAGTTCATTTTCATGTCAGGGAATGAAAGATCAAGGTTCACACGAAGAAGCAACTAGAAACGCTCCTGTTGCTGCACAATTAGCCTGCACAGCCTCTCTCTGAAGGGAGGATTATTAGTAAAATAAAGTCAGACATCTGGGCAATTCCAGCTGCATTTCAAGCCAGTCCCAAGAAGACAATCTCCTCCAGGCCAACCTGGAGGTGGATGTGGGCAACTCTCTAAGAAGAGTTTCACTGCAAACAAGTCATTTTTGCAGGTGTTATTTTCTACCTATGGAATTTATTGCATATACTTATATGGTACTCTTGCCTGGAGAACCCCATGGATGGAGGAGCCTAGTAGCCTACAGTCCATGGGGTCGCTAAGAGTTGGACACGACTGAGTGACTTCACTTTCACTTTTCACTTTCATGCACTGGAGAAGGAAATGGCCACCCACTCCAGTGTTCTTGCCTGGCAATACCAGGGACAGAGGAGCCTGGTGGGCTGCCGTCTATGGGGTCACACAGAGTCGGACATGACTCATGCGACTTGGCATATGGTTGTTTTCCTTTTTTCTTTCATTTATTCTTTTTCCTTTCCTCTTATTTCTTATTTTATATAATTTGCTATTTTCCTCTTGTGAGCTTCCCCCTCTTTCTCTTCCTTCTCTTTTTTTTTCAACAGTTAAAAGTTGAACTTGCTCCTTTATTGTTTCCTTTTGTCCTAGTATCTTTATTCATTTTTGTTTAATTTGATAGTTTTGTTAAATCTTCCTTTGAGTGATCTAAATTACACTTAGAGAGAGGCAGGGTATTCACAGATGACAAAATATCTATTTGTCTTTCCAGAATTCCTATTGAAGAAGTAAAATTTACTTGTATACTGAGTACATGCAAATATTATTATTTTTAAAGCTAAATTTTCAAAATTTAGCACTAGTGAATTTGGTAATGGACACATTTTATCCATACATTGTTATATATGAGTAAATGAGAAGTAAGCTTGCTTATAGTCTACTATTAATTGGAATGCAAGAAATCAATCAAAATCAATACTTAGATTAAAATTGCCATCATTATCATGCACTAGCATTTCATTTTGGAGGACTTAGAAGCTATTTAAATAATAACTTCATAGCTTGAGATAGCTTAGCAGTCACTGAAATACCATTATTTGTCTTTTTTTCGTCATATGCTGATTGCATTTTAAGAACCACCATTATTTATGAATCTCAACTGAAGAAGTGAGTTTTGATTTAAAAAAATAATTTAATTAAGGTGTAGACTTGCAACAATTGCAGTGGATTAAAGAAGCAATAAAATTTTGCATTGTTCTTTTAAAGCCTGAATAAAGAGAAAAATGTATCTCAATCAGTTAATCATTTTTATAAAACTTCTAAATGCCTTGAAGCTTAAAAAATTGGCAATTCAAAAATAAGTGCACACATATATGGGAACATAATTTTATTTAGATTGGAGAAAAGAAATTGCCATTAATTGAAGTTGCTTTTGGCTCTGAAATGAGAATTACCTGGATATATTAACAGAATCTGATAAATATAGTCAAAGGTTTTATCTACCTGGTAAAATGATTGCTTTCTTATTTTTTATCAACAAGTCCAAGTACTTAGCTGCCTAGTAGGTATAAAAATTTAATTCTGAAGAAAACACACGTAATGAACACTGAAAGGAAAGAAATAAAACATGACCCAATCATAGAATTTCAAGGATTGATTAATTTTGTGATTTGCTTGTTTCTTTCTGTTTATTGTGACAGTTTGCTTCTAAAGCGTTTCCAATGGAGTAGGGAACCCTTGTGGGGAATGTCAATTGGGATGGCTACTGTGGAGACCAGTGTGGAGGCTCCTCAAAAAATTAAAAATAAGACTACCACATGATCCAGCAATCCCACTCCTGGATATTTATCTGAAGAAAAAAACTAACTCGAAAAAATATATGCACCTCAGTGTTTGCAGCCACTCTGTTTGTGATAGCCAAGACATGGAAACAACCTAAGTGTCCATCAATAGATGATAAGAATATATGTACATATATCACTATATAATTAATAGATTATTACTCAGAGTAATGATGAATTCATTTCAGAATGAAATCTTGCCATTTGGGAAAACATGGATGGACTTAGAGGGTATAATGCTAAGTGAAACAAGTCAGACAGAGGAAGAGAAAGAAAAATGTCCTCTGATTTTATTTACAGATAGAATCTAAAAAATGAAATACATGAACACACATGGCCCAACAGAAACAGACTCTTAGGTGCAGAGAACAAACTGATGGTAGCCAGAGAGAAGAGTGGGGGTTGAGGGCAGCAGGTGAGGGAGATGGAGAGGTGAAATCTCCAGCTGCAAAATAAATCAGTCCCAGGGAGGTACTGCACCGCATTGGGTATATAGTCAGTAATAGTGGTGACAGGTGGTTTCCAGACTCTCTTGATGGTTACCATGTAAAGTATATAAATTCTGAGTCAGTATGTTGTATTTCTGAAACCAATATAATATTGTCTATCAATCAGGCTTCAAGAAAAAAATTTAAAAATAAAATAGTTCCAATAATCCTGCTTTCTGGAATTCTTTCCTGCATTATCCTTTCCCCTAGATTGGGGATGCCGGACCTATTGATTTGATTCTGAAGAATAGACAATGGCAAAAGTGATGGGCTTGGGGAATTCCCTGGTGGTCCCGTGGTTAGTACTTGGTAATCTCACTGCCAGGGCCTCAGATCTGATCCCTAGTCAGGGAATTAAGATCCTGTAAGCTGCAGGCACTGCCAAAGAAACAAAAGTGATGAGATGTGACATCTCAGATTGATTTCTATTGTGCTTACCCATTCTTTTTTGCCCTCTTTCATTTTCTGAGGAAGCAAGATGCTATTTACTATAGGATCCAGCAATCACACTCCTTGATATTTACCCAAAGAGGCAGAAAACTTATGCCCACACAAACACCTGTGTGTGGATGTTTATATCAGCTCTGCTCATAATTGCCAAAACCAGGAAGACACCAAGATGTCCTTTAGTAGGTGATGGATAAATAAGCTGTGATCCTTCCGGACAATGGGCTATTCAGTTCAGTTCAGTCACTCAGTCGCGTCCGACTCTTTGCGACCCCATGAATCGCAGCACGCCAGGCCTCCCTGTCCATCACCAACTCCCGGAGTTCACTCAGACTCACATCCATCGAGTCAGTGATGCCCAGTAGCATATTGGGCACCTACTGACCTGGGGAGTTCCTCTTTCAGTATCCTATCATTTTGCCTTTTCATACTATTCATGGGGTTCTCAAGGCAAGAATACTGAAGTGGTTTGCCATTCCCTTCTCCAGTGGACCACATTGTGCCAGACCTCTCCACTATGCCTGCCCTTCTTGGGTAGCCCCACAGGACATGGCTTAGTTTCATTGAGTTAGACAAGGCTGCGGTCCTAGTGTGATTAGACCGACTATTCAATGCTAAGAAAAAAAGAATTATTAAACCATGAAAAGACATGGAGGAAAGGTAAATATATATTACTAAGTGAGAAAAGCTATTCTGAAAGTGCTATGTACTATGATTCCAACTTCTCAGCATCTTGGAAAAGGTAAAATTATGCAGACAGTAAAAAAGTCGCTGGTTATCAGGTTTTAAATGGGAGGGTGGGATGAACAGCTGGACACAGAGGACTTTTAGGGCAGTGAAACTTCTCTGGATGACATTGTAATGAAGGATAGGATTATGTGTGTGTGTCCACACGTGCATGCTCAATCGTGTCCAACTCTTTGTGACCCCATTGACAGTAGCCCACCAGGCTCCTTTGCCCATGGGATTTCCCAGGCAAGAATAGTGAAGTGGGTTGCCATTTCCTCCTTCAGGGGATCTTCCTGACCCAGGGATCAGGCCACATTTGTCCAAACCCATAGGACGTATGACACCAAGGACCCCAAGAGTGAACCCTAAGGTACACTCTGGACTCTGGGTGATGATGACATGTCAGAGTAGGTTCATCAGGTGTAACAAATGTCCCATCTGCTGGGGATGTTGATAGCATGGGGCTGTGCCTGTGGGCGCAGTGGGTGTGTGGTATATCTCTACACCTTCCTTTTGATTTTGCTGTGAACCCAAGACTGCTTTAAAAAATAAGATATTTGTTAAAGTCACCTATTTCATTTTATTTTTAAAGTCACCAAGTTGTGAGCTGTCCTTAGGGGTGGCTCACCTGGAAAGTGATATAACAGTATCACACACAGAAGGACATTGGTTCTGTAGGAGTTATGACCTTATGAATACACCACTGAAGCTTAAAAACAAATAATGTCATTGTTAAAGCCACAACATCTCTTGGTAGAATAAAAATAGTAACATAAGCTACTTACGTTCAGACTGAAGGATTAGTCTCACCAACTGCCAAATGTTGCTCTTTGCAATATTACAATTAAATGTTCATTTTTCCTTGAACTGTTAGCAGCTTTCAAAAATTAAAAAAGATGTATACATATCCACACACACATATATATCATGGGAGAAAAATGTAAACACTGAAAAATAATTACATGGTAGCCATCTGTCTTTTTCTCTACAAGTTGGAGAACAACTTGGTTTTTTGAAAGTATAACATTTCAGAAAATCACACTGAACACCATTGCTTCAGGGAAACATAGGGTCAGAAATCGGAGAAGGCAATGGCACCCCACTCCAGTACTCTTGCCTGGAAAATCTCATGGATGGAGGAGCCTGGTAGGCTGCAGTCCATAGGGTCGCTAAGAGTCAGGCACAACTGAGCAATTTCCCTTTCACTTTTCACTTTCATGTACTGGAGAAGGAAATGGCAACCCACTTCTGTTCTTGCCTGGAGAATCCCAGGGACGGGGGAGCCTGGTAGGCTGCCGTCTCTGGAGGTCTCACAGAGTCGGACACGACTGAAGCGACTTAGCAGCAGCAGCAGCAGCAGCAGGGTCAGAAATAAGTTTGCATAAAGAATGCAAAAAATTCTCCAAACAGAGGGGTCGTTTGAAGTAAAACCTCAGTAGGACAGCAGCTACAGTCAGTTTACTCTCTTAACTGAGGTCTCTAGTATCAGCATTTACATTTTGCATAATGCTGAACATAAAATCCTCCCTGACACCATTTCAGTTCATTCTCTGAGTTTGGGGAACAGAATAGACTGTCTTTGCAGGTGAAGTCTTTGCATCTCAGAAGCCTCGCCGACGGCTCAGTTCATGCAGCTGCTGTAGAAGCAGAAGGAAGGGCCGGCATTGGTGTTTTCTGACATCACGTCTAAGAATGACACCACATGGCTCCTGTGTTTAAGCGGTACAGACTAGAATCTTCTGGCTCGCTAAAATAAAAGTATTGATTTTTTAAAAGTGAGATAAAATGGGAAAATAATGGAAGTCGAACAAAACGCTACCTATCTAGAAAAATCCAGTGGGCTCGTATGGCTTCCATCCTGTGTTCAGCAGCTTTGATTGGGTGATGGATGACCCAAGGGTGAGGGTTAGAGATGAGAAGTTTGTGTGAAGCTTCCCTCCCCACCAGCACTGGTGTTTCACAGGCTGTGTGCCTGGTGGTGGCTCCACAAGGTAGGAAGGACCCGGCAGGAGGCACCTTCTTCACTGCCTGGCCCAAGGTTCCTTGTACAGCACTGTGCACACTTTACATACATATTAACTGAATTGAATTTACACATTGCTCATTTCACAAATAGGGTAAGTGACGATTAACAGCTTTACAGCAGCCCCAGCAACTGACTTGAATAAAGAAATCTGTGTCTATCTATCTGTCATGCCTTGAATTGGTCCAATGGGAGTGTCTTGCTGTGGAAAAATTCATAATTGGGGGAGAATCCTTTAGCAGGTACTGCTACCTACTCATAGAAACAGCTGGGAATGTTTATGCCAGCCTTCTCATTTTCCTCTTAGTAGCAAGTGTTTGCAAGAATCCCTTAAAGATCTAACGATTTCTCACCTTTTCCTAATTCATTTTGACAGCAAGACAAGGTGAAACAGACATAGCAGCACCATAAATTAAGAGTGGTAAGGTGATGCCGTGCACTTGGTGTGCAGAACAGGCTCTGAGGCCAGGGATCTCGCTGGTGAATGCTCGGCGGTGACAGCGGCTTCCTCTCGTCTTACTTTGATTTATATCTTTCTACAAATGAAGCAGAGGATGAAATACAGGCTATCTCTGACTGTGACACACCTACATTTTATAAGGACAGTTTTCAATCTGGGGCAGCCAGAGGGTCCCTACCCACCAAAAAGGAAACTGACTGGGCTTATAAAAATGTCACACGTGGGAATATTACAAAAACAGTATCGAGAAGGTTTTGAAAATTCCATGAATATTTCCTAGTCCATCATGATTAAATTTCCTAAATTAGGTTTCCTTTTACGTTGTTGAAAATCAGACTTCTTCCCCATCAAACCCTCAAACTTTCTAAACTTTCTAAAGGTAGCTATGTTATCTTTTCCCTTCATTAGCTGAAGAGTTAAAAAATGCTTTGTCTTAATACCATAGGTTTATAATACATATTAATATACTAAAGTGTCTGAAAAGTTTGGCAGTAAAGAAAATGTGAAATTACTTCTGTAACATCTGAACAGAAAATACTTTATCATGAAAAGTACATGATTATTTTGTAAAACTGTGATCTGCCCATTTGGGAAATATTTTCTAGGTCTGAAAGCCTGGTAGGCTGCAGTCCATGGGGTCACTACGAGTCAGACATGACTGAGCAACTTCACTTTCACTTTTCACTTTCATACATTGGAGAAGGAAATGGCAATCCACTCCAGTGTTCTTGCCTGGGGAATCACAGGGACGGGGGAGCCTGGTGGACTGCCTGCTGTCTATGGGATCACACAGAGTCAGACACGACTGAAGCGACTTAGTAGCAGCAGCAGCATTCATTGTATATGGAGCACTAAGCACTAATTCAACAGCTTTCTGGTTTCACCCTGGAAATGGACAACTCTAAGATGTTCAGGTGAATTTTCCATGACCAGATCCTGTTTATCTGTTTACATCCACATCAGGTATCTCCTATACTATACCTTATTAGGGAAATAGGAATATGTGTACTTGAGGACACATTCTGACATTGTCAGCTCTTCCTTCCGCCCTTGAACAGTTCTAAACAAGAGGTACTGATTTTAATAAGACGTCTTTTAAAATAAAAGGTTGTTGAAATCTCAAAGGAATGTCTTAAGGACAAATACTCTGCATTTTGCTTCCTTGCCCTGACATGTGAGAGAAAGAAGCCCTGCCTAGCTATTACTTCTATGTGGAATCTAAATGGTACAAATGAGCTTATTTACAAAGCAGATATAGAGTCACAGATGTAAAAAACAAACTTACAGTTACCATCGGGAGCTTTAGGGGTGAGGGACAAATTGGGAGACTGGATTGACCTACGCACACTACTGTGCGTAAAATCGATGACTAATAAGGATCTACTGTATAGCATGCGCTTCCCAGGGCTCAGTGGTGAAAAATCCACCTGCCAATGCAGGAGATGCAGGAGATGTGGGTTCAATCCCTGGGTCGGGAAGATCCCCTGGAATAGGAAATGGCAGCCCACTCTAGTATCCTTGCCTGGAAAATTCCACGGACAGAGGAACCTGGCAGGCTACAGTCCATGAGGTCTCAAAGAGTTGGGCACAACTGAGAAATTGAGCACTCACATATGTATAGAACAAGAACTCTGGTCAATGCTCTGTAATGGCCTACATGGGGAAAGAATCTAAAAAAGAGTGGATATGTGTATATGGATCATGATTTACTTTGCTGTACAATGGGAGTGTCAGCAAAGACTTTTCAGAGGAAGCGATGATTCACTTAAGTGTTGACTGATGAGGGTGATATCTAGAAAAAAGAGGGAGAGTGAGTGTTCCAAGCAAAGGAGAAAATGATCGAGGACGTAGAGGCCCAAGAGAGCATGAATCTTCTTTTGGAAAAATCTCACATTCCACGCACGTGGTGGGACCTGCTACCAGATTAGGGGGTTGAGGATGCAGAATGAGGGGTGAAGAGGGGAGAAGCTTGCAGGACTTAACAGACCAAACTCAAGAGAAGAGTCTCTTCAGACCCGCACTTTAGAAAAACCAGTTTCAGGCCTCTGAATGTTAAAGAAAGTAAAAATTAAATAAAAGCAAGATTAAGGGAAGACAATATCCTCTCGAAGGTAAATTGAGAGGAAATTACAAAACAGAGAAATCACCTGTATTCTAGTGAGATCCATCCACTAAATTAAGTGGGAATAATATTTCCGTAAGATTGAAGGCAGGAGGATAAGGGGGTGACAGGATGAGATGGTTGGATGGCATCACCGACTCAATGGACATGAGTTTGAGTAAGCTCCAGGAGTTGGTGATGGACAGGGAAGCCTGGTGTGCTGCAGTCCATGGTGTCGCAAAGAGTCAGACATGACTGAGCGACTGAACTGAATATTTGCATAAAATATTATCTTCAGGTGTCACCCTGGCAGATCAGAGAACTTGGGCTTGTCAGTCTGCATTTCTCATGGGACTGTGAGAGTGGCCACCTCATGGGTCTCCTCTCTTTGGTGCTCAATGTTTGCAAAGGGTTTGGTCCCTGGAGAGGAGAGTTTACCAGCCTCCCAGGGGACCAACTTGCTTCTCCTGCTTGAAAGTTCAAACACCTGGACCTCAGTGTGAAACAAAAGATTTACAGAATCACTTAGTTTCTTTAATGTAAAATAGGGGTGATTGGGCTTTGAGAATATTAATAATTCTGACGGTTGGATGAAGTAGTGAAAGTTGCTCAGTCGTGTCCGGCTCTGCGACCCCATGGACTATACAGCCTGTGGGATTCTCCAGGCCAGAATACTGGAGTGAGTAGCCTTTCCCTTCTCTAGGGGATCTTCCCAACGATCAAACCCAGGTCTCCCACATTGCAGGTGGATTTTTTTTACCAACTGAGCCACGGGGAAGCCCAAGAGTACTGGGAATGGGTAGCCTATCCCTTTCCCAGCGGATCTTCCTGACCCAGGAATTGAATCGGAGTCTCCTGAATTACGGCAGATTCTTTACCAACTGAGCTATCAACTTGTGAGAAGCCCTGAGAACAATGCCTGACAGAGCAAGAGCTCAGTGAATAGTTAATCGCTATTAGTAGTAATAATACCGCCATCACAAAGAAACACAATAAAAAGCAAATAACATTATATAAATTAATATTTTGTCTTAAAAATATCATCGACTGAAACACAATGACTTTTCCCTTTGTCCTACCTTTGCATGGGCCTTAGTGATGTCCAGTCTTTACAGCCGACGTCTTTATTCTAATTACATAATTTCTACAAAGATTCTCTACAAAGTGATGAAGGAAATTGAATACAAGGAAAGGTAAGGTGAGAGGCACCTGCCATTGACTGAAAACAATGTTTTCACATTAAGAACGAAGAGCATCCAAGGAATTCCACCCTCCACTTTAGAAAGTTTATTAAAATCATGATGTGCTTGTAGCATCTTAAGCAATTTCAAATAACTGTCTCTGAAAAATTACCAGGCAGCTGTCTGTGATGTTTGTGTCTGGCCAAAGGGAACTGACTTCAATGCATCCTGACACAGCAGGAGCAAACTGTCACCTTTAAAGAAAAAGTATTCTAAGTGACACACTGATAGTGTCAGCGATGTGCTGGCGGTTATTTGTGCTTGTCAGGAAACAAGCAAGCCCCACGTCTGTTTCTTCCCAATACAACGGATTTCAGAGTATATTGACAACATATAGGCAAACAATCCATTTTGCATCTCCTGGTTTGGTCTTCTTAAAAGCAGTAGATTTCTAACTAGGATATTTTTTTCAGGGGTCAATGAGAACAAGTCTACTGTTAATGTAAAGAAAATATGCATTCGAGTTTATTAGATTGTTTGTAAAACCCGTGGTCTCTGCTGTTCTGTGTGTGTAAATCTGATTTCTTAGTAACAACTACTGGAAACAGGATATTCCTGTGTGGTTTTTGACACACACCTGATAAGTGGAAATTCCCGCCCAGGTCCTTATCCTGGGGAGTAGAAAGGGCCGTTGGCATCCTTTGGTCACCACTGCTTTCTCACAGATGTTCTGTGTCTGTCTTTGGAGGAGGGTTTTATCTCCAGGTGCTTCTGGATTTAGGGGAGCAGAAAGCCATCGGTCTTTCTGTGGAGTTCAAAACCCACAGTGTAAAGAGATGTCTGGGTTTACTGGTTTACTCTTCTAGTCAACCAATTCTCGCCTGCCTGCCTGCTGTGTGTCAGGGACCTATTTTCTGACAAACAAATAATTCCAGACAAAATGTGAAATAGAAAGACCTTCAATAAATTGTACATTTTGAGTTACTCCACCCAACACAGTTTAAAGGTTATGGAGAACATTTTCAAGGCTGATTTCATGACATATGTTTATGTTGTAAACACTATGAGTGAAACTTGGCTTGAATTACTATGAATAGATGTAGACAGCTCAGACAAAATCGTTAAACAGGGTCAACAAGTTATTTCTTGTACAGATAACCATTTACATACCACTGAGAAATCGAAATCTGTAATATATTTTATATATTCTAAATAATTAGAGGTTGAATAAAAGGCCTTGGCTCTATTATCCAGTAAGAACAATAATACTCCAAAAATGTAGTAAATTAGACATAGCAAGGGTTCAATGAAGGAGTTTCAATGAAGGAGTCTTGATGACAAGATAATTTGTCTCTTAAATTTAATAGGCTTTGAAATTTGATTAAAGGCCTCAGAAGCCTACCTGGACCCACCAACCTTATTTTAGTCCTTGATTAAATCACATTACTGAAAAGACCTCAGAAAAGGCCCCTTGATGGGAAGCTATCCAATATGCCATCTGAAAGATGCATCCCAACCCTCTTGAAAATGTTTTCTCAAAACCCTCAGATATATTTTTCCGAAGTAGGCAAAAATTGTAATTATGTGCCTCTTCTCCAAAATTATAGATGATATACCAATTTTTCCTCAAATTTTAGGCCAGCTTTATCCTTATTAATGACAATCTTTTGTGTCAAATATCCTACAGAAAAGCAGAAAAGTTTAAGCAACAACTCTTCTGTTCTCTGTCATCATCACATACTGTATCTTAACTGACACCTTGGCTAAGAAAATGTCAGAATTATTTGTGGCATTTGTTAGTCAAATAATCAGTTTTTGGCATTTTAGAGAGACCAAACTACTAAATAGATAAACAACCCAGAGTTTTAATTAATATTTAATTTTTGATTAACATTTAATTTAAATAACAATTTAGAATGCCTTTTAAAGCCTTGGTTATAATATCACTTTAAAATTCACAGGGTGACAGTCTCGATTCTTGGAAGAACAACTTACAACCCACAAATTATGGGGCAATTTTGTCCTATAATTAAACCCACGTGCACATAAAACTGTATACGCCTGCTTTCTGCTCACATTTACTGGAGGCTGATCCTCTTCTCATAAACACTCTTTGGGGTAAATTGTCCCCACTCCTAGCCTCTATGGGAGAGGCAGGTCCATGTGGCCAGGTGGGTTCTGTTGTGACCCCTCCCAGTGATGGGGCTGAAACAAACCAGTAGGGGAAGTGGGGCTGGACCTTCCTCACCTCTTCTGAAAACTGGAACTTTGCAACATATATATTAAGGTGCGTGGAAGTAATTGAATGAAAGGGCCCTTAGAATTGCACTCACCTGCTCGTGGAGCCTCGTGTGCTACAGTGCATGGGGTCGCAAAGAGTCGGACAGGCTAGTAACTGCACAGCAACAACAATGTGCCAAAGAGGAGCAGAGAGAAGAAGTGGAAAGCTGACTGGTCCCGGCATAGTCAGGACCCCAGACAGCAGCTCCTGCAGCACTGTTCCTCCCCACTCCCAGGCGCCTGTGTCCCACCAAATCTTCTTTACAGGGGCGGCCCCGGCTTCTCCCCCCCTCCCCCCAACATCCCACAGCAACTGCTGAGCTATTATTTCATACTTCAAAATGATGACAAACCCTAAGAAGAAGTGTCCTTCTTTATGCCAATAATACAGTCTAGTTTTTGTTTTCAGGAGATGGCTCAAGAAGTGTTTGGCCAAACCTGCTGGCCAAATGCTGTCAGACATAGCGGCTCAGTGTGGGCTACATGTGGGCTATAAAGGCTGCACGTCTGGGCACCTGGATGGGCAACAAGGGGAGACTTAAGGCAACACCTGCAGTCCCTAATGTATCTGGGGATGCCTTCAGAAGTTTGCTTATCCCCACAGGTCTATGCATATGAAGTTCTATCAACACCAAAATCCAACCAGGACCACACTTTGTAAAGTGACAATCGATTAGTGCCTTTTGTCCTGGGAGGAGGGAAACCATCTCTCTTTCAGTAGGAATGCTCAGTGTTGATGGAGACACAACAAGCATTCCGATTGACTTCTGGGGCAACAGAAATTGCTCCCTCTTTTTGCAAAAAAATTCAATTTGTATCAGAGGCTTTAACTTTTCCAATGACTTAACCCAGGAGTTTTACATGGACATTGAATACGTTTAATACAAGGGCATATTTCCAAATTTAGAACAGAAATTGTGTACCAAGATGTTCCCTGTATATCATTCATTCATTCAAGCAGGAACAAGGAATACAGGAGACACATAGGGTTGCAGATTGTGTAATTTTAATGGTTATTTGGAAGAATTTCTAACTACATGGGATACTGCTTATTATATAATATTATTAGGAAAAACAAGATACAATACTTCATGAACAATAGCCTCATTTATAATATTGGAAATAAAAGGGAATTCTCCAGAAAGACAATAGGGGGCAGTAGGAGAAGGGGACGACCGAGGATGAGATGGCTGGATGGCATCACTGACTCAATGGATGTGAGTCTGAGTGAACTCCGGAGTTGGTGATGGACAGGGAGGCCTGGCGTGCTGCAATTCATGGGGTCGCAAAGAGTTGGACATGACTGAGCGAACTGAACTGAACTGAACTGAGGTCATTTCTGGGTTGCAGGTTATGGGACAAATTTATTTTCACACACACACACACACACCATGTACATATATGTATATTTATTCCAAATGTCTGAACGTGAGCATGTATTTATTTTACAAATAAACATATATATTTAACAAAATACCTTCTTTTGTCAGGTAAAGTTCATCACTGTTGCGAGTATCATTGGGAATTTCATGCTTCATCCTAATATTTATACAAACATTAGAATCTACCCAGAGCTTTTTTTTTTCCTCATGAAATAAAAATTCATTATGGGTACTGCATTAGCCAAAGTCCACGCAGGTGGCTCCAACCTACACTAAGGCAAAGATGCTATTCTGCCTCTTCCTTGTGGTCAGGACTAGTCACTTACAGCTCATGAGAAATCCCAAGTATGCGTAAAGTACACTTTTCAGCAGTTTGATTTAACTATTTGCTGACTGACTTCTGCTAAGACATAGAGTCTCTGAGAGGGATCGTAAGAGATACAATCAGTTCTCCTTTCTCTGGATCCTCCAAGTTCCTGATATGTAACTTTACTGTCTTGAATCAGATTACTAGAACTTCAAAATATTCTCTAAGGTTCTTTTTTTTTTTTTGAATTTAAAAAATTTTTATTTTTCCTTTTTTTTTGCTGTATAATACAGTATTGGTTTTGCCATACATTGACATGAATCAGCCCCGGGTGTACATGGGTTCCCAATCCTGAACCCCCCTCCCACCTCCCACCCCATATCATCTCTCTGGATCATCCCCATGCACCAGCCCCAAGCATCCTGTATCCTGTATCGAACGTGGACTGGTGATTCGTTTCTTACCTGATAGTATACATGTTTCAATGCCGTTCTCTCAAATCATCCCACCCTCTCCCTCTCCCACACAGTCTAAAAGTCCGTTCTATACATCTGTGTCTCTTTTGCTGTCTCGCATAGAGGGTTATCATTACCATCTTTCTAAATTCCATATATATGTGTTAGTATACTGTATTGGTGTTTTTCTTTCTGGCTTACTTCACTCTGTATATTAGGCTCCAGTTTCATCCACCTCATTAGAACTGATTCAAATGTATTCTTTTTAAGGGCTGAGTAATACTCCATTGTGTATATGTACCACAGCTTTCTTAGCCATTCATCTGCTGATGGACATCTAGGTTGCTTTCATGTCCTGGCTATTATAAACAGTGCTGCGATGAACACTGGGGTGCACGTGTCTCTTTAAATTCTGGTTTCCTTGGTGTGTATGCCCAGCAGTGGGATTGCTGGGTCATAAGGCAGTTCTATTTGCAGTTTTTTAAGGAATCTCCACGCTGTTCTCCATGGTGGCTGTACTAGTTTGCATTCCCACCAACAGTGTAAGAGGGTTCCCTTTTCTCCACACCCTCTCCAGCATTTATTGCTTGTAGATTTTAAAAATATGGAACGCTTCACGAGTTTGCTTGTCATCCTTATGTAGGGGCCATGCTAATCTTCTCTGTATCGTTCCAATTTTAGTATATGTGCTGCCGAAATGAGCACTTCTCTCGAAGGTTCTTAAAGAAGTATTTATTCAAACGTTTAGTCCACTCAGTTGTACATGTTCTTTAACTGCTGGTTTGGGAAATGATTTTATAGAACTCACATCAGTCAGCTTTTTTGTCCCAGCAGTTTTGAAAATTCATTGTATTTTATTTTTTAACATCTTTTTAGTTGAGAGTGGTGGTCCTCTCTAGGAACAAAGTAAAACAACAGTTGCCAAGACGGGATTTTTTTTCCCCTCTCTAATATATCGTGGAGTTATATGGACACTGTCTTTGTTAGATTTTCCTGGAAAACAAAATAAAATAGCTACTTTGAAAATGCGTCAGAAAATAGGTTTCAGCTAAGAAAATGGGGTAATCTGTGAATCACACATATTTGTGTGGTTCAAGAATATGTCCCAAAGCTGACAATGGTGACTATAAATAAAGAATCTGTCAGACTATGCACACATCTCATTTATTTATCTTCTAACAATTATTTCTTATTTACATTTATTAGCTGACATTTAACTGTAGCCAATTGCAGGAATGTTGCTTGTAGAAATAACAGAATGGTATTTACAAGAGCAGTTTTAAAAATTGCGATGTGTTTGGGTCAATAACTAAAAAAAAATTTCCTGTCATTCTTTTGTATGCTAAAAGGTTTGGATATGTTATATTATACTTTCTCTTTACCTAGCCCATAATAAATATTATGGCCAGAGGCAATGCATTCAGCATCCTTTCCATCCATTTTCCACAAATATTTCTCTGTAATGACTGGGCATGTGAATAATGATTACATGTCAAACATTCCCTCTTGTTAGTCTTACAAGCATCCTGGGAGATGTGTGAGCTCGGAAATAGGATTATCATTTGTTTTCGTGATATTTTAAACTTGTGATCTATTTCTTCAATAGAACGTGAACTGTCAAATGCTAATTGTTGCTTGAAGTTGTTTCTTTCTGTGAAATAAACCCTCCAATATTCCTTTCCATCCTCTCTTACAAGTGTGAACACACACTTGCAGAATAATGAGGCTTTGTTGTCATAGGAAACTATTAAATCATGTATTTTTTACTTCCTAGGTTAAAGAAGAAAGAATCGATGTGTGAGGAAAAAATTGCACGAACAACCCTGGGACTATATTAGTTGATTTTTTAAGTCAGAAACTTCTGAGATGGTTTTCCATCTGAAAGTGGACAGAGTACTATTCTAGAGAATTTGCATAGCTCACCCTTACTGAAATCTTAACTCTACCTGATGTCTTCAACCACAAGTTGCATTGCAATACAAGGCTGTCTACTGTGTGAGAATACCTTGGAAATCTCACTGAACATCACAGGAGGCTGTAAGTTCTGACTAAATTGTGATTGTAATCCTGTCCAGATCTTAGAGAAACATATTCCATTTTATTCAGTAGTCCCTTAAACATACCAGGGTGTTCATTGGAAGGACTGATGTTGAAGCTGAAACTCCAATACTTTGGCCACCTGAAGCGAAGAGCTGACTCATTTGAAAAGACCCCGATGCCAGGAAAGATTGAAGGCAGGAGGAGAAGGGGATGACAGAAGATGAGATGGTTGGATGGCATCACCGACTCAAAGGACATGGGTCTGGGTGGACTCTGGGAGTTGATTATGGACAGGGAGGCCTGGCATGCTGCCATTCATGGGGTCACAAAGAGTCGGACACGACTGAGCAACTGAACTGAAACATACCAGACTAATAATGAACTTTTAAGCTCACTATACATTAAAAATATCAAAAATTTAAAGTATTTTGAAATTATTGAACATGGGCTTCCCCAGTGGCTCAGCAGTAAAGAATCCACCTGATAATGTAGGATATGCGAGTTTGATCCGTGGGTTGGGAAGATCCCCTGGAGAAGGGAAGGATAACCCACTCCAGTATTCTTGCCTGGAGAATCCCGTGGTCAGAGGAGCCTGGTGGGCCTCATACAGTCCATGGGGTCACAAACACTCAGATACCACTGAGCGACTAAACAACAACAATTTAATGTAATGATCTTTGAAGAACTGTGGTATACATCAAAGACATGTATAGAAGCTATTTTCAAAAGCTGATCTTAACCTAAGAGGCATATTTCCCTTTTCTAAGAATCATTCTACGTTCTGTGGAGTTCCCCACCCCAGGTGCCTGCAGGGCCCTGAAGGTAACATGGGGAGAAACCGTGCCAGACACAATATCTGTTTGTGTGCAGATATTGTCCTGGCGGTGGGGGGAGGCGGGCAGGCACACTGGGGAGAGGCATTTCACCTGAACACCTAATCAACCCCTCAGACTTTAGCCCTGGAGAAGAAGGGGCCCACTGTGCTTGGGCTTTTGAAGAGAAGCCAGAAATTTGTTTTCCCTATGAAAATGGAAATTGTTGGTTTCATTCTGTAGAATATCTGAGCATTCTAAACAAAGCCTGTCTCCAGGTCTCACTTGAATACTGGCCTTTAGCTTGCAACATTTCACCAACTAAGCTGAATAAAGTCCTAATTAAAAAAAAAAAATACTGTAACTTCAACAGGGAGGCCAGCCTGGGGCTCTGTGATGACCCAGAGAGTTGGGATGGGGGAGGAGAGAGGCTCAAGATAGAGGAAACAGATGTGCAATCATGGCTGACTCTCCTTGTTGTATGGCAGAAACCAACACAATACTGTGAACCAATTTTCCTCCACTTAAAAAATGCTGGAACTTCAAAATATGAATATGGTGAAAATCGATCATGTTTGAGGAAAAATCTTCTAAAATACCTTATAAAGACATATACTCACACATATGCCATCTTTAAGAGGAAGCATACGCCTGTCCAAGAAAGTGAAAGTAGCGGAGTTGCCCATTATTGGTGGGGTCATTCCACAGGTATGCACTGAGTACCTGCGATACCTGGAAGGTTAGGCTTGGGAAGGTGAGGGGCTCAGTAGGGTTTGCTGGCAATACTGAGAGGCTGAGAAGTTGTATCGCACTTATCCCACGGCTCTACCACTATTTACTCTATTCTCTAGCACAGAGCTCTGGATGGTTCATTTAGTTACACTGATGACCTCACACACCAGAGGGAAGAGTGATTCCACAAATGCAGCATCTGAATTAACACATTTTCACATGTTCAGATACAGTTTGGTGATAATAACTCCTGGGTTCCAGGTACTTCACCTGCACTGAGGCGCTGTGTTCAGTGTTTCACCCCTAGGGTTTTTAGTCCGCAGATTACACTATGGGAAGAGGTGGTTCTCCTTATGGAGGGGGGACGGAAGCCCCAAAGACCTATTGAAACAGTGACTTTCACCTGTCGTCCGGTAACAGAGCAACTTGCAGGGCTTCTGAGGCTGTCTTATGAAGAGGGAAAACCCTTCATAGGATGGAGCCTGTCTTGAGGTTCTGCATCTGTGAAACAGCACAGGAGAAAGGTCAAGAAAAGAAGGAAAAAATCGGAAGGAAAGAAAACAAAGGCAAGGAGCACAGTTGTGAACTGAGGATGCAGGCAGCCAAGAAGGCAGCCAGGCCCCCTCCCTCAGTACTGAGAACAATGCCCGGGCCAAGGATGTCCGGAGGCTGCCTGTGCTCATCAGCGGTCACAGGCGAGATAAGACCCCTGGTGTGTTGTGCACGTGTCTCTAGTAATTAGTATCACAGGGACACGGAGCAGGACACGGAGCAGGGCTGTCGCAGCCCTGCCTCGTTCATTTGCTGACGGCTCCCTTAAAAAATGAATCATGCACACCTCCATCGCATTTTGTCAGGATAATGATAATCTTTTTGAAATGACTCCCTCTGACTCTGGGTGAGCCACGTGGGCTGCCACGAGTCCCACCGAGGAGGAAAAATGTCCAGTGACCTCCTTGTTGTGTAGAGGGTGGCTGGGTGAGACAGCCCCACTTCTGCTGAAGGCAGCAGGTTACTGAAAACAGGAACCGCACCTAATGTAGCCCCGCTTGGTTCTGGCTTCACCATGCCTGGATCAGAGAATGTGGCCTGCCTGATACGGATCACGTGTACGTGTGCCCAGTTGTGTCTGACTCTGTGAACCCATGGACCATAGTCCTTGAGCCTCCTCTGTCTGTGGGATTCTCCTGGAATCCCACGTACTGGAGTAGGTTGCCATTTTCTTCTCCAGGGAATCTTCCCCAACACAGGGATCAGTTGAACCTGGGTCTCCTGCATTGCAGGCAGATTCTTTACCCCTGAACCACCTGGGAAGCCTTATATATATCACTCAATGCTTTAATTTTTTTTTTTTAATGGGAGAAGCTGTGAGCCAGAAGGATTTGCCTGCTGCTGCTGCTGCTAAGTTGCTTCAGTCGTGTCCACCTCTGTGCGACCCCATAGATGGCAGCCAACTAGGCTCCTCCGTCCCTGGGATTCTCAAGGCAAGAGTGCTGGAGTGGGTTGCCATTGCCTTCTCCGAGGATTTGTGTAGATCATTTAATTAAATGACACATTTTCAAAATGACCCATGACAATAATGGAGTTGTTTATAATATCGTCTCTGGAAAAACTGCTATGAAGACATTCAAGAAAATTTAAGGAAAATATTGAGATTTTGTATGTATATATAAAACTAGGATACAGGCTTTTGAGGTTTGGTGTTTTCAGAAAATAGTTTTGTGGTTCGTATTTTAAATCCACAATAGAATTATAAAATTGCATTTCTGTACAGTAAAATGAGTGGTATGAGGAAGACAGCTCTGTCTGCCACGTTCTGTCCTGACTGGAAGCTTGTCCATTGGAACTCTGAACAAAGATGTCGGTGAATCATGGTGTGTCCTTCCCATTTCCCAGGGACCAGGAAATACAATGTACACCAAGGAATAAAGGGACAACAAAAGCTATTAGTAGTCACAAAGGATGCACATAATAGGTTTTATGTGCTAAGTGTATGAATTGGTATATCAAGGAAATTTCTAAACAGTCTCTAAAATTAATCCACACAGGTGTCTTTGGCCAAGGTAGGTCACATTCTGGAATGGACTGTACATTGATGACTACTTCCTGACCTCATAAAACCCAGCCTACAGGTTTTGGAGGGGGTTGAATGCACCCCCTCCAGCCCGTTTCTCACTGTCTGAGTTTTGGGCCAGGCACTGTGCTGGGCACAGAGGATGAAAATGGCAGGTTGACTTAAAACGCCCACCTCGAGCAGGAAGTGTGAAAACTAGCCGCACGTCTGAGAGATGAGAAGGAAACCAGCCCAGGGGAGAAACCAGCAGGTGGTGGAAGCGAACCCCGCCTGATGAGAGTGTGTGCAGACCTGGTGGGGGTGGTGATCAGGCTGTACAGTTTCTCTCTTCCAGGTGATTCCTCCTGGTCTCTCCCAGGGAGGGTCCCAGGGTTTTCCTGGAAGCCCTCCTTTCCCTCACTGACCCTGCGGGCATGCACACACATGCACACACACATGCACACACGCACACCCTGCAGGTCCGTCACTCCCCTCCCCTCTCAGTGGTGCCTGGTCTCCAGTTTCTCTGTCCCTCTTGCAGTTGAGCCCCCCCCCCCGCCCCCATGTGTCCTCCCAGGCAGGACAGTGGGCCCAATCAATCTACATCCCTGACACTCCCACCTTGATGCCAGAGCCTGACCCCTGAAATATGATACTGACCTTACCCCTGCTGACCTGCGACCTTCAAGGACCTCCCTTTACTTAGGGAATAAAGGCAAACCCCTTCTCCGCCCTGTGGTCCTCACCCTGGTGTAACAGACATCCTGCCGTGTGTGTGTGCACACGTGTGTGAGTACACATTGTGCTTGTGTATGAGTGTGCATACATCTACCCACACGTGTGTGCGTGCAGGTTTGTGAATGCGTGCATGTGTGTATATGTATGCACACACGTGAGTGTATATGTGTGCTTGTGTATGAGCATGCACACATGTACCCACACTCACATGAATGGGTGCAGATGTGTGTGTGCTGGTATGCACATGCACCTGCGTGCGCACATCTCCCACTGCATCTTGCAGCCGTGTGATGCCTTTGGGAGATGTGTCACCAAGAGCAGCCAGAACCTGGGGCCAGCAGAGAGCAGGAGAGGACTAGGGGAGGGGCTGGTTCAAAGAAGCCCAGGTGAGGAACTGAAGGCTTCCCTTGGCTTTTGGTTTCCCAGTCTGCTGGCCCCAAAGGTTCCACCTTGCTCCTGGGGCTCCAAACGAGGATGACAGATGGGCTCGGGCTCAGGGTGAAAGTGCAGGGAACACTATCCATCAGTCCAGTCCCTGACACGAGTCCCTCCTGCCACGACCCCTGGACTGAAAATGCACTTTCTGTGACAGAACCGCTGGCAGATGAGCGGGTCTCCTCCAAGTCCTGAGAGCAGGACGCTTTTTCAGCATCCTCCAGCATCCTCCGAGAGGACCAGGGGCTTCCTCCCTCCTGCGGCTATTCCTCATTGCACACCACCTGGGCTGCCACCCACGCCTTCCTCCCCTGCCCTCTAATTGCTCAGCTCATAGTAACTGATATCTTACTAGGTGTGGGGTAAATTGATTGGTTAATGTCCATGAAAGGATGTGGTCCTCGCATAAGGCAGCATAAAAGGGGTTTTGTTTAGTATCTGCACCACAGCTTGATGTGTGCCCTCTTCTCACCCTTCTATTTCTACCACGTGAATCATCTCACCTGCAGTAAGTGGCTTGATCTACAGGCACACCCAGAATGCAGCTGGTAGGTGGGCCCACATAGGAGAAGCAGGCTGGTCACCCGAATTTACAGTCCCTGCAATCTGTCACTTTCTCCACTAAGGCCTCTTGCCTTTTGGAGCGTCAGTTTTTTTCTTCATCAGAAGTCTACTTTTAGCCTGCAAATAACTCCTCAGAGGCTCAGTGTTTACCCAATAGCTCTGCCTTCTGTTAGAACCTGATTCCCCATGATGCTGAATTCAGCAGCCAGCTGAGAGCTGGAGTGAGGAATGGAAAAGATGCTTAGTGCCTGCTGAACACCCAGCTCTTCTCAACACCCACTTCCCAGTCGTCTTGTCCTTGGGCGGCACCTTGCTACTGATTCTCTGGTGGGCAGTGAGCAGAATGGCACGGAAACCTCCCTGGGACCCTCCAATTCTCCCCCAACCCCACTGGCCACCAGGAAGTGGAGAGGGTATGGAGCAGAGTCCTCCCCAAAGGCCCCTGGGGAGACCACTGTGGAGGAAATGACCCTTCATGCAAACTCCTGAGATTTACGTCAATTTGCTTCTACAGCATCACCTGGCACCTTCTGAGTAACAACAGGAACATGAGGGGCAGGAGGCTATGCGCATATGCCCAAAGCGGGTGGGTGATTTTGCCTACATCTCCTCCTGTGTTCCCTCTGGGTTATACTCTTCTCCCTTCCTTCCTCCCCTCCTTCTGCACCACATTCCTGTCCCCACAGCCTCCAGCATGGACTCTGGGACCTTGGACTGGGATCCCACCCCTGCTCTTGGGGTGCCCGCCCCTCGTTCCTTCCTGAAGGTGGCAGTGCCCGGCGCCCTGTCACTGCACCTTGCGTCTCTGCTGGTCCAGTTCCTGCCAACATTGAGATGGTTTCTCCACCATCCCAACCTCTCCACCCCTTGATCTCTCATCCTCCTAGACTGCAGGGTCCTACCACATCTAGCTGAGCAACACCCTTTCTGATCACCACATCTTCGCACCCCCAACTCCGTGCTTGTTGTCTCTGAACCCATCTGTCCTGTTCCCCTTTGCCATCCCTCACAGCACGCATACCTCCTCCTTGACCAGCGGACACCACAGCTCTTCACAACATCACACCTTTGCACAGCCCCCTCTCCATCTTTGCTCCTCATCCTGTTTGTCTGCGTGAGATCCACTGAGTCCATCCCAGTGGACTGGAGGTGGACAGGCTTGTGCCAGCAGGCATCGTCACACACTCTAGTGTGGCCCCACATGGCCCTTGCTCCTGAAAGATGGCTCTCCCTTCCCTCTTCCTGCTCCTTCTCCCCTGAGCTGCTCAAGCTGGTGGCTTGCTCCCTGTTTTCCTGGGCACAGGGGCTATAGGAAGAGAACCCCTGAGGCCCCTGGCATGAGACCCGGAGTCAGTGTCCCCGATTCCCCGGGGGCCCTGGAGGGATGCCGGTCCGCTCTGGCAAAGACCCCGCTCCTGCTCCTCAAGGACAGTCCTCAGCTCCCCTGCCACGGTTTGTCTCATCTGATTTCCATGCTTCAGAAGCCTGTCGGCTCCTATTCTGTTTACGCCTGCCTCCCTGTCTTGGCGTGATTATGAATTTATTCAGTTTGGTTCGTATATGATATTCAGATATGAGAATGTAAATGTACTTGGACCAGAGGCGTGGGACATTTTATCCAGCTCTGGCAGGCGTTATGTGCTTTTTAATTTGGGGGTTATTATAAAAATGCTGCAGTAAACACATCTTTGAGCAGAGACACATCCACATCAGATAGATCCATGGACATAAATTGCACAGTAAAAACGTGTAATTACAAAGTGTTGACACATATTGCTAAATTGACTTCAGCAAGATATCTCCCCCTATTTTCCAGCTCTGGGCCACCATAATATATTCATGTTTAGCATTTCTGACAATGTGGTGAACTAAAATCTCAACTTTGTTTTATTTGGCATTCTCCTTTGTATTAATGAAATTGATCATTTTTTTTCATGTGACTGTTGGCCATTTGTATCTCTTCTAATTGCTTCTTTATGAAAAAGTGTTAGTTGCTCAGTCATGCCTGACTCTTTGTGACCCCATGGACTGTAGCCTGCCAGGCTCCTCAGTACATGGAATTCTCCAGGCAAGAATACTGGAGTGGGTAGCCATTCCCTTCTCCAGGGGATCTTCCCAACCTAGGGATTGAACCTGGTTCTCCTGCATTGCGGATTCTTTACCGTCTGAGCTTCTTTGTAGCCATAGACTATTTTTCTTTATTTCTTTTTCTTGTCCTTTTTCCTTTTGTTTTGTGGGAACTCATTAAAATTTTTTTCTTGTTGTTGTGGTCCATTTGTAAGGTCTTTATTGAATTTGTTACAGTATTGGTTTTGTTTTGTGTTTTGGTTTTTCGGCCCCAAGGCATGTGGAATCTTAGCTCCCTTACCAGGGATGGATCCCCTGCATTGAAAGGCAGATTCTTATCAATGGAATCACCAGGGCAGTTCCTTGTGGGAACTCTTTAAATATTCTGATTATTACTGCTTTTTGTACGGATTTTCTGCAAATAACCACTCCCAGTCAGTGTTGCCTTTCTATCGACTTGCTTGTCTGTATTTTTCATGAAATTGTAGTATCTCAGTTGGAGAGGACACACACACACAGGCGCACACGCACACACACACACACACTACCTCAGATACAGATCTTACTGTTGTTGTCCAGTCACTCAGTCATGTCCGACTCTTCCTGACCCTACTGATAGCATGTCAGACTCCCCTGTCCTCCACTGTCTCCCGGAGTTTGCTCAGATTCATGTCCATTGAGTCGGTGATGTCGTTCAGTTATCTCATCCAGAATGAACTAGTGCTAGGGACCAGGATGAGAGGCAGTAACAGTGTTCACAGCCTCCTGGGTTCTCAGCGTCCTCTCTGGGGGCAGGCAGTTGTCTGCAAGAATGAAAAAAAAAATGCGGTTTTCTTTTTTGTACCTTTTTACCAGGGATTAACATCAGGCTCAGAGAAGGCAATGGCACCCCACTCCAGTACTGTTGCCTGGAAAATCCCATGGATGGAGGAGCCTGGTAGGCTGCAGTCCATGGGATAGTGAAGAGTCGGACACGACTGACTTCACTTTCATGCATTAGAAAAGGAAATGGCAACCCACTCCAGTGTTCTTGCCTGGAGAATCCCAGGGAAGGGGGAGCCTGGTGGGCTGCTGTCTATGGGGTCGCACAGAGTCGGACATGACTGAAGTAACTTAGCAGCAGCAGCAGCAGCAGCAGCAGCAGCAGCAGCAGCAGCAACATCAGGCTTCTATTACCTTCCTAACATGAACCAGGGAACTTGATTTTTCTATCTTCTGGAGGAGGTCAGAGGCCAAGGTAATACATGAAATTTTAGATTTTGTGATCCACCAGTCAGCTATACACAGACTCATGAGAAAAAGCAAATGGTGGTGGCTTCCAGTCATTATGTTTAGGGTGGTCTATTTTGCAGCAGCAGCTGGAGGAGGCAAGAATGAGGAGGAAGGGGGTACATCTCAGGGGTGGGTGGGATGCAGGGTTTCCAGTGAGACCCAGGAGTCTGGGGTTCATCCTGAGAAGCCTGGGATTGTCCACACTGGGAGAGACATTGTCCATACATGTGGAAAAGGCAGACAGTTCCTGTCGGGTTAGATTTAGCTCAAAGTGTATATGAGGAAGGAACACACTATTTAATGAAAGGATGCTAATTCTACTATTACCTTTAAACGTTATTCTGAATTCTGCCCCCAGCCATTACAAACAACTTCTCAAGTTCTTCTCTGTGCCCTTAGATTTAACCTGCAGTCATCATCCCTTCTTAACTGCTCTGGACAGAACAAAACCTGAAATGTAATTTACCTTAAGAATATAATCACTTATTGATTCCTCTTTTTCTTCAGGAGATAGAAACAGTGTGTAAGCTTTTATCCGAGAGAGACCAGGACAGTTTTTATACTCCGCATTTAGTTCAAATCCATTCAAACTCTCCTTATAAAACTAGCATCTCAGGCATTGTGTTGCAGATAATCATTATTTTTAAAAGGGATTCATCATTCTGCTTGTGTGAAGATTTCACAGTAGGCAGACAATATTTAATAAGTAAATCAATAATGTTCATTTCAGGGAAAAAATTAGGTATAGAATATAGCTGGGGAAGATAATAAAACAAGATCAAATACTAAATTTCAGACCTGATAAGCCATTAGGGATAATGCAGTGTCGTGCAGTGTGGGGTGCAGTGGACGAGGAGGCGGACACCCTGAAATGCTGTGTAAATGCAGATTCAGCCTCATTTGTCACATGATTAAAGCACACGGGAAAAGAAGTCCCACTGGCTTTGAATGAGGCACTTGCTACTTCAATAAAGTGCCATCATTGGGGAAGGGAACTTCCTCAGCTTGGGACAGTTTTGCTGGTAAGTGAAAAAAGAAATAAAAGAGGGAGGGTTTCCCTGGTGGCTCAGCTGGTAAAGAATCCGCCTGCAATGTGGGAGACCTGGGTTCGATCCCTGGGTCAGGAAGACCCCCTGGAGGAGGTACAGTCTCCATTAGTGGAAAAGTTAACTTGCCAAGAGGATGAGCAGACTACCCACAAAGGCTTCTAAATATTTCCAATACAGTCCAGTTAGAAACATTAAAATTGGGAGGAATCTTGCATGTATCTTTCTGTCTCACTCCTTTTTCGTGCAAGGGCCCCATCAAAGAGGCTGTTAAGGGGAGACCCTCTAGTTTTTTCATAAAGGCTGTTTCACAGCTGGTGTTGCCAAAATGCTTTTTGTTTTAACAGGCTGTGTGTAATCCCCTACAGCTCCCACTTGTTAATACTAGCATTTGTATTGTCAAGCGTTGGCTAGAATATAGATGATCCTTTTTCTGTTACACATGAACAAATACTATATTAGCAGCCAGATATCTTACCTCTGTCCTTCCTTCTTGAGGTTAAATTTATCCAGGCAGGTCTTTCAACAGTCCTTCATTTATTCCAATCTCCAAATCTCTCATAGTTCTTTCATAAAGCGTTTATGTTCTGGACACTGTCATCTTCCAGAAAAAGGGTTCCCATTTGTCAAGTATCATTCTAGAACACTGTGTCCATAATTAAACCCTGTGCTCCCTGTTAGCTGAGGCCAGCACTTGAGGGTGGTGCTCTCACTGTCTGTGTGTTGGATGTCAGCTAAGGCAGTTTCTCTTACACCGGGCTGTCTTAAGAACGTCAAGGATTAATTGGAAGAAGAAGAGCCAGGATAAGAGAAACAAGTTTTAGAAGGCAATTCCAATAGCCAAGAGTGAGATACTGAGGGGGATTCCAGTAGAAATAAGATATGAGTGAAATTTAAGGGCCATATATTGAATATCTTCTGATGTGCTTGGTGACTCTTTATGGAGAACTAGGGGAGAGTAGAAAGTGACTCAAGGTGGCTTGCTTGTGGGACAAAGTTGATCCATCTCCTGAGCTTGGAAGTAGTGTAGGAACAGTTTTATGCTAGATGATAACTAGCATAAAATGCCCCAAAACAATATCAATTAAGTTATAAATGATGAAAACATGGGTAAGATGCTTACAGAGAGAGTTGGTCAAGGATGTAGATTCATCAATCACACTTTAGATGATTATTTCAACTGTAAAATCACACTAGCACACCACATGAGAATCCACGTGGTTCAAAGGAGAGGAAGTCAAGGAAAAAGAATCAAGTCACCTGTGTTTCAAAGAAGCCAGAGAAGAGGCAGAAATATAAAAGTTGATGACCACCCTGTGTCATTTTGGTAATTAACTTCATCTCTTTAGCAGTTGACTTTCTTAATATCTAAAGTAGAAAGTAGGAAACCACAGCAGGATATCTGGCTGCTCTTCTTTTTTTTTTTTTTTTCCTTTTTTGAGGCTATGAGTATTTGTTATGTTTTATGGATGATTTCTCTGCTATGCTATAGAGATGTTTGGTTGCTTCTGGGTAATTTAACTTTCCGTAAGAATTTTAATTGCCTAACTTTATCTAGATCTTGTAGAAGGATTCCCCTTTTAGCCTATTCAAGTGGAAATAGAAACTTGCCAATTAAGTGATTGGCCTGATTGAAGAGGATGTTATAGAAATTAGCACTTCACGCTGATGAATATTTTAATGATGGGCATATCTTAACTGAGTCAGAGCTGTAGTTACATGGAAAAGTAAACTAAATTTATGTTTCTTTTCATCCAGAGCAGAGAACTTCTATGAAAGGAGTTGTTTAAGTTTCTCTAAGATCTCGATTTATATGTCAGCTTTGTAGTCCACTAGTATTTAAAGTACCAATAAAATTCCCTGAACTAAAATCCTACTTGTCAGAACCCCTAGGTCATTGGAGTGTATGAAATACATAAACATGTGTACACATTTGTCTATGTAACATATTAATATTCATAGGTACACATTGCATGATTAGGGAGAAAACTGCAAATGGGTTTAAAAATTTCATGGTTGCACTGTTTCCTGTTCTGATAGGTTTATAATCATCACACTGAACATGGCATGTGCGTTTGTTTATCTTATTGGGTTCTTGCTTCTGCATTAAACATACAAGCTCTACAAAGGAAGAGATTCTGTCAGTTCATTACTGCACCTTCAGACCTACGTCCATTATAGGCATAGTGTAGGCCCTCAATAAAAAACCATCATTGAATGGATGAGGGGGTGAGAAAAGCCACCTTTGGAGAGTCTATTGGACATACACATTGATCCTGGTCACACATACTTTGTAATACGACTGGTGATTATGGGATCGGAGTCAGAAAGCCTGGTGTTGAGTGCTAGTCTGCTATGCGGTGGTGAATTTGTGTCATCAGCAGCCTCACCTGAAAGGATGATAGGGTGATCTCGATAATAATGCATCTTCCTATTTCGTAGGCCAGTTTTATGGGGCAAAGGAACTAATTTATTGGCAATTACTTTGCAATTTTCAAGGCTCTATGACAGTAATTTGCTAAGTGCAGTTGCTTTGGTAACCCCATGGCCCACGGGTAATGGTTCACCAGAACAAACTGCAATCCAGGGCCGCTGAACAAAAACCTCTGAAAGACTTCAGTTGGCTGTCCTCCCTCTTCACCTCATCCAAGTTTTCCCCTGACCCATCTTCTGCTCGGAGCCTCCATCCTTCCTTTGGTGCATGTGGGACAGAAATAGCTCTGTGTGCAAACCGGTCTCATTCTATGACGTCATCTCTTCAAGGGCTCCTGACTCCACTCGACTCTCTGAAAACATTTCTGAGAGCTAGGAAATGTGCTGTTTATTGCGCCCACGTCACATATAATGCTGTTTCTAAGAACTCAGCTGCTCAGTAGATACATGTTGAAGCAAGCCAATGATTCTCCATGGACTGTTTTCCTTTTTTTTTTTCGTAGACATACCACGAGGCATGTGGGATCTTGGTTCCCCAGCCAGGGATTGAACCTGTGCCCTTGGCAGTTTAAGTGCAGAGTCTAAATCACTAGACCACTAGAAAGTCCCTATTTTCCAGTTTTTAATATCACCAACCAAGCATGCATTCCACGCCCTATTCCTCTAAGTGCTCGTGGAACAAGATAAAGTAAAATAACAGAATAAAACAAATATTCAACCTCACAGACATGTGTTAAGAGAGCGTTTCAGTAGTTAAGAATTCAGACTTAATTCAGTGTGCCATTCTAAATAACTGAGCTGTCCCAGTGAAGGTGGGATAAGAACGGTGACATTGGTGACAGTTGACAGCTAAAGAGTTGGAGAAGTTGGTCCTTCTCTTTCATTTACAACAATTTGAAGAACAGGGGCAGAGGTTGGATAAGACAGCAAGTTCTTCCTGTATGTTAACTGTATAAATGCATCTATTAGGTTGAAAAAAGATTTCCCCACAGAAATTCTTTATAACCTCAGTTTAACTGTGAACCGTAGTTGCTTCATAGTGTTTTAGAAAGTTGGCTAATTCTCTGATTCCACTCAAGACTGAGTAAGATTCAAGCACAAACTATGAGAAGACATTTGAAAACTATCCACTCACTTATTCATGCAACACGTTTAATCTGGTATCTTATAGGTACCTTTGGTAAGAACAATTTGTCCATCTTCACATGTTTTAACTTTAAATTTTCCCCTGGGTTTCTACTCAATAATTCTGATAGAAGATCATTGCCCACTCTTTAAATTTAGCATAAATCACATACTTGATCATGTATTATCTAACATTAAATGGGAAAGTGAATTCAGTCATACTCCCATCTTAGAATCAATAGAATCCAATCCACCTTCATAGCTTTGTTTTAGGCAATAAAAGTAAAGATTGTGTTTTTTGTTTTTTGCTACTGCCCTTTTGCCTCCCTGGTGCATGAAAGTGACTGTTGGGAAGTATTTTTAGTGGGCCTTATTTAATGATTTTCACAGGGCATCACTTCTGACTGGATCTTACTCAGGGCAGCACCAGGCCAAACGCGCATTGCTGTCTCCAGTCACACCTTGGTCCTCGCCTCTGGCTCATGTCAGCTCTGATCAAATTGGACTTCTAGCAAGCTCTTCTGTCTGCAGTTGCTTCTTAGAAAACTTTTGCTCTTCAATATTGTTTTTGCCTTGGAGACATGTACAGAAGAAGTATATCTGCTTTTTTTTGCTCTAAAGCTAGCTAAAACATGTTTGCTTCTAAATCATTCTGTTCCTGAAATGCTGAAGGTGAAGTTGTTTCAAACAACTGATCTTGATTATAGCACATACTAGGTAATGGAGGAAAACAATAGCAATAGTAGCAGTAGTCATGATTACAATCGCAGTTAATATTTAATGAGTGGTTCTAATAGGCTGGCACTGGAGTGATGAATTGTTATAAGACCTGACCCCTCCCATCAGGAATCTCACAGTCTATTGAGCACATAAATTGATTACAGATTGATGAGATAAGTGCAATGTTAGAGTTCTGGGTATGTTGGGAATGCACCTCGTCTACTTTAGCATTACCAAAAAAATTCTGTGTTGGTCAAAACCATAACAAAACAGTCAAAAGTGCATGAAAGAAATTGCAGACTTTCTGACCAAGTGTCAAGATCCTTTTTGCTCTGAGATGGTGTGAAAAGGCAGAACAGACTTCTGATTCCGAGTTTCTACCTATGCAGCCTGAAATTTCCAAATGCCCATTTACCATAAGTTAACTTCGTATTTCTACTGTTAATGGACGTTTTCCACCCAAAATGAACAGTTATGTGTGTGCAAGAGACCTGTTACATCTCTTGTGAATTAAGATCAGACCAAGCTGTCCATTTTCTAACAGATACACATACACGGACACTAGATATCATCAGTCCACACAACAAAGAAATGCATTTCTGGTTATTCAAGGCTACTTATATTGTAGGAGTTGGTTTTGTGTTTGTGTGCAACTCTTGTTTCTTAAGGGAGGGTATCAGAAATATTATTCAGGAAAGAACTGGATGGTAAATATTTTAGACTTTAAGCTATGGTGGTTTGTAGGGACATATAGAATTATTTAAAATTGTAAAATAAAAACATTTTTAGTTCAATGTCTTAGGAAAATAGACAGCAGTCTAGTTTTGGCACTTGGTCCAAGCCTAGATATTACCTCTATGGTTTATTATAATACACATTGCTTACACATATCAGAATATGTATGAAATATTAAGAATACCCTATTCTTAAATATATCAGTTTTAAAATATCAATAACAATTTTATATTATACACTGTATTTAATAACAATTGTTTTAGGAAATATTGAGAAATTATTGGTCTTTTACTCTTGGTAGAAAATGTTTTAAGTATCTTCCCCAAACATTTAATCCATTTTTATAAAATTTTTAGAAGGTAGGTGTAACTATGGGCAGGGTATCTATTATCATGTTTTTTAGCCTTACTGGGAGCATTGCTTTGGTATCATGCACACAGAATATTTGAAATTGAGAAACTGTGAACAAGAAGGATTTGCTGTATTCAACAAAGCGGCAAAATCAATTAACAGCCCTCAACCCTGTTGAATCTCTGTGACACCTCAGCAAAGCAGTCACTGACCAGCTGCTTGAAGGTTAAAAATTCTGCATCTCCAGATGCCGGCAGTGCTCAAAAGAACTAACCTTGTGCTAGTGGGACAAATATATCTTCTTTCCTTTAGAGGGAGAAACCGTGAGAATTTTATTTTATTTTTTTATCCATGTCTGTGTGTGAAATTATACAAATGCATCGAGAACAAACACCCCAAATTAAAGAAGAAAGAAGGTCACGGATATAAGTGAGGGAGGCTCTGTCGTAACTTCCCTTGAAATTCTGTGCTTTTCTTTTCATGCAAATAGCTTCCAATCTTTCAGCTATTTCTCAGCACAGGAGGCTGTCATTGTTATGGAGATGATCCTTTCCTCTACCTGCCTCTCCATCAGTGTAGCTGAAGCTAATTCAGAGCACTAATGTAAGATTATTATCAGGTCGAGCACTTATCTGACAGAATTTACGGTGATGAGTCTAGTGCACACCGGATATGCCAATGCTCCCTGATCATGAGTTTTTATGGCATTCCCATTAGTTGCTGACAGCTGTCAAAAATGCAGTTGTTACCATTTTATTTACTCCTGACATTTGAAGGTCACTTAAAGTTTCAATTAAATTTTTCCTTTGTCAACTTAGAAATACCACTCAATTTAGCTCTTGATTTGATTGCTCTTGAAGCTGCCTTAGCATTCCAGGAGTCGATTATTTCAAGATTGTATCGCCAAAATAGTGATAGTGACCACTGAATCAATGATAGTGATAGCAATGATAGTGACCATCGAATGCCACAACCATCCTGGAAACTACACACAACAGAGAAATAGATTAGTCTGTCCCATCAGGTGGACCTGGCATCTGAGTGGAAGACACACCCTCTGTCCACTCCCTGGACACTTGCCCTGGGCTAACATTCCTCCAGGTCACTAAATTTCAAAAGTAAGTATTTCTCTATCAGCAATTACTCTAAATATAAATACAGTAAATTCCTGATTCAAAAGACATATGTTGATAGAATGGATTAAAAAATAATAGGATCCAATTATATGTTACTTGCAAAAGACTCACTTTAGATGTAAGAATACACATATTTTGAAGTGAAAAATGGAAGAAAATAATCTATGCAAGACAGCAGAGGTGGCTATACTAAAAACAGAGAAAACAGACCTCAACCAAAATCTGTTACAAAAGATGAAGAAGAAAATTACATAATGATAAAAGCCTCAATTAAACAAAAGAAATAACAGTTATAAAACTTATGCACCAAACATCAGAGTTCCAAAATATATGAAGCACATATTGACACAACTGAAAGAAATAATTATAGGAGACACTTATATTATACTTCACTTTCAATAATGATAAAAAAAAAAACCAGACAAAAGATGGATAAAGAATAGAGGACTTGAACTCTATAGAGCATTTGGACTTAGGGGACATTAGAGACGCCATCTTTCATATGTACACATGGAACGTTCTCCAGGATACATTAGATGCATTAGGCAACAAAAGAGGTTTTAACAAAATTTTTTAACTTTCGAATCATATAATGCATATTTCTAATCACAATGGGATAAAATTAGAAATCAACAGAAGAAGGAACATTTAAAAATATGTGGAAAGTAGAAAACACACTAATTTTAAAAATGGGTCAAAGAATCAATCTTAATAGAAATCAGAAAATATCTTGAGACAAATAAAAATGAAAACAACATACCAATATGTATGAAAAGCAATGAAAGCAGTGGCAAGATGGAAATTTTCAGCTGTCATATTCAAACAGAAGACAGATTTCGAATTAACAACTTAATGTTTTAAGGAACTTGAGAAAGAAGAAAAATCTAAACCCAAATCTAGTAGAAGGAAGCAAATAATAAAGGCTAGGGCAGAGATAGATGAAACAGAATAGAGAATAATAGAGAAAAAAACAACAAACTTGACAAATCTTTAGCTAGAGTAAGAAAATGAGAAGTCTCAGATAACTATAGGAGAAGGAAATGGCAACCCACTCCAGTATTCTTGCCTGAAAAATCCCATGAATAGAGGAACTTGGTGGGCTACAGTCCATGGGGTCACAAAGAGTTGGACATGACTTAGCAACTAAACAACAAAACAACAAATAACCATGTTAAAAATAAGTAGACATTATTACAAATTTTCCAGAAATAAAAAGATTTTTAGAAGTACTATGAACAGTTGTATGTCAATAAATTGTATAATCTAGATGAAACAAGATTACTGGAAACAAAAAACTTACCTGGACTCAATGGTAAAGAAACACAATCTGCATAAAGCTATAAAGAGAAAGGCTATTGAATCAATACTTAGAAACTTTTGAACAAGGAAAAGCCTAGGATTGGACAGCTTCACCGGTGAGCCCTATCAAACATTTAGAAAAGAATTAAAACCAGTCTTCCTCAAGCTCTTCCAAAATATTGAAGAGGAAGGAACATGTTCTGACTCACTCTGTGAATATAGTGTTCCCAAATAACAAATGAAAGGCTTTACAAGAAAAAAAATAGACTAATATCCTTTATGAATATTGATGAAAAATTCTCAACAAAAGACTAGCAAATTGATTTCCACACTTTATTAACAGGATTATACTCCATGACTAAGTGGGATTTACTTCTGGAATACAAGGATGGTTCAACACATAAAATAAATCAGTGTAATACACTGCATTAACAGAACAAGGGAAAAGCATGCACACACATACCAAAATTTCAGTTGATAAAACAATAATAATAATATTGACAACAGTCGACACCATTCATGATAAAAACTAGGAATAGGAGGAAGCTATCTCAACATAATAAAGATCATATATGGAAAACTTACAGCAAACATTGTACTCAATGACAAAAGACAGAAAACTTTTCCTGTAAGATCAGGAAGGAGAGAAGCAGACCTGCTTTTGCCACTCAAAGCCAGGAGACAAGGGTCAGGAGAGGCACAGGGCTACTTGTTCAAACAGCATGTAGGGTACATTGGATTCAAGGGGACCTACAAGAGGAGCAGCTCCTTCCTAAGATGATGCATTAGAACAAGCCAGGGATGCAGTGGATGGTTCACACGATCAGTTCTCATCTGTCTCAAGTCTATGTTGCTTGCTCTTACCATCACCTAAAGCTCTGTTTTACACAAGACACATTTCTAGCAACTCTCCCATATGTTGTATGTGAAACTGATTTTCTGAATGAAAACACATTTGTTCTCCATTTATTTGCCTTCAGGTTTTGTTGGAAAGTTACAATGCATGATTCTGTCATCCTGTTTATCAACTGGCCATCTCATCTTTGTGGCACTGAGTCTGAAAACAAATGAAACCAGAGGTACTAATGTTAAAACAAAACAAAACAGTGTGGCCCAACAGTATCTCCTTGAAATAGAAGATAAACCCACTTACTAAGGAAATAAATGGGAGAAGGAAGGGGCTTTTAGGAGAACAAATAGGATGCTTGGCAAAATGGGCAAAACATTTGCGTTTTAGCATCATAACTATTGTGCTCTGATGTGTGCCTAGGAACTCAGCTTCCCTAAGTTACTTTACCAGTAAATTCTGCTTGTAAATGACCCACCATCCATGGAAGCCTCAGGGATGTGTCTGTGGTGTGCTCCATCCCCAGCAAGCTTCTTGCTCCAGTGATCTGTAGTCAGTTACACCAGAACTTGCCCAATTGTTTTTCCTCCTAAATGCCATGCCATGCTTCAGCGCTTAAAGCAATCTCTCCAATATTGCTTACATTTAAATATTTGTTTATCCGACAGAGATTCAAACAGATGCAGCCCTCTGAATGCGCAAACCCTCAGGAGTTCAGATTTGAAAGAAAGTAACCCAGATTGGTCTCTTTAGTGTGAGGCATATTCGTCACATACCACCTATGCACAGACACACACGTGTGCACACACACACACACCACATAGACATGAAAATAAGTGCACAAGCAAAATACCAACTTTTCTTTTTGTACCCAGGGTAGGTCTATGCAGGTAATTTCCCTAACTGTTAATTATCATAATAATTACTCACCTAGGGAAGTCTGGAGGTGATGGACAACCCATAGTTATACTGTACAGTGTAGACAGGGGAAGTGTGAAGGGATTAATTATGCTGTGTTAGGTGGGCAATGACATCTTTGTGTGGTTGAAGCTGGATTTGTGGAGTTGAAGCTTTGCATTTCACTTGTAGTCTCAAAGATTTAAAGGTGGGTTATCAAGAGAGTAGAGATCTCACTTATCAAGAGAGTAGAGATTTCACTCAAACCCTCTCAAAAGCAGACAAGTCTGTAAAGGGTCCCAAACTGTTCATTTATCAGCTGAAACACAAAATTTTGCAAGTGTGGATTGTGCTTATCACACCCCAATTTAGCTACATTTTAAAAAGTATTCTGATACAGTTTTTGTGGTATGGCTTTTTCTTCTGCTGAATTATCTCTTGTCCTAACCTCTCTTTGCATTTTCATAAGATTTTCACTCCTTGCAAATGGGAATGGACTATCTATCTCATCAGGGCACTAAAGACTCAATGTGTTAACTTCTTAACTACCCAGAAAATACACTGATACTTCTTTCCAGCAGTTTTTTTTTAAAGTAAATAGAACCACATATGTTTTTAAATATCCTAAAAATATTCAGAGAGACTCACATGGGACAAAGAGAGAAATAACCAGATGGAAAGAAAGGTGTGAGAAAATATTATGCCTGTTGGCCACTCTATATAATGATAAGATGTGGATCAATCAATGATGAAAGTTAAGATTCTTGAGCCTTCTGTTGATTTAAAATAGACAAATAAACCCTTTCCATTACTACTCCCAGAGATGGAGAGATTTCTTTACAATGCTTTAAAAAATTGTCGCTTAAAAATAATTTAGGACAAAGTAGCATTGAAAACCAGTTGCTAGTTTAAAAAATAAATAAATAAAGCATTCAAAATGCCCTGTGCCCTACCAGCATTCCTTTCCTCTTTTGACATCCTTGTCTGAGCCTCCACTTATTTATGGTCACCAGGTCCCATAAAGATGGCTGGGAGTGGACTGGGATCACCAGGGGTCACAGTAGACACTACGTCCGGAAAGACGTCTCAGCAGACAATGCCTCTGTGATTCTGAGCGTGTGCTAGGAGTGTGAATGGTAGCTAGTGATGTTGCCACTTATCTCATCATTTTCAAAACTTCCAAAGCCCTGATCATAGCACGGAGAAGCGGTGGTCATGTGTGGGGCAACGTTGGACTGTGTGGGGCTCAGCTCTGAACTGCAGTGTATGAGGTACGTGGTCATTCTTTGGGACCGTCTTCTGCTTTGGTGCCTCTTGACATCAAGCGTAATTGAGTAGATAAATCATCCACACTTCTCTATGAAGAGTTACTGCACCTTTTATCTTTCTGGGGAAGTTGCTGAAAAAAGCCTGAAAAATGTGTGCTCGCCTTGGCTACAGTTCACAGATATTTTGTCTCCAATTCTTCTTTTGACAACGTAGGGAGATTTTTTTTCTTCAACTCACGCTGATGCAAAGAGAATCTGAGGATCTCTCGTGTTTTCTTTGCGCCCTTAGTTTAATGTGTGATCATCTTTCCCTCCATCCTGAAATCTGTCTTGTGAACGATGATGTTTGGTGCTGACATTTGAAAAAGAAGAGCTGTCGAGACAGCCAGGATTTTTTTTCATATTTAAAATATCCCCTAGTTACTCTGAATGTGACTTTCATGTTCACTTTTTTGATATGATATTTGAGGTCAATTGAAGATCATTTTAAAGAGAAGGTAGTGTCTAAATGAATGGTTTTTAATGCAAGTTTTCTCTCAGCCATTGTCATTCTGGCAGCAGTCACTATTGATTAATATCTTTTATAAGATTTTTAGGTATGGGCGGCAATTTTCTTAGCACCTTTCTGGAGATTTTAGAGATAGATTTGCTTTGTGAACAAGTGAGTCGAAATTCCTTCTATTTTCTGCCTACATTTGGCTCCTATTTTAGCCTCCTGTTGTATGCAGATTTTGTGAAATGGAGTCGAGTCCTCAAACAAAGCAATAATGAGATAAAAATTGGGATATGCCAATAGTACTTTTTAAAGCACTTTACATACGTTAGTTCATTAGTGTTTGTAAGACTCTGATACATAAATGTACTCACCCCACCCCCTGCACACAGACACTTGCACCCTATTATTTAGTTGAAACAAATGAGGTGCAGAGAGATTGTAACTTGCCTAAAGATTGTGCAGATTATGTGTGTGCTTGGAGATATCCTAGCTGAAGATCATTTTCCTGTGTCCTCCGGTACTCTGTATATATTGTAGAGAAGATCTCTGTGTCGAAATTTTCTTCTGTTGAGGTTATTACAAATGGCAAGATCCAAGTGCCAGTCAAATAATTGGCCTTATATTAAGTGTCTTTCAGTGTTATTCTTTCCAGACGTACAGTCTTTTCACAGCTCATTACATCTGATCTTTTTTTTTCCTTTTAAATTAATATCTTTCTGAGCCCAGTGCTGAACTCACTCAAGTCAGAAGTTATGAAAAAGCATAATGGGGTTTCATTAGGAGACATGTTTCCAGCAAGCCATTTAAATGAAGGAGATGATCATTTAAAGCATAGAAAAGAATAGATCATTTTGAATAAAAAAGAAAAAGTTGCATTCAAATGTTTTCCTTGATCTTAATAGTCCTTCAAACTCAGATGAAAAGGTGAACAGCAGTCAGCTTAAAATCCACACTGGCCATCTGGGACTCACCTGCCGTTGCTGTGTGCAAGTCATGGGACTAGCCTGGACTCCACCAGCATCGCCATTGGCTTTGCTTTGTTGTGTGCCTGGTTTTCTTCTGAGGGTGCAGAGAATTCATGTGAATTGAGGGACTTTGGAAGGATAAAGAAAATTAAAATTATTCTTAAATCTATCACTCTGCAGTAAATACTCAACAATTTGAGTTTCACTCTTGTCTGTCTTCCCAGTAGGGTCTTGCCTTAAACTGCCAATACTGCAATCGAAAGTGGAGAAGGACCAGGAGAAGGGAAGACCAGAGCCCACTGCACAAATACAACATGCAGTGAGCTCTCTCCTCTCCTGAGGCTGAGACACACACAGGCACGGGCACAGTGCACACTTGGAACATTAACTGATGCTGGTGTTTTAAGAAGTCACAAATACGTAACATGTACAATAAGTGATGAAGGAATGAAAATATGGCAGAAAGCAGGTGTGTATACACACACACACACACACACATATATGCACACATTCCTTGGATGAATCATGTATATGTGTGTGTGTGTGTATGTGCTCACACTTGTGTGACTGACAGGATGATGGTACCTCATCTTGCAAAATGATGAGAAAGGACATTATAAAGTGTTAGTCTTTGAGTCGTGTCTGACTCTTTTGTGACCCCATGGAGCTCACCAGGCTCCTCTGTCCATGGAAATTCTCAGGCAAGAATACTGGAGTGGGTTGCCATTTCCTTCTCCAGGGAACCTTCCTGACCCAGGCACTGAACTCCTGCACCTCCTGCATTGGTGGGTGGAGTCTTTACCACTGAGCCACCTGGGAAGCCTATATTTGTGTGTATATATGCTCACACTTGTGTGATTGACGGTATAATGGTACTTCCTCTTGAAAAATGATAAGAAAGAACATTATAAAGTAAGATACACTAAAAACTATAATTAATGCATATATTATTACTAATTTCAACTGAGAGTATGGTCAAAATATTTTATTAAGTTCTCTTGGTAACTCTCATGCTCCCATATTTAATAATGCTTTCCCCCCAATAATCCTGTTTATTTTCTCGCAGTGAACTTTTTAATTATGTTCTTGGGAAAATCTCTTAGAAGTTATGAATTTGCTTTAAAAATGGTTAAGAAGCACTTTCTATAATGTTCTATTGCATTATAAAACAATATGTACAATTTTGAATAGGTTTATAAGTCTATCAGAAGGGTATGAAAATTCATAGCATTGGTGTTTGGAGTAATTAACGCATTCTGAAGGACTAGTTCAAACCAGGGATACATATTCTACTCAAGATGTTGTTGTTCAGTCGCTTAGTTGTGCCTGACTCTTTGTAACTCTGCAGCCCGCCAGGCTCTTCTGTCCATAGGATTCCCCAGGCAATGATACTGGAATGGTTTGCCATTTCCTCTTCTGGGGGATCTTTCTGACCCAGGGATCAAACCCACATCTCCTGCACTGGCAGGTGGATTCTTTACCCCTGAGCCACCAGGGTAGCCTGCTACTTAAGATACCATACTATTAATACTTTCAGGGATGTTTTACAAGAAAAGTCCCAGGTATTTTCATGAATTCTAAAACTGCAAGATCTTGCTGATCAAGTGTATGTTAATTCTTGCTAGGCACAATCCTTTGCATAGCATTTACTTTCCCACCTGCTCTACCTAAAATTTCAGGTTCAGTTCAGTTCAGTTCAGTCTATCAGTCGTGTCCGACTCTTTGTGACCCCATGAATCAGCACACCAGGCCTCCCTGTCCATCACCAACTTCTGGAGTTCACTCAAACTCATGTCCATCGAGTCAGTGATGCCATCCAGCCATCTCATCCTCTGTCGTCCCCTTCTCCTCCTGCCCCCAATCCCTCCCAGCATCAGAGTCTTTTCCAATGAGTCAACTCTTCACATGAGGTGGCCAAAGTACTGGAATTTCAGCTTTAGCATCATTCCTTCCAGAGAAATCCCAGGGCTGATCTCCTTCAGAATGGACTGGTTGGATCTCCTTGCAGTCCAAGGGTCTAAGAGTCTTCTCCAACACCACAGTTCAAAAGCATCAATTAATCGGTGCTCAGCTTTCTTCACAGTCCAAATCTCACATCCATACATGACCGCTGAAAAACCATAGCCTTGACTAGATGGACCTTTGTTTGCAAAGTAATGTCTCTGCTTTTGAATATGCTATCTAGGTTGGTCATAACTTTCCTTTTAAGGAGTAAGCGTCTTTTAATTTCATGGCTGCAGTCACCATCTACAATGATTTGGGAGCCCCCCAAAATAAAGTCTGACACTGTTTCCACTGTTTCCCCATCCATTTCCCATGAAGTGATGGGACCAGATGCCATGATCTTCGTTTCTGAATGTTGAGCTTTAAGCCAACTTTTTCACTCTCCTCTTTCATCAAGAGGCTTATCTCACCTAATGCTTACTAAATTTCTTCACATTCTCTTTAGTTCATGTAAAAATGTGTACTGCAATAAATAATAGCTGTATTAAATTCTTAAGCATGTCTACAGGACAAGTCTGAAATATAAATGTGACAACAACACAGACTAATTGAATGCTCAAAATTAATCAAATGGTTCACATTTAAATGTCAGCCTGCTTTGTAGAGACAAAAGTCACACATCAGGGTCCTGGCAGAGAAGCCAGAGGAAAATCGGTGAGTAAAACATTGTCTACGGTGGATCCTGGGTCATCCTAATAAAATGCAATAATATTTGCACATGATATGGAAAAATGCCTGACTTTATGGTCCGTTAACAAGCTATACGTTGATTTCTTGGATAAGATATGTGGCTAAGCAGTCAATTAAGATAAAATAAAATGATCTTTATCTTTGTTGAAAAAATAAATCATCTCTAAGTTCACGTAATTTATTTTTGCTTAGAACAAGACATTTAAAACATTTTCAAGGACAGTATGTCTTCAGGCTTTAAAACATCAAGTAATTATCAAATCAATGATCGTTTGGGGGAAAGTAATGAAGTATGGAAAATAACCACTTCAAATTATATAAATCATTACCACAAAGTATTTAAAACTGGTGTCATTAGAAGAAGCACTTTATAGTGAGGGTATAAAATGTCTTCAAAGTTTGATAAAAACTGAAATTATATTCCAACTAATTTTCAAGAAAATAACATAAATAATTTTACATACTTAATTTATTACTAATTCATTTTTTCTAGAATTTACTTATTTAAGTAAATAATCTTTATTATAAAATATGCATAGTAGGTTTCATCTCTTTCCTTTAAAAAAAAAAATTTGCTTATTTGGCCAGACAGAATCTTAGCTGCGGTGCAGGGGTCTAGTTCCCTGACCAGGGATTGAACCTGGCTCCCTGCAATGGTACAGTAGAGTCTTAGCCATTCGATAACCCAAAGAAGTCCCCATCTCTCTCCTTTTGTTTTGCAAATATGGATCACAGCCTTGCTGTGACAAATGAGCTTGCCTAATACAATGAAGCTATAAGCCATGCCATGCAGGGCCACCCAAGATGGATGGGTCCTAGTGAAGACCTCTGACAAAATGTGGTCAACTGGAGGAGGAAACGGCAAACCACTCCAGTATTCTTGCCGTGAGAACCTCATGAACAGTATGAAAAGACAGAAAATTATGAAGCCAGAAGATGAGTTCCCTAGGTTGGAAGATGTACAATATACTACTGGGGGAGAGTGGAGGGCAATTACTAATAGTTCCAGGAAAAATAAAGTGGTTGGGACAAAGCAGAAACGTCACTCAGTTGTGGATGTACATGGTACTGAAAGTTAAGTCCAAATCTGTAAAGAACCATGTTGTATAGGAACCTGGAATATTAGGTCCATGAATCAAGTATCATAAGGAAGAAGTTCTTTTACGCATGTGATTATGGTTATGGAAGGAATCTGAAATAAAATTGTCATATTTTACTTGCTCATGTTTTCCTCATTGCTCTTAGAGCAATGACATCATTGATTCAATGGACATGAACTTGAGCAAACTCCAGGAGATTGTGAGGGACAGGGCAACCTGGTGTGCTGCAGTCCATGGAGTCGCAAAGAGTCAGACACAACTTGGTGACTGAACAACAACAACATTTTACTTGCTCATGTTTTACTCATTGCTCTTTGAGGTAGCTGAGCAGCATGGTTAACATTGCTTACGAGAAGAAAATCTTGGACTCTCTGAGAAGCTGTGCCTGTTAGCCGGGCACCATTCTGCATGTTTTCACTGGGACCCTCTTAACATCCTTATTTCCGGGATTGGTCTGTGGACACTCTATTCTTCTCTGTAGTCCCTTTAGTAATTTCATCTCCTTGTGTGTTTACAGCTAGGACATCTCTGTTCCCTGCTGCCTCTTCCCTTGGCCCCCAGTGATGAGCAGTAGGTGGCCCATCCTAGTGGGTCCCACTGAACCTGGGGGCCCTTGGAGGTGGGGAGGACGCGGCCTCTTCTGGGAGGATGGGCTGAGCTGGACTCCTGGTCACCTGCCCCTGCTCAGATGCGGGGTCCATGCAGCTTTTCAAGATCACAGGTGATCCTTTCAGGCTTATTTGGTGTCTGGATCAGGGTGGAGGCCTAAATAACATGGGAGGTCTCTTTCAGGACTGTAGATTTACATCTTATCTCTGCTGGAAAATGGCAGAGAAGGCAGAGTCCTTGATCCTTTGTCTTAAAGCAACTGTGGAAGATGGAAAACATGAGACATCCACACTGATGGCAGGAGTGGCAGTTTTATGGCCTGCTTTAGGACCCAGGGGAAGACTTGATTTGGAAATGTTGTACATACAGCCCTTACAAGTGTTTATGTATATATTCCCCTATCAGTACATGTGTGTGTGTGTACGTTTGTAAGTACGCGTGTGTATACCTTATGTGTATATATATGTATGTGAATTATATGTCACACATACCCACACTACTATATGTGTGCATATGTATGTATGTATCCATGTGTATATATATATATCATATATGCGTGCATGCTCAGTCGCTCAGCCATGTCCGACTCTTTGCGACCCCATGGACTGTAGCCCGGCAGGCTCTTCTGTCCATGGGATTTTCCAGGCAAGAATACTGGAGAGGGTTGCCATTTCCATTTCAGGGGATCTTCTCGACATATATGTATGTGTATTTATATGACATATATTCCCACACTAGTATATGTGTCCATGTGTATTTTATATATCCCCACACTATGCATGTCTTGTATACACCCTTAGTGGGAATATATGTACGTCTCACTAACACTGATTTTAGTTGTGAAATGAAATTAAAAGACACTTTTAATTTAATAAAAGTTAAGTCATGAAATTAAAAGACACTTGCTCCTTGGAAGAAAAGCTATGACCAACCTAAACAGCATATTAAAAAGCAGAGACATTACTTTTCCAACAAAGGTCCATATGGTCAAAGCTATGGTTTTTCCATTAGTCATGTAGGGATGTGAGATTTGGACTATAAAGAAAGCTGAGCACTGAAGAATTTATGCTTTTGAATTGTGTTGGGGAAGACTCTTGAGAGTCCCTTGGACTGCAAGAAGATCAAACCAGTCCATCTTAAAGGAAATCAAGCCTGAATATTCATTGGAAGGACTGATGCTGAAGCTGAAACTCCAATACTTTGGCTATCTGAGGAAAAGAACTGACTCACTGGAAAAGACCCTGATGCTGGGAAAGATTGAAGGTGGGAGGAGAAGGGGACAACAGAAGGTGAGATGGTTTGATGGCATCACAGACTCAATGGGCATGAGTTTGAGTAAACTCTGGGCATTGGTGATGGATAAGGAGGCCTGGCATGTTGCAGTCCATGGGGTGGCAAAGAGTCAGACATGACAAAGCGATTGAACTGAACACTGATTAATATAGTTGGGGTGATTAGAGACAGGTTGGGGGTCTGACAGAGTTCTGCCTCCAGTGATTCTTGTAAAACCATTTAATATTTTTTAGTCATGATTTTGCCATGGTTTCCCCTCATTTTCAGAAATGGTCCCTAGGTAAAATAAGAAATAAGCCAGCAGAGGAAATAGGAGAGAGCTTTGAAGAGTTAAAGGGATGTGCAAAAGTAGCCAGCTTTTTACTTTTAAATTCTAGAAATTTAAATTGAGAGACCGCCTCTGTATACTTCCTGATATGCTGGAGAGTCTTTTCCAGACTGGAAATCCTCCGAGTCGGGCGTGGCCCTTCCTGCAGCTGTGAAGCTGGGCGCTCCTTGCTCTGTTCCCCAGTACCCTGCCCTGACGGGCGGTTGTTAAGCTGTGATGGAAAGTAAGCAGTTTATTGCAGGTAGCATTGAGCTCACAGCCAGAGAGCTTGAAGCTGATCCTCACAAGGGAGCATGAGTAGTGACCCCTGGACGTCCTGAAGGAGTTCAGAGGAGCCGTTTCAGGGCTCAGTGACTGTCCCATTACTGTTTTCATGGTTAATCAATGGAGCACACTCTATGACCGTGGCAGTTCCCGGACACCTGGCCGCAGCCCTGGCGGCAGAGGGGAGCACTCGGGGGAGATGCGCTCTCAAGACCTGCAGAAGAGCAGCGGTGTGGCTCAGTCAATTCCTCCTGCCACCGCAGAGGAAATCTACAGCTCAGCATGTTTTCCTTCAGTACCCCGGGAAGATTAAAGCAGGATTGATGAGATAGCTGGCAACAAATCGTGCGGCTCTTCAGTGGGGCTGAACGATGCACATGTCATCTTTGGAAATAGAAAAGCCTCGTTTTAAAGAATAAAAATCAATGAATCCAAAAACGAGGTGCATTTTAAACATTCCTAAATGTGCTTTTAAAAAACATCCCTTGTCTTTTTTTTCCATCTCTTATTGTCTTGGAATGTAAATCTTCCATGTATATTCCAAGGAGGCAAAAAGATACTACCGAAACAAGCAGCAGCATGCGGAATATAGCTTATATTCCTACTCTTTTCCATTTCAGTTACCATATCATTTGTTTGGAAGATTAATATTTAATTGTGTGTCCAGGAGGCAGAGAAGGCTTTTTGGCTCTCACATAACATAAAATTCTTTATAGAATTTTCGATTTTAAAGTCTTAACTATGTCTTTTAGAATCTAATATAAAATAAGACTAGACAGCAGTATTTTCAATCCAGTCTTCTATATATTTTCCCCAGTCCTTTGTTTTTTTTTTCTACAAAGACTTGGTGGAATACCCAGAACTATAACATGGAGTTTCTTTCTTGTGACTCCATTTTTCTTGTGCTGGAATGTATGTGACTCGTGGGTGACATTTTGACAATGAAGTCATTTTAATTTGAGTGGGGTTATATAATAAAGCATTCAGATAAATGCCAAAATATTTGACTTGGTAATAATATAGCTTTACACTTCCCTAAATTATACATTGAAGTGTGCTGTGCTCAGTCACTCAGTCATGTCCGACTCTTTGCTATCCCATGAACTATAACCTGCCAGGCTCCTCTGTGCATGGGATTCTCCAGGCAAGAGTACTGGAGTGGGTTGCCATTTCCTCTTCCAGGGGATCTTCCCAAACCAGAGATGGAACCTCACATCTCTTGTGTCTCCTGCATTGACAGGTGGATTCTTTACCACTGTGCCACCTGGGAAGCCCTTATTCATTAAAGATTGATGACTGAAGAGCAGTATGAAATAAATTCCAATGACATTCTCTCTTTAAAACTTGTGAGATGATGCTAGTGGAATGTGTGTAGCAGGAGAATTCTCTTTTGAAGATGTCACATAGTATTAAACAAAAAGTTTTGGATAACTGACTGTATTAGTAATTTCATTAATTCCTATAGAAAAAGCTTTTTTAAAAAATTTATCTCTATCATAAAACATAACACAAAATAGAAGAGCACACGCATAATAAATGAGCAACAATGGGCCAAACTTAGCTTTCAGAATTAGGTCTGTTCTTGATCTGCCCATCATGTTTACAAATGCCCTCTGCCCACTGCCTGCACAGGACTTCCCTGGTGGCTCAGACGGTAAAGCGTCTGTCTACAATGTGGGAGATTCGGGTTCGAGCCCTGGTTGGGAAGATCCCCTGGAGAAGGAAATGGCAATCTACTCCAGTACTATTGCCTGGAAAATCCCATGGAGAGAAGAGCCTGGTAGGCTACAGTCTATGGGGTTGCAAAGAGTCGGACACAACTGAGCGGCTTCACTTCACTTCACTTCTGCACACTCCGGAGTTCACACTATGTCATCTGTGAATTCACACAAAGCCTTTGGCTGCATTGCTGGTCACAAGCGCTCTTTACAATGGTTGTACTCCCAAATGATGGCTGCCTCTTTTTTAAACATAGTACTAAGTGGAAGCGAAAATCCTCAAATTGTACCTACTAGAATTTTATGTAATTCACATGTAAAGTGGGGCAGGGAGCACCACGTCTGAATCCAAGAAAAACGGTATTTCTCTGTGTTACAACACTTTCAAGATCTTTCCCACATCTAGTTTGTAAAAATTATGTTTATTGGCAAATAAAGTGGATACAATGCTTGATTTACTCATGATTTCCTTCAATTAATATTCCTTTACCTGTGTTGTTAGGAAACCTAATTATATCATGCACAGTATGGCTAGATATTTTACAACGGGTACAAGTGTTGTTATTTCCATTTCTCTGCTGAAAATATGAACAAAGGAAAGCAAAGTGATATATTTTGCCTTAATGATTTGAATACAAGTTATTGAAACAGAAAATTCATTTTAAGGAAAAACAAGAATCATTTTTCCTTTTTCTGCTAGATGCTACATATTTTGCTGAAGGCTATCTTGTGTGGTTCCACACACTCGCTGAACTCAGCAAAATAAAAATTCTAATAATTAATTTTACATGCATGATTAAGGAAATTGAGTTCTACAAACCTATAGATTCTAAAAATTAATGAACTGCAGTAAAAATATGCTTTGCAAGAATGAATAATTTAAAATCTAAAAGTAGTAAAACATAAACAGACTTTTTCTAACAAGGTTGCTTTCTGAGAATTCTTAAAGGATTTAAAATGCTATCAGTAATTCTATTGAAAAATAAATTATTCTTTTTATCAGGATTTTCGATTAGGCTCTCATTTTAATGTTAGCAGAAAATATCCTTTACTAATTTCCAGTATTCTTACCACTATTACTGAAAATAATGTTATATTTTTTATTTTCAAAATGTTACCTAATTTAAGTAAAATAAAACATAACATCAGAATAAAACATATAAATGTTAGCATTATAAATGTTCTATTTTTCCATAAAAACATAAATATTCTTTCTCTTAATAATTAATGATACCAGAGTAAGTTTTATTTACATACTTTCTTCTATTTTTCCGCCCTTTCAGACAACTCAAGAGTGATAAGAATAAATAAAGCACCAAGATCTGGATATTTAACCCAAAAACATTTGAACCCTACTATGTATTTCAAAGGGTTTCCTTGGTAGCTCAGCTAGTAAAGAATCTGACTGCAATGCAGGAGACCCCAGTTCGATTCCTGGGTTGGGAAGAACCCCTGGAGAAGGGATGGCTACACACTCCAGCATTCTTGGGCTTCCCTTGTGACTCAGATGATAAAGAATCTGCCTGCAAAGTGGGACTCCTGGGTTTATTCCCTTGGCTTGGTAAGATCTCCTGAAGGAGGGCATGACAACGCACTCCAGTAAACTTGCCTGGAGAATCCCCATGGACAGAGAAGCCTGAAGGGCTATAATCCATGGGATTGCAAAGGATCAGATATAATCAAGCGACTAAGTATAGCATAGCACAGCATGGATTTCAAAACTGCATTCAAATAGATAATTTTCACTGATTACATAACTAGCTAATTTTTTAGTTCTTAATTTTTTAGATGAATCTTTTCCTGATCTCTCATACCAGCTATGAAGCTCAGATAGTCAATTGCTTATGTCCTTGAGCATTATGTTTGGTTGTAAAGTTCCAAAACCAATTCTGAATCAGTTCAGTGCAGTCGCTCAGTCGTGTCTGACTCTTTGTGACCACATGAACTGCAACATGCCAGGCCTCCCTGTCCATCATCAACTCCTGGAGTCCACCCAAACCCATGTCCATTGAGTCGGTGATGCCATCCAACCATCTCATCCTCTGTCATCCCCTTCTCCTCCTGCCCTCAATCTTTCCCAGCACCAGGGTCTTTTCAAATGAGTCAGCTCTTCACATCAGGTGGCCAAAGTATTGGAGTTTCAGCTTCAACATCAGTTCTTCCAGTGAACACCCAGGACTGATCTCCTTTAGGATGGACTGGTTGGATCTCCTTGTAGTTCAAGGGACTCTCAAGAGTCTTTTCCAACACCACAGTTCAAAAGCATCAATTCTTCGACTCTCAGCTTTCTTTATAGTCCAACTCTCATATCCATACATGACCACTGGAAAACTATAGCCTTGACTAGGACCTTTATTGGCAAAGTAATGTCTCTGTTTTTTAATATGCTGTGTAGGTTGGTCATAATTTTCCTTCCAAGGAGTAAGTGTCTTTTAATTTCATGGCTGCAATCACCATCTGCAGTGATTTTGGAGCCCCCAAAAATAAAGTCTGACATTGTTTCCACTGTTTCCCCATCTATTTGCCATGAGGTGATGGGACTGGATGCCATGATCTTCGTTTTCTGAATGTTGAGCTTTAAGCCAACTTCTTCACTCTCCTCTTTCCCTTTCATCAACAGGCTCTTTAGTTCTTCATTTTCTGCCATAAGGGTGGAGTCATCTGCATATCTGAGGTTATTGATATTTCTTCTGACAATCTTGATTCTAGCTTGTGCTTCCCTCCAGCCCAGCGTTTCTCATGATGTACTCTGCATACAAGTTACATAAGCAGGGTGACAATATACAGCCTTGACGTATTCCTTTTCCTATTTGGAACTAGTCTGTTGTTCCGTGTCCAGTTCTAACTGTTGCTTCCTGACCTGCATACAGGTTTCTCAAGAGGCAGGTCAGGTGGTCTGGTATTCCCATCTCTTTCAGAATTTTCCACAGTTTATTGTGATCCACACAGTCAAAGGCTTTGGCATAGTCAGTAAAGCAGAAATATATGTTTTTCTTGAATTCTTTTGCTTTTTTGATGATCCAGCAGATGTTGGCAATTTGATCTCTGGTTCCCTGCCTTTTCTAAAACCAGTTTGAACATCCGGAAGTTCACGGTTAATGGAGTAGCCATCATAGTCAACAAAAGAGTCTGAAATGCAGTACTTAGATGCAATCTCAAAAACGACAGAATGATCTCTGTTCGTTTCCAAGGCAACTCTGAATATTTTAACCACACAAAAAAATAGAGTTAACCAACGAGGTCAGTTGGGGTCTGCGATGATGATGGTGATAATGATGACCTTGTTTCAGTACGTTAACTCTCCCCGCACTATGGATCTCAACTGCACAGAAAGCAGAGTGAGTGCACCTTTACCATTCCTCAGATTGGAATTACCAGGGAGAAATGTCTAAACAGCCTCCTCAGCCTGCAAACTGGCCTGTGACTGGCCAGCTGTGGGGACCAGCAGCCTCATTGCCCTGGGTGAATTGGCGGTTGGTCCGCGCCCCCACCTGTCTTTGGAGGTCTCCTCTAAGGGTGGTGATTCAGATGCTCAAGAGCTTACAAGGCAAAGTGTTAAAAATGCAACCACTGCCCAACACCCGTGCATCCTTCTGAGCAGACCTGGAGTTCAGAACAGTCGCTGACACCGGATCTCAGCCACTCTCTTTTTATCAGCTGAAGACACTGTTGGCCCTTTTACAAGAAGAGACACACCCACATTTCAGAATGGACACCCATGGTTATCAAGTTTCCCTGGGTCATATCCATTCTTCCTTGAGTTTTGTTAGAATTTTTTTTTTTATAAAATGAAACTCACAGATTAAATTATAAGCTCATTCACCACCAACATATCCTACAGAAAACGGCAGAAGAGGGGCAGAGAGAAATAGCAAATTAGTTAAACACACACACTCAGTTACATGAAACTAGTGAGAAAATGTTAAAATTCTACTACTTGGGACTCACCATCAGACCATGGTAAGCCTTTGTAATATTCTTTTTCCAACACAGGTTAGCCTTCTAGTTACTTTCAGCCAGCCATTTAGATGGTCAGGTTTCTACATCACATGCAGTGACAGAGGTATGAATTTTGAAGAGCTCTGAGATTTTGGTGCTCCAGCAGCACGATGGCTGGGGTCCTCCATTACCTCTTTAAATCCTGGATGTGGTCACACAGCAATGTTTCCAGGAGCTTCCTGCAGCCTCATCTCCTTTTTCTTGTCCCCCCACCCCCCTCCCTCGGTTGGTAGCAACAACTCACTACCATGGTACATCTCAGGAGAGTCTGTCTTTGCAAGCTGCACTGCTGCTCTTCCATTTATAAGTGGAATCTGTTTCTTTACATCCTTGGGTCCTCAGTTCAGTTCAGTTCAGTCGCTCAGTCATCTCCAATTTTTTGCACGCCAGGCCTCCCTGTCCATCACCAACTCCCAGAGTTCACTCAAACTCATGTCCATCGAGTCGGCGATGCCATCCAGCCATCTCATAGCTGGTCTCAACTCTTGCTCTGACAGATGGACCAGGGCAGAAGTAACGATCTGGGAATATGAAGTCCAGGCTTCAGGAGGCTCTAACCTCTACCCTCACTTTCTTGCTGCTGTGAGTCTGTTACCTGGGTCAGTCAGTGGTAGCCCCGTGGATGTGCCTAAACGATGCTGACCTTGGGTGCAGGAGTTTGGGGTGGGAAGAAAGACAATCTCCTTTCTCTCCTTTGTGATGTCTGCTCTGTCACCACCCCCGAGAGATAGAATCTGGCTGTGCAACCAAAGGTGTGACAGAGCCGTGATGATGGCCAGCTAGGAGGGGACAGGGGGAGAAAGCCCATCCTCACCTAGATGGGTTAGTGCTTTCAACTTCACAGTCGCTAAGGGAGAAAACACAGATTTCTTGCAATAGGCAGAATAATTGCCGGTACATATACATGCATATATATGTAGGCATGCATGTGTATATACACCATATGTGTGTATACTCAGGTGCTTAGCCATGTTAGACTCTGTGACCCTATGTAATGTAACCTGCCTGGCTCCTCTGTCCATGAGATTCTCCAGGCAATAATACTGGAGTGGGTTGCCATGTCCTCCTCCAGGGGAATCTTCCTGACTCAGGGATCAAACCTATATCTCCTCACTGGCAGGCAGATTCTTTACCAGGGAAGCCAATTGAATATTAAATTTTACATGGGCTTATTTTAAAAATTTCAAGTTGGATACATGTCAAATCCTGCACAGTAAGCTGAGAAGAGTGGTGACGTGGAGATTATATCTGGACACTTGGAATATTGGCACAGATGTGGGGGAGTCTGTGAGTAGGCGACTTAATCATCAAGAACCAGGAATTTACCCTAAGACTGAAGAGGGCAGACTGTGATGTTTCACAGCTTCTCCTTCTCAAGTGTGAAAAATTGAAGAATTGAAGAGACAAAGTGAAAACCAGCCTCCGTCAGCCCACCGTGCACTCCTTGCCCTGGATACTAAGGTTAACAGTCCAGATCTCCCTTGGGTCTGGTGGAGGGTGTTCCCACAGCTGGCATGTACATTCCTCAGATGCTGTGCCAGTGGCTTTGTTTCTTTGCTTGTTGTTAACGTGGAAATGATACATAACTGGAGCCTTGCAAAGTGCTTGGCAAGCCATGTGTTTTGCTCAGACCACTGTTTATTTCATGGCAAGAGCAAAAGACAGGCAGTGCAAAAGTGACAGATGGTCCTAGAGGACCCCTGTCAGAACGACCTCCAGCACTGGAGCAAGAGTGGTTATTCTGAATGCACTGAAATAAGTGGGTCCAAGTTGCAAATATTTTATTTTATTTATTTATCTATTTTTTTAATTTTTACTTTATTTTACTTTACAATACTGTATTGGTTTGGCCACACATTGACATGAATCCACCACGGGTGTACATGTGTTGCCGAACATGAACCCCCCTCCCACCTCCCCTCCCCATAACATCTCTCTGGGTCATCCCCGTGCACCATCCCCAAGCATGCTGTATCCTGCATCGGACATAGGCTGGCGATTCGATTCTTACATGATAGTATACACGTTTCAATGCCATTCTCCCAAATCATCCCACCCTCTTCCTCTCCCTCTGAGTCCAAAAGTCCAGAAAACCTTTTCTGGCTCATCTGGAAAGCTGAGAATTTTTTCCCCAAAAAAGCCCCATGAAACCCCCACCCTCCCTGCAGACACCCACCATGTGCACTTCCTGTTTGATGTTCACAGCTGTGAACTGTGCTTTCAGGGATCCCGGACCAGTGACCACAAACAGCAGCACTATTTTGCCTGGCAAGACAAACCACTAATTGACTCCTGGTAGGTCATTTCCTCTGTGGCTTTCCACACGTTTTAATAGGGAGGAAAACCGATGAGGTGAAAATGGAAATTCGGAAACTTGACAACGAGGTGTTAACTTTCCTCCTCCAGTTTTTTTTTTGCAGCAAAAATTTCTCCCTGATGGTTTGAAGCAGCCATTGCTTTCTTAGTGGAAGAAAGAAAGGAATTTGGGATCTGAGGCCATGAAGAAAGAGGATAGCAAAAGGAGGTGGAATTGGGGCTAATATAAAAGGATGAATTCTGCTTTTCTTGGTCCATCTCTTTGTCAGATACTTTTACTCTCCAGACTGACCACCATATGACAAATAGAATATTTGAGCATAAGGGCAAGAGCCAGGGACTATGGCTCTATATATTCAGTTGATTCTCACATTTATTTACCAGTAATGTTTGGTAAAGACCCTGATGCTGGGAAAGATTCAAGACAAAAGGAGAAGGGGGTGGCAGAGGATGAGATAATTAGATAACAACACCAACTCAATGGACATGAATTTGAGCAAACAGGGGAATGTGCTGTGTTGCAGTCCATGGGGTTGCAAAGAGGCAGACACAACTTAGTGACTGACAAGAACAAGTGTATAACAGAGTAGATTCCACAAGTAGAAACACGATTTTCCTTCCTCCTTTCTCTGTATAAAGCAGAGAGAAGTGCTCTGCCTTGTATTGTCGAGCAGATTCACACTGCGACCCCTTTCTGCATCCCAGCACATCCTTGGGCAGAAGCTGGAGACAAAAACATATGTGGTTCACTGTAGTTTCTGGGAGAACATGAGCTGGTTTGGAGACAAGACAAACATTTCCAGGACCTTGAGGGTCAGGGGCCAGGAGGGGAAACCTCCTCACCTCTGGTTTGCTGATCTAGGTGATGGCTTCCTTCTTAGAGTAAATTTGTGGGAGAAAAACCTTTAATATGCATGACTATGATAAAAGGCTCCAGATTACATAAAGCACCCACCATCGAGTGAATTATTCCTGTGTTCTTCATCCTAAATGGTTCACGTTTGAACCGCTTGTGCTGAAGTAAGTGGTAGAAGGCGAGGGTTGACCGAAGGGACAGTGTGTTACAGTGGGGGGACCACGACAGGCCTTTAGGAGGAGTGCACTGTTGCCCTGACATCTAATACTCAGGAGGCCCCTCACAGGTACACAGATGTCTCTAGAAGGTTCTCTGGCTTGAGGACCCTCAGAAAGTGCCCTGTATGCAATAAGATCAGCATTTCCCCGGGAAAGATAAAAATGAAGATTTTAAAACATTATTTCTTGAGCAATCACTGTGTTCTAGGACTATCCTATCTACAGCATAAAAGATCCCTTCAAACCTGCAAAGCCCAGGGGAGGAGCGGGGCAGTGGGGAGGGGACTCCAGTTTTTGTTTATCCACCTAATATCAGTGTTGGTGCCTCCCATCACATGACTTCACACTGATGCTTCTTCCTCTGCGTTTAGTCCTCCCCCAGCTTGCGGCCTCGTGAACACCCGTCTGGGAAAGTCAGATGTCCTTAGGAAAATGACCTGTGTGTGTGTTTCCTTTCCACGTTCCCTCTGTTTCTGCTTCATTTACTTCCTTAAATGTGGATGTACTGATAGCTACCTTTCAACCCTCCTTATGTGACCCCTTCCTAATGGACCTGTACTGTTAACTTATCCTTAATCATTGAGCCAGCGTCCCTGGAAGAGAAGAATTGCAGATCCTCTTTCTGGAAAGGTAAGGGACTCCCCTCGGTGCCAAAGGTGCGGGGAGGGGACACTCTGATCTCTCCTGTCCAGATTCATCTAGTCGCTCTTCTTTAAATTTCTACTTTTATGTATTTGCTGTACTCAAACGTTCCTGTCTAATCTGTCAACTGCTGATCAGAGAGCTAATTAGGGACCTCATGCCAGGGAAAGTGGCCAGTCTCACGTTTGTGTCTTACCAACTGCAGTGCTATTTACCTCTTTTGGGTTTTGAGTGTTTTAATATGGAAACAACTTGAAAAGACTGGGGAATTAAAGTGAGATTTCTTTTTTTAACTTCTAATGTTGTGATCACTGAAGATATACAGGTAGTTGTGTGAGTGTGTGTGTGTGTGTTTAGTTGTTCAGTCATTTCTGACTCTTTGCAGTCCCACGGACTGCAGGCTGCTAGGCTCTTCTGTCCATGGGGATTCTCCAGGCAAGAATGCTGGAGATTCTCCAGGCAATAATAAAAGTGGGTTGCCATACCCTCCTCCAGGGGACCTTCTCAACCCAGGGATCAAACCCAGGTCTCCCACATTATAGGTGATTTTTTTACTGTCTGAGTCAATTTCACCAAAAATTTCCCAGTGCAACACCTTGAAAAATGACAGTAGAACATCACATCTAGACCCCCATTTCCATCTGATAAGCACTGCTCAGGTGACCCTCATGTAGACACACGCACTTGCCTTCCACTCCCAGATTCTTTGAAACCCCTGAAACCCATCAATCTTTTCTCCATTTCCACAGTTTCACCATTTCAAGAATATGCTGCAAATAGAATCACAGAGTATGCACCCCTTGGGATTGATTTTTATTCTGCTCCACATAATTCCCTGGAGATCCAGGTTTCTCTACCAATGTCTTCTTTTTATTAAGAAATATTCCTTAGTACGGATGTCCCACAGTGTACACATTCGCCTACTGAAGGACTTCTGGGAGATTGAAAGGTTTGGCTATTACTAGTGTGGCTGGTGCTCACATTCCTGGAACAGTTTTTGTGTGAAACCTAAGTCTTCATTTCTCTGAGATAAATGCCCAGGTGTGCAAATGCTGTGTCATATGATAGTTGCATGCTTAGTTTTTAAGAATCTACCAAACTGTGCTCCTGAATTTATGTTCTCATCAAGAAAAAGAGACAGTGCCACTGTGTTTTCATCCTGGATGGCCTGATAAGTGTGGGGTAGTGTTTCAGGGTAGCTTTTTAAAAAAATTGTGTTGACTTTTGGCCATGCTGGATCTTCATTGCTGCTTTTTCTCTAGTTGTGGTGGCTTCTCATCACGGTGCCTCCTCTTGGTGTGGAGCTCGGGTTGTAGGACGCACAGGCTTCAGTAGTTGCGGCAAGTGGGCTCAGTAGGTGTGGTGCCTGGGCTTCATTGTTCCACAGTATATGGGATCTTCCTGGACCCATGGAACCCACGTCTCCTGCCTTGGCAGGTGGATTCCTTACCACTGAGCTACCAGGGAAGCCCTTCAGGGAAGCTTCCATTTGCATTTCCTACTGGGCTTGGCGTTTGTGACCACAGTTTTTCTGTGCTCCTTGTCTAGAGTAGAACCGTTGTTGGCTAAAAGATTTCCATCATGGAAGGCTGCCCATTTCCAGGTTTTTCTTGGGGCTTTTGTGATTGCACCAATTGGTATTTCTGGGGTGCTGATTTTTTTCATCAGTCTGGGAGGTATGAGGCATAGGGAAAACCCAGGAATAACCATTGGGGTTTTCCTTGGGTCCTAAGACCCCTGGCTGGCCTACTTTCTTCTCTTCCCTTTTCAGAGTCTCTGGAGGCTGATTCTACATGTAGTAGCCAGGGTTCTTAGCTGCAGTTGGTGAGAGGGATAGGGAAAAGTAGGTGTCACTGTGGTCTTATTTTTGCATTTCCCTGGTGGGCACAATAAAGGACAGAAATGGTATGGATCTAACAGAAGCAGAAGATAATAAGAAGAGGTGGCAAAAATACACAGAAGAACTATACAAAAAAGATCTTCATGACCCAGATAATCACAGTGGTGTGAGCACTTACCTAGAGCCAGACATCCTGGAATGCAAAGTCAACTAGGCCTTAGGAAGCATCACTACGAACAAAGCCAGAGGAGGTGATGGAATTCCAGTTGAGCTATTTCAAATCCTAAAAGATGATGCTGTGAAAGTGCTGCACTCAATATGCCAGCAAATTTGGAACTCACCAGTGGCCACAGGATTGGAAAAGGTCAGTTTTCATTCCAATTCCAAAGAAAGGCAATGCCAAAGAATACTCAAACTACCGCACAATTGCACTCATCTCACATGCTAGCAAAGTAATGCTCAAAATTCTCCAAGCCAGTACATCAGCCGTGAACTTCCAGATGTTTAAACTGGACTTAGAAAAGTCAAAGGAACCAGAGATCAAATTGCCAACATCTGTTGGATGATCGAAAAGCAAGAGAGTTCCAAAAAAACATCTACTTCTGCTTTATTGACTATGCCTAAGCCTTTGACTGTGTGGATCACAAGAAACTGTGGAAAATTCTGAAAGAGATGGGAATGCCAGACCACCTAACCTGCCTCTTGAGAAATCTGTATGCAGATCAAGAAGCAACAGTTAGAACTGGACATGGAACAACAGACTGGTTCCAAATAGGAAAATGAGTACGTCAAGGCTGTATATTGTCACCCTGCTTATTTAACTTATATGCAGAGTACACCATGGATGAAGCACAAGCTGGAATCAAGATTGCCAGGAGAAATATCAATAACTTCAGAAAGTAGATGACACCATCCTAAATGGCAGAAAGTGAAGAACTAAAGAGCCTATTGATGAAAGGGAAAGAGGAGAGTGAAAAAGTTGGCTTAAAACTCAACATTCAGAAAACGAAGATCATGGTATTTGGTCCCATCACTTCATGGCGAATAGATGGGGAAACAGTGAAAACAGTGACAGACTTTATCTTCTGAGGCTCCAAAATCACTACAGATGGTGACAGCAGCCATGAAGTTAAAAGACGCTTGCTCCTTGGAAGAAAAGTTATGACCAACCTAGAAAGCATATTAAAAAGTAGAGAAACGACTTTGACAACAAAGGTCTGTCTAGTCAAGGTTATGGTTTTTCCAGTAGTCATGTATGGGTGTGAGATTTGGACTATAAAGAAAGCTGAGCGCCGAAGAATTGACACTTTTGAACTGTGATATTGGAGAAGACTCTTGAGAGTCCTTCGGACTACAAAGAGATCCAACCTCTCCATCCTAAAGGAAATCAGTCCTGAATATTCATTGGAAGGACTGATGCTGAGGCTGAAACTGCAATACTTTGGCCACCTGATGCAAAGAACTGACTCATTGGAAAAGACCCTGATGCTGGGAAAGATATAAGGTTGGAGGAGAAGGGGATGACAGAGGATGAGACGATTGGATGGCATCACCAACTCAATGGACATGAGTTTGAGTAAACTCCAGGAGTTAATGATGGACAGGGAGGCCTGGTGTGCTGTAGTCTGTGGGGTCACAAACAGTCGGACATGACTGAGCAACTGAACTGAACTGGTGTGTTGGTTGGCCTAGCTGTTGTAACTGAACACCGCAGACAGGAGTTTTCACAAAAATATGCTTCTCATGTTTCTGGAGGCTGCAAGTCTCCGATCAGAGATCTGGCAAATTTGCTGTCTGGTGAGAACCCACTTCCTGGTTCACAGATGTATTTTCTCACTGTGTCCTCACTAGAGGAAGGGGCAGGGTCTCTCCGGGGTCTCTTGTATAAGGGCACTCACCCATCACGGTGGCTCCACCCCAGGACCTCATCACTTCCCAAAGCCCCCACTCCTGACACCATTACACTGGGTTTAGGATTTAATATAAGAATTTTCGGAGCGCCAACATTCAGTCCATAAAAGACCTATAAGAAAGGGATACATGAAGCATTCAGGTAAAGACCTAGAGTAGATGCAGCTGTAGGATTTTGACACATTTTCCCCAGGCTGGCTGGTCACAAGTCTGTTCTGACTGGGGTTTTCCTGAGCACCACCTCCTCTTATATATTTTAAATGTCAGCTCAGGCCTAAGGAGATTTTAGTGCGTAAGTATAAAAGGTAGTGTAATTCTGATAAAGCTTTGTGAAAAGACACAAAACACAGCAGCGACCTCTGAATACTAGATGAGGTCAAGAGCCATCAGCGGAAAGCTGCCAGTCTGAAATGCAGTTTAGGTGTTCTACAGGAAAAGGAAAACTGAAAGTTGTTGGATGGGAATGTAGCATGGTTGCAGCTATAATTCAAGGTATAATACTGCTTGAAAAACAAACACTTTTTTTTTTCCTGCAAAAATGCAAACACCTAAAAATATTTTTGAAGTTTTGTAAAAATATAAGAAAAAGCTCTTTGCCTACTCAAATCTCCCCACCATTTCTACCAAGGTTAAGGCAGAGAGATTTTAGTAGCGGCACTTGTTACTTTTAATAGATTCACACATTTGCAAAGTAGGTGAAGATTCTTCAGATATCTTAATAGCATGTTTAAGTTCAGGGAGTGATCTGCCTTAAAAATATCAACATGAACATGAAACATTCCTAGAATTTGAAATATTTTAAAAAACTTTTTAGGCTGTTCCATAAAGTAGTCAACATCTTATGCAGGTAAGATGAAAGAGTCAGGCAGATTGAAAGAAGAGATATTTCATTTTTGTCATGCCTTATGAGTTATCTCTTGGTAATGAAAACAAATTTTCTATGTGTTGACTAACTTAATAACATTGATTTATGGTCTGCTCAACAATGTAATCTAGTCCTATTTTTCATGGAATTCTTGATTTTCTCAACAAAAATCATATGTAAAAACTTGGGTGATGTTCTGTAGAATGATCTGTTTTCCTGTTTCACTGTTCTGCCAAAACTTGACACAGTCAATAGCAACCCACCTTAAAAATAAAGCAAAATAAATCAGTCAAAAACTGATTATCTATGAAAAGAAAATCTGTATTATCATCATCAAATGTTGTCAAAACTATAGTGCAAAAATTAAATCTGAAATGGAACACAAGTAGCAAGTTTTATTTTTCTGAGACTTTATACCAATCATTGACTCCCAGAAATACGTTACATTAGGCACTGAATAATGAGAACAAAAAGGGCATGCAAAATCATAGCTGATAATTTTAAATCAAGCCTAAGATAGAGATTTCTTTTGCACATCCTAGATAAGCAAGTGGTTAAATGTAATGATTTTACATTGATAAATGGAACAATTTGTTTTTCAAGTTAACCATATAATAAAGCCTATTTACATATTGTCTGTATGTGTTATGTTATTAACATTTACCAATGTCTTTCTTCTATTGCTTGTAGGGAATAGTTCCCAGATATTTATTTATTACACCATGAAAGTAGAGGACTAGTTCCTTATTCATATGTTCAACAAGCCTGTGATTATCATTTTATGATATTCTGTAGAATTTACTTTGCTCTGTTACATAATTACTATGCTTTGGTGGATTGTAAGTAAAAATGATATAAATCAGATGAAATGAACACCTGCTGGAGGCCAGCTAGTAACATAATCTTCAAGGTGACCCAGTGCAATTACTTCGCCTACACGAAGATTTTTAATAGTTCCCGTATTATTAGAAAAGGTGTAAATAATTATATGGTAAATATTGGCTCATCACGAATAACAATGAGCTAATAAACTGCTTCGGTGATTCATCTGTCGTTCAAAGTGCACATATTTCAGGAACAGCTTCAGAAATTTCTATGCTTCAATAGGGCCATTGAACACACAAGTGAGTGTAGGGAAACTTCATCGAATCTTTCAAAAGATTATTTGTTTTTCTTTGAAGAAAAACTTTAAATAAAACTCAATTCTTTTACACTGGGTTCCCAGGAAAATAGAGACTTAGGCGAAAACCTGTATGTTGACACTGTCCAGGTGAGTGCACTCCCAGGGCAGTGAGAGCGAGGGAGGACAAAGGCGGGAGGAGCAGGTAGGAGATGAAACGCAGAGACGCACACTTCCTGGCCAGCCCCTCTTTGCGACAAGAGCAGCTGACCTCTCATCCAGTGGGACATCCTCAAGTGGGTCGCAGGAGCTGCTGTAACTTGGGACGGTCCAGCAGAGGAAGAGACGAGAACGGTTTCCTCTCAGCCCTTCTGTCCCTCTGCTCCCCAGGTGTCTGCGCTGTAGGGTGTGAAGTCCTGCATTTCCCAGCAGCCTCTGTGGAACCATGTGTCCCAGTGGGTCCGGACTCGGCAGGAGCCCCCTGCGTCCTCAGCATCACCTGTTCTGTCTTCAGCGGGATGGTCTGGGGCCGAGGCATAGTGTCAGAGGGAACAGGGCCATGCAGGTGTTCACTGAAGTGTGAGTCCATCACAACCCCCTTTTTATTCTCAAATCTTGTCTACATTTACAATGTCTCCTTCTCTACCAAATAAAAATTTATTTAAGGAAAAGAGCAAGAAAGTTGGTCCCGAACTTTAGGGAACTTTATGATTTTTAAATATGCTTGATTGTTGGTTAAATCTTCAAGACCTTCAGGAGAGGTTTCAGTGGGTTTTACCTTCAGTAAAGGGGCTTCCCTGGTGACACAGTGGTGAAGGACATGTCTGCCAATGCAGGAGATGCAGGTTCAATCCCTGGGTCCAGAAGATCCCCTGGAGAAGGAAATGGCAACCCACTCCAGTGTTCTCGCCTGGAGAATCCCATGGACAGTGGAGCCTAGAGGGCTACAGTAGCAAAGAATCGGACACAACTGAGAGACTAAACAACAACAACCTTTAGTAAAGACACAAAGAATTAGTGGCCAGGAAGGATACTGTTGATGCCAGTAAATGTTCATTCATAGCATCTTTTCTAAAGGGGAATTCCCAATAATTGCCTGCAGGAAGTGGACACAGACAGCCACTTATAAAGGAAGTTACTGTCTGAGCATCTGTCAGGATGGTGGGATGCGAGGCATCGTGGTTTCTCCAATGCATGAACAATGCCTTTCAGAATTTTGCTCTTTTGTGAGAAGTGAATTCCGTATGTATTTTAGAGACTGCTCGTCCTGCTTTATTTAATGTGTTGGTGCTCTAGCTTCATTATCATTTCTTGGATGTGGCTGTGATTAAAGAGTATCTCAAACAAGAAAGAGGAGTCAAAGTGTATGTGAGCATTTTTACAGAAAGAGAGAAGCACAGTCTCACATGGCCAGCGCATACACACTCAATGGATTCTTCGTGACCCCCTGGACTGTAGCCCACCAGGCTCTGCTGTCCATGGAACTCTCCAGGCAAGAATACCAGAGTGGATCGCCATTTCTTTCTCCAGGGAGTTTTCCTGACCGAGGGATTGAACCTGAGTCTCTTGTGTCTCCTGCATTGGCAGACAGGTTCTTTACCAGCTGAGCCACTGGGAAAATCCATTTTTTTTCCTATCCAGAGAAAGGTCTTAACTATGCAGGGCATCTTACCTGACAGCAAGAAGTAAGACAACCGCACTGATGGGTGCAAGTGACGGTGTGGGAGGCTACCGATCCTTAGGACCCACGTCATGTTTGCAAGATCTACATAAGCATTAGAGCAATCCCATTGTTTTTGTTTGCTTTGTATAAATGTCCATTTGTGTATTTTGCATAAGTTCTGTTTCTAAATGGAAAGCTTGTTTCATGTAAAATAAAAGAAACAGAATACAGGGGATTTTGTGTATGCTTAGTGAAGAGGAATTTAAAGTGCAAAGGCTTAAAAAGGATGATAAAAATTACCAGAAGTATCCAGAAGGCTTTGCTCACCCACTTCTTCTTATGTGAGATGGTGGTTTCATTGGAAAAGACCCTGATGCTGGGAAAGATTGAAGGCAGGAGAAGGGGACAACAGAGGATAAGGTGGTTGGATGGCATCACTGACTCGATGGACATCAGTTTGAGCAAGCTCTGGGAGTGTGATGGACAGGGAAGCCTGGTGCTATGCATTTCATGGGGTCACAAAGAGCTGGACACGACCTAGTGACTGAACTGGACTGAAGAGCAGAAAACGAATTAGGAATGATATTTTGCATGTGCATCCCTCATGCACACCATGAAGGTTTGAGGGGCTCTGATAAACAGCGCCCGCTTCTTTGCTTCAATTTAGAACCAGCTGAAAAGGAGGATGGAGAGACAGGTAGGAAACCAGCTGTCACTCACCTGATGGATTAAAGACCACATAACTGTGGTTCATGGGCTCTAGGAGCTTGTTCTTGCTCCTGGGAATGAGGCAAATTTGTTCACCCCATCACAGGGAGAGCTGGAGATCTGAAGGTGTCCCGGGAGTGCCTTTAACTTTGATAAAGTGCAGCAGAAGTCATCTCCCTGTATGACCGCCAACTCTGAGGAGAAGGGACATGCCCACTGGACCATGCACACTCACTTTCTCCTCCCAAGTCCTGGACCAGACAGCCCCTCCTTCCTCGGTTAGGAGTTGGTCCAGGCAGTGAAAATCCGAGGGCATCATTCTGTCCAGATATTCAGCCTCAGGCTTGGACTGCTTCTGGTTGCCATGCAGGGATGGGTAGGGGAAAGTGAGGGTGTTACAGAATGAGAAATGAATCCCTGCCATTGGCATTATTCAAACTTACACAAGTCAATTAAGCATTTTCTAGCAACAACCAAGTCATAAAACAAATAGCTTGTTCTCCCAGCCTCAGGTTTGATTTGAGGTCATGCTTTTTCTGTACCTGGTTTAACATCAAACACTCCCTGGAAGGTGCTGCTTCATCAAGAAATGTAATCCTCTAACTGTTCTCTCCAAGAACACCATGGGACTCTGTGAGCCTTCTCAGAAAATGAATTTAATTGATTCTTAATTAATCCATAGTTCCTCTAGTCAGGAGTAAAACACAATGTGTGAAGATCAAACGTGAGATTTTGTGTGTTTGTTGTTTTATTGCTTTGCCTACTTGAAATAATCCTGTTCCCTGCCTTCTGTGTGAACTTGAATGGATGCCTACACAGTTTTACTCTCTGATAAGGCATAAGGTCTAAAGTCCTCTTTGAGAGTTTGGCATTCAAATGTTTCAGTGATTTTCCTATTTCCAATAAACCCAGTTGCCACTGAAACTTTCTTTGTGACCATTTATTTACTTACTTTGGAGAAGGAAATGGCAACCCACTCCAGTGTTCTTGCCTGGAGAATCCCAGGGACGGGGGAGCCTGGTGGGCCGCTGTCTATGGGATCGCACAGAGTCAGACATGACTGAAGCGACTTAGCAGCAGTAGCAGCAGCATTTACTTACTTTACAAATCAGGAAAAAAGATGATGTACCTCCTTGAGACCCTGGCGAGTCGTTTGAGGTCAAAGTGGGAAGTCCTTACGTCCCATGGCTGAGCAGTTACACTGGTGTTTACTGCTTAAACTTCTACAGACCGGATTTAGTTTGTACTTCCTTCCAGAATGATGGGTGAAGGCGTGCCAGAGTAACTGAACTTTGCTCTTTCTATGTGACTTGGATTCTTGTGTGAGAGTGGGGACCTGTGAGCTCCTAACACACTGTCAGGGCTTCACAGAACCATTCTGGCACCTGCAAGGTTTTCCCTGCACATTTTTCAACCTTTGCATCTGCCGTGGGATTCTCATCTTTAGATCACTTGTTTATTTAGAGAGTTAGATTTTGCTTCCTATGCAATTGCACAGGGCAGTTGTTTGTTTGCCTGCAAACTTTCATTATGCAAGAATAAAGTTAGAATCAGTCACCATGAAAACTGCCTCTTCAAATGGAAATGGAGCACACTTGTGCTGAACATGGTTAACTAAATTTCAGTTCTGCGATGGCTCAATTATATTTATATAGCTAATCTTATGGGGCAAGTCTAAAAAGCAAATTATTTGACTTAAGTTATTAATAATAATTTGACTCGCATTAGTTACTTTCTTAACAAGTGACTTTCCTGGCCAAGCACCCAGTACAACTGGTCTACCTATCTGAAGACAGCAAAAGGCCATACAAATTAAAGTTGTCCCAGATGGTCACATAATGGCAGCATGGTTTCCTTAGTTCCAGACTCCATGCTCTTCACACCTCAAATACCAATAATCTCGAACTGTGGTGTTGGAGAGGACACTTGAAGGTCCTGTGGATTGCAAGGAGATCAAACCAGTCAATCCTAAAGGAAATCAACCTTGAATATTCATTGGAAGAACTAATGCTGAAGTTGAAGCTCCAATCCTTTAGCCACTGATGTGAAGAACCAACTCATTGGAAAAGACCCTGGTCCTGGGGAAGATTGAAGGGAGGAGGAGAAGAGGGTGGCAGAGGATGAGATGGTTAGATAGCATCACTGGCTCAATGAACATGAGTTTGAGAAAACTCTGGGAGATAGTGAAGGATGGGGAAGACTGGCGTGTTACAGGCTTGGAGTTGCAAGGAGCTGGACATGACTTAACGACTGAACAACTTTAATTTGGACCTTCTGGTCTTTATATTATTTTTCAATAAATGATGCATGGACTCCCAAAAAATATTTTTATCCCTTTTCTGTTTGTTTGTTAAAATTTCATATAACTATTGCCAGATCTTAAGTTCTCAAGCAGCATGAACACAATTATGTTTTGAAATTACTAGAAAAAAAAAATAGGACCTGGCATGCCACCATTTCCCTAGCCAAGATCCTCGGGCTGGACAGTGTAATTTCTCTCCATCATGGAATTCTTTAGAAACTGCTCTGACAGTTCACCAAGCTAAGCATTCTATCATCATTTTTTGCTCTTATTATTTATGATAGTAAATTATATAAATGCTTGCTTTTTTTTTTCCACAATGGATGCCTCAAATAGCCTCTGTGGCATAGCCACTCAGCCTTTCAAATGCTTTATTAATTTAAACTGGCGAGATTATTCCAAGATCTCTGTTAAATAAATAAAAGGAGAAAGGCTCTGAGATCTCCATTAAAAAAAAAAAGAAGAAGAAGAAGAAGGTCTTATTTAAAACATGATGTCCTAAATTGTTTTTCTCATTTTATTTTTTATCTTACCATAGCTGGGATGGAAAAAATGCACACCCAGGAAGGGGACTACTTCTTATGTTTGAAAGAGTATCTCTATTTTTCCCCCCATATTTATGTGTCATTTGTTCCTTTTTTTCAATATATGGAAAAATAAATTCAAATGTTTATCTTGTTCACATTCTTTGAAACAGGGGCCTCAGGCAGCCTTCATGTCTGGACTTGTGAATTGGCTTAGAAAGGTAAACCTTAATTTCATCTGACTTTGCAGTAACTATTCAGTGCTTGGTATTTACCTCTTAGGAACTGGCAAGCAAGTAGCTCAAGTCTTCAGGAGTCAGAGCAGTGGGTGGCCATGAATATGCGAAAACCCCTAAGATATTGGCGAAGGCTGTGACAAACACTGGCAAAGTCTTCACTGTACATAGGTGATATCCTTCGGCAGTATGGAGGGACCTGAGTGTTGAGAAGTTACTCCTCTGGGAGCACGGTGATCATCTCCATAAATCCCTGTATTCTTTGAGACTAAAGAAAACCATCTCTTGTGATGGTGTCTCTCCAGGCCTTTGTGTCAATCACATTGCCTCAAGATCCTTGACAAAAATTTAGGCTTTAAGGACCTAGGATGGCTTATGAAGATCTATTTTTAAGATATGTCTACTGTTGTGAAAATAGAACTGCATTTGGAAGCAAATTATTGCATCAAGAAGTGAATGGTTTAAATAAATGTTTTTACTGAATTGACATGCAGTTGAGAATGGTGTCATTTATAGAGCATAGCATCACAATTGGCTGCTTCCTGGAAGAGTGTTAACTGTCTCAGAAAACATCAAGATGGCAGGACAAGAAAGCAAGCATATTTATGGAAAACAAAAAGGGTGCCAGGTTTACCAGGGTTTTGAACAACCAGTAAATGTTGCTGTTTAACTGAAAATTTGATCATCGGAGGTTAACCTGGTTGATTTTCCAAACTGTCCGCTTTCATATTCTTCCCCTTCAAATACCTTGTCAGTTATTGCCCACCAATTGTGCTCGTTTCAGAGCCAACGGCAGGTAATGAGATGCTGATTGGGGATTCTAGAATTCACTTGCTGATGATTATGTGTTATTTTAACAGGAGAATGACAATAATTTCCTGTAATGCCACTTGTTAAGGTAATTATGCTATAATTGCCTTATCAAGGTGTCATAGAGGAGAGGGGAGAAATTCCAAGATTTCACAGCTGCTGTCTCGTTCCTTTAAGGGTTCTCTTGAAAATGCATTGTCAGCCATTGGGATAAATCACTTCCCATTGTTTTAAACCTGGACATTGTTGTCCCAACTAGGTTATGTGACCTTAAAATGAGATTTTTCAAGAGTTGGTGTCTTAATCTAAAAGTTATGCTGTAAATTAAATGCACAGAACTGCAGATACACTGAAATGTGTTTCAATTGTAATGAAATCTGAAGAGTTCACTTGTAGAAAATATGGATTTAAGAAATCAGTTAAATATGAATAAGTATAATAGCATACTTTAAGGGCATGTGTTTCTAAAATGTGTGAGCCAAACACGTGTGTTAGGCAGTTAATGGTCAATTAAGGGTGCTGTCCACAGTACTGAAAACAAAGTGGCAGTCTCTTTGTTTGACTTTATAGTATCACTGCTGCTACTAAGTCGCTTCAGTCGTGTCCGACTCTGTTCAACCCCATAGACAGCAGCCCACCAGGCTCCCCCGTCCCTGGGATTCTCCAGGCAAGAACACTGGAATGGGTTGCCATTTCACAGTGAAGATTAATTGTTCATTTAAGGAAGCCCTTATCTCCTTATTGTAGTTATCAATAACATGAAAATTTTTGGTGAATATGGGACCCTGTTCTAAAATATTAAGCAAAATGCTCCTAAGTTGAGGAAACTCAAATGTTTTCTCTGCACACACGAAGCTTGCATTCTGTTTGGAGTAGGAGACAAAAGAAAGATAAACAAGTAAAAAGACAGGATGGTTGATGGTAGTGAGCAGTAACAGTGAAGAATAAGGCAGAGAGTAAACCAAGCATCCGAGAGGGAAATTTGGCATTTTCCAGGCAGAGGCAGGAAGATAAGGCAACTCTGGGGTCCAGACTGGAGTTGAAGAATTAGCTGTGTGACTCCAGGTGGGAAGTTATAACTGAACATACAGAGATCCTGATGCATCCTGATACAGGTTGTGTATTTGAGAAATGCCAGCTGACTGTGGATGGACTGGGGGGAGGGGCAAGAGAAGTTGCAGATGAGTTCAGACAGGAGGAAGGGCCAGATGATAGAGGGTCTGTCCCATATCTTGGTGGGCTTTTACTCTGAGAGGGGTGCAGATCCGTGGGGGCTTTGTGTGGACACGATGGACTCCATAGCCTTAAAAGTGGTCTGGCTGCTAAATAGAGAGCAGACTGTGGGGGCAGAAGTGAGGGTTCCAGCTGATGGATTTGAAATAAGAATTCAGGCTGGTGAAAGGATGGTGGTGGCTTGGACCCTGGATGTGTAATGAGAAAGGGCGGGAAGTGGTCTGCTGGACCGCTGATGGACTCAGTGTGGGGGAAGTCAGGGTTTCCCCATCTGCTCATCTAGGAAAACAGAACCACTGGGATCTGCATGGAGGGGATGCCAGGAGGGCTGGCTTGGAGGGAAAGATCAGGAACTCGGTGCAGACGTGTTTCATTTGAGTTACTGAGTCCCCAAATGAGCATTAAGGCGGCTGTGTATATGACTCTGGCATTCAGGGAGCGCTGGGAGGAATTCCTGTGGTCTTGTTTTAGCAGGGATATTTTAAATCTTGTGTATACTAATAGAGATGATTCAATAGAGAAGAATGGTGTGGAAGAAAGAAGGGCTGAAAGATGGAGCAAAACAGACAGGACCAGTGACATACTTGTTTCATAGAAGTGTTCCTCTTCCTATTTTCGATTTAATTTTTTAATTGAAATATAGCTGATTTATAAGATTGTGCCAATCTCTTCCATACAACAAAGTGACTCAGTTATACACATATAGACCTTTTAAAAAATATTCTTTTCCATTATGGTTTATCACAGGATGTTGAATACTGTTTTCTATGCTGTACCGTAGGACCTTGTTGTTTATTGTGTTTGTGTGTTAGTTATTCAATCACGTCTGACTCTTTGCAAGCCCAGGGACTGTAGCCCGCCAGGCTCCTCCATCCACAGCATTCAAGGATGGACAAACAACAAGGTGTTCCTCGTCTCTAACGTAGAGTGAAGCAGAGTGCAGACAGGTGGGGGGCAGGACAGAGCATGTTTGCCTTGTGCACGTTTGTGGGGTAGAATCTTGAAAAAATACCCAACATATGTTTCCTCCTACACACATTTTAAATCCTGTATCTTCTCCTCTATTAATTCTCCATTAGAAATGTAAGTTTTCCTGCCTCCGGAAAGAGAACGCAACCAATCTTAACCTCTCAATTTCTGAGCTCCTAATTAGACATTAAAAAAAAAAAAAAACCACGAAAGCTGAACAATCATTTGAAAGTGAAAGCACTTTTGATTCCTAAGAGCCAGCCTCCTTTGAGAAGGAATTTTTAATTTTCAAATTAAAAATAGCTTAACTAAGAGTACCAGTAGTAAAACCATAAACTCTGTGTGGATTCTGGGTGTGGTATTCTGGTTGTGGAGTCTCCCCAGAGTTGAGGAGAATCTGAGCAACAGGAAAGGTTGTCTCCCTCCAGTTCAAAGTGACATCGGTTTGGTCCTCAGGCAGAAGGGAGACCCTAGGGTACAGATGAACTTAGATGCTTCCAGGGTTCTGGGGTGGAAGCCATGCTCAAGGGGGTGGTGCCTGACAGATTAAGGTCTCTAAACAGAGAAGCCTCCTGCAGGACCTATCTTTCAGTTCCAATAGGTCATTTCCAAGATCAGTCCCCAATTTTTTTCATTTCCCAAGTTTTCAAAATGCCACCGTTCCTCTGTATCCTTCACCTTTCCCAAGGTGATCTTCCTGAGACACCTGTTTGATGCTTTTGCCCTCCTGGCACACCCAAGTCATCCCTCTGGATGAGTGGGGGTTTTCCAGACCAGTGGTGGCCACCAGGTCCTCCCCAGCTGATGGTGAGAATGAAGCCTGTGCAAGACCAGACTACTGAGTGATTAAAGCCCAGCCACATCTCCAGATGACACCTACTTGGTGGAGAATTTGGGAGAGAAAAGGAGGAAATGGCCAATTTGACTCTCAGATTCTTTCAGTCAGGCTTTCCCTCTGTGGATTCATTCACCAAATGCGGAACAGCATTCATACATCTTAAAATGAAAACACTCTCCAGAACATTTTGTTTTGATGCGGTACAATTTTAAACATCAGAAATGAAGAGAAGAGAGGCAGAGGACTAAAGAAGGTGTTTTATAATTCACTTGAATATTTTCCACAATTAGAGATTGCCAATGTAATGGTTATGAAGACACAAAAGTGCTTGATTGCTGCACAATTTCCCAGTGAATGAGAGAAAATTAATTTATCAGCACTGCATTTAGTAATAAATATTTAATGACATATTCTTTTTTAACATGTTTAAACTACGTGCTTTTCTTGTCACTTCCATAACATTTACCAGTGCTTTCTGCATCATGCTTTGAGCTGGTGGTCCTTTTATCTACCTATGATCTGACTTAAGAAAGATGTTTCTATTGATACCAGCACCTAGGTTTTCAGAATTGGTGAGCTTGAATCTTGCATTATTTTTTACTTTTTTTTTTTAAACATTCTGAGGTACAATTTAAATAACAGGGTAGAAAATTATATAATATCTGTTTCAAACCCCAGTATCTTCTTTCATTATCCTGCCAAATATTTTTAGAGGTTTCTTTTAATCCTCTCAAACATTTTATGAATGTGTGGTATTTTAGAGTTTCATTTTTGGGAAAGTTTCTCTTTTTCCATGTGAAAAGAAACTGTGACATGAGTGGGTGGGGCTATTTTCTCTAACATGAATAATACCTTAGAAATAGTCATTTGAAACAAGATTCTAATTTATGTTCTCTGAATTTCTGCCATAGCATTGGTTCAGGTGAGTTTTTTTATATCCTGCAAAATAATGTTCCTAGGACATGTTGGCTGGCTGATGGTTTTCAAATGCCCACATTTCGTTAAATCTATGGTGCCATAAATTGAAAGGTACACCATCACTGTATGTGACATTTAGAAAGAGAAAATGTTTCTAATTAAACTGTCACCCAGAATTCCTAATTAACGTACCAGAGAAGCTTTTTAATATTTATTTAAAAATATGTTCACCCTACATCTCTTTCATGCATAAAACAGAATGTGTGTGTGTGTGTGTGTGTGTGTGTGTGTGTGTGTGTATGTGTGCGCTCAGTCATGACTGACTCTTTGCTGCCCCATAGAATATAACCTACCAGGCTCCTCTGCCAATGAGATTTTCCAGGCAAGAATATTCAAGTGGGTTGCCATTTCCTACTCCAGGGGATCTTCCCAACCTAGGGATCGAACCCACGTCTCTCGCATCTCCTGCGTTGGCTGGCAGATTCTTTACCACTAGCACCACCTGGGAAGCCCAAAACAGAGTATAAATTAACTGAATTGGTATTCTTGAAATTTCTCTCCTGTTCTGGGGTATCTGAATACATTTTTCTCTGAGGTGTTAAGTCCACATACTTCCTGAGAGCTTGGCAGTTTTCTCTGTGACATTTAAGCATACACAATCCAGCACTTTGTGTGCTCTGTTGTTGCCTAAACCATTGGCATCCAGTCTGTCTGTTTTGAAGAATATGCCGAGGTAATGGTGACTATGTTATGACTAAGAATCATAGCAGCTAAGACGTATTCATATTTCAGTTGTGATAACATGTGGGAGTGAGGGTCAGGCAGAGAGAGAAAGTCTGTATACACAGAAGGAAGGCAAGTATGCATATATGTATATATGTGCATGAGTATATGTTTATCTCTTTATAACTACACCTGCAAGCTCTGGGAAGCCTGGCATGCTGCAGTCTATGGGGCTGCAAGGAGCTGGACACAACTGAGCAACTGAACAGCAACAATCACAATATCTCTGCTATAGAATCTGTCTCTCTATTGGAGAATATACCTGTTCATGTGTTCATAAGCAGAACAACAGCTGAACATTCTGTGCAATGTTAATATAAACGACCATTCCTCAGCCATGGTACACACAACGAGGTTAAACTTCAAACACAAAATTTTCCACTCAGTATTAGCCCTGATTGTTGCCCAATCATTTAATGAATTTTCCATTCTCTCTTTCATTTCTCATACTTGCTGACAAGATAGTAAAGATAAAAAATTAGAGCTCTGAGCAATGAATGGCTATTGGTGGTCCAAATGGATAAGCCAGAGATTCCTTCAACTCTAGTCTCAACACTATCAGCATCTCAGCTTCTACTTTTGATTAGTAGGTACAAAGACTGGATGGATGTGTATGTTTTAACATACACAGACAAAAAAGAGAAGAACTAAAGTAAACAAATACTTTCACAAACTTAGCAACTTAAATTGGTTATACCAAGGAAGAAGCTGTATGGGCAAATGGTGAAGCTGGTATTTGGTGAACTGATCCTTATCAAACATGCTGAACCTTTTTAAAATTAGAAAACTTGTAATCAGGAGGCTGAAAGCTAATAATTAAAAGAAAAAGCACTAGCAATATCATGTAGCATATCTGTTTCATCTTGTTTGCTCAAGTGAGCTTGATATAAAAATAATACTTGCAGGTGGTAATTTTTCCTTCAGAATAAGCAATTTTAAGGCTTGATGAAGTAAGGGCAGTGAGAGAAATCTGTGGTTGTGTGAAAACAGACCAGATCCTCAAGGTTTTTCTAACCATATTTTGTGTTTATTTGGTTTATTAATTTTACATTTCGGTTGAAGAGTTTATCCTTGATGCTCAGCATATTAGAAATGTTCGACCAGATTCTTCTTAGAGACAAGTTATTTCTGATATCTTCTCAGGATTGCCATGGCGATAGGATGGTAATGATTGTGTGTAAGTTTGGGGAGACACACCACAGGTTTTTCTCATCGGTATAGGCAGTTGCCTACTTAGGGGCTCTGGTCACTACCTGAACTATTTTTTCTTTAATTTTTAGTTGGAGGTTAATAGTTTTACAGTGTTTTATTGGTGTCTGCCACACATCAACATGTATCAGCCATAGGGATACATATGTCCTGCGCCTCATGAACCTCCCTCCCGTCTCTCACCCCATCCCAACCCTCTAGGTTGTCAGAGTACTGGGCTGGGCTCCCTGCATCACACAGCAAATTCCCACTGGCTATCTAATTTTGCATATGGTAATATATTCATATTACCATGTACATGTTATGATTATATTACCATGCTACTCTCAATTCATCCCACCCTCTCCTAACCCCACTGTGTCCGCAAGTCTGTTCTCTAGGCTATTGTGTTTTTTTTCCAATCATTTTAGTTTACAATTATATCAGAAAAGATGTTTCCTACTGTCTTAGTCAACTTGGCTGATATGATGAGTTACTGTGGACCAAGTGGCTTAACAATAGATGGGTATTTCTCACGGCCTTGGGGGATGGACACCCAAGATGAAGGCACCTGAGATCCAGGGTTTGGTGAAGACAGAAGCACTTCATGGTCTGCGGTTGCTAAATAGGAGTGGAAATCATGCTGCCATCATTTGCGCTCGGTCAGCACCAAGACTGCCAAAGCAGAAATGTGCTTGTTGAAACTGACATCCAAGGAAGCCCCATGTCGATGGTGACCGCTCCTTCTCCCAGGCTCCCTGAGAGGTTTCCAACAGGGAGGGACCCTGGAAAGCCTCAGTGCTATGCTACGTTACATTCCACTGCACAAAACAAATTGTGTATATAGGATCTGCCAGTCGGATGAGATCTTCCCAGAAAATTGTCCTTGAGTACACTCTTCCATCTCTTCTCCATTATATTTATTGAATTCAGCTGCATCCGTGTAGCTTCCCATCTGCCAGTCTTTATTAATATTCACAGAGCCTCTGTGTGCACGTGCATGCATGCTCAGTCATAGCCAACTCTTTTGACCCCATGGGCTGTAGCTCTCTAGGCTCCTCTGTCCATGGAATTTTCCAGAATACTGGAGTGGGCTGCCATTTCCTTCTCCAGGGGGTCTTCCTGACCCAGGGGCTGAGCCCAGGTCTCCCGCATTTCCTGCATTGGCAGGTGGGAGCCCCTGGGGAAGCCACACATGTCCTCTCTGTTAAACACCTTGCTTTACATGGGTGAGAGAAGATTAAGACAACAGTTGCTGACAAGTAACTCTTCAGAGGCTCTTGTATGTTTTAAATGAAAACTACGAAACAATTTACATTTTCTTTTTTTCTCTTGACAGCTAAGAAGTTGATGTCAATTATTAATACTCTGAAGAAACAATTTTATTGTAGCTTCCAGGTACAATTACTTTCAGTTTTCCTTATCTGATTTCTGATTTTTTTCTTAAATTTTAATTTTAATTATTTGTATATAATATTTCATCCTAAGACATAGGATGTTTTGAGGGCAGGGAGGGTATGAATTCCAACTTAGCAAGTATTTATCATTTTATCTGATGATAGAACTGTAAGGAAATTAGTGATTTTGGACAATTCCTTTCTGATCTAAGTAACAATTTTCTAACTCAGGAGAATGTTGGCCAATTTTTAGCCCTGAGGCTTCTTGGAGAACAACTTTGATGGAAACAGGCAGTGACTGTGGACGTCAAACATGAAACCTTGTTCTCTTCAGTGACTTTCTAAATACACACTTTGCTGGGCTTGGATTTCAATCAAATGCTGTCAAATAAATGAATCTTCATAAGCAAACTTCGTGTCTTTATTTGTCATATGGAGTTCCAGCTACTACAAAAATACTAGTCTTTGAAATAACAGAGTTTTAACTTGTAGTTTTTATTTTATTTTTTTAAGGGCATGCTGGCACTTATGTTCAAAGATTTCTATTAAATAAATGCATTTGGAAGATGTTGCAAGGTGTGTATTTATACAATAACCTAAATAAAGGGAAAACCATCAAGGGTACAAAAACTAAAAAGTTGGGCTACACATGAGCCATCAGGCCCTTCAGATTTACTACTGTTAAGAATAATTTTTATTGTAATTCCATCTTCATTTTTAATGATTTTAATTATTATCCACATAACTACAAGAGCAAAGGCATGGGGCCACATTTATAAGAGAGAAGTGAAAGTAACCCCACTCTTCTATTCTTGTTTTAGTCCCAGATGCATTTTACTCTAAAAACCATAAATAGCTTTATTTCTCGTTAATGGAGTAATTTATATAGTACCTAGTATCTTCATTGACAGCACTTTTATCCTGTAGCAAATGCGCAGCATTTAGCAAATCAATTATGTGAGTTATGAAGAGTGGCCCCGGCCCCATCGTCACTCCATTCTTCTCAATAACAAAGGAGAAAACACATTAAAAACTAGCATTGATGGGTTGTTGTGAGACTCGGTCAATGCACTCTCCCAGAGTTGAAATTAAAAGGCAGTTAGGAGAAAATTGTTTTCTCTGGTCATCAGTCACAATGTGAAAGGCCTTTTTCACCATGATTAATTAAAAGCCAAAAAAAGAGCATGAGACGGGATGAACTTTAATAAAGTATCAGGCTGGTTTGCAGTACCATCATGAGTTAATGGACAGTGGTTTGCCTTGACTAAGTGTTATAGCTCCAGTCCATAATTTCATCTTGAAAATGGGCAAGGGAGTGAATCTTCCTCTTCGTAATTGAGTATTGATTTGAAAATAAATGGCAGTGAAACTCCCACTGAACTGTCAGGATATATTCTAGACAGCACTGACAATAAATGATTTCTGGTTCTTGGGAAAGCTATGGATCAGCTTGATGCTTAAACACATGGAAGACCAGTGCAATCTGCCTTCCGTTTCATCAAGTTTCCGAGGTCAATAGATGGCGCAGCTTGGGACCTGGCGCTCACGTGCCCTGGCCCCGGCTCTATTCCAGTTAGGAGCCTGCTTTGTAAAACGCTTCCTTGGATCTGGAAAGTAATTTTAAAACAGCAGGTGCAACATTTGACTCCTCTTCCAAATAATAGCTTCGTTCTAAATACTGCACTCAGGGAATACTTTTCAATGGGAGGGACTTAAAATGTCATTATAAATGTTTCGACGAGGCTCAATAGATTTCCTTTACAAGTGGTAAGTGGTATAATTGGTGTGATCTAACCAGGCACAAAAATTACATCCTGTGGTTTAGTCTCCTGTGTTTAAGGATTTCTCAGTGTCTTCAATAGGATGCTATGGACAGCAGTGAAAGGTGAAAAAAATGTGGAAGGAGATTGAGAAAGATAGGATGAGATTCTAAAACAAGATTGCCCTTTACAAAATGCCATTTGATGGATAAATGCTTGGGCTAATACATCAGTGCTCATTCTAAGAGTTTGGAGCGATGATCTTTGTTTTCTTGATATTAAAGACCTTTTAAGACTTTTAAAACCACATTTCACTCATTTGCATGACATTCCTGAAGTGATATCTACCATGTTCACATTAGCGGTTTTCTGTTAAACCAAAGAGGACAAAACAGTGTTGCAGGAAAGATGTCTTTGTGTAGCTTTCTCTTTGATCAATCACCAAGCTGTTCTTAGCCCAAAGTTTCTTTGTTAATTACATGGGATGTCTATCCAGTATGCCTTCTGATGGTTGAGGAAGAAAAAGGGCTTTGTCAGGTGCTTTTCTTTGTTAAGATGGAAAACATTTTATATTTATTTGACTTCAGAGAAGCTCTTTGGGAAGAGCAATAGTTTTTGGACTCTCAGGGCTATGAAAGAGCATTTGAGACACATAGAAACACAGAAAAGCCCCAGTCTGGGTCCTATATCCCCACACTCTGCTCCCCCATCTGTATATAGACTTCACTAGACAATAGTCATGTCCAGTTAGCACCAACTAAAACAATTAAAGAGAACTTTTTAAGAATGTGGACAAGTTGTAGACACTGAAAAGACTCAATGTAGCATAAATTTTTTGTTTGTTTTTTGGTTTTGTTTATTTTTATTATATATATGCTTCCGTGGTGGCTCAGAGGTTAAAGCGTCTGCCTCTAATACGGGAGACCTGGGTTCGATCCCTGGGTCAGGAAGATATTTGGCCACACCTCACAGCTTCCAGGATCTTAGTTCCCCAATCAGGGATTGAACCTGGCCCTTAGCACTGAAAATGCCAAGTCCTAACCACTGGATCACCGGGGAATTCAATGCTCAGTTTAGTTTCCCGACACTCCCCTCTGCAATAGCCTGGTGCAGATGAGGGCTGCAAGGTCCCCAGGAGTGTGGGCCTCGCCTAGATGTGTTCCTATGGGATAGAACGAGATCTGTGGGCTTTTAAACTATGTCAAAGATCATGAGTAATTTTACATACCAGAAGTGTATCTGCAAAGGTATGTTTAATCCATAGATGAAAAAGCACATTTTTATTGTAAAATTGGAGTTGAATATCTACAGAAGTATAGTGAGGAACTTATGCAAGTGACAATAATTATCCTACAGTTTATTTATGGCATATTTGGATTATCATGGGTACACTTTTTCAACACTTCTGAATGTTGCACATATTAATATATTCAAGACTCTAGTTTTTAAGAGGGCAGCCCTCAAAATTAGTATAATATTTTTTCCTTTTGAACTTTTTATTTTATATTGGGGTACAGACAATTCACAATGCTGTGATAGTTTCAGGTGAAAGCAAAGGGACTCAGCCACACATATACATGTGTCCATTCTCCCCCCAAACCCCCTCCCAGCTATAACATTTAGCAGAGTTCCATGTGCTGTACAGTAGGTTCTTGTTGGTTATCCAAAAAATAGTATGCATTTTAATGAGGATGAACTATGAATTATTTTTGTATTTTTCTCTGGAGGAGGAAACGGCAACCCACTCCAGCATTCTTGCCAGGATAATTCCATGGACAGAGGAGCCTTGAGGTCGCAAGAGCTGACACAACTGAAGTGACTGAGCATGCATGACTTTCGTATTTGCAATGACAACAACATTTATTTATTTGTTTATCTCAGTGTCTATTAGCAGTTTCATGAGGACACAGACATGTTCATTCATTTCCGCGTTGCCTATGTTTACATGCCACAAAGGCAGAGTTGAGTCACTGTGACTGAACTCTACGAACTACAAAGCCTAACGTATTTACTACCTAGCCTTTTTATAGGAAAAGTTTGTTGACCCCAGATCTAGAGGAAAGGGAAGCTTTATGAGAAAACAGTGAATAGAGCTAAAGATCTGGATATGCTCCATACTTTTATTGCAAATTTTTAAATTCACTACTTGATAAAAGTCTTTTGTTCACAAGGATCTCCCCACTGTTTAACTCAATTAAAAACTCTTGCCATTGGTTTTGTCACAGAAGAGAATTGAGGGAGACAGTAGCAGAGTCTAGGTTGAAATGGAGAACACCTCCCTCAGTCCAGTTAAAACACCTATCCTGCAGTCAGAGAGGATTAGATGAGCTCTGCTCCCCCACCCAAGGGTGTTTTTTCCACACTGGACAACAATCTTCAGAGTCAAACAGAGGAAACCACAGCTAGAAAGTGTCCACAGGAAACAGGAAGTTCTTGCCCTTCCTAAGTCTTCACAGAACACTGTAAGGTCCTTACTATTATTATCTCCTGGATGTCAAGGAGGAAGGGCTTCCCCGATGCCTGGCTCAGGGGGTAAAGAATCTGCCTGCAATGCAGATGCTGGGGACGTGGGTTTGATCCCTGGGTCAGGAAGATATCCTAGAGGGGGAAATGGCAACTCACTCCAGTATTCTCTCCTTGAGAATCCCATGGACAGAGGAGGCTAGCAGGCTATGGTCCATGGGGGCAGAAGAGCCAGACACGACTGAGCACGCGCCCTATGCTTGCCAAGGAGGAAACTGACTCTCAGGGTCCCACAGCCCATGTGAAGTAGAAAAAAGGTTGACACCTCCTCCTAGAGTCCCAGCTGAACTCTCAACACTTCAGGCAGACTGTGGAATTGTAAGTCATGCACAGGTGAAGGCCTTTGTAGTCAGGTTTCCAAACTCAGGGCCTGTGTTTGCATTTGCAGTTTCCCTGGTGGCTCAGAGGTTAAAGCGTCTGCCTCCAATGTGGGAGACCCAGGTTTGATCCCTGGGTCGGGAAGATCCCCAGAGAAGGAAATGGCAATCCACTCCACTATTCTTGCCTGGAGAATCCCATGGACGGAGAAGCCTAGTAGGTTACAGTCCACGGGGTCACAAAGAGTCAGACACGACTGAGTGACTTCACCTTACCTTACTTTCCTCTATCTCTGGTTCTTCACTTTTCCCTTGTTAATTTTTTTTCAAAGTAAAAGCAGGCTGAGTAAAGAACCCTCTAGTTACCTACTTGCCTTCAGAAGAAGCACAAGTTTACCAGGAAAATAGATGTGCCCGTGAACACATCCACACCCCCCATCTCTTCCTGGTAGATAGACGGTTACCTGTACTCGCATAAGTCACATAGCAGTCAAGGGAGGCATCCCAAACTGCACGTGTGACTTCTGTTGACTTCTGTAAAACTCTGAACAGTAAATGAATTCTAGCATGCAGTTACCTTAGCTTATAGTCAGTATTTTTTCACTTTATTTCATATTTTTATGACTATAAATCTGAAAAAAAATGTTCTATCTGGTAAAGGATAATCATAACTGACTGAGTATCTTTCTATTACTCCCCAAACTCCTAAACTCAGGAAATACCTCATTAGATTCATTTATGTTACTTCTCTATCATTCAGTTAGATTCAATGCTTAATATTTACTATTTACTGTAAAAATCTCTTCATGGAAACCTTGGTAGGTTTTAAAAGCATTTAACACATTTCCTCTCCTCTTCAGGATAAATTCACCCATGTTTAAAAATTGCCTCTGGTTTGTTCTAACTCCTGGATAGATGAACGTTTGGGGCATGTGTCCTTGTATTTAGATCAGAAAAAGCAAGTGGAGAGAGTGAGTCTCTTTACCAAGAAGGAACTCCCCCCATACTGCCCACATTTCAAGGAGCCAATAGCTCTTTTGGGAAACTTCTTATTTTTTCCAAGCTGCTTTTATGTTTTCTTTTAGTGACTTTTCCACAGATAAACATGTTGAGCAGTGGGGACATCAAGAAACTTAATCTCCTAAAACAAATCCTTCAAGGATGGGCCCATGGGGAGTCCTGGAAGAAACTGCTTTCAGCACAGGAAAATGAACCCATAGGCTGGGAAACACCCCAATGGCCTTTCCAGAGTTCACTTCAGACTGATTATAATCTTGGCTGCAACTGGCATGGTAGCTTTTTTTTTTTTTTTTTTTTGATGTGGACCACTTTTAAAGTCTTTATTGAATTTTTTACAATAATGTTAATGTTTGGATTTTTGGTTTGGGGCTGCTGTTTTTTTTTGTTTTTTGTTTTTTGCTGAAAGGCATGTAGAATCTTAGCTCCCTGACCAGGAATCAAACATGTATCCCCTGTATTGGAAGGTGAAGTTTTAATCACTGGACCACAAAAGAAGTCCCTGGGTGTAGTTTTTGTCTGCTTTCTCTGTCCTGTGTTCATGACTGAGATCCACTGTCATATGTTTAAGAAAAGAACTCAACCAGGGTAAACCCAGTTGTAATTTTTTAAGGTTATTAATATTTTTCTGTCTTATTTAAAAGGTTATCATTATTTTCTTTCTTTTGGGGGCAGGGCTATGCAGCATGTGGGACCTTAATTCCTTGGCCAGAGATCAAACCTGCACCCATTTCAGTAGAAGCACAGCCTCTTAACCACTGGACCACCAGCGAAGTCCCTACCCTCTCATCTTTATTGGTCAATTCATAGAAAAGCAGAAGAGGAAACGGGGAGATTACACCTTCTTAGGGTTCTAGAAGCTTTTTCAGATTTCAAAATTGCTTCCCCTGTCCTGTGTTCATGACTGAGATCCACTGTGGATCATCTCAGTGTCTCCATTGTCATATGTTGAACAAGTATTGGGCTTCCCTGTTGGCTCAGATGATAAAGAATCCTCCTGCAATGACAGGATACCCCTGTTTGATCCCTGGGTCAGGAAGAGCCTCAGGAGGAGGGCACGGCAACCGACTCAAATATTCTTGCCTGGAGAATCCCATGGACAGAGGAGCCTGGCAGGCTACAGTCCCTGGGGGTCACAAAGAGGCAGACACGACTGAGTGACTAACACTTTCACGTTCATTGAGGTTTATGCACTTAATACACTCTGATAATCTCCTGCTTTACTAACCAAATCATACAGTGGGACAAAAGCCGAGCTGTGGTTTCACCTGAGAAAGTCATGGCCTCGCCCATCAGTTACAGACCGTGTGGTGTTTCATGTAAGGCGGTACCTTGTATGGATTTCTAGTGCAGCCCTGATGTCCATGATGCTAAACTTCCCTTCTTTGTAACTGTGTTTGGGTCTCACCTGAGCTGTGTGTGTTAGGGACAGTCAGTATTTTAATCCCATTTTTTGCACAGGGAGGACTGAGATTCAGAATGAAATGACCCCCTGTGGATCATGCACACGTAAATGATGAGTCTGGGATTGCCTCTGGCCTCCTGCCTCCAAGGGTAACATGGGCTCCACTGATATTTAAAGGCTGTGACACTGTTGTGAACTTTGCAGCAATTCTGGGTCTGCCTTCATCTCGATGCAGTTCTGATAATGCTCCTGGGAAACTGCAGGCAGGGCCTGGATGGCAGTTTTCTGCTGAGGCCATGTCTCTCCACACTGGCAGCCCATTTAGGGCGTTGGTACTTATGCAAAGATAATAGAGAACTGCAATTACCTGTTCATCTGTTCTCCAGCTGGACTGTCAATCACAGAGAGGCAGTGCTTTAAAAGTCTTGTCAATCAGAGAGTTTCTCCCACATAAAGGTCTGCCTCTCTCCTCCTCCGACACCACTTCCTATAAGCCTCTTAAATAAAATGCTTAATTCAGGTGGTTTCCCTGCTCCGTCTCTACCTTCACTCCCAAATTATATTGACCCCCAGTTTTAGAAAGTAGAAATGGTATGACTTATCCATCCATTAGACATGCAGCTGGAAACAGAAAAGTGTTGCTGAACCAGGGACCGTTCCGCATTCAGGGTCCCTGGTAATGAAGCTGCTCCTCCCGCAGGCCTCTTCTCCAAACAAGCAAATCTTATTCCTCCTCTGGCTTCTCATGGAAGCTCAATTCACCTCCATGCATATCTAGTTTCTTTTCCTCTGCAATTTGTCTCGGTTTTGTGATTAGTGGCAAAAACCTTTCCGCTTCGCACACTGCTTTCTGCTTAGCAAAACAGAACTTGTGCTATGTAGCCGGGGCTTAAGGTCAATGGTTAAATTGTTCCTGCTCCAGAAGACACGTTTTCATGGGCTGAATCTCAAGCATCCGATTAGCATCATTTGTACCTGTAATAAATGTCCAGGTGGAACAGGGAAGAGAGTCAGGGGAAAATGCTGAAATTCTCTGTTCTCTGCCTAGAATGCACTGCTGTCAATTATCTCATTTTCATTTCTTTGAAGACTTTTATTAGCAAAAATGATAGAATAGTTTTTGGTCTTAGGACTAGAAGGAAGCCTGCACATCAGCTCGTTGGGCAGTGGTGGCACCTGTTTGCAAGTCAGGGGGACCCAATGTCAGAGCCAGGGTCTCTCCAGAGAAAGTTCCCAGGACCTCAGCCTCCTCGTTCGTAACATGAGCACCTTCTAAGATGACCTGCATTTCTAAAACACAGTGATCTCTCTGTCAGATACTTAGGGACAGAGCATGTAGATTTACATGTTATTATGAAATAGCCAAGCTTAGAGTCACCTAAAGTCCTTAATAAGGGGTAGAATAACCATTACTGCTGGGGCCACCAGTCGCTCAAAGAATAACAACCAAGGAAGAACTTAGGAGGGGAAAGACCAAAATCAAAGATGAAAGAAAGAGAGTGAAAAGAAACTGGGGAAGACCCCTGAGGAGAGGATGCTTCGGGTGGCTCTGCCGAAAGGTCACATGGGGATGAATGAGTTAGCCTGCCATGGTCCAGGGACCTGTGTTCCACCCGGCCCCATCATTGAAGTGTCTGTGAGTGTAAACCAGGTACCCCGCCATTGGAGTGTCCATGGGTATACACCAGGGTCCCCATCATTGGAGTGTCCATGGTGTAAACCAGGGCCATGCAGATTGTCTGAGCTGGTAGAGTTGACAGAAGCAGGCATGACAGGCCAACTTCAGACAATTCCTTCCTTCCTTCTAATTCTTTGACGCTGGGGGATAATCAGGTAAGGACTATTCTCCCCTGTTGCTCAAGGGTAACACGTCCCCAACGAGTCTTCATTCCCTACCCTTACCCAATCAAGGGTCAGCCCAGGACACCCTGTCTCTCTATTGGGGCATCACTTGCCCACTGGCTAAGCCAAGATCACGGGGCTCATGTTGTATCTCTCCCTTCCCCAGTCTACTCTGCCTGGCTACATTCTGAAGCACTCTGTGCGTTACTTTTTGCTCAAAAGCTGAAAACACTACAACTGTAAGCTGCTACCTCCTTACCTTATTTGTGTGCTTAGTCGCTCAGTAGCTTCCGACTCTTTGCGACCCCATGGACTGTAGCCCACCAGGTTCCTCTGTCCATGGGATTCTCCAGGCAAGAATAGTGGAATGGGTTGCCACGCCCTCCCCAGGAGATCTTCCCCACCCAGGGATGGAACCCAGACCTCCCACACTGCAGGTGGATTCTTTACCATCTGAGCCACCTGGGAAGCCCTCTTACCTTACTTAGAAAGACAGAAAATCTTTTCTTCTCCTCCAAAATAAAAATAATTCAGAACCAAGGTGTTGTGGATGTGTTTTCTGATACACAAACCCACGTTGTTACAAAACACAGTCATCCCAGGGCTCCTGGCAAATTCTAGCACCTGAATGGAGGGCCTGTTTTTGACAAATGCGTTGCTAATTACTTTTGGCACCACTAGTTCTTGGAACGAATAGCGGTTGTGCAGGACGTTCCTCCCAAGCAGAGTGACACCAAACAGTTATTGTAGGAAGGGAGCGGATAAAGTCCCCAGCCTCTGTGTTCATCCATCACAACGATCAAGCCTGACTGCACCTCCCTGCCCCCATAGCTGTGCCCGCATTGCAGTTCAGCCCCTCTACAGTTACCCTCACCGTGTACTCAAACACTGTCAGTGACAAATCATTGCAGAGATGTATAGTCTCATAGTTTTGGAGACCCGGACTCCAAAATCCAGGTGTCACAGGTTGACTCCCCTTGGAGGCTCAGATGCATGGTCCATCCCATGCTTCTCTCATCATTTCTGGTGGCTCCCGGCAGTCCTTAGGTTCCCTTGAATTTCTGTGCTGGGTCACTGCTGTCTCTGCCCACATCTTCACATCACCTTCCTTTCTGTCTATTACAAAGACGTTCATCATAGGGTTTATGGTCCACCTAGTGTGTACGGTTGCCCTCGACATCCTTACTTAATGACACGTGCAGAGACCCTCATTGCACATTCTGAGCAGTAGGTCACGTTCAGAGTGCCTGTGGGAACACATATTTGGGGGACCCCTTTCCAGCTGCTACAGTCACTAAATATGAAACCTCCAGCTCTCTTCCCAGGTTACATAAAACAAATCCTTCTTTTCCACCTCGCTCGAATTTGTGGTTCCACAAATTAAAAAACTGCTTGTTAGGTTTTAAATATTTCTCTCCTTTTTCTCCCACAAACATTTTCTCAACCTATCTCCCTCACTTTCTCTCAGGCACCAGTATCCCACGGACTTTGTCATAATTTAAAATGTCAACACTTCCAAATTTGGAATGTATGAAAAAATGAGTCAATTAAAGTCATTTTAAAGTGGTGTCTGTCTCACACGGGAAACATTCACTGGGCAACAAAAGTTCCATTGATCGCCCAGTTTCAGCATGACTTGCAAATAAGGCATTAATTACCCTTATTTCAGGACCATCTTTTCAAGGAAGTCTCAGTTGTGACCATCTTGACTGGTGGAGATGGCGTCTTACTGTGGAGCCGATTGCAGGCATGCTCATTGCCCACTATAAAACATTTGGGTTCCTTGAGCTCTGAGTTCTTTCTTAATGAAACCCACCGTGTGTGGGCATCCATCTAGACTGATCCATGTCATTCCTGTGGGCAAGGAGAACCACTCAGAGTTTCCGAGGTTAGTAAAGTCCTTTGTCTTAGACCCAGGAGTCTTGAGTCTCCTGATGGCAACCCTGAAATTGTGACTAATTTATAAGCTAAAATAAAAAGTAAAACCTTAGACCCTCTGCAGACTCAGCTAGATACAGTGTTTCATTTTTTTTCTATTTACATACCAATGATTTTCAATGAAATGAGGGACAGAGTGAGAGAACATGTTAAAATCATTCAGGTAGCGTTTTCAAAATACCTATTTTCATCTCTGCTCAAAAGACATACTTGTATCTCTTGAGGATATGGTCAGGAGAGTAGACTGGCCAGGAGTCAACCACCGACTTACTGTTTCTTTACAACATTTGTTTATTCTCAGAGTCTTAAGTACTTTTTTTTTTTTCTGAGTATGACTATATTTCTAAAAATAATCTCGCTTTAACAGTAAAATTTCTAACTATTCATTAGTATCCATCACTAACTACATATCCTCTGGGCTCTGTGAGCATAACAAAATTATGGCTTTTCCTCTTTTTCCCTTCTCCCAAACAATTTGCTTTGGCTTTCTCATCTCTGTCAATGGTATCGCTGTTTCTTTTTGTTCTGACTGAAACTCTTGGGTATATGTTTGAATTTCAATGTTGTAGGTCTAAAATAAACTTAGTGACCATTGAAGTTAATATTCCTATTACCCAAATGAAGTGCTAAGGATCAGAGACAAAGCTGTTTATGCAAACTTACAGGAAAATTGCCAAAGTACCTTTACTTCAGTTTAGTACTTTTATTCTTAGTTTAATGCTTTTTACATCACAACCCTTTCGCTCTGTCTCCATATTATGGATGTTGCCAAGTTATTCCTATATTTAAAGTCCTCTTAAATCTGTCTTTTTTTCTTTGCACTTGTATCACTGACCAAGAAAAGCCATTAATTATACATTTGGTTTGTTATTCTTTTATTGGGCTTCCCAGGTGGTGCAGTGGTAAAGAACCAGCCTGGCAAAGCAGGAGACTTCAGAGACATGGATTTGGTCCCTGGGTCAGGAAGAGGAGGGCATGACAACCCACTCCAGTATTCTTGCATGGAGAATCCCATGGACAGAGTAGCCTGACGGGCTACAGTCCATGGGGTCACAGAGAGTCTGAAACAACCGAGCACATACTTTCTTTTATTATGAGAGGTCTATGAAAGAAATCTGACACAGCTTTGTAAGGCTTAACTCCATTCTTGAAAGAGTACAGAACCCAGGTTGCCTATCACCTGAGTCATAGTTCTACATTTTTGGTATAAAACGTAAACCCAGTATTTTCAAATCTGCTTTGCAGTATCTGTATGATCCTGTGTTTGTTTCTCTCTATACCGATCTCACCTGTACATCATCTAGAAATTCAGAGATTCTTCTCCTTCCAGCATGAGTCATAGAGAGATTCGTAGGTGTCCATACTCTAAAGGCTGAGGTCACCATGGCTCTGGTGAATGTCTGGCTGGTGCCAGGAGAGGCATTGTGCACAGGACCTGCTGTCCTTCTCGGTCATCAGTGGTGGCCACTGAGGATGATCAGAACCTCCCCAGAGTGATGCTCACCTGCGTTCTTTGTATGTTGACTGAAGATGTATTGTTGACAGGAGTAGGCAGTTTTCAAAGTTGTTTATGTTCACTTGTTTGATGCCTGCTCATTTTGTGAATTTTTAGCATCACAGCTGGCATTGTGTCAGTGTCAAGACTCTTCCCCCCATCTTTATCTTTCATTCCATCTCTCTCTTTATATCTGTCTCCTACTCTGGATTTACTGCTGTGGCCTTTCTGAAATTCATGATAGACCAAGAACATCTGCCAATATCTCTCTTACAGTGGGACCTCACTTTGAGAGTTCAGTATAATCCACCCCCCCGCCCTGTTCAGCAATTCTATGCTAACCGTACTTCCCTACCCCCATGATAAACAATTCTGGGATGAAGGCGAGTTCCTAACTTTGCACTACACACTCCTGCAATCAGGCAAATGCAGCTCAGTTATCCAGTCCAGGAAATTCTCCTACTGGGAGCCATGAAGGTGATGTTACCTAAATATTACAGCTCATTCATCAAGATTAACATATCACTCATCAGTACTCGTTTCAAGACCCTAGCTTCCCATGTCCACCACCCAAAGCTATTATCATAAACTCTCTAAAACCCTAACCAATTCTCTACCTTGGGTGTCAGCTTTTACATTGCTCAGCTGAAGCTCTAGATACACAAGTGTCTTCCTGCTGTTTTTCCCTTCTGAGATACTGCTGAGACTCAGCCAAGATATTATTATCCTTTAGAGCAGTGAGCTGAACAAATTTTGTCTGTCTGTTCAACAGCTTTGATGGTCGTCTCTCTGGAGATTCAGTGGCAAACACGTGTCCTAGGCTGTTCTCTCGGGATCATCTTTCTTAGCCTGACTGCTAGAATTCACGTTCCTAGCTTCAGCTTTTCTCCCTGGTGTCAGGATTCTGTTTTCCCCCTATGGTTCCAGATAAACGAGCAGATGTTTTCACCTTTTGCATGCCTGCTACCTTCTTGACATAGGGCTCTGCAACTCCTTTCTTGGAGTCTGAGCAGAGAGGGGTCCCCCTGGGAGTTGAGTTTCCTCCAACTGAGCTGAGGGAGCAGAAACTGTGGGGCAGTTGTGGCTTAAGTGCACCAGGCTCTTGCTGTCCTTACTGAGCTTTAGTAGATTTTCTTGAGTAAATGTTTCCTCACTTGCTGTATGCCCTTAGGATAACTTACATTTTTTTTTTTAGGGCTTAAATAATTTCTACCAGTTATGGGTGTCCCAGAGGGAATGGATCCACACGGTTCCTGGTGCCACCATTCTGGAGGTGGGATTTCCTCTTAGTCCTTAAACCCAAGTAAATACTAAAGCTTCTTGGTGTTCAGTAAAATCTCATGGAGGCTTTTATGTGAGTTAGTCTCTCCTTCAGAGGGAAGACGACTATTTCCAGTTACAGAGAGGTCTCAAGGAAATATCAGATTCAGGGAACTGGGCATGATTTATTTTTTGTTTGAACACATCATCTCTTGGTAGTTGGCAACCACCATAAAGTGCCTATCTTGGTCTATCAGTGTTAATGATTACATAATGAAGCCCAGGGAAGGAGAACATCAAAGATAGGACTAACTTACCATCCACCGCCCTCATTTTACCCATGATGGGCGGCTCATGAAACAGAAGCAGAAGCCTGTTCATACACCATGTTCTGCTTCTGTGTCTGATTGCTGACTTTCAATGAATGAGAATGATGGTGGAGTAGCCTACATCTTTGAACAGGTATTGGAGAGCTCCAAGTACTCAGAACCCATCTGCCAGCACTAAATCTTTCCATTAATATTTATTAGATTTTTTTCCAGTCATAAAATAGCTAGACTAGAAATCAGATTGGCTACAGAAAATTCTACTTGGGAGGAGAAAAGTGTCAGTGTCAGGATGCAATCCAAGGACCCTCTCAGAGGTAGCTCTGAGGAAGGTGAGAAATGAAGTCAGTTTTCCCATTTTGGAGATGATGGTCTTGGACCAAAACTGACGATGATTAAGACAAGGCAATGCCGTCAGATAACAGTGTGACTTGAGTTTAGATGACTCGCCTCCTAGCCTAAAGCTTCCCACAGCATCTCTACTGATTTGCTTGGCAAGTAACAAGTCACTGTAATTTCTTGAGGATGTGAAAGTCCTTAGAGAGATGTGGACTTTACAGTGAACCTTGGGGAGACGTTTATCACACGGATGTCCAAGATCTGGTGACGAGACAACTTGCTTCCCTGAGCTGACATCCTCCATTTGGGAAGAACTTGCTACCATATGGCATTTTAAAGATGTTATTCTAAAAAACAAAACAAAACAAAAAGCACTGTTAAAGTGAACTTTTCATGAGATTCTGTGTTTCCAATGAAGGGGGTATGAGTTCAATCCTTGGTCAGGGAATTAAGATCCCACATGCTGTGAGGTGTGGTCAAAAGAAAAAAAGTCTTTGTGAAATTGAATTTAACATATGGTCTATTTGTTAAACAAATGTTACCTTTTTTAGTGTGGCAGTCATTTTCTTCCTGAAATTAATAATAATTTTTTTAAAGTTTTACAGAAATTGCCACTTCACTGAGAAAACTGGGTTCAGATGTCAATTTTTTTTTCTATAAGTGATTTAACTAATGGAAAAATTAACTCCTATTTATTGAAGAATTATTTTAAATAGTAGAAATTCAAAAAGCTAAGATCATGGCATCTGGTCCCATTACTTTATGGCAAATAGATGAGGAAACAGTGACAGACTTTATTTTCTTGGGCTCCAAAATCACTGTAGATAGTGACTGCAGCCATGAAATTAGAAGATGCTTGCTCCTTGGAAGAAAAATCATGACCAACCTAGACAGTATATTAAAAATCAGAGGTATCACTTTGCCAACAAAGGTCCATATGGTCAAAGCTATGGTTTTTCCAGCAGTCATGTACAGATGTGAGAGTTGGACCATAAAGAAGGTTGAACACCGAAGAATTGATGCTTTTAAACTGTGGTGCTGGAGAAGACTCTTGAGAGTCCCTTGGACTGCATGGAGATCAAAACAGTCAGCCCTAAAGGAAATCAATCATGAATATTCATTTGAAGAACTGATGCTGAAGCTCCAATACTGCGGCCACCTGATGTGAACTCAATATTAGAAAAGACCCTGATGCTGGGAAATTTTGAAGGCAGGAGGAGAAGGTGATGACAGAGGATGAGATGGTTGGATGGCATCAGTGACTCACTGGACATGAGTTTGAACAAACTCTGGGAGATGATGAACAGGGAATCCTGGAGTGCTGCAGTCCATGGGGTTGCAAAGAGTTGAACATGACTGAGTGACTGAACAATAACAAATGTATTATGATGATTGCCAAGCTTAAAATTGTTTCTTATGCATTCATCTTCTAAAATCCTTTTATTTTCTCTTAAAATTTAGACGACCAACTCCATCTGTTCAGGTCATAGTCACTTGACATATTCAGCTGTATAATTTTAATTCATCTCTGTACAGGTGTATGAGCCTTGTTTAGTGATAGTAGGTTAATGAGAAGGTGTGAAAATTATATTACAAATCGAGCTCTGAAAGATTGGAAGGGTGAAGAGAAGTCACTGGTTATATTTAGTTTAGTTGTTAAATTGTAGAAAATGATCTCTTATGCAGCCATTTTTTTAAAACTATGTAAATAAAATCAACTACTTCTAATACTTTTTCATACTATAAGGACCCTTTTCATATGTCAAGAATTTCTTCTGGATAATCAAATAAGGACCTACAGTATAGCACAGGGAACTCTGGTCAATATTATGTAACAACATAAATGGGAAAAGAATTTGAGAAAGAATATATGCATGTGTATGTATAACTGAGTAACTTTGCAGTACACTTGAAATGATCACAAATTATTAATCAACTATGCATGCATGCTAAGTCGCTCAGTCGTGTCTGACTCTGCGATCCCACGGACTGTAGCCTGTCAGGCTCCTCTGCCCATGGAATTCTCCAGGCAAGAATACTGGAGTACACTGCTATTTCCTTCTCCAGGGAATCTTCCTGACCCAGGGATTGAACCTGGGTTTTCTGCATTGGCAGATGGATTACTTAACACTAGTGCCACCAGGAAAGCAAATGGCAATCACATTCCTCAAATAGCTAGATGAATTTCTTTACTTGACAGTGCTTATCTTCCAAATAACTAGTGGTAATTCCAATTTACAGGAAGCAGGTGGCTTCCCCCAAACCTTCTAGAATAACAACGTCTGAAAGATGGAGGCAGCAGAATCTATTCTGACTCTAGTCCTGGGTCTGAGGTCAGTGGGAGGTCAGGAGATCCTGACTCAGTCCAGGACAGCTGGCCAGTCAGAGCATTTTAGGAGCTGATGATCTTCATAATACATCTCACTGCCCAGCCTGTCTGTCTCCAGTATGATTGCTTTTTCCTTCCTCAAATCCATATTCGGGTGCCTTTCTTTTTGATGAGCAGGGATATTTAAGCAATAGATACCATGCCAATTCAAATCTAACTTACCCAAATGAAACCACTGTCCCACTCTAAGAAAATTCTTATCTTTAGCCGAGGTAATGGCTCCTCCAGGTGTCAGGCTGTAACTGAGTCAATCACTGGGGTCCTACCCAGGTACAGCCAACTGAGCCTGCATGGCGGGGTAGGGAGAGGAGGCTGAGGGCTGATTCTGAGAAACAAGAGGCAGGTTCTTCCTGTGTTATCCCAGAGCAAGTGGTCTTACCAGTTGGATCATACAAATCATTTTTGGCATTTCTTTATTTTTACTTTCCAGTTGATGGAAATACCACTTTGAACAGTTTGGCGGAAACATCAGAAGTGTGGTCCATGTTTCAATAGTCTTGTAGCTGACTTCATGTATATTTATAATTTTATCGCTTTCAGATATCTATTACTTTTCCCACTCTTGGATGCTTAAGGAGCATGGCTTCTCCTGTCTTCTTCCACCCTAATAGTCCGTGTGTCATCTCAGCAGTAAATTATTGAGCGTTTGCCACCATTTCCAGGAGACCTGTCCTCTGGGAGGTAGGGAGGACATGGAGATGAGGGTGAACCTGTCTGGTTAAAATCTGAAATATCGGGATATATAGTGGTCAGATTAACAGCACTGACAAAAATGGGACTATATCATTTTTATTTTTTCCAAGCCAGTAGCAGAACATTTAGGCTCCCCGAAAGTAACACTGAAACGAGGATGTGGGCTAAGGGTGAATAACTGATGTGGTTGTCTGATAAGCAGGCTAGTGAATAAAGATAGTTTATTTTGGAAAAGAGTGAATACAGAGGTACACTTAAAGGTAACTTTTCTTGGCAAAAGTGAGTCTGTTCCCCAGGAGTCCTTCGGTGCATACAGAACACTCTCCCAAGAGAGTCTGTGTGATGACGAGAGCCTGGAACATGGACACACACCTGCCCCTGGAGATGCCTTTCCAGTACTGGTGAGCTCGTTCAAGTGAGGGGCAAGCAGGGACCTTTGTCTCCAATGGTGGGGACTACCTGTCAGTGTGAATCTGAGCCTCGAAGTGACTGTGAGAGACCAACATTGCCTACATCCTTTGTTCCTAGATCCCTTTATTCTAGCTTTGGGAACACGACACTGTTTTTCAACGACTCACTTATTCTGCATCCTGCTCAAAGTGTCTCAAGTTGTTTAGAGTTGATGCGATGTGTGTGGGAACCCAAAGTCAACCCCATGACCATATGTAAGTTGTCCACTGAAGCACTTCCTTTGTCTGAGTATGTCATCATCAGCCCAATACAAAGAGTATGTTTTCAGTGAAAAGTTTCCTCTATGACACAAGCATAATCTTTCCCAATAAGTTATTTTATGCTACTGAGAACTATTCTTTTTTAGATTAACAATATCCCCCAATTCAAAATTGAAACTCACTACTTGATACAAGGTTTCATCAACTTTAAAAAACAGCTGTGAGAGCAAAAAGCCATGTTGATGTATTTTCTCAAGTAATTCACTGAAGGATATTCAAGGAAGTAATTCATTGGAAGGACTGATGTTGAAGCTGGAACTCCAATACTTTGGCCACGTAATGCAAAGAGCTGACTGATTGGAAAAGACCCTGATGCTGGGAAGGATTGAGGGCAGGAGGAGAAGGGGACGACAGAGGATGAGATGGTTGGATGGCATCACCAACTCAATGGACATGGGTTTGGGTGGACTCCAGGAGTTGGTGATAGCGAGACCTGGTGTGCTGCAGTTCATGGAGTTGCAGAGTCGGACACGACTGAGCGACTGAACTAAATTGAATTCAATGAAAGGAAGATATTTTTCTTTTGTTTTCATTTGCATTTGAAGGAAACATTTTGAATTAAAGAATTCTAGTTAATGGGAATGTAAATAATCTATGTTTCATTTGCCTCTTTTTTCTGTTCTCCTATGTTTGGAATCTAGCCTTTCACATTTAGGAAAACCTGCAGTGTTCATTTTAGCTATTCTTTGTACTCAGTTCAATACTTTCTTGACCAATTTGACCCTCAGATTCTGTGCAGTCCACTTCAGGAAATACTCTCTGAGCAGAGATAAACCATTGTGTGAAACAGCAAGCTGTGAATTTGCTTTCAGAACTGCTGTGGAAATACATTCTTACATTGAAAGAATGTAAGCCTGAGCTAAGCTCTGAAGGGTGGGTAGAACTAGGATGGTTAGGCATTAATTAACGTGTTTAAAAGAGAATGAAATGCTCAAAGATCAAAAATACGTGTGAGTCTGCACTGAGAACGCATGTGGCGCGTATTCACGGACAAGGTTAGACAGAGGTCACAAGATATACGGCCTGGGTGGGTTCAGACCACTGTGCAAAGAGCTGCAAACACAAGAGTGATGACTATAATTTATCCCCTGGGCCGTGAGGAACAACAGAACGTGAAAAACAGTATCATGATATGAGATCCTTTTAAGATACGATCGCAATGACTGTTGGGTGCTGGTCTTGCTGTCTTCCAGATCAGCAGAGGGAAATCAGAAATTGTAATCAGATTTAAGAGCATGTCTTTCAGACTGTAAGTAGGCGTTTATAAAACCAGTACAGTGGAAGTCAATGGGAAGTGACTATCTTAAGTACTTTCATGAAGGAAGGATTTTAAGGTTCATCTGTTAATTTCTACTGAAACAGCCAGCTAGAATTTTCATTGAAATGAAGTACACAGAGAAATGGTTCTAACAATATGAATCATTTCAATCCATTAACATGACTCACCTATTAACTTGTTTTCATTGATATTTTAGTTTTCAGCACATGAATCCGCAAGTGTTTTCCTGGTTATACTTTCTTAAATGTCATGTTTAAAAGTATTATAAATGATATGCAAGTTTTCATTTCCAATTTTTCTTAGTCAGTATGTAGGAATACAGTGTTTCTATAGACCTTGCATGAAGTGAACATAATAAATTTATACATTAGTTCCCATAAATAATTTTTATCTAGATGTACATGGTGTCTGCAAACAAAAGTAAGTTTATTATTTCAGACCTATAAGTCTGTTATTTATTTGCCTTATTATCAGACAGTAACTACTGTAGGCTTTCTGAGCCACATAGTATTTCTGTTGCATGTTCTTTTCTCCTTTTTTTGCTTTCTTCCTTTCTTTTTACATTTGCGAGTTTGGGATTGACATGTATCATATTTAAAATAGATAACCAACAAGGACCCACTGTATAGCACTGGGAACTCTGCTTAGTATTCTGTAATAACCTAAATGGGGAAAAAATTTGAGAGAGAATAGATCCATGTATACGTATAACTGAATCACTTTGTGGTACACCTGAAACTATCCTAACATTGTTAATCAACTCTACTCCAATATAAAATAAAACTTTAAAAAAATGTAAAAGCAATTCTCAGTTTCCAAGCTATACAAAAATAGGCCATAGACAGAAATTTTGTAGCTTTGATGCAGAGTCTGTAACTGTGATAGTTAAGAGGTTTATTCAAAGTAGATATTGAATGAACAGATAAATGAAAAGCTCTTCAAGATAGGCCCATTACAGAAAGTTATACTAGTTCAGGGAGTTTTTCAACATTTTAGTCTCAATTATTTCCCCCCGTTAGATATTTGCATTTCATTTTCCTTCAGTTCCTTTGCTAACCCCAGGGTGACCCTTGGAGTGGAGTATTGCTTGGATCCATCCTGTGCTTCTTGTGTGACTGAGAGATTGCTGACCCTAAATGCCATGGCCAGCAGAGAACTTCTGAAAACCCTGGACTTCTTATCATTGAGCCATCATTTCTTTTATGGATCTACAGTTACATCAACTCTATGTAGAAACACATCTTTTAAGGCATTTCCACCTGTTCCACTCTCATTGCGAAAAGGACGGTGATATTTAAGACCAAGCACTTTTTAGGATTTTCAATTCCCCCCTTCCCCCACAAACCCTGTTTTTATCTCAAATAGCTCTTGTTACAGCTCAGAGAGATTAACTCCAGGCACTGATGAAAAGAAAGGAGAGAAAGACAGAGAGAGAGAGAAAGGCAGAGAGAGAGAGAAAGGCAGAGAGAGAGCACTCAATTTACAATAGTCTTGAACCGCACATGTAAGAAAACAGGATTCTAGAAAGTCTTGCTTTGGGGGATTACTGTTCAACAGCAGGTCATTCAAATGGAGGTAATGACTAAAAACATATTATTTATCTAAAAATCCCCAAAATGTTTTTTGTCTCCTAGTGACTGTGATCCAAGACCCTCCAGTCTCTTCTTGATACAACGTCTCCATCTCTGCAGGAAGTTGAAATGCCTCTGGGAATCTCTGTTGTGTCAAAATCTAAACAGTGATGTGGAAAATGCCCAATATCAGTGTAAATACTCGGATACAGGTGAAAATTGTGGATTCTGAAAGAAATACTATTAGAAAATATGTACATATATAAAGCACAGAAAAAACTACGAGAAAGCTAGAAAGAAGTCACGTTTCTGTTGGCACTTCCTGTACTTTACATATTTCCTACAGAAAATATGAATCAACTTTATAACCCAGAAAAAGACCTATTTATAAAAGGATGGATACTTTTAATCTTTCTGTCCTTCCATTATAAGCGTTAAAATGAGCAAATCTCATGTCCTCGCTGTTTCTCAGTGATGAGAAAACATGTATCTGATACCTCTCAGGAAATTTCTGCTGTCTCTCTTTTTAACCCAACATAATGGATGGAATTTAGATTTAAGAAGTATTTGGAGCAATCTTCAAATCTTGTTTTCACTTTGCTCTTTAAAGAGCAGTAGTTATTATTCTATTTGATGGTTATAGCTCTGAAAGTACAAACAGCAGGGGCATAACTAAAAATGAGATTTAAATTCCCCGACTTGAAGCGCCATCATGACAACCCTTCCGAGGTTCATCCCTCATCAATTCTGTGATGATTTAAGAATCACAGAACAATCTGGCTGTCCCTTCCTAAGAATGCAATCCCCAACTGTCTGCTGTCTTTCCTTGTCATTAGTTTTCTACATTAAAGATGTAGACACTGTAATCGTTTTCCACTTAACACCGTCATCAGCTGAGCAGACAGGAGCGGCTGCTTTTATAAATCTGCCTGTTTCTCTGCAGGCATGAGCCTCACCCTTCTTCCTCCACGCTGAGCTGCGCGCCTCTGACTGCACCCGTGTCCCCTGAACCGGGTGGGAGAAAGCGAGAGCTTGCCCCTAGTAGCTCCATCCCCCTGCCCCGTGTCAGTGCTTTAGAGAAAATCCAGGCTGAACTGGAGCTCAGGCGGAGGGCAGAATTCCCAGAATTACAAAAGCACTGTTGAGAGGTAATTGAATATACTTACATTTAGGTCTTAATTACCTTTTTGATTGGAGGTTTATCTTTAGCGTGGTATTTTGATAATGCAGCAGGACCAATTATTTTGCGTGATCTCCCACTGTGTTAAGGAAATGCAGACTGTAATTTTGCGATAAGTAAGTTCAGTGGGAATAATGTTCTAAAAGTGTATCAATTATGGCAAGCTTTTAGTTATATTTTTACTGGTGTGTAAGCATTCCCAGTGACTGAGTTTGAACAATGTCTTCACCTTTTACTTCAGCTTCCCTTGGCAATGAGAGCTGGTCATGGGATGTGGGGTTATAAGGATGGGGGTGGTTCTAGGCTTAAAATTACGGAAAAGATACTTGAAAACTGTCTTAAAGAAATGAGTTGAACGAGTAAGAATACACATTTTCAGTGAGACACACATAGCTTTAGGGTGGAAGCAGCAGCGGCAGAAGATCCTCACGGTTGGTCAGGACACGCAGGTGAAATTCATAGTAATATAAACAACAATCCTAAAGGAAGTCAATCCTGAACATTCATTGGAAGGACTGGTGTTGAAGCACCGATACTTTGGCCACCTGATGTGAAGAGACGACTCACTGGAAAAGACCCTGATGCTGGGAAACATTGAAGGCAGGAGGAGAAGGGGATGACAGAGGACGAGATGGTTGGATGGCGTTACTGCTTGATGGACGTGAGTTTGAACAAACTCTGGGAGATAGTGAAGGACAGGGGAGCCTGGTGTGCTGCAGTCCATGGGGTCCAGTGAGTCGGACATGACTTAGTGACTGAATAACAACCACCCCCAAATCTTTGCTGAAAGAAGTCTATGAGGATGACACCTCAACCATCCCAACTAACAGGACTGCCGACCACTCTCCTGAGAAAATCTGAGACTTCTGAACTATGCCTTGTGAGATGCCTTCAGTTTTTAGCAATTTTAGCCATTAGATAGTCATATCACTCTGAACTTTATAATGACATAGACTTGATCTCTTTCTTAAAAATCACCATCAGCAACATGGAACCCACTTAGAACATCAATATAAGAACATAGTCCTTGCAATTAACTTCCAGTAAGGTTATGGAAATTTTTTCCAGAAATGAAGTGATTGTCTATGGGAAAAGGAAATTTCCAGAGAAATTGCTTGAATGAAAAATTAGTTCCAAGAGCAGACACTCTCCACCTTGCCCCCTTCCACCCTCATTGCCTCTTGAATATACACACACCTCTACCTCAGTGGGCTTCCCTAATAGCTCACCTGGTAAAGAATCTGCCTGCAGTGTGGGAGACCTGGGTTCGATCACTGGGTTGGAAAGATCCCCTAGAGAAGGGAATGGCTACCTACTCCAGAATCCTGGCCTGGAGAATTCCATAAACTGTACAGTCCATGGGTCACAAAGAGTCAAACATGACTGAGTGACTTTCACTTCACTTCGACCCTAGTGAAGAGTGAACCTGAATTATTTAAAATTATTTTATTGTTTTCTCTTCTTGTTATATTGAAATGTTGTTAACATTGTTCACATTAGCATTATGGAAAGAAAGAAATGGTGCTTGCAGCTTATTAAGTGTCTTAGCTTTTCTTCAGCATTTAATCAAGTGAGAAAACAATTCATTGCTTCATAGACCTCAAATCATGAACATTATCTTCTTAATTCTGTGCAGAATATGAACACCCCAGGACTAGAAGTTTTGATATGAATTTAATATCCAAGAAAGCAGAGACTATAAAGCATTCAATGCAAGCAGGAAGATAAAAATAATAATATTTCAAATCTGTGTGCATTCAACAAGGCTTTGAATTAAATAAAAATCTTTAAAGAAATTATACCTCTAAAGACATTTTATTTCAAACTAAGCTTTAAAACACAGGGAGCTAGGAAGAAAAATACTGACATATATAACTTGGCCCTTAAGGGGAAAAATACTCATTAATTGTGTAAGCAAAAGATATAAGAAATAAATAATCAAGCATGACTTCAAAACGATAAGTCACCAACAAAGGATTACTCTGTTCTAGATAAAAACTGCATGAGATGTGAGCTTTATGCTGTGAAAGAATGAAGGAGATAGCAAATTATATGATCTTTTATTTAAAAAGAGTAATTTTTTCCTCAACTTTCTAAAATGTTTCTAGAGCAAAATGAGTGACAGAGTCTATCTTTGTATTTAATGGTGTGAAGAGCCCAGATACATAAACCCTGATCTGAGCGTGCTGTGTGCCGTCACTCAGCTGTGCCTGACTCTTTGCGACCCCATGGACCGTAGGCCCGCCAAGCTCCTCTGCCCATGGGATTCTCCAGGCAGGAGTACTGGAGTGGGTTGCCATGTCCTCCTCCAGGGCATCTTCCTGACCCAGGGACTGAAGCCACATCCCTTGCATCTCCTGCATTGGCAGGCGCATTCTTTACCGCTGGGCCACTTGGGAAGCCCTGATCTAAGAAGCATGAAATCACACTTGGCAGATTACAGCCCAGGAAACTGCAGGAAAAGGCAATGTAAACACAAAAATAGCCACTGATATAAGGGTAAAATATTACAGAAGATGAAGCTACATTTGAAGAAAGCATCTGTTTAGGGTATGCATCAGTATTCTTGGTCTGCTTTGGATGTCTGTATTGTTTTTCACTTAATAAATGCTTACTTTCAGTATTAAGAAAATGTAGCCTTTAAGATACAGTGTTGCTAATACCTAAAGCATTTAACTTATGAAGCCTCTTTTCTGACACCACCTGAAATTCAGTGGAACACATTTTTATTTAAATAGGTGTCTTCAAAAAGTCAGTGAAAAAAAATAAAAACTTTTCACTTTCTTTCAAGTTTGCAATAAAAGTTTTCATTTTAAAATCATACTATCATGCTATTTTGTGATTTAAAAAATCATTTTGTTCTGGTCAACTTTAATGGGAGTTTTGTCTGGAAAAGTCTAGGCAAGTTGAAGTGAAGATAGTTTATGAAGAAATTGCTGTATTTTTCTGAGTTGCACATTTCTGACAGTATACCTTGGGATTTATTTTATTCTTTTATGTCGGTCTTTGTAGGATAAAAGTTCTATATTTATGTGTGTTTCACAGGTTGCCTGAAGCAACTTGAAAATAGCATCAAAAGTTTATAATGAAGTAATTCTATTCAACACTGAAATTTCTAATTCATTTCCTTTTGGGTTTATTGACCATGGTTCCATCCCAGGAGAAAGGATGCTAGACTTTATGTCCTCATCAGTTCAGTTCAGTCACTCAGTCACGTCCGATTCTCTGTGACCCCATGAATCGCAGCACACCAGGCCTCCCCGTCCATCGCCAACTCCCCGAGTTTACCCAAACTCATGTCCATCGAGTCGGTGATAACATCCAGACATCTCATCCTCTGTCGTCCCCTTCTCCTCCTGCCCCCAGTCCCTCCCAGCATCAGAGTCTTTTCCAATGAGTCAACTCTTCACATAAGGTGGCCAAAGTATTAGAGTTTCAGCTTCAACATCAGTCCTTCCAATGAACACCCAGGACTGATCTCCTTTAGGATGGATTGGTTAGATCTCCTTGCAGTCCAAGGGACTCTCAAGAGTCTTCTCCAACACCACAGTTCAAAAGCATCAGTTCTTTGGCACTCAGCTTTCTTTACAATCCAACTCTCACATCCATACATGACCACTGGAAAAGCCATAGCCTTGACTAGATGGACTTTGTTGGCAAAGTAACGTCTCTGCTTTTTGATATGCTATCTAGTTTGGTCATAACTTTCCTTCCAAGGAGTAAGCGTCTTTTAATTTCATGGGTGCAGTCACCATCTGCACTGATTTTGGAGCCCCAAAAAATAAAGTCTGACACTGTTTCCACTGGTTCCCTATCTAGTTCCCATGAAGTGATGGGACCAGATGCCATGATCTTCGTTTTCTGAATGTTGAGCTTTAAGCCAACTTTTTCACTCTCCTCCTTCTCTTTCATCAAGAGACTTTTTAGTTCCTCTTCACTTTCTGCCATAAGGGTGGTGTCATCTGCATATCTGAAGTTATTGATATTTCTCCCGGCAATCTTGATTCCAGCTTGTGTTTCTTCCAGTCCAGCGTTTCTCATGATGTACTCTGTATATAACTAAAATAAGCAGGGTGACAATATACAGCCTTGACGTACTCCTTTTCCTATTTGGAAAAAGTCTGTTGTTCACGTCCAGTTCTAACTGTTGCCTCCTGACCTGCATACAGGTTTCTCAAGAGGCAGGTCAGGTGGTCTGGTATTCCCATCTTTTCAGAATTTTCCACAGTTTATTGTGATCCACACAGTCAAAGGCTTTGGCATAGTCAATAAAGCAGAAATAGATGTTTTTCTGGAACTCTCTTGCTTTTCCATGATCCAGCGGATGTTGGCAATTGAACTCTGGTTCCTCTGCCTTTTCTGAAACCAGCTTGAACATCTGGAAGTTCACGATTCACGTATTGCTGAAGCCTGGCTTGGAGAATTTTGAACATTTCTTTACTAGTGTGTGAGATGAGTGCAATTGTGCAGTAGTTTGAGCATTCTTTGGCACTGCCTTTCTTTGGGATTCATAGATGACTTTAATGTTTTAATTTTGGTGGGTTTCCAAACTTTAAAGAATGTTTCATTTCATTTTAGATTTTTAAATATTTTTTGATGTGGACCACTTTTAAAGTCTTTATTGAATTTGTTACAATATTGGTTCTGTTTTATGTTTTGGTTTTTTGACCCCGAGGCATGTGGGATCTTAGCTCCCTGACCAAGTATCAAACTCTTACCCTCTGCATTTGAAAGGTGAAGTCTTAACTTGTTACTGGACCCCCCAGGGAAGTTCTCATCATTTTAAATATATAACATCAAATCACTGTTAGAGAAAACTATTGTTGTTCAGTCACTCAGTTGTGTCCAACTCTTTATGACCCCATGGACTGCAGCACCCTAGGTTTCCCTATCCTTCACCATCTCCCAGAGCTTGCTCAGACTCATGTCCAGCGAGTCAGTGATGCCATCCAACCATCTCATCCTCTGTCGTCCCCTTCTCCTCCTGCCTTCAAAATTTCCCAGCATCAGGGTCTTTTTAAATGAGTCAGCTCTTCGCATCAGGTGGCCAAAGTATTGGAATTTCAGCTTCAACATCAGTCCTTCCAATGAACAGCCATGACTGATCTCCTTTAGGATGGACTGGTTGGCTCTCCTTGCAGTCCAAGAGACTCTCAAGAGTCTCTATTCGAAAGCTATGCTATTCGAAAGCATCAATTCTTCGGCACTCAGCTTTCTTTAATGTCCACCTCTCACATCTGTACCTGACTACTGGAAAAACCTTAATTTTGACCATATGGACCTTTGTTGGCAAAGTAATGTCTCTGCTTTTTGATATGCTGTCTAGGTTGGTCATAGCTTTTCTTTCAAGGAGGAAGCATCTTTTAATTTCCTGGCTGTAGTCACCATCTGCCATGATTTTAGAGCCAAAGAAAATAAACTCTGTCACTGTTTCCATTGTTTCCCCATCTATTTGCCATGAAGTGATGAGACCAGATGTGTAGGATATCTCAGTTTTAGGAGTTTGGCATCACTTACAAACTTTTATGAATTAGAATCATGAAGCAATTTCCCATCAATGATGTCAAGATAATCAGGATAAAAGTATATAAAATGAAAGTGTCACCCCCCCTTTAAATGGGAGGAATGTGGGCTATAATTTATCAAAGGGTTTTACTGCATATCTCTAAACAAATCCTTGAATCTGATGTAGAAATAATAATAATATAATGTGTTTGTGTGAGCTTAGTTGCTTTTTGTAGTCCCATGGACTGTAGTTAACCAGAATCTCTGTCTATGGAGTTTTTCAAGCAAGAATACAGGAGTGGGTTGCCATTTTGTACTCCAGGGGATCTTCCCTACCCAGGGGTAGAACCTGAGTTGTCTGCATTGGCAGGTGGATTCTTTACCACTGAGCCACCTGAGAAGCCCAATAATACAAAAATAACTTATAAAAACTGATATTGCCGCATAGTGTATATTACAAGCTAAGCATTATCTGCTCAACATGATCACATGACTCACGTTCCATTTAACTGTCTGAGAAGTGAGAGTCCTGCAACCCAGATCGGAAAAGATGCCTGCTTTGTCTTGCAGCTACTAAGTGGTTCATAGGGGATTCCAGCAGTGATGCTTCTGACTACAAAGCCCACACGCTTTTCGTGCTTAAAAAATAAGAACCACCTAGATGGATTATGGAAGAAAGAAAGCAATGGAGATATTAAAAACCCTAACCCATAACAACAAGAGAAGACAAAGCATTTCTTGATTAATGCTCAGTGGTTCACAGGGATAAAATTATTTCTACATCCACCCCCACCCCCAATTGCATCACAGTCATCTTTTCCTGAAGTTTTTTCACTTCTCTATAAATATTAATCCTTTCATTTACAATCATATTAGTAATTTACCAGTAATTTACTTGTCAGAATTTGTTTTTGAAAAGCCACAATAACAGGGACAGCAACAAATGTTATAGGAAATGAGGAACTGGCCGTTGGGCTGGAAGACAGATGGTAGCAGCTGTCTCCTTGACACTGTTGTACTTCCTATCTGACAACGAATAAATCTCCATAAGCATTTCCCGACCTGGAAATATGTCGACATAGGGCAAAAAGACGCGAGGGAAAGCTCTGCACAGTGCTTGGCACGGAGGAAGCATTCAGGAACACTTAGCTGGGTGGCAACCTTTCAAAATCAGATGAGCAAACTAACCACCCATCATCTGAGAGGTCTGGAGCACCTAGAACTCTCCTGACTCCTCTGTGTTGGGGGGCAGCTGTTTTCCCTGTGACCTCAGAGCTCAGAGAGATCTAAGAAGGGTTGTCAGTGTTTAGTTTGTTCAGCTTTTTTCTTGTGAGGGTAGAAGAAATGGTGTCCAAGACTGTCCTTGCCCTATGGGAAAGTGGAATGACTTGATAACACAAAAAATCTGCACTAACTTAATTCTTCTCCTTCCATCTCCTCATCTAGTTCTCTTTTAATAATATATGATCCAATGTGCAGGATCTAAAGAAAATTATTCTTGACAAAAACAAAAGCAGGAGAGAGAGTGCTGATAAATTTACACTGTGCATTTTATCAGGACTTTTAGATTTAATTTTTTAAGCAACAAGCTCATGGGATAGCTAGATTTAACACAACAACAGATTATGGAATAAAAATCTGAGGTTCAGAAGTTAGCCAAATGTATTTATAAAAACTTAGAAGAGCTTTGAGTAAGGGCTCAAGTCCAGATTATGCTATACCAATCAAATTATTGTTTGGGTAATTAAATAATTATTGCTTCTAGAAAAGAGTTTAAAGAAAGGTATCATATTCCATTAAGCCAATCAATCTGTTGCATCCATTTACGTTATATCAGTCCTAAGAAATGTACTCGCTTTTCTTTTCTTTTTTTTTTTTTTTACTTTTTAATGTAGCTACAAAAGCCTTAGTTTCATTTTTTAATCACACTTTGGCTGTTATCAATGCTTTTTGTAAGCATCAGCTCTTTCTATGTGTTAATTTGATATAATTCATTAGTCTTCCTGACATATCTTACAGGGTTGCACCATTCTTTGAAACTGCCCTTGATTGTATAACCTTCTCCTCCAACTTTTTTCACTTATTCTTCTAAAATCTGAGCTTTGTGGTAATATGGTGCATTCATTCTCATGGTGACCTGAGATTTCTTCTTATCTTTATTGAAATAATTTCTGATGTAAAATCAGAACTCATTATGAGGCTTTTAAATGTCCTTAATCATATTGCTTTTTAACGTATTTTAACAGTAGAATTGAACTAAAGAATAAAAACAGGATCATTTTATTGTATTTTGGGAAAAAAACAAAGAAAAATTCTTTAAAAAGTCCTAAATATAATGAACAATTGTGGATATACTATAAATCCTTTTCTAAGTTATATTTATGCTATATGTATATATGTGTGTGTGTGTGTGTGTGTGTGTGTGTGTGTGTGAGTGCGCACTAAGTCGCTTCAGTCATGTCTGACTCTTTGCCACCCTATGCACCATAGCCCACCAGGCTCCTCTGTCCACGGGATTCTCCAGGCAAGAATACTGGAGTGGGTTGCCATGCCCTTCTCCAGGGGATCTTCCTAACCCACAGGGGATTGAACCCATGTCTCTTATGTCTCCTGTATTGGCAGGCGAGTTCTTTACCACTAGCACCACCTGAGAAACCATATATATACATGTATATGTATATGTATATGTATATATATATATATATATATATACACATTCACATTTGTTATATTATGCTATATATATACTTTTATATTTTGATTTAAGTTATATTTATGTTTTATATGTGTGTGTGTGTATATATACTTTTTTTTCCTTTTTTTAAACTTTATTTTACTTTACAATACTGTATTGGTTTTGCCATACATCAACATGAATCAGCCACGGGTGTACACGTGTTCCCAATCCTGAATCCCCCTCCCACCTCCCTCCCCATACCATCTCTCTGGGTCATCCCAGTGCACAGCTTCAAGCATCCTGTATCCTGCATCAAACCTAGACTGGCAATTCACTTCTTATATGATATTATACATGTTTCAATGCCATTCTCCGAAATCATCCCACCCTCTCCCTCTCCCACAGAGTCCAAAAGACTGTTCTATACATCTGTGTCTCTTTTGCTGTCTCACATACAGGGTTATTGTTACCATCTTTCTAAAATCCATATATATGCGTTAGTATACTATATTCGTGTTTTTCTTTCTGGCTTACTTCACTCTGTATAATCAGCTCCAGTTTCATCCACCTCATTAGAACTGATTCAAATGTATTCTTTTTAATGGCTGAGTAACACTCCATTGTGTATATGTACCACAGCTTTCTTATCCATTCATCTGCTGATGGACATCTAGGTTGCTTCCATGCTGGCTATTATAAACAGTGCTGTGATGAATATTGGGGTACATGTGTCTCTTTCAATTCTGGTTTCCTTGGTGTGTATGCCAAGCAGTGGGATTGCTAGGTCATAAGGCAGTTCTATTTCCAGTTTTTAAAGGAATCTCCACACTGTTCTCCATAGTGGCTGTACTAGTTTGCATTCCCACCAACAGTGTAAGAGGGTTCCCTTTTCTCCACACCCTCTCCAGCATTTATTGCTTGTAGACTTTTGGATCGCAGCCATTCTGACTGGTGTGAAATGGTACTTTTATATTTTGATTTAAGTTATATTTATGTTTTATATATGTATATGTGCATATATATATATATGTATATACTTTTAAATTTTGGTTTGAGTCAATGGAACGTAAAATGTGGAATTTTCTCCACCAAAGAGGCAGAAAGTTAAATATTATATCACCCACATTCTTTTGCAACCAGAGATCTAGATTTTATTTGGGCCCTTGTGAAACTGTGACTTCAGAATTAGCAACTGGAAGTGAAGTGGACACCAACCGCTTCCACTGGGACTGGAAAGCAGTTTGGAGGAACAGGTAGTGGTGTTATTTCTGGGCCAAATTCAAACCTCATGACTCTTGGGGAACACAGACACTTGTGCTTGGCCATCTGGCAATAGTGTGGATTCCCCCATGGAGGCTCCATTTCCACTTGTGACCCTGCTCCAAGTCTGAGGCTTCCATAGGCACATGGGTAGACCAGCAAAATGATGGAGGAAGCAGAAGCTGAAAATGCAGTGAGAGTCTAGGTTCCTTGTTTTGCAGTTCCATCAACTTTCCTTGAAATTTCTTGAAGGGCCAGACAAAGCACCCCTTCCAAAAAGGACGTTCAGACAGAGACACAGCTCTCTCTGTGGGGCCAGCTGAGTGGAAGGTAGTTGGTCCACAGTCCTCTGGGTTAGGGGTGTGGGATGCAGTCAGCCTCACTGAGTGAAAGCTCTGAGCTCTCTTGAGAATTTTTCACAGGAGGACTTTAATCCTCTGCTCTGTATCCAGTCTACAACTGTGGGGATGTTGGGGAAGTCATGCCAAACTTTAGTCCCCACTCTTTGATTGTTGATTGAACATCTGAGAGTCTTGAGCTCAGCTCCAGCATTGTTTTGAACATTGATTCTTGTGTAGGGAGGATTGCTAATGACTTACTGCTTGTTTTTATGGGATTCATCTTTAGAGAGTTTGTGTGTTTTTCCATGTAAACCCCATGGGAATGTTTACCTAGAAAGGCTTCACATTTGCATGTGTCAGGGACCCTATCCATGGCTAATTTTTGCTTTAATTTCTCACCTTGGGATTTCATTGCCCGCCTGTGCTGGTTCAGGGATGTTTCCCCCTCTGCAGCTTTATTCAAAGGAGAGCCTCCCACAGTACTGGCTTAGCGTGGAGCCCTGGCGGTCATGGCTCAGTTGGTAAAGAATCCGCCTGCAATACAAGAGACCCAGGTTTGTCCTGCGTCGGAAAGATCCGCTGGAGAAGGGATAGGCTACCCACTCTAGTATTCTTGGGCTTCCCTTGTGGCTCAGCTGGTAAAGAATCTGCCTGCAATGTGGGAGACCTGGGTTCGATCCCTTGGTTGGCAAGATCCCCTGGAGAAGGGAAAGGTTACCCACTCCAGTATTCCGGCCTGGAGAATCCCGTGGGCTATATAGTCCATGGGGTCACAAACAGTCCAACATGACTGAGCAACTTTCACTTTCACTGGTGGTCAGCACCACTTCCCTACGTGAAATACTCAGAGATGTTTGTCTGAAGGCTAGCCTGTGCTCCTCACAGTTTTTTCTCTGATCCCAAGGTTCTGCTTCTTCATCTCTTGGGCAACAATTTATCAGTCCTTGAATTTGCATCCCCAGCCCTCGAGGCCCACCTTTGCCCCTCAGAGCATTTATAACACGAACTCAAACACTTCAATCTCTGCTTTGAATTTTACCTTAGTTTCTGAAATACTATGAATTTCTTGTCCTGTTTTCTGAGCTGGTCTCTGTATTTTAAAAAGTATTTTATTTTTAGCTGGTTACAATCCGTAGGAAGAGTTCAGGTTCACTTAGCTTGCCATTTGTGGGATCTTGAAATTATTATTTCTTTGCAATCATATCCATATGAGCATATTTTTAATGAAAAAGGGCATTCATGATGTAATTTGCAACATTAATATAACAAAATCTTATTCATTGGGATTTTATATTTCAGATATGGAATTAGTTCAGAAATCAAAACAGATTTGGATGACATTCTTCTATATTGGAATAAAGGGTTTACCTTGAAAACTAATCATTCTAACAAGACAGCAGGAATATATTTAACTAAATCAAGAAAACAACTGTTTTTAGGAGCACTTAAAATGACCCAGAAATAGTGATATGCTAATTACTAATCATTTTTTCTATTTATTGTAGTGTATCTAAAGGAATTAGGACTTAGGAATATTTTATTTTTCTTAAACCTTGATTTTTAAAAAATATATGATAATATTACCAGTCTTTGAGAAATTATATAGTTTAAACTTTTCAACAGTTCTCTCTATTCTATTCCTAATTAGCAGGAATTCATAGGTGATTATCATGAGTAAATTAAAATTCAGAATCTTAATAATACATTGAGAAAAAAGTATAGGGAAGATCTTTTTGGCTCATGGATTATATTATCAAGGAAATATTTGAATCACAAACCACATTCTCCTTGAAGTATCCTTCTTTCTAACTGTATCTCAGCACTTCCTCTCCTTTTTTACACCCTTATCTCCTTAAATGCAGGGAACATTTCAGAAAGCCATTAACTAACTTTTCAAACTTTGATATTACATAATATTGATTGAGTTAAATAAGACTTATGTGGGCATTTCTGTGGGATTCTAGATCCTTGACCCCAGCATTAATTGGAAGTTCCTTATCATTGAAAGAGCCCAAGTATTGACATGGAAATGGCAGTGCCAAGGTTCTGAGTGCCTCTGCTTCCTGCTGTCACTCTCACAAAAGACTGACCAGCCGTTCTGCCTCGCCAGCAAAGATAAAGTTCGTCCAAGGTCGCCCTTCAGTCTGCGGCCTGGTCTACACCCTAGCAGGTGTAGCTGACTGACTTGTAGATAAAGTGAAATGTATTATTTGTCAAACAAAACCAGCACTGCCTCTATTCCTTTTACAAAGAAAGTATACAATTAGTTTCAATTTTAAGAGTGCCAAGTAATATTTTAATACTTTGATTTTGTGCATGAGAAAGTCTGGTTGGAGTTACAATAATCCATCTATGTAATGTGATGGAATTCGGGGAATTGGAGATGGCTGGTCTCCTTGGACCTTAAGTCTCCTTACTCAGGCTCAGTGAGTGAATGTATTAAGACCTGAACACCATCTGAGATCTGAGAAAAAGAGACACACTCAGAGGCAGCTCTCATCTCAAATATTCCAATTCTAGCCACCATGTGTGCACATAAAGTAACTGTTGATATAAACCTGTATTTGTGCCTAGGACCTTTGAAACTATGGTAATTGCTGCAGATTCTAGCAAGACAGTGGGATCTCCGACATGCTCACAGTGACCAATGAGTGAGGGAATGGGGACTGGGCTAGAAATTGGAATTGAAAACTGAAATATTAAAGATATTGTTGTGTCCTGCTGAAGAGTCAAGTATTAGCACTGTTATAGTTCAAAGACTCAGACGTCTGTTCTTGGAAAAGTTTATCAGTTTATTGCTTCAAACCTGTTTACTGTAACTTTACACATAATTCTGTTCTATTGTTACCCAGAATCACAGAGCTTTCTAATCACTAAATAATGCAAATATTATTGTTGTCAGACAGAACAAGAAATCCCTTCCAAAATCCTGGCAGCACACACACACACACATACTCATATGAGTTTCTGGTTACAAATGGCAGATCAAACTAGTGTGTTTAAATATAAACCTAACACAAGAACAAGAAGGTATCAAAAAAGTACCTAAGACACAGACCAGCTTCTGTGGTCTTTGTGGAGTGGAGGGCAAGGTGAATGAAGAAGCTGGTGATGGAAAGAAAGTGCAGTCTAGACAATGCTTCTCCCAGCATTCAGAAGAGGGACTAGCTTTTGTTTTGTTATTATTATTATCTTTTTTTATTTCCAAACTGTTGGAGATCAATATTTTTGTACCATATAATAAAAAGGAAATACTAGAAAAATAAAAAGACATAAAAATTCAGGACCAACGTTTTTAGTCTTATATCCAATAGACATAAAATTACTCTGTCAGGCTGCCGTAAAAAGGTCTCAGTGGTCCCTGGCATTGCTTTATCTTGTTGCAGAGAGATAACTCATGGTGTGTGAACCCACATCTTTCCAAATGTCTCAAATGAGCATCACTGGTTTAGTGTCTCTGTGAAGGAGGAATAAAAACAAGAGGAGAATCTACTCACTTGCCGAAATGACATAATGTCTGGATTCAGAAATCCAGGCAGTCTAGACAGAAAAGTGACACATGGCACTCAGTGCTGGGGGGACACTGTACATGTCCCACACCCTGCTTCTTCCAAAGGCCCTCTCCACCCCTAGATGGCACGTCAGTGACCTGGAAAACCAAAAAATACCTGAATTGTACTCACGATGCTTTGTTTAAGAAGGCAAAGAAACTACTGATCCATTGATAAAAGGTCCCACCAAAATCGTTAGCATACATACCACTTATTATAAACCCAGAGCCAGGAAAACACTCACATCAGAAGAGCCCAGAATTTAAACAGCTGAGATTTCATAGTTTTGGAGACAAGGACTTTGTTTTGATTACTCTCAGCTCACTATTTTCTCACATATATCATAAACTTTTAAATAAAATTTATTAAATGAATGAAGAAAGGCCTAGAAATGAAGAGATATGGGTCATCTTTAAAGAGCTACATAACGCAGATCCGAGTAGCTAAGAAAACAACCAGTCTCTCCAGATCCTTAGATCTACAAGCACATCACAGTGAAGGGAGGGGAAGCTAAAAGACAAGGATGCATCCTGACAATCGAATGCTTGATCCAGCTCTCAGACTTCTCCCCACTGAAAGTGATAGAAAACTGAATTAACGGAAAAGGAAATTTACTGGCACATATACCAAAAGAGCCTATGAAGAAAGCTGCACTCTGAAGAATTGATGCTTTTGAACTGTGGTGTTGGAGAAGACTCTTCAGTGTCCCTTGGACAGAAAGATCAAACCAGTCAATCCTAAAGGAAATCAGTCCCGAATATTCATTGGAGGGACTGATGCTGAAGCTGAAACTCCAATACTTTGGCCACCTGATGCAAAGAACTGACTCACTGGAAAAGACCTGATGCTGGGAAAGATTGAAGGCAGGAGGAGCGGGGGATGACAGAGGATGGGATGGTTGGATAGCATCACTGACTCAATGGATATGAGTTTGCACAAACTCCAGGAGTTGGCAATGGGCAGGGAAGGCTGGCATGCTGCAGTCCATGGGGTCATAGAGTCAGACACGACTGAGTGACTGAACTGATACTGAGAGGGAGGGCTTCCCTGCTAGGTCAGCTGGTAAAGAATCCACCTACAATGCAGAAGCCCCTGGTTTGATTTCTGGGTCAGGAAGATCTCCTGAAGAAGGGATTGGCTACCCATTGGAGTATTCTCAGGCTTCCCTGGTAGCTCGGATGGTAAAGAATTTGCCTGCAATGTGGGATACCTGCTTTTGATTCCTTGGTTGGGAAGGTCCCCTGGAACAGGGCATGACAACCCACTGCAGTATTCTTGCCTGGAGAATCCCCATGGACAGAGGAGCCTAGCCGCCTCTGTGGGGTCCGTGGGGTCACAAAGAGTTGGACATGACTGAGTGACTAAGCACAGCACAGCATACCCAGAGGGAAAAGTGTAGCAACAAATCTGGACTTGGGCATGGACTGGTCAGGGCTAGAATCCTCACAGTGCATGGCTGTTTCTTTTCTCTCCTGGGAGACAGGTTCTCACCCTGAGGCCACAGCATGGCTGCCAGACAAGTCCAGACTTGACATCCTCAAGTTCAAGATCAGCTGACTGTACTTACGGGGGTCTGTGTTTGTCTCTGCGTTCACCCACCAATACTACGTTGCATTACAGTAGGTCTTGAAGTTAGGCAGTGAGTTCTCCAACTTTCTTCTTCAATGTTGGCTGTTAGTTTGAGTTTTTGACTTTCCCCATAAGAGTTGGGGTCAGCTTGTCAATATCTACAAAATAGCTGGTTTGGATTTTGATTAGGATCATATTGAATCTACAGATCAAGTTGGGAAGAATGCACAACTTAATAATATTGAATCTTTTAATTCAAGGTAACAGTATAATTCCATTTATTTAGATTTTTTTTGCTTTTTTCAATGAGATGGTTTTCCATAATTTTTTCTATTTGTTAAGGTTCATCTTATGACGCAAAATGTGGTCAATTTCAGTCTATGATGTCTCATGTGATCTTGAATAGAATATATATTTGGCTGCTGTTGAGTGGACCATTTTTCAAATGTCATTTAGATGAAGTTAAGTTATAAAGATATTGATGATGAATTCGTCCATGTTTTGTTTTTCTGAGAAAATTATCTATCCTTTAATTTGAAGGATAATTTCACTGGTTATGGAACTCTAGTTTGGTGAGTTTTTTTCCTAATACCTTCAACATTTAAATACTTCATTTCATTCTTCTTGTTTGCATTATTTCTGATAAGACATCACTATAATTCTTATCCTTTTCCTTTCTATATGTGGAATACTTGTCAATTAAGGAGGTACATTTTAGGCAGATACTTTAAAACAAAAGTATATTATCACTACTTTTTTAGATTTCTAAAATTTTTATTTGTAAAGCATTCTGAGATTGCAAGAAAACTGGTAAAATTTCAAGTTTATACCCCCTCAATACAGACTTAAGTAGAAATAAAATAGACTCAAGGTTACATCTGTTTCACACATAATAGTTTTTACCTCTTAATCCCCAACCCTTATTTTGCCCCTCCCCTCTTTCTTCTGGTAACCACTAGTTTGTTCTTTGTATCTGTGAGTCTGTTTTTCTTTTGCAATATACATTGGTTTGCTAAATATTTAGTGATAGCATATAGTATTTGTCTTTCTCTCTGACTTATTTCACCAAACATAATACCCTCCAGATTGTTGCAAATGGAAACATTTCATTCTTTTTCTGGGTAACATTTCATTATATGTACATATATATACTTCTTTATTATATACGTATATACATCTTTATTATGTATAATATATACATATATATATTTATTCATCTATTGCTAAGCTACAAGGATACACTATACAGCTCAGAGAATATAGCCAATATTTTATAACTTTAAATGGAATACAATCTATAAAATATTGAATCACTATGTAGCATATTGTAGCAAAACTAGTAGCATATTGTAAATTAACTATATTTCAATAAAACAGATGTGCAAAATAGCCACAATCTTTACTCATACTACCCTACCCTAGTAGTAGTAGTAGTAGTAGTAGTTACTGAGTCATGTCTGATTCTTTGTGACCCCATGGACTATAGCCCGCCAGACTCCTCTGTCCATGGAATTTTCCAGGCAAGAATACTGGAGTGGGTTGCCATTTCCTTCTCCAGGGATTGAACCCATGTCTCCTGCAGAAGTAGGTGGATTCTTTACCACTGAGCCACCAGGGAAGCCCCTACTCTCCCTAGAACTAGTCCAAATGCCTATTGTTAAGAGAATGAGCAAATTTTTGTGATATGGTCTTACAAGCATGCTGCTGCTACTGCTGCTAAGTTGCTTCAGTCGTGTCCGACTCTGTGCGACCCCATAGACAAGAGCCCGCCAGGCTCTGCCATCCCTGGGATTCTCCAGGCAAGAACACTGGAGTGGGTTGCCATTTCCTTCTCCAATGCATGAAAGTGAAAAGTGAAAGTGAAGTCGCTCAGTCGTGTCTGACTCTTTGCGGACCCCATGGACTGCAGCCTACCAGGCTCCTCTGTCCGCCGGATTTTCCAGGCAAGAGTACTGGAGTGGGGTGCCATTGCCTTCTCCACTTACAAGCATAAATGAGCTCTAAAAATAGAATACACTGTTGTTTTTCAAAAGCATTACTTAGGGTAAAAGATATCTTGAAAAAAAATTATACCTTGAGTACAATTAAAAACCAAACGTTTTGAGAATGTTAAAAATAATTTCATTGTTTCATTGATTAGTGAAAGACATGTGATTCTGTACCTCAGGAAAGAGTAGAGGTTGTTGATATTGATATAGGATGGAGGTGCCCGCTTAAGTGGAAGAGACATTTTTGAGGGACATATTCTATAGTTAAAGGTATTTACTAATTCAACATGAAAAATCCCCTTTCAGTAAAAATTGACAAGCACACTAGATAGTATGCAAAGCAGAACTCGGGGTGTTAGACTCTGCATTTGATCTTTCTCTAATATTATAAAGGAGAAGCCACAAGGAAATGCTTCTATCTACACTTCAAATACTATTTTCTCCTTTTATTATATAGCAATGCCGATAAAATCAATTAAATCATACACAACTATTAAAACGTGTTTTTAACTTTCTCCTTATTTTGTAACTCAACCTTAGGATTCAATTTCAAATTATTAAGTAATTAATTTTTATAATATGAAGCTATTTATACTCAATAATATTTAGAAGTTTCCTGTGGAGTCATTTAAAATTGTGATTGGCACGATGTTGGTTTAAAGCAAAGGCAATATTGGGTATGGCCAACATCATAAACCACTCCAGACCCCCTGAACACACACACATGCATGCTCATACAGAAGAATAAATGAGAAAACTCTTACTATAATTTATCAGTGGTGATACCAGTCTCTTTATGCACTGTGACGTGGGAAGGACTCTAATAACTATTGAGTAAAATACAGAGCTGGTTATCTGGTATTAATAGGATTCTACTTTTCTAAAATATGTTGGAAGCTTTAGAACAGGTTACAAAGAAAGACAGGTTGACACAAATTGGATTTAGCTACCAGTTACATATGAATTTATGGGAACAATAAAATAGGTTAAGTTATTCTTGACAGGTTTAGAGGATTGAAACAAGGGAGATCCAAGGCAAAAGCTATAAAAAACACAAACTTGGAAGCACAGAGATCACAAACAACAAAAGAAATATGGGAACTTTCTAAAGAAAATTGCACATATTTGGGATATAACATTTTTCTAAACGATGTATTGAATGTGGAATTTCCAAAATTTTATTTCAGGAAAATTAACATTTGACATAAAGGAAACTTGACATACACTTTTACATAAAGGAAATTACATATACTTAGTGTCACTTTTTATTCTTGCCTTATTCAGTTCAGTTCAATTGCTCAGTCGTGTCCGACTCTTTGCGACCCCATGAATCGCAGCACGCCAGGCCTCCCTGTCCATCGCCATCTCCCGGAGTTCACTCAGACTCATGTTCATCGAGTCCGTGATGCCATCCAGCCATCTCATCCTCTTGCCTCCAATCCCTCCCAGCATCAGAGTCTTTTCCAATGAGTCAACTCTTCGCATGAGGTGGCCAATGTACTTGCTTTATTATCTGCCTATATAATTATATTTGGTAACAACTTATAAACAGAAGCACATATGATTCTACCATCATCTTGACAAAACTAAATCCTTCAAATCTAAATTGTTATGGAAATTGAAGAATTAAAAATACTAAAGACTGATGTCACCAAGATGGTGGAGCAGAAGTCCTCTGTTCCCCGATACAGATCAACGACAACTGTATCTGTGAACTAAAATGGCCCAGGGAGAGCCCTGGAGTCCTCATAAGAAACTTCAGCAACATAATGGAACCAAAAGACCTGAGCAGAGCTTCACACACACCCTGGAAGATCGTCTTCATTTTGTCTGCATCACTCGATCCCCCCAGGCTAGCCCTGGCCAGAGCCAGGAGGGCCTCCAAGCTAGAAAGGAGGGAGTAAATGACGAGTTTCCCCAGCCTCTGCTCACTGTAGGAGGGTCCTGCTTTGCTTTCACCCCACCCAGACCAGCAAAGCTGAGACTTACAGACATGCCCACAAAAATAAAAAAAGAAGAAGAGAAGCATCAGCCACACAGCATGCTCTGTCAGCCTAGATCCGGTGACTGACCCTATTCCTTCATGAAACCTACTTGAAGAATACTTTGAATTCCCAGAGCATCAGACTCATATTTTTGTTCTCATTCTTACCATACATAAGAAAAGAATCTTCTCAGCTTATTGCAAGGAATGGAAATAGCCCATAACATGAAGGATTACCAACATAAAACCATGTCATTTAAATTTTTGGTAACAGAGATAGTTTTGAGAAATAAATTTGAATAGAATTTTGCCAGAACAACCATCATTTGTCAGTGATGAGTGAAACTGGTCGAGGGAAATGGATCCTGGCAAAAATTAATGGTTTCACCATTGCTGAGTTTGCATAAGAAAAATGCTGACACAGTCAGGGCTATTTTAGCTTATTTGTGATTATTTTCCTCTCAAAAAGAATATGCTCTAGAGAGAGATTTGTCGTTTCTTTTGGCACTGGGAGGAAAGGTATCTTTATGTCATGGTGTGAGATTGCTTTCTCCATCCACTGCCTCTGCTAATCTTGCCTGTATTTTAATAACTTCTTTATTTTCAGACCACTGCGTGATTGATGTGCGTGCCTTTTCTTCGGTAGTTCAGGCGTTCAGCATCTCTTCTTCCTCTCACATTGACCCATACCTAGCCTAATCTAAAGGCTTGGCTTTGTAGAGATGCTGCCTTTGGAACTGAAGGCCTTTGTTCTCAAACACTGAGGACACCACCTAAGTTTGGGTTTTAGCTCCAGGGGGTGCAGTACATTGAAATCCATGGCCTTTCCTCACACGATCTCTATGGCAGGCAACAACAGTGACCCTACGTTGTCCCTCACACCCCTTCTGCCCGCTCTGACCCATGTTTTGGCTCAGACCCAAACATGGCACTTTATCTAGGCAGCTGTGAGCAGACATAATGGAGGCTTGCAAAGTCACCTCCAGATTTCCTCTCCTCTGTGGCCTCCCATGTGGACCTGAGAACTGGTCCCAACTGGCTTGTTGGAAGATGAAACCTATGGAACAGAGCCAGTCCTCACCTCTCAGCCTGGCTGAGACCATTCCAGAGCATCTCGGGCCAGCTACTCCCAACATAATAGAGACCCGAGGCCCAGATAAGAGCCCCAGAACCACTGACTGCTCACCAGAGGCCTGAGTGAGCACAGAACAGGTCAGCCCAGGCTAAGTCAGCACACCGAGCCCCCACACTCACTCCTGGCAAAAGTCAGAGTCCACTTAGTATGTCCCTGGTGTTCATGACGTTTGTTATGCAGGACTGTGGCGGGGATGGCTGATGCTTGGCAAGCTCTGCAGCTTTTATGACCATGCACCAGACTCATTTTTTTTTTTCAAACTGTGACTAATAACCAGTTTAATGCATGTCAAGACTTTCTGAAAATGCTAAAAAAAAACAGAGAAAAGAATAGGGATAAAAATAAAGCAGAAAGTAGCGTGAGTAATAAAATAAAATATTGCCTCTGAAACTTTGTTGTTATGTGTGCGAGCGTGTATGCGTGTGATGTGTGTGTGCACATGTTTTCTGAGTCACTAAGTAAAGTGTGCTCTAGCTCTGGGGCTGGGTCCAAAGGATAGGGACAACTGAGCTGCGTTGCCTGTGTAACCTGGGAGGTATTGACAAGCACACCTCCGTCTGGGTGACACAGGAAGATGCAGGCAGCACAGGATGAATTGATCACCGCGACAACCGGAGCACATGCCTGGGTCACGGATGCCATCTCTGAGCGTGAAGGACAGCAAAACCTTCAGGAATAATGATTCTGTAAATTTAAAGCTACATAGTTTATAGGGTTTTCTAATCAGAAAAGACATCTAGGAAATTGGACTGAAAGTGCTTATAAAATGACCTTACTTCTTCTGACAAGTAGATCTAAGGTCAGTCTATGGATACAAAGCAATTAAAAGGCCAGTGACACATGGAAGGAACTCTGGACTTGCATCTCATGTTTGTACGATGTGTGTGTAGGACTTAGTTTGATCCTAAGACACGGGGACAAATGCATAACTGATGGGGGAGGACCAAGAGGCCGTGAAAGACTGACCTAAACATAGGCTCTATGTAAACACATGACACGTGAGACAGGCAGCTGTTAGGTGGAGGAGATCATAAATCTGCAAGCAGATGACCCCTCCCTGGCGGTCAGCGCAGGACTTCCTCACACACGCTGTGGTCCCGGGTGGGCTGGCATTCTCACTGGGTCCTGGGATGTAGTCAGGAGAGATGCTTCCTCCCACCCCTGCAGAGTTCATCTGTCCCCAGACAGCAGTCTAAGATCTGAGGGAATGAGAGAGAACTGTTGATAACCAATATAAACCAAAACAGAAAAAAGAAACCATGGGAGAGGTAGAAGACAAAGAGTGCTTCAAATACGCTTGGAAATGACTTATGTTACTATAATGCCTTAAAGTTTGCAAAACACACATATACAAAGTATATCTAGACAAATACACGTGTGTGTGTGCCCTCAGTCATGTCCAACTCTTTGCAACTCCATGGACTCCTCTGTCCATGGAATTCTCCAGGCAAGAACACTGGAGGGGGTTGTCATGCCCTTCTCCAAGAGAATTTTCCCAGCCTGGGATCAAACCAGCATCTCCTGCATTTCCTGTTTTGATAGGCCGATTCTTTACCCCTGAGCCATCTGGGAAGACACAGATGCACCTAAAATGAGACACATGCTATTTCGTTTAATTTCCAGTCTATAGGGCTTGATTATTCTTGGTCTCCAGATGAGGCAGGTAAGCCTGAGACTGTTTCGTTGACTCGAGTGCAGGTTAGCTGTAAAGGTGGGACCCTTGATGTTCCCCTTGACTTTGCACTACAGCTCTCTCCACCGTAGACGATGTCTCTGTGTGCCTTGTGTGTTACTAAATGATTTTCCTTCTCAAAGGAATCACGAACTGGATGATAAACTCCCAGAGCTGTAGGCATTTCTTTTTATAACAGCCACATAAAAGACCACATGCAGAATATGGCCTTTTATGTACTGACACATGTTTCACAAATGGCTTTGTTGTAAAGGAGAAATGAAAATATATGACCATTGTTGATAAATGAAAAAAGATTAGCTATATATCCATTTAAAAACCCACATGATTTCTAATAATAAAAAAATAATTAAAACAATGAACTATGATGAATCTCTGAACTTTGAGACTTAGGATTTTTTTCTAGCTTTACTGAAGTATAATCGATATGCAAACACTGGCTGTATTTAGTGTATACAATTTGATGAGTTAGGAGATGTACATGTGCTTGTGGAATGATTATCATAGTTAAGGTCTATAAACATCCGTAATCCGTGAGTTTCCTGTGACCCTTCGCTTTGTTCTGTTTTTATTTTTTGCAATAAAAACAATTTTACACGTAATCTACTGTCTTGACAAATGGTCTCAGTGGACATACGCTTCCGTGTGGTACCCATCAGTCTTATGCTATAGGGAAGATCTCCAGAACATACTCATCTTGTGAAACTTAAACTTTATACCCATTGAACGATGTTTTCCCCACCACCACACCCCCTAGCACCTGCCTTTGCTTTTCCCATTTTGATAAGGCTACATGTAATGCCCTGTGTGTGATCATAGCAGCTCTGATAACTTGGGATAATGTAACACAGCATCATCAAGGCCTATGTAAAAGTAAAAAGTAGCTTAATAAAGAGTAAACATGTTTACATCAGTGATTGCTGCTAATGGACTAATTCTATCAGTTAATGAGCATCTGAACAAGAACACACAAGTATGAATGATGTCTGTGCAGTGTTTACCGCAGATAAGCTAAAAAGCAGATGAGTCTCAACAGTTGTTTAAACATTCACCAAGTCAAACCCGACCACGTGTGTGATCAGCCGAGAGGATTCAATGCACAACAGAGCACGGCTGCACATGAGGAGGAATATATGAAGCCCATTAAATAGCTCTTGTCCCTTAGGATATTTTAGGGCACCATGTTCTCAGAAGAGAGGCAGCAGGTTCCTGCTCAGAGGAACTTCAGATCTGTTTCGGTGAAGATATAGAGGGAAAAAGAGGAAAGAGACACGACGTAACAAGCTCGATTTTTCTAAATGTTCTTCTACTCCTCTTATTCATTCCAAAAAGGGGAGAAAAGAGAGAAAAGACTAAGTAAATAAAAATTAAATGATTCCTCAGTAAAGTGTCTTCTTAGTCCTGCTTCTGCCAATTGACTGATAAGCTAAACTTCCTTTTTGAATTCATTCTCCAAAATGTTAACTGAATAGCACTGCTGCCGATTTAAAAAGTAAGAGTTATCATCCAATCAAAGTCAGGGCTGCTGATCATTTCTTCTGGTGAAGCTACCATCGTTTGGATTGTAATCAACCCACTCCCATATTCTTTCCTGGAGAATTCCATTGCTATAGTCCATGGGGGCACAAAAAAGTCAGACACGGCTTAGCGACTAAACAACAACAATCAACAGATACATTTGTGAAGAAAGAAAGCAAAAAACTTTCATAGTGTATTATTTCCTCAACCCTCACCAAAATCCCCTGTAGGAAAGAGTAACAAAAGACATTACATCCGCCATAATATTAGTGTATTTAAGAGGCAGACATGGCAATAAACATTAGCTCGTTAAGTAAGCACTGGAAACAGCCAGTTTTGTCCTTACAAAGATGTATTGAACAGCACTGCCCTTTAGGGGTTATACAGAGTAGAACTGAGCTACTAAAAATGGAAATTTATTCCTCAACATATTGCTGCTTAAATGGGGAATATTCTGATGTCTCTAAGGCTTTTCTGGATAATTTTATCAGTTTATGACCCTAATACTTCAAGGCCACGAAATAGCTTTTCCTTTTTTTTTTTTCCCCTTCTTTAGAGAAAGTTAGTGTGTCATCTTTTCTATGAGTACCATTTCTCTATGTCATTCAAGGTTTTTTTCCTTGATCTAATTAAAGATATACCACATTATTTAGCAAAATAGCAGTATCTACTATATAATACATAATAAAGCAACATAAAAATAAAGTTCAATAGTTAAGCCACCTTAGATGTTTATGGAGCTTTCTTTATAGACTTTTTAAAAATGCAAGCATATTTACACGGCATTTTTGGCACCGCTCTGGTCTCTTGGGTATTAAATGGCCAGCACAATATTTGATGAAATGAGCCAACGGCTGCAAAAGCAAAATTACTATAGTAGCAACATATTTATGGTAAAATGAAAAGAATTCACCTTCTCCCCGCAGAGGCAATAATACTGAGCCTGTTAATTTTCTTTACCCTTGGGCTGAAAAAATGTTTTTAGGTCATGAGAAGCATATGATTTCATGTATGAGCCATTTAATAACTTTTAAAATTGATCATAACTCAAATTTCCTTTACACCTACATCTTTATTCAAAGTACTCTTAGGAAAAAAAACACAAACAAATGGAGCCTTTCTGTTATGTTGTTGAGTTTCTGCAATGAAGATAATTTTGTTTAGCAAAGCATATCTAAATATTTCTTTATACATTTTCAAATAATAATAAAACTATATTACATATAATTTTATCTTCCCATTAACTTACAAATAATGTTAACTTGTGTGTAGCATTAATGAACATATCTTTAATGATAGCACTCCTAATTATGTCCAGTGAATGTTGGCTTTGTAGCAACGGAAATTTAAAAATCTGTATGAAATTCTAGGAAGAAGTAATTTTAAGAAGACTGGAGGAGTAACTATGTCTCTGTATAACCAGACATGACTTTGAAAATTTAAACTCATGTCTTGCTTTTAGCTGGTTTCTGAATGTGAAAGTGAATTGTCTTTGGTTTACATAAAAGTTTAAAAGTCCTAGTTCACAGGAAGACCCAGCAAAATCACTAACAGAACAGACATATCAGCTGGCTTTTCAGAGCCTGGCACTGTCCCATGGGGACAAGATGGGGGGCGAGTTTCATCTGTTACTGTCATAGAAACACCCACAGTAAGATTCACTATTTGTAATTCACTCCATCTCTGTCTCAGTTCCCTCCCCATCCCATCTCTCTGTCTGCCCAGTACCACAACAGCCTTCCAAATAAGCACGTTGCCTCCCTATTTCATTTCCAGGCATCTCTTCCTCTCTGTATGAATGTTGTCAGCCAGAAACCCATGCATCCTAGGGCCTAGTTTCTGCAACAAGAGAAACCACTGCAATGGGAAGCCCAAGAAACGCAACTAGAAAAAAGCCCGCCTAGCAATGAAGACTCAGCACAGCCAAAAGTAAATAAATAAATAAGTACAATTATTTTTTTTTAAATGAGTAGGTATGGAGGAGACAAAAGGCTAAGGTCAGTTTCACCCCAAAGCTGAGATTATCTGTGATCTGGAAGATTTTATCCAAATTCTCCACTATCTTTATTCATTGTTGAATTGTTGGGAGATGTCAGGGATTGCTGCATAAAAGCAAAAGAAGTTAATTGAAGGTTATTTACATTCAAAGAGTCAATGGTCATTCAAAGCAAAAAAAAAAAAAAAAAAAAAAAAACCAACAAACTCTGCTTAAGCTGTTCCTATGTGAGCTCTCATGGTGGTACCTACAAAGAAGACTTTTCTTATTAGTGAATTTATCTGTGTCAAAAATATACTCACCAGGCAGCTCTGGGAAAACTCAAGAACATAATAGTCTTGACTATTTGGACCAGAAGTGTCATAGGGATGGGTCAGCAGGAAGAGTGATCCCAGCTGGCCTGGCAGCCCTCTACACTCATCACCTCCCCGTTCATCAGACACTGCTCGATGAGTAGAAGCCACCAGAGGCCTCTGGAGGTTTCCGCAGGTGACACAGGTGAGCTCACAGAGGTCAGACAGGACTGCACTGACAGCTGAGCTACCCAGAGACCAGGGGGAAGAAATGGCTTTAAATCCAGGTGGAGAGGAACGGCCAGGGCAATGGTGAAGTGAAGTGAAGTCACTCAGTCGTGTCCGACTCTTTGCGATCCCGTGGACTGTAGCCCACCAGGCTCCTCCGTCCATGGAATTCACCAGGCAAGGATATTGGAGTGGGTTGGTATTTCCTTCTCCAGGGGATCTTCCCAACCGAGGGACTGAATCCAGGTCTCCCACATTGCAGGCAGATACTTTACCCTCTGAGACACCAGGGCCATGGTAGAGAGTGGAAACCAGAACTTTTTAGCAGGTTTGCAACTGGGCTGCTTTTTAAATTTGTGTTTATTTTATTTAAAAACATTGTATTGAAATATAGTTGATTTACAATGTTGTGTTAGTTTCCGGTATACACCAAGGTATATGTCCTTGGATGAGTCAGATAATAGTTGTCAAATACTGAAAGAAAATATCACCCATTTTTTGTGCTTTTACAAATTAATAGCTGCAGACATGACACACTCTCAGATGTAATCAGCATCATTAGTGTTTTCCATTGTTTTCTTAAGTCTGTATAATCAACCAGCTATTAAATCAAGACCTGCCTGGAGCATCTGTCATTTCCCAGATGCCTGGACCATTTGCATTCTCCCAACATGAAGTTGCCAAATGCCAAGTTGGAAAGAATTTCATAGGAGCACAAAATAATGTTGTAGATGCAATAGATACAAATACCTTCGTGAAGGTGAGTAACAGCAGAATAATTAAGGACAAGGAGTTTTGCAAGAGAGTTCCAAGAAAACATATGCTTCCACTTTATCGTCTATGCCAGAGCCTTTGACTGTGTGGATCACAACAAACTCTGGAAAATTCTTCAAGAGACAGGAATACCAGACCACCTGATCTGCCTCTTGAGAAATCTGTATGCAGGTCAGGAAGCAACAGTTAGAACTGGACATGGAACAACAGACTGGTTCCAAATAGGAAAAGGAGTACGTCAAGGCTGTATATTGTCACCCTGCTTATTTAACTTACATGCAGAGTATATCATGAGAAATGCTGGGCTGGAGGAAGCACAAGCTGCAATCAAGATTGCTGGGAGACAATGTTCATCGCAGCACTATTTACAATAGCAAGGACATGGCAGCAACCTAGCTGCCCATCAGCAGATGAATGGATAAGAAAGCTGTGGTACATATACACAATGGAATATTACTCAGCCATTAAAAAGAATGCATTTGAATCAGTTCTAATGAGGTGGATGAAACTGGAACCTATTATACAGAGTGAAGTAAGCCAGAAAGAAAAACACCAATACATTATACTAACACATATATATGGAATTTAGAAAGATGGTAATGACCCTATATGTGAGACAGTAAAAGAGACACGGATGTAAAGAACAGTCTTTTGGACTCTGTGGGAGAAGGTGAGGGTGGGATGATTTGAGAGGGTAGCGTTGAAACGTGTACATTATCGTATGTGAAGTGGGTCGCCAGTCCAAGTTGGATGTATGAGACAGGGTGCTCAGGGCTGGTGCACTGGGATGACCCTGGGGAATGGGATGGGGAGGGGGGTGGGAGGGAGGTTCTGGATGGGGAACACATGTGCACTCGTGGCTGATTAGTGTCAATGTATGGCAAAACCAATACAGTATTGTAAAGTAAAATAAAGTAAAAATAAAAACTTTTAAAAAGTAAAATAAATTAATTAATTTTAAAAAATAGAAAAATAAATGAAAACCTTCTGGAAAAAAAAAGATTGCCAGGAGAAATATCAATAACCTTAGATATGCAGTTGATACCACCCTTATGGCAGAAAGTGAAGAACTAATGAGCCTCTTGATGGAAGTGAAAGGGTAGAGTGACAAATTTGGCTTAAAGCTCAACATTCAGAAAACTAAGATCAAAAACTAAGTGATGGCATCTGGTCCCATCACCTCATGGCAAATAAATGGGGAAACAGTGGAAACAGTGAGAGACTTTTTCTGGGCTCCAAAATCACTGCAGATGGTGACTGCAGCCATGAAATTAAAAGATGCTTACTCCTTGGAAGGAAAGCTCTGACCAACCTAGACAGCAGAGACATTACTTTGCCAACAAAGGTCTGTCTAGTCAAAGCTATGGTTTTTCCAGTAGTCATGTATCGATGTGAGAGTTGGACTATAAAGAAAGTTGAGTGCTGAAGAATTGATGCTTTTAAATTGTGGTGTTGGAGAAGACTCTTGAGAGTCCCTTGGACTGCAAGGAGATCAAACCAGTAAATCCTAAAGAAATCAGTTCTGATTATTTATTGGAAGGACTGATGTTCAAGCTGAAACTCTAAACTTTGGCCACCTCATGCGAAGAACTGACTCATTTGAAAAGACCCTGATGCTGGGAAAGATTGAAGGCGGGAGGAGATGGGGATGACAGAGGACGAGATGGTTAGACAGCATCACTGACTCAATGGACATGAGTTTGAGTAAGCTCCAGGAGTTGGTGATGGTCATGGAGGCCTGGTGTGCTGCAGTCCATGGGGTTGCAAAGAGCTGGACGCGACTGAGTGACTGAACTGAACCCCTTGCTTTTTAATGTAATTTATTGAAAATAAGCTCTTGCAATTTAATTTTAATAATGTCTGCATTTGACAACTGGTTTTCAATATATTCCTGATAATATTGCAGTCCGCCATCGTAATTCAGAACCAGCTTGCTCCTGATCACACTGTATTCATAGTTCTAACAAGATGCCTTCTCTGGGCCCCACTCTGACCTACATGACTGGTATCTACTCTTTTTAAGTTCATGCCATGAAATTTTTCTCCATTTTCTTATCTTGCAGTTCATTTTTTGTTAAGCTTCTCCAGAGTATGTCCAGGACACTGGAACATTTACAGAACATACAAGAAAAGAAGATTCTATTAATATCAGAGAGATCATGGACTTGGAGCTGGAAACAGATAATTAGGAACCAGTGGGATAACTGCTGTCAAAGATAAGAAACTGCAGGTTAAATGAAGAACCTGGGGCTTCAGTGAGAACTTAGTAGGGGAAGTGAGGCTTCAGCTAAACTTGAGCTGGAGGTCTTCAAGCAGACATGGGAGGAGGCATGTAGCTGTTTTTATGTAATAGACACTTCTATAGAGCTCATGCAGTATCAAGGAAACGTTTCTGGACAGACTATGTCAGGTCTTGCAGGAGACACAGGATACATAGGTTCAATCCCTGGCTTGGGAAGACCCCCTGGAAAAGGGCATGGCAACCCGCTCCAGCAATCTTGCCTGGAGAATCTCATGGACAGAAGAGCCTGGCGGGCTATAGTCTATAGGAGTCACAAACAGTCAGACATGACTGAAGTGACTTAACACACACAAAATCTACAAAATGATACATTCATTGTGAATGTAAATTCTAACACATAACAAAAATGAATAACCAAATACAGCACCCAAATTCAATAACACACTCAATGCCCCCATGTGGATGCGTTTCCTGTACATTTTCTTCTAAACCCATCACTTTTCTCATTCCCAGGGTAAGCACTGACTTTGCGTGTAAGTCATTTTTTAAAAAAACTTTAGATTCGTTAGGTTGCATTATGCTGCTGAGGGATAGAAAAACATTTACTTACTGTGTAGTCCCCTGAGCTTTTCCTTTCTGTTGACCACTGTCTTCTAAGACCCAGCCATAAGACATGTGGTTTAGTTCATTTTCTTTGCTATGTGAAACTGACTACCAGAAGTCTACGTTTTTTTTAAAAAATATATCCAGCATGTGAGAATGATCAAAGAGACTGGCAATTTGGGGGGATTTTATTTATTTATTTTATTGGCTTTACTTGTTTTCACTGCTGCATGGGCTTTCTCCAGTTGCAGTGAACTGGAGGCTACTCTTTAGCAGAGGTTCCTTGGCTTCTTATTACAATGGTTCCTCTTGTGGAGCATGGACTCTAGGAGCACAGTCTTCAGGAGTCGCAGCAGGCTAGCTCTGTAGTTGCGACTTGTGAGGTCTAGAGCTCAGGCTCAATAGTTGTGGTGCATGAGCTTGGTTGCACCACAGCATATGGGATTTTCCCAGACCAGGGATCAAACCCATGTCTCCTGCATTGGCAGGAGGATTCTTTACCACTGGGCCACCAGGGAAGCCCTCGTAGTCTGTATTTATTCTCTTGTTGATAGACTATCTACTTCATTTACAGTTTTATTGTCTTTAATAAGCAATAGAACTATGACCATTTTTATGAATATCTCATAAGAATGAAATATCATAGCTACCGGAAGTTATGGTTTTCCCAGTAGTCATGTACAGATGTGAGAGCTGGACAATAAAAAAGGCTGAATGCCGAAGAATTGATGCCTTTGAATTTTGGTGCTAGGGAAGACTCTTGAGAGTTCCTTGGACAGCAAGGAGATCAAGTCAGTCAATCCTAAAGGAAATACACCCTGAATATTCATTGGAAGGACTGATGCTGAAGCTGAAGCTTCAATACTTTGGCCACCTGATGCGAAGAGCAGACTCATTGGAAAAGACCCAGATGCTGGGAAAGAGTAAAGTCAGGAGAAGAAGGGGATGACAGAGGATGAGATGGTTGGATGGCTTCACCAACTCAATTTATGTGAGTTTAAGCAAACTCCAGGAGATGGTGAAGGAAAAGGGAAGTCTGGCGTGGTGTAGACCATGGGGTCGCAAAGAATTGGACACAACTGAGCAACTGAACAACAACAGCAAATGGATATTTCCAGGTGCACCTGTGCAAAAACATTGCCAAGCTATGTCCCCATGAGTGGAATTGCTCATGGGGTAGGTAGGATACACCGATTCTTAACTTTACCAGATAATGTCAGATTGTTTCCTAAAGTCGTTTTACCACAGTGGATTCTTACCAGTGGTATACAGGAGCTCCTTTCATCCATCCCTCACCAGAAATTTATATTATCATATTTCTTAAACATCGCCAGTTCAGTGACTGTGAAATGGAAGTTCTTTTGAATCTCAATTTGCATGTGCCTGATTTTTACTTAGGTTGAGCTTCTTTCATATGTTAATAGAGTGTTTGAGCTTCTTTCCTGTTAAAAAAATGACTAGTCACTTTTGTCCATTTTTCAGTGAAAGCCACGGCATGTCACCTCTTGGTTTTTTGTCTTTTTATTTCCTTCTTGGTATTTATTGATTGATTAATAAACAAGAGGTCATCCCTTCACTTATTCCTTTAATTCAAAAATATTTACTGAGTTCTTGCTCAGTCTTAACTTCCACGAGGGACATAAACAGAAGTGTGAGTTATCACTGGCTATTTGATTTCTTCCTACCCCTGGGTTGTGAATTATGTTTGGCTTATTTCAAAGCAAACCAGAAATGTTACTCTATTGATTGAATGTGATTTTTCTGGATCTCACTTAAGCCAAACCCTGTTCAAATATTAAGTAAGTAAAAATATATAGTAAATATGTTTTAAATAATTTTCCTGATTCTTTGAATTTTCAACAACTTGCTTGCTATTATGCAGACGTCGCCTCTTGTTTGGGTGTGATATGAATAGATGCGGCCATCAGTTACAGAAGTGCCAGCAGAGGCACCACCAGCTGTAGCATTTTGCCACATTTAGGGCAAGCCCACAACCAACATCCTCTACAATCCTTAATAGATTCATTCTTATCGAGAGTTTGTAGATAAACGTTATGACCACGACTTCTATTTATCTTCTTTATTGTAATTCTTTCTGCTGTGTTTGTGAGTGGCATTTGAATAGCTGAGGATTTTCTTTGAAATTATTTTTCCATTAAGATCAGCAATCATTTGCAAACTGTGAATTCATTAAAACCTATCTTGAAAGAGAACGGGGATATATTAAAGCAAGAACACTGACAAGGGTAAGGAGAGGTTGAACCTGAGTGCTGCTAAACTCTTTCTGAGACATTTCAATAAAATTTGTTATTTTCAGATTCAAATTCTAACCTGAATTAAAAGGCTCATTATTAATTTTACTCCTATAAGAGTTAAAGTAATTACCCCTGTGAAAAATATGGACAACTAATAAGTAAGGGCTCTTATCCTTTTGAGATGGACATGACATAAAAGGGTATATAATTTTGCTTCATATAATCCTGTATTTCATGGACTATATTTGCTAAGTGAATAATAAAATTTGTAGGTATTTGGTTAAAATGCAAATGTATTTCTTTTATTTTATCTTTCCATTTCTGTTGCTTAAGTAAGTAAACAAGTTTGCAGCTAGAAAAAAAAGAAGATTATGCTTTGTTAAAATGTTCATTTATTTTGCTACTTGTTTGTTAAAACATGCATATAGGTTGCCTGGTATTCATGATAGAATCTTCATGTTGACTTTTATATTTACAGAATTTGGTATAATTTTAGCTCATCTTTTAGAATAAGATGATTTGTATTTTAAAAGTACATTCTTCTCATGAAGGAGCATATTATGATAGCTTCTAAATATAACTCAATGTAAACAATACATGTTCTAAAATTGCTCACCTATTTGAATAAATTCATTTATTAGAGGTAATCCAGTTTGCTAAAATATCTCCAGGTATACAGATTGTAGGATTAAACTCTATTATAAACCATATGGGGAAATGTTTTGTTTTTGTAATGGGTTTCTCCATATTTTTAGAACACCCAAATCTATGTTCAATATATGCAATTAATTAAATGTCATGGATGGGGTCGCATGACCAGTAGGATAAGCAAGAACTTCCTTCCCCAGGATCACGAGGGTGGAAAGGTTAATGTGAGACAGATGCCGCGTTGAAGGAAGCTATTACAAGGAGTGCTTTTCAATCAATGAGATGTTATTATGAGCAATAGATCCAATTTCTTTTAATCAATGGACCTTTATTATTACATTTGCTAACAGATATTCTATAGAATTCATACAGGATATTCTTCATCAGAGTAAAGGTCACATTTTCTTTTTCATTTGGATTTCATCATGACCCCTAATTGTATCCCTATTAAAATATACTTTCTCATTTTTCATCATCTTTGTCTCTAAAGATTTATTTTTATACCACAGCATCCTTTTTTTTTTCTGTGTAGATGACCTATTTATGCTCCTGGAAGGTGTATCTGAGACCTGCAAGAAGACAGGGCATGTGGGTGGTCAGAAGGGCTTCAATGGAAGGCATGATTTGTCAGATTTTGACAAATTTTAAAAGTAGGAAAAACATTCCTAGCCAGGTAACTGTAGGTGTAACACTGAGGCTTACGTCTTTTTATCTCGCCTTCTAGATCTGCAAGACTGGACTCTTCAAGGTCTTCTGACAATGCATCGGTGACTTTCCTTTGCTTAAGTTCAAGTTGCATGAAAGAATCTGATGCTATTAACTCATTCTTCAAACTATTATTAAGCTATTACCTTGGGCCAAGGTATGAGGGTTGGGGATACATCAATGCATATAAAATAGTCTTTGCCTTGAACGCTCAAGAATCTTGGGCAAAACAGACAACTAAAATGACGGTTATACACAGAGTGATACAGTAAATATTCATTCATCTCGTATTGAAATACATGACATGAATACGAATATATATCATTCTAAGAGTCACTGACAATATTTACATTTAATCATAAAGTAAAGCATGTGTTTATAGGTAAATTCAGAATACTCTATCTCAACATATATAAGGATGTAGACTCCTAACTTTTAGGGCTGGTTGGGTTTGTACCACAGCTTGACATGACTAGCTGTCTGACCCTGGGCATGTGCTATGGTCTGACCTAATACTGTGTCCCCCCAAGAGATGGTGTCCCCCCATAAGTGGAATCCTAATCCTCAAGGTGATGGTATCAGGAGGTGGGGCCTCTGGGAGGTGATAAAATCGTGAGGGTGCAGCCCCCAGGATGGGGTCAGTGTCCTTACAAAGAGAGCCCAGAGAGCGCCCTCTTCCCTTCTTCCACTTAAGGACACAAGAGAAGACACCGTCTGTGAACCAGTAAAAGTCCTCACCAGACACTGGATCTGCTGACACCTTGATTTAAGACTGTGAGCCCCAGAGCCGTGAGATTGTCTGTTTGTTAGGCCAGTAAGTGTACAACAGTTTGTTCCAGCAGCTCGAATGGGCTAAGACAGAATGTGAGCTCACAAGTTCCTCTTCTGAGACACAAGGGATAATACTATTAAAGATCACCACCCTCACACACCATATACACACACAGCCATGAAGCTCACTAACATAAATACATGACTGCTTTTACCACCAAAACACCCCTTGTCATTCTCTTTAATGTGGCATGGGATTATCATCCCTCCATTATTCTCTTTAATGTCTCAAATGGCACCAGCCCCCCAGGTCCCTGCCTCAGTGAAACGTAGCGCCTTCCTGCTGGCCTGGCATTGTAGTTAATGAGACTACAATGGGTGGGTATCAACGAGGAAAAAGTAAAAAGAAGAAATACATGAAGCTATTTGGTTAAAACATGTGATCAGTAATTCAGCAGTTATGGAACGAAATCAATGGCAAACAGAAACGAAATGGCACTGCCATCAGCATGGAAAGAACACGCAAATAATTTTATCACAAAGTTGTAAAAAGTGATTATCTTAAATATTCTCCCTTAGCGGTGGGCAGACATAATTATCTAATCATCTGAGGGCATTTCAAATAGCTTCTATGAGGGTTCTACTCATTAAAAATTCTAATTCATAGAGTTATTTGTACTTTGCACTAATCCTCATGTAAGCATTGTTTTGAAATTTCCTCCAACCACTATTTAAAATTCTTTTTGAAGTAACTGCCATTCTATACCCTGAAAAAGATGACACTAAGGAAATTATGTCTTATAAAAACTTTAAACAGGGAGAATGCATAGAACAATATATTTTACAGGTCTGAAAAAAGAGAAACAAGTCTGGCATCACAAGCTGATTTAAAATATGAATGCATGGAAAAAGAACTAAGTGGGGTTTTGATATATTCTATTGAAGAGTTATCAAAAAGGGCATGATAAGCATTCTCTTCAAATTATTCATTCATAAAGAAAAGCAAAGGCAAAATATCCAAGTAAGTTAGTTCTGACATTAGAATTATAAAATAGAATAGGTGGCAGCAGCATATTCCTGCAGGAGACAGATCACAGAGTCTTGCATGCCACTCTAATAAGAATATATTTGAATAGACTTTATTATGTAGGCAGTCGGAAGCCAGGAAAGGTTTGAAATAGAAGATTGATTCTCTCTCTCTCTCGTAGACTCTTGTGCTCTTATGACAGTCTGGGAATTGATCGTTCAGTCTGAAATAAGGTCATGGTAGTGGAATAAGGAAATTTTAAAATCAGAAGAGTATTTTGTCACCAGAGCCAGCACCCATGTTCCCTGCTTAAATAGGTATGATCTTTTGAGGTCCTAGGATAATTTAAGGAAATCCAAAGGTACCAGGGCCAGAACTCTTTCAAGGAGATTTCATCTGCCACCACGCCATGTGGAATACTATTGGGAAATAACATGAAGATCAGTTACATATTAACTGTACCCTTTTAACCATTATTCCTCTGGAGAAGGAAATGGCAACCCACTCCAGTATTCTTGCCTGGGAAATCCCATGGACAGAGGAGCCTGGAGGACAACAGTCCATGGGATCACAAAAGTCAGACACGGCTGAGCGACTAAACACTAACAACAAACAGTTATTCCCATAAAGGCCTTTCTCACAACACCTGTGTGATCACTTTAACAAAGGACAGATAAAGATTTCTTGTCTTGTCTTTTTAAGAACCATTGTATCTTTCTTTGCTGACCTCAGACTTTACACTATGCTAAGTCACTTCAGTCGTGTCTGACTCTCTGAGAACCCCTGGACTGCAGCTCATCAGGCTCCTCTGTCCACGGCATTCTCCAGCCAGAATACTGGAGTGAGTTGCCATTTCCTTCTCCCAAACTTTCCACCATGGTCAACAATTTGATCACTGTACTTCAGAGCTCTTAATTACTAAAATGCCAGCTGTCAGTGGGCTGTGCAGTTATCATGTGTGAACAAAGAAAAGAGCAAGTTAGCACAGGTGTGGAGAAGACTACCTCAGAAGGGGAGAGTGGTCCCAGTCAAGCAAAATGAAGAAAGAGTGGGGAGGGTCTGATTCTGTGTAGAAGGTAGAATGCTGGGGCACTCCTGGCTCCCACAACAGCAAGAGAAAAAAGGGAGACAAAGTACAGTTCATCGCTTCTTTGCAACCATCGGGAAGCGGAGTTTTGGTGAGCCTAAATAGCCTGGACTCCAGGAAGACGGCTCTCCAGGGAGACTCAGGATGTGTGACCCACATGTGACAGAGCCCAGGAGAGACACAGCTGCCACAACAAGGTGCAGGAGGAGAGCGACACAAAGGCCAACAAATCTCAACGACTTGCAGCTCCAGGCCTAGTGAGGCGGGGTAGAACTCCAGGCCTCAGACAAAAGGGATTTGCTTTTTCTTCTGAAGGTTCTCTTCAGTTGACACTGCCTGGAACTCCCAGGAGCCAAGGGGCAGCATGGTGGACTGCATAGACTCTCCCGGCATGTTAGCCCAGGGTCTCCAGGTGAACAGAAAAGGAACTACAGAGAGACACAGAGAGAGATTTATGAGGGATTGGCTCACAGGACTGTGGAGGCCCAGAGGTTCCACCATCTGCTGTCTGCAAGCTGGAGGCCTGGGAGGGCTGGGGTGTGATTCAGGCCAAGTCTGGAGGCCTGGGATACAGGGGCCCTGTTGTCCCAGGGCAGGAGAAGATGCTCCAGCAGAGAGCAAATCCCCCTTCCACTGCAGTTCTGATTGATTCACACCCTCGACCGCTTGGCTGATGGCCACCCACACTGGGGAGGGTGATCTTTACTCCATTCAGGGACTCAGTCTCTTCCAGAGTTCCCACTCCGCGCCACAGACACACCCACAAATGGTCCACTGGTTCCTGGGGTGACCCTTAGCCTGTCAAGTTGGCATAAAATCAACCCTCACATTCCAGATGGCTCAGACCCAGAGAAGGGGTTGAAAAGACAAGGAAGGCACAGACCTGGGTTCATCTCACACAGGGCAGAGATTTTATGCCACTGGGCGAGAGACTGTGGACCTCGTAGTTCTCAGGGTGCAGGTAAACATGCCGGGTTAGTATGGAGGCAGTCACCTCAAAACCCTCTGCTCCAGAAGGAGGGGCTGGGAGCCAGCCCAGCCCTGGGATCTGCTGCCGCTTTCAGTGGTGGGAAGCTCTCACAAAAGACCTGGGCAGATACCAGGCACTGTGGTGCAGATCTGGTTACCATGGTGAGAGAGGGCAAGGAAACTGAGCAGGACCCTCTGGGGCTCCTGGGCACAAAGGCCTCTCCGAGTCCCATTCTTGATGACAGGAAATAGGCTTCATTCAATCTCCTTGATCTTTCCTATATTCCCAGAGGCAGTTTCAAGCAGTTGCTAATTAGGGATGGGAGGGGTTGCAGAGACAAGGGAGAAGCAGCCTAGAGAAACAGTGGTGCAGCCTTGGGGCAGGGTCCTGGTTCCCCCTCAAGGGATACACAGAAATATTTCTGAGATGTTTTGCAGAGTCTTAAACCCTCATGAAGTGAGAAGCTATTATAACTGTAAGCCTCCCCCAAGCACAAAGACCCCAGGCCAGGTGGAACCAGAAGTTTGGTGATACTGACTCCCACGTACCTTACAACCAAGCCATCCAAAGAATGTCCGCAAGCTGATCCCACCCTCTTTGAATTATTACTATCAAACTCCTCACTACTTTCTCCAGATTCAGACCACACAGTTTTGAAGACTTTAGTGAACTGTTGCCCCATTCACCTGTCAAAGCAATAAAGCTATTTTTCTCTACTTCAGCCAAAACTCTGCCTCTGAGTTTTAATTCAGTATTGGGGGTTCAGAGGCCAGATTTAGCTTCAGTAAGAGCATTGAGAACACTGGGACCTGGGTGCAGAAAGATGCTGGAGAATAAAGATGGACCAGGAGAAGAGAGCCCCTGCCTGCCCCCATGCATGGCCTCGCATGCCTGGAACAGCATCAGTGCTCTATCTACGTGAATAGAGAGAAGCCCCACAGTGAGTCACTTTCTGGGAACAAGTTTCATTCCTAGGGGACCTTACCCACTTTTAGAAACACCAGGCAGCATTTGCTTAAATTTCCCCAAATAGTATCTCTCTCCCCGCTGCCTGCTAGCACCCCACTCTGCCCTCTCTAATTTCTTTTTTCCCACTTTTGGAAACACAAGTTTTGGAAATTCCTCTATTTAGGACCTGGCGATGGCAAAACCAGTTTGCTTGTTCCGTTTCCTGGGAAATGTTTATTTTTGCATTTGCTCTCAAAGCACGTTTTCTCTGGGTCCATAATTCTAGGCTGACATTTATTCTCTCCATTTATTGAAGATCCTCACCTGTTGAAACATGAGCATCAGTACAAATTGATTTCATTTCTCGATTGTCTTTCTACCTGGCTGCTTTTGTGACCCTTTTTGCTTTGCATGTTCTTGAGTTCCTCTATAATAAGGTGGACTTTTTTTATTTGCATATCTTATTTGGGATTCTTTGTGACTCCTGAATTTGAAGAATCTTTTATGTGTTTACAAACCCACATGCATAGACGTTGGTGTTTTCTATTTTATTTCCTCTACTTTTGTCTCCTGTCTTTTCAGGATTCCAACTCCGTACATAATCTTTTTTTTCAGACTAGACTTTTTGCCCTTTCATATCTTCAATATTTGAAATATTTTATCTCTCTGGGCTGGATTTGGGGAACTGTGTTTAAAACTTTCTTCCGGTTTCCCTCTTCTCTCTCCAAATATGTTTAACCTATGGTTACAGATATTGAATAAATTTTAATTTGAGATTATTATATTTGAAATTCATATTATGTTTAATACCTGAATTTTTTTCCAAATATACCTGCTGATTTTGTATAAATTCTGACCTTTCCTTCTTTTATTAATTTAAGTATCTTAAACATCCTGTTATATGATGGATTAACCTAGTATTTTAAGGTTTTTCAGTTTTGATTCTTTCTAATTGTTCCTTCTGGGTTTTGTTCATGGCATACTGTTTTCATTTGTTTGCTGTGGTCTTCTGTGTGATGCTGAGGTGAAACGTGAGGTCTCACAGAGAACATTTGCACTTGATAATGCAAGTCCTCTGTGTAGCTTGCCAAGTGGGGTTTCCATGTTAAATTCCCAGGTAAGGTTGGATGTTGACCACTCAGGTCCTAAGAATGCCCATGGAGTCCTCACATGACCAGCCGAGATTCTGAACGCTCCTTGGTCCCAGGACGCAATGTGATGGAGACATTTTCTCTCCTTCCTTTACTGGGATGGGGGTGGGGTGGTGTGACATCTTCCCCATTGCCATTATATGTGCCCACTGGCCTCCAGGTTGTTCTGTGGTGTCCTGTCACATTTCCCAGGTTGGGGGCCTCAGCCTGTGTCTCCCGCTCCAGCTGCCCTCAAATCTCCAAAGTATCTGAGGCTCAAACTAGCTTTGAGCTAGCTTGAGCTTTGCTTATCTCTCTTCTCCCTGTTTTTACTTCACTTTGACCTCTGCAGAACCCTCGTGGTTTTCACAAGTAATTGGTGCAATAAATACATTTTCATATGCATCTCATCCAGCAGTTTTAGTTTCCCACTGAAAGGTTTGTTTCCATATCTAATGGGCTTTACAGCTGGAAACAACTCTAAAGCCCTCTTGAGGGCAAGCAGGTAGAAGATGGTGCTTTTGTCACCCACCAAATAAACCCAGCTGGGTCTCCTTTCCTCTTCTTCCTTCCAAGAGGGTGATGCCAAGGACATGCCTAGGGAGTAGCCCCTGACAGTCTCCATCACAGGCCCGTGCCCCAGGAGAACCAGCTGCCAGCTCCTTGTGAAACCTGCTCCTTTCCTTGTTAGGAGGAAACAAGGAAACACTTCTGCCCTATTTACAACACCCAAGGGTTGGTTCTTTATCCTCAGCCCTGGTCTCTGCTTCCCGCTCACAATGTCTAATACATGAGAACATACTCAGACACGAACCTCATGTTGGCTCAAGTAGATTCTAAAATCTGTTGGTTGTGTTTGTTTTGCATGAATTGGATTCTACTGAAGGCTTTTAGGACACAGTTTCTAACAAATGGCATCATTTGAGAGCCAGGTGGTAAGCTGTTTTATCTTGCACCAGCTTCTCTCGCAGAATCTCAAGGGCTGAGCTTCCTAAGACAGCCGCCGGGAGAGCGCAGCAGGAGTGATTCTGAGGTCTGCCTTCCACCACTGGGCCCAGCAGCCACCACCGCCTACCCAAATGCAGCGTGGCTGTCCCGGCAAAGACATCAGCATATCTGCACATAGTTCAGCACAATCAGCAGCAGATTTTCAAATAATCAAATAGTACTTATTAATCCCACACACGCCCCTCGCTGCTCCAGAGGCACCTTTGTAGTATCATCCTTAATTAGGACAATCAAATTCCCCTTTTATCTTCATTCAGCAATTACAAAGTCATTTTGTCAGGCATAAATTACTCCTTCATTATTATGGAAAAATTTATTTCTTACAGACTTCAAACAACATATACGTTATCTTCAATAGCACATAGTCTTTTAGGAAATAGATACCATTTTCCACCCTGAATAAGTATAATTCAGAAGGACATTTCTAAATAATACCTCGTCCGGCTTTATGTTCTGTCTCTGCTATTTCAATGCTTCATTTGACTGGAATCTACAAAGTGATATAATTCGTCTTTAAACTTAGCATAATTTTCCTCTTTTCCTTTGGAAAGGACTTTTGATGGATATATTCCTCTTTGAAAGTCATATTAGACTTTTTTAAGAGCTCAGTGTTAGTTGGCATTTAAACATTTCAAGCCTTAAATGTTTATATATATATTATGTCATAATATATATATAATTCTATATAATATCATGATATTTTATAATATCATGGATATAATGGTAAAGTAGGCTTCACTGATGGCTCAGCAGTAAAGAATCCATTTGTCGATGCAGGAGACATGAGTTCAATCCCTGGGTTGGGAAATCCCCTGGAGAAGGAAATGACAACCCATTCCAATTACTATTGCCTGGAAAATCTCACGGACAGAGGAGCCTGGCAGGGTACAGTCCATGGGGTTACAAAAGAGTCGGACACAACATAGCAGCTAAGCAAAAACAACAACGTTAGTGATAAAAGTATAAATGATTCAAAAGACCTAAGGATAAAACCATATCTCTGATGAGGTGCTTTCCACTTTATAATAATTTTAATTATACAATTAATTATAAAAATTGATAGTTTAATAAGAGCCATCTTATTTTCTCTTGTTCAGTATTGTTCAATGCCCCTCAAACTGTGGAAAGTACATTAGAATCACCTGGAGTTGTTTTTTAAAATAATGCTCAGCATTCCCAGGTTCGATTTGAAATTTTTTAGATGTTTCTCTGTAATTTGCATTTAATATGATCTGCACAATAATCTACACATTAAAGCTTAGAAAACTCTTAATCTGGGGGGTTCAGGTGGCACATAGTCTGCAAGAGGAGTTAGGACTTTCTGCTTTTAGTGTCTCTGAGTGGAGCCGAGAATTAAGTTGATGTAAGACAGAGCAACAGGAGAAAAGTATTTGGATTTATGTAGTGTAGGCTTTGTTTTTTCTTAAGTCTTTAATTTGTTACAATATTGTTTCTGTTTTTTTATGTTTTGGTTTTTTGGCCCCAAGCCATGTGGGATCTTAGCTCCCCAACCAGGGTTGGAACCTGTATCCCCAGCATTGGAAGCTGAAGTCCTAATCACTGGACCACCAGGGACAGCTCTAGTTAAGTTTTACATGACAGTAGAGCCTCCAAAGAAATGAAGACCCAGGGAAGGGCCAAGCCTACGTGATTCTGGACAGAGAGCCAGTGGTGGGGAAATAACTATAAAGCAAATGGGGAGCGAAATAAGATAACAGTTCTGTTGTTGGTATTGTTTCTTACATTTAGTTGTTTATTCAATGATAATTAAAATGTAAGATATTCTTTACAGTGTAATTTAATTCGATTTATACCAGTTTATCCAGCATACAATCAGTACAATCTATGAGCTATTACAAGTTTCTTCAGGCGCTTCCCTGGTGTGGGAAGGAGGAGGAGGCCTGGGTTCAATTCCTGGTCAGGGAACTAGATTCCGTATGACACAACTAAAGATCTCACATGCTGGAACTAAGACCCAGTGCAGTCAAATCCATCCATCAATCAATCCTCAATAAATATTATAAAAGAAACTAAGTTCCTTTGCTGTCCACCTGAAACTATCACAACACTGTTAATTGACTGTATTCCAATATAAAATAAAAAGTTCAAAAAGAAAAAAAAATTTATTCAATCAGTAGCTTTGCAACATTGTGGATTTTCTTTTTTCATTTTTTTTAAAAAAATCTATTAGAGTATAGTTGATTTACAATGCTGTGTTAGTTTAAAGTGGACAGCAACGCATGACCAGCAGGGACCGACTGTGTAGCACAGGGAAGTCTACTCAATATGCTGTGAAAACCTGTATGAGAAAAGAATCGGAAAAGGAATGAGTGTATGTAGATGTGTAACTGAACCACTCTGCTGTACACCTGAAGATAGAAGTCACTTCTACAAGGTCTGTTTGTACAATGTGCCACCTCCGACTCCCTTTTTCTGGTCACCAGAGCGTTTCTTTGTTCTGAGTGTGGAGACGGTGGAAGACGAGGTCTTCCAGCTCCTGCTTTCAGGGAGAAAGAGGGTGAGGTCAGAGCCCCTTCCTTGCACCCTCTGTTTTTCAAGTGCTCAGAATAATTCTCATGCCCCAGTGCATATCTGGCTGGAGTATTCAGCCACTCCTCAAGCTCTAAGTCTCCTCTGCTTGCCTCCTCTTTGGGTAGAGAGTTCTATCTCCTCTGTGACTCCTGGTCCCTCCACCCACAGGACGATGACATCAGAACGACTCTGCTTTCCCACTGTGCGGTGTTGGGTGGTGCTCATCAAAGGCTTTTAATTCTGCACTTGTGGTTTCTTTGGCAACCCCACACCCCCAGCATCTAGGAGGCTTTGGAGCCATTTGTTTATGGTCAGTCCCAAGGGTTGGGATGTCTTCCATGTTCTTTAGATGAGATTCTATAATATTTGCTATCTCCTTGTCTCTCTGCAGCTGAGAGGTCACCTTGAGATCACTGATACAATTGTTGGGAAAAAACATCCCTTAACTAAGACTCTGTTGTTTTTGTTTATCTGTGAAGTCTTTCTGGGCATCTGTGACTTTAAATATTTTTCAAATTTGTTTCTTAAAGTCTGGGAGCTAGGAGTCTTCAACATTTCTTGTTCTTGCTTGCTGCACTCGGCCACTTTTGATCTCTTTTTGAACACCAGTCTGTTCTTGCCTGAGATAATTTTTTGGTTGTATTTTGCAGGAGAAACCAAGTAAGAGCCAATACACAGGAAAGGTGGCCATTTCCAGCCACTTGGCTTAAGAATGCCGACTCCGTAGTGGTGGGGACTGGTTCCCTTGTTGATGCAGCTGATACTTGTGCTAAAGGTTTATCTCTGCACTACGTGGGCTACAACTTCCCCGACTCCAGCGCTGCGTACTTCTGAGGCCCACTGGCCTGCGTGCCTGTGTGCTCAGTCATGTCTACCCTATTGGTAGATAATACCATGTGTCCTAGGTTTTTGCTACAACTCTCGCCCTGGTACAATTTAGTGTACAATAAAGAGGTACAATAAAGTGATACCAGTGTGTTAGATAAGTTCTCAAAACTCAAGGGTTTATAGTAAAGCAGATTTTATTTTATGTTTTCTTTTTTAAACTTGGAAGACTTTTGCATTCACTTTTTGCTTTCCCACACCACCCATCGTGGGTATGAATGGCTTGTGTCTCCATCAGGAAACCATAGTCTATGGAGAACTTGATCTTTGGTCACAGCGTTAAGAGCCCCTGGGTTCTGTCCCATGAGCCCTCTTTGAAGGAGCTTCCCAGGTGGCTCAGAGGTAAAGAACCCACCTGCCAACATTGGAGAAATAAAAGACCCTGGTACGATCCCTGGGTCAGGAAGATCCCCTGCAGGAGGGCACGGCTACCCACTCCAGTATCCTTGCCTGGAGAATCCCATGGACAGAGGTACCTGACAGGCTACAGTCCATGGGGTCACAAAGAATCAGACATAACTGAAGCAACTTAGCACACACGAATGGGAGCCAGTGGTATAGGTCTATGCTCATGGGGTGCAGGTCTCATCTCTGTTTCTCTCTACTTGTGTGACTGTGAAGGAGCTACCTTTTCTCAATGTCTCATTTCTTACTTGCCGAAGGGAGTTAATAATGCTATCACTTCCCGTGGATGCTGGAGGTTTAAACGAATCTGTACGTGAAGCACATGTAGTGGTGCCCAGCACAGAGTGGATGTCTTAGTTGCTGTCAGGATCAAAATCTTGCAGATGTTTGCAACAGGGAGAAGGAAAAGGTGGGAGACTCCTGCCATCCAGAGAATAGAATAGAAGGGGCAGATGCAGAAGAGATGTGAAACTGGCCTGCAATTTGGTAGGAGCTCTGAGCCATAATGTATTTGCAGCATTATGAAGTTAGTCTTTTTATAGCACCAGTTTTCCAGCAATTTGCATAACATTAAACTATAATTATCACCGCTATTACTATTACAATGACTATTATTGTTTGGCTTTCTTCCTGAGCTAAATGAGTGTCTGTTAGGGCCTGGACTGGCCGTTCCTGTTGCTGAGTTAACAGTGGGGCCCTACTTGGAGTTCCAGCATATGCAAGAGAGGTCTTTGGGTGAATTTAACCTGTATTGCCTGGAGCAGTTAGGAGTACTTTGCACCAAGGCCAGTCTCCTTTGCTGTATCCAAGGCTTGTCCAGCAGAGAAGAACAGGATAAACCAGACACAGAGGTGTCCAAGAGAACCCTCCTCTATAATGGAATGTCCTGCTCCTTCTCTGTCTAGAAAGGTCACCTCAGAAGTGTCACAGCCATGCCATACAGGGTTCAGATATGGCCAGTGGGACTGAGGAGCTCAATTTGACATTTTATCTAATTTTTGTTTATTAATGTAGATTTAAATGGTCATGTCTTGTGGATGTGGTATTTGGCAGTGCCCCTAAATCCTATGGACTCTACTGTAGGAATCAGATGTTACAACAGTGCCAACTGGATGCCAAATGAACCTGACTCAGGAGCCTACAAGCTGAGAAGCTGACACTGGGTGTGGTGGGTGAGAAAACTCAAGCGTGGCTATGGGGGATTCAGGCATTTGTCTTCATATGGACATGTGATGTTGGACTCGTTTCTTGGAGAAATTGCCACATTTCTCCTCTCACTGCTGGGCATTTGGGTTGTGTTTCCATTGATGCAATAGGTGTTTAAAACTCTAGTTACTGGAAATGAGGCACTGTTGTCAACATTTTGATAGAATTCAATTATGTATATTATTTTAAAGCTTGGACATTTCATCGTGATTTGCAGGACTTAAAACACCAGAGTAGCCCAACTTAGTAAGAAACAGCCCGTTCTCTTAGAACTGTGCTCCTCTCTAAATTCAATTCTCACATTGTGTTAGGGTGGCTTCCCTGTCTGTTTTTATCAGACCTATTTTCACGTGTCTGAGCAGGTCACTGCCCTGACTAAAATCCTTGGGTTTCCTGTCCTGGCATTGGAGACAAAGCCAGAGTCCTGGGTCTATCTTCCAGGCCCTGGATGGTCCAGCCCTTCCCTGGTCTCGCCTTGTCAGCCCTGTATGCAGCCACACTCCCCGTGTTGTCTCGGAACAGGCAGAGGGGTCCTCCCACGCCCACCCGAACTAAAGGCCCACTGATCCCGCTCCCTGCTCTGCAGCTCTGTTTCTACTTCTTAGCACTTTTCATTGCAGAGAAGCTACTTATTTCATTTGTATTTTTTTGTCTTGATTCTCATTTTTGGAACCCTTTTTACTAGCTAAGCACTTTAAAACCACAGCCAGTGGTTCTTTCCCTGCTGTTTAACACAAACAAGAATGTTGTGTTAGGTTTTCAGTGCATGAATGATTCAAAGACTGACTCAGTGATTTTCCTTACCACTGCTGCTGCTGCTGCTGCCAAGTCACTTCAGTCGTGTCCGACTCTGTGCGACCCCACAGACGGCAGCCCACCAGGCTCCCCCATCCCTGGGATTCTCCAGGCAAGAACACTGGAGTGGGTTGCCATTTCCTTCTCCAATGGATAAAAGTGAAAAGTGAAGGTCAAGTCGCTGAGTCTGCAGCCCATCAGGCTCCTCTGTCCATGGGACCTTCCAGGCAAGAGTACTGGAGTAGGGTGCCATTGCCCTCTCTGTTCCTTACCACAGACATTACCAAAAACTCCAAGATTTATGAGGAATCTCTGGGTAACAAATTAAGAGATCATGGTTAGATATTTTAAAACTAAACTAGGCATAAATGCTGAATGAAGTGGTTATAGTCATGAGGAAATGCTCTCATGAGGGTCAGTCCCAGTGTTTCATTTATGGTCATATGTTACACAAACCGTTCTCTTTAAATAATGAAAAGGGGGCTGGAGGAAAGAAAGAAAAGGACAGTGAGATGATCTCTGCTTACAGAATCTGAAAAGTCCATGAAGATATTTTTAAAATAATTTTTGGCCTCATCCAGTGGCATATGAGAACTTATTTCCCCCACCAGGGATCAAACCCATATCCCTTGCATTGGAAAGTAGAGTCTTAACCAATGGACCATCAGGGAAGTCCCCATGGAGATTTTTAAGGCATGATTGTAATATCAGCTAAATTACCTTTGAGTCTGAAGCTTAAAGGGCCCCTACAAATGGCTTCTCAGGTGGTGCTAGTGGTAAAGAATCACCTGCCAATCCAGGAGACCCAGGTTCAATCTCTGGTTTGGGAAGATCCCCTGCAGAAGGGAATGGCAACCCACTCCAGTGTTCTTCCTGAAGAATCCCAAGGACAGAGGAACCTGATAGGCTACAGTCCATAGAGTTGCAAAGAGCTGGACATGACTGAAGCAATGAGTAGGCAGATGGAAGTAGACAAGTTTGGCATAGGTAAACCAGGAAGGAACATGACCTCAGGAGGCTGACTGCTGACAAATATAATTCCTGCTTCCCAGCTGGAACAGATTTGCCTGGAATTTTGCAGAGCTATGTTGACTTTGGCTTTTTTTTTTTTTTTTTGAAGAAAAAAAAAAAACAGCTTAAAATCTCCTGGGTTTCTCCACAATGAGGGGGGCAGGAAGTTTGAATTTTTTTTTTTTTTTTTTTTTTGCAAAATCCAAGACACTGGGTTAATGGTGAGGAAGTGATTCCCCAAGGGAGCTTGACATGCAGATGGAGTCCTGGTACGGATCAGGGCAGCGGAGAATGCAGGGAAGAGGGAGGTGAAGGTGGAAGTGCAGGTCGAGACAAGATCCCACAGGCTGAGAGTCTGTTTGGGATTTTACACGTACTCTGAGAGCAACCGGGAGCCCATTGCATCACTAGGGTCTCATGTGATGAGACCTCATGCGAGGTCCTGAAGCTTGAGTTCATAGCTGGCACGTCTACCCTGGATGGGACTCCTGCCCACGATTGGGTGGAAGGTCTGTCAAGAAGGAGGGGACTCTCCATGCACTTGGGGTGCGTTAATCCATGTGAGGATGACAAGCCAGGGACTCTGAGGCCCCAGAGGAAGTGCTATGGAAAAGGTGGCTCACTGATACTGAGCTAGATTAGAAGGAAAAGACAGGACAAACCTGAGTTTCTGAGCTAGATTCCTCCAAGTCCTGAAAGAGGACTGACTATGTGAGGAAAAGGCGCTGATAAACTGTCTCCCCTGACAGAGAGTGTGTGTATATATGTGTGTGACAAGACATGATTTTGCTATTTTGGAAGTCCTGTCCTCATGAAGCTAGCCCCATTCAACAGGAGACAGATTGTGTGTGTGTGTGCCCGACAGCATAATCCTGTCAGAAAGTAGAAATTCATTATGAGTGGTTGGTGCAAGGCAGGGGCTGTTTCCTCCAGTGGAAAAATCCAGACTGCTCCTCTAAGTACCTCTCGTTCCAACTTTTTCAGCCTTCCTTGCCTTTCTCATGCCCTTGAGATAATCTGTAATGACATGGCGCACCACCTCATTCCTTCAGGAAATTGATTATTCTTTGATTTCACACTCTCTTAGCTTCCTCTCCAGTTAGTGTGAGGTTGGTTGAATTTTTCCCTGCCTTCCTGGCTTTCCGTTTCATAATTCCCATTTGCACAGAGTTATAATAGGGAGGCAGCCTAAGTAATATTTGGAAGTCTTTTGCAACCAGCTCCTTTGACAATATTAATGCAATGAAAATGAAAACTGAAATGTCCTTATTTCAAGTGGGTATTTATACTTTTGTTATGTGGTACAAGAAGTCAATGCCAGAATGTGAACAATAAAATTACACAGGAAATTGTTATTATGAATCATTGAATATTTAATGAGTTATAGAAATGAAACTGTCAAACACTGGAGCAGGGATGAAAAGCTGTGAGGGGGAAAATGACAAAACTAGAGACCTGAGACACTGCAGTTCTTCTGAGCCCAACAAGAGGACACGAAACACCCTGAGTCTGCAAGTCATCCTCCACGCGAGGCGATGTTGCCATGCAACCTGGGTCTGGTGCCTTTGTTGGAATGAGCCTCAGAGGGAAGAGAAATATGACATCTCTCCTTGTAAGGGTTTTCTTGGTCCTTCTTCTGGACTAGGTTTGGGTTCTCACTGAATAGCAGGGAATTAATTTTTTTCATTCATTTTCACCGAATCCTATGCACACAAGGTTCCATAAAGTGGTGCCAACACACAGAAGTGAACACCTTGGCAAAGTGCTTCCGATTGGCATATTGCAGAAGGCATTTTTCAAACTCTTCACTTCCGAGGAACCAGGGCTTTTTCCTCTGCTGAGCTGTGTAAATAACTGGTGTTTAGCTGCCTTCTGTTATCTCAGAATTTCAGCCAAGTCACACAAGTTAAAGTCCGTAAGTATGCTCACAGCCCAAAGAGAGGCAGACCTTCCTGATTCAGAGCTGACCTTTGAGGCCCTGCTACCCCCACCCCAGCACCAGTTTCAGCCCCCATCCAAGACCGTCAGGGACTGGAGGGCTGTGGCGGGGGTCTCTGTCCACTCAGTTGCTCTAACAGAGTAACAGACTGGGGGACTCAATGAACAGACATTTATTTCTGTAAGCTGGAGGTCCCAGATCAGGAAACCATATGAGTTTATATCATAGAAAATTGAGATTAATGATGTGATACTTTGATTCAGCCCACAGCTTGCCTTTCTTCATGAAAATGGGATCGAATCTACCCATTATTCCTTATGAGGGATCCTCAAGTTCAGTATTTTTCAAATATGTGTTTGTCAGTGGAACCACTTCTCCAAAGAGAAATCTTCTCCAGAGAAAAGCAGAATTCTTGATAAAGACATGGTGGGGGAGAGGGGCCTGGGAGAAGGTAGTCCTTGTTTTTTTTCTGATACCCTGAGAGGCTCCCACGGTTCTGACAGTAGAGCTCAGTTTGAAAAATGATGGACATATTATTTTTTTTTAAATATTTTTTAAGTAGTTTTAAGTTGACATGATAATTAAAAAGGCAAAAAGATTTCCCATATACCTCCTGCTCCCACTTCAACATGCCCAGCCTCCCCCACTATCAACATCCCCACCCGATGGTCCATTTGTTATCACTGATGGAACTACATTGACATGCCATCATCGCCCAGAGTCCATGGTTTCCCTAAGGGTTCACTCTAGCTGTTGTACAGTCTATGTTTGTATAAACATATAATGACATTTGGGCTTCCCAGGTGGTGCTATAGTGGTAAAGAATCTGCCTGCCAGTGTAGGGGACCTAAGAGACGCAGGTTTGACCCCTGGGTCAGGAAGATCCCCTGGCAGAGGGCATGGCAACCCACTCCAGTGTTCTTGCAGGGTGAGTCCCATGGACAGAGAAGACTGGTGGGTTACAGTCCATGGGGTCGTAAAGAGTCGGACGCATCTTAGCACTCATGCATAATGATATTTATTCACTATTGTAATCTCATACAGAGTATTTTCATTGCCTTAAAAATCCTCCGTGCTCTGCCTATTCATCCCTCCCTGCTCTACCTGATTTTATAAAGGAGAAGGCTGATGCCTAGAAATATTAAGTACTTTGCCCAAGGCCAAACAGATAATTAGTGGCTAATCTCAGACTATTGATTTCCAGGCCAGAATTTTTTTTTTTGCTAATGAAATATTAATAATGAATAGAGTAATTGTTTTTTACTTTTCTATTATTTTCATACTTGAGCAAAAATCTTTTTCCCTTGCGCCTCTCATATAGTTAAGTAACTAATGATTTACTTTCAGACTTTAAATCTTGGGGGAAATTCTCGATAACTTTAACAGCTTCTTCAAATTCACCAACAATTCTTTCAAGCAGTTATTGATGCTTTCTGGCTTCATTAGCTCTTTGCCATCTGCTGCTCTGATGACACGGCCATGGAGAGTGAGTGATTTAGCACATTTTCTGACAGAGTCAAAGATTTCTTTTCTGTACCTTTATAGTGCATTCTGCTACTCCAATTATTCCAGCTCCTCTATTGATGCACCCTTCTTTGTCCCAGCCAGTCAACTGAATCTCTCAGTCAACGTTCTTGTATGCACTGCATTCATTTTCATTGTGAGGCATTCCCCTGATTCTGGCCCTCATGTCTCTGTGGGGCCTAATGTCTCATGCGTTTCTATCGTCCTTCAGCTCCCTTGTCATCGGTCCATCCCATTCTGCAGACGATCATTCTTTAACCTTCCCAGGGCCTCCTTTAGAGTTTTGTTCTCATTTGAAATGAATCCTGCTTTCCTGATAACTCTGAGATATTTACAATAAGCAATTATTATTGATCTTTCTCAGAATAAATCTTCTGAGCTGATTTTTTAACTTTTCCCTACTTGAGATGCAATTATTCAATTGACTGTCCATGAATTGATTTGCCAATGGGGCAGGAAAACTTCTCAGATCACTGTGGGACAATTACAGTTTAGGATCTAGACAACCATGTCTTTTTCCCAGGAGTCAACTCTGCCCCTTCTGCTCTCAGACTTTTGGGCAGAATTAAACTCCTGAACATGACTTTCCTCAGGCCTATGTGGGTGGGTGGGGGGCAGTTAGTAAAGGCATGAGAAGCTCTAGGAGACTGTTACCTGGTGCAAACATCGCGGTCACCCAGGACAACTGCCAGGAGCCAGGTCTCATAACAGGGACCTCAAGCTGATGCTGATGCTGATGGTGATGGTGAGGAAGAGTTTCTTGGTAGATGGTAAGTAGAGTAGGTAGCATCTTTATAGACCCTCGATGTCTTCAAGGCCTTGTTTCCTCTCTGACAGAATTACCAGAGCAATCTTGTTGGTAGGTCCACAGATAAAATCACCTCTACCATCTACTCCCACATTACTTCTGAGCGTGTAGGCTAATGGGTCTTCCCACGTGGTGAATGGTAAAAAATCTGCCTGCCAGTGCAGGAGATGTAGGAGACATGGGTTCGATCCCTGGGTCAGGAAGATCCCCTGGAGAAACAATGGCTACCCACTCCAGTTTTCTTGCCTGGAGAATCCCATGGCAGAGGAGCCTGGTGGGTTACAGTCCGTGGGTTCGGAAAGAGTTAGACAGGACTCAGCACACATGCATGTATTAGGAGTGTACTGAAGGAAATGGCAACCCACTCCAGTGTTCTTGCCTGGAGAATCCTAGGGATGGGGGAGCCCAGTGGGCTGCCGTCTATGGGGTCGCACAGAGTCGGACACGACTGAAGCGACTTAGCAGCAGCACACATGCTCCTAGGAGTCTTCCTAGACCTCCAAGTCCTTCTGATTTGCTTTACAGTTCTAATTTTCAACTTTATTGATTTGTGCTCTGATTTTTATTACTTTCTGCTCTGATTGCTTTAGGTTTAAATTGTTCTTTTTTCCCTAATTTCCTAAGGTGGAAGCTTAGTTTATGACTTTAGATTTTTATCCTGCAATATATGTAATCAATGCTATAAATTTCCCTCTAAGCATTCTTTATACTACAGCCCAGAAATTTATATAATTTTTATTTTGTTATAATTTCAATGAAAATATATTTTAATTTCTCTTGAGACTTCATTTTGACCCATGGGTTATTTATTGAGGTTTTGTTTGTTTGTTTGTTTGTTTTTTAAATTTACACATATTTGGGAATTTTCTCACTGTCTCTCTTTGTTGTTGATTTTGGAGTTTTCATTGCTTTCTTTGGAGTCAATTAATCTATGTGTGTATGTGCTCAGATCAAACCAGTCAATCTTAAGGGAAATCAACACTGAATACTCGTTGGAAGGACTGAAGCTGAAGCTGAAGCTCCAGTATTTTGGTCATCTGACATGAAGAGCTGACTCAATGGAAAGGTCCCTGATGCTCAGAAAGACTGAGGGCAGAAGGAGAAGAGGGCATCAGAGGATGAGATGGCTGGATGGCGTCACTGACGCAAAGGACGTGAACTTGGGCAAACTTCGGGAGATGGATGGTGAGGGACAGGGAGACCTCGCCTGCTGCAGTCCATGGGGTTGCAAAGAGTCAAATACGAGGGGGCAACTGAACAACAGCAACAACCCGCATGCAAATACAATATCTACTGTGTGTTCCTAGTCAAGCTAAGTATCTGAAACTTAGTCTTTTTAAAAAATACAATAGAAAAAAATAATTATCATCTGGAAAAATTCTGTGTGCATTAGAGGCAACAAATATAAATGCTTTTAACATTTATCCTAGAAAAATGTTATGTATCTAATCACTGGTAGTTATTATTGGTGATTCTAATAGCATTATTGATAAAGTATTTCAAATCAATACATTTAAAGTCTATTGAATGGTGACTTAAGAGGGCATTATCATATTTGATTGCTGTTACAGACTGTCTCAGAGGCCTCAATTTTGTTATTATAATTGTTTTATTGTTTTAATAATATCTAAAAATCAACTGAAGATATTGACCATGGTGTTAAAATAATTTCATATTTATATCAAATGGTTGTTCACTCCTCATGCTCTGTGCCCGCAAAGTCATGGGTGACTAAGAATACTAAAATATTTTTATAAGATATAATATACTAAAATAATACCTGCATTCCTTGGGGTCACAAAGAGTCAGACACGACTGAGTGACTGAACTGAACTGAAAATAATACCAATATACAAAAATACTAAAAATTTATTAATATTTGCAATATTTTTTCTCCATAGGTCTTCCTCTCCCTGAATTTCTCTCTCACATACATTTTTTCCTTTGTAACGCATTATGCATTTTCACCGTATAAAATTTGAGACCCCAAATGATGTAAACTCAATGATCTCATTTCTGGAGTATACCTCTTCAGCTTTCTCTGCTGAGTTTCCCTGGAATTGGCCTCAGAGTCATGCTTCCCTCAACACTTTCTTTCTGGCCAGTATCTTCATTATCCAGAGCTTCTCAGAATCAACATCTGAGTCTGAGAAATTCGCTTCTCCGGGCGAGCTCTGTTAATGCTATATGTATATTTTGCACTCTGACTCTTCCATAGCATCTCAAAATCAATGCATCATCTCTATCAGTGTGATTTTTCGTGAACTTCCTCATGGGTTCATTCATTTCTTTGACTGCTACTGGGTAACATCCTCCTTTTTTTTTTAAACTCTTCTTGGATAATATTAGATGTTCACTCTGCTGACGAAACAACAAAATACTGTCTCATTAAAACGTTTAATTATGTAACATTTTGACTGGAACATTAAGCTTGTAGGTTTAAACAGACTTGAGGTTCAATGGACATTCATCTTCCCTCTCCCTGTTGATACCATAATTCTGCTTCATCTCATAGGAAAGGAAGATGGAGATGTGTGCTGATCTGTTCTGAGGCATCACAACTTATTTGTTTGCTTGGGAATAGCAATGGCATACTATGCTTTTATTATCGCCAAATCCAAGGAAACACATATTTATCATAGTATCTTCAGAGGTAGCTTCATTTCCTCTCGGATGTGCTGAATACTCTGTGCTTGGCCATGTTGCTGGACTGCTGGTTCTTGGTCACTTTTAAGAAGCCTATAGATCTTCTAGCATCACTAATGGTGCTATGAACAAAGGCAGCCACCTGGCTCTTTTAAGCGAAGTTCCAATTATAGATCCAGCACCGTTCTCTCCCTGGAGAGGAGGAGAGGAGGAGAGGAGCTATCTGAGCTGTTGACATGCTCTTTATGTCACCCCTGTTCCCACCCAAAGATGGTCATTTCTTCTTCCCACTTGACTGGGCTTCTCCAGCCTGTCCTCCAGGGCTTCTCTGCCTAGGTGGACCGCCAAGCCATTTTTTGTTTAAATAGTACATACCCATGTTTCAGTTTTGCACCAAAACATTTCCCAAGCTAGAGCTTCACTTTCTCTCTATGTTTCTTTTGCTTCTTTCAGTCGTTCTCAGAGGAAGCCTCTCCATCACACCTGGGGCAGGCTCTGGACCACAGTCACAGACGATCATTTCCCATTGCAGAATGAACCTTTAACAGAATGCTGAAGTTTTTTTCCCACAGACACAACTACAGAGGGTCCCACTCAATAAATAAGATGGTTCTCTCTGTAAATGATCTCTAATTCTGAGTGATGAATAAGTCCTTGGGGTTTCATTTCTTCTTTATCATGGCACTCTCTTGTTGGATTACTCTAGACTTTCAAGCTGTTTGAATGACAAGATGCATCGATTTCCTCATTGTGTCAGGAAATGGTAAGTTAAGCAAATTTCTAAACTCTTCCAGACTCAGAGGTTCGGGATGCACTGTGTTGCTCTCATGTTGGAGCCCATCGCACATCGTCTCTGAGAGACGCCCATGGACTGTACCTACCAGGCTCCTCTGTCTGTGGAGTTTCCCAGGCAAGAATCCTGAGGTGGGCTGCCATTTTCTACTCCAGGGGGTCTTCCCCACCCAGGCATCGAACCTGCAGCATCTTTCGTGTCTTCTGCATTGGCAGGAGGATTCTTTACCAATAGCGCCACCCAGGAAGCCCCATGTATGTATGTATGTGTGGGTATGCATGTATATATATATATACATAACTTTGAAATCCCAAGTCGAGTGCTTATAAAACACAAAAAGCCTTCAGAGTCTTGCTTAGCAGGATATTCTGTATGGAGGAGACTTTTTATATTGTCCTGGAATATCAGTTCGGGTTCAGAAGTGGGGATAAAACCCAGCATTCTAGAGATGGCCCTCAAACCCTGGAGCCGGGCTTGCCCTCAACAGGACGAGAGGTGGAAAGCAGCGGCCCCACCAACGTCAGTCCATCTCCCTTTCCAGAGCCATAGCCAACCTCCAGCAGAAGACAGGGAGTGCGCTGGGGTAGGGGCTGGGGGTGTGGGCAGAGGGGTCATGGCGAGTCAGGGCAGGAGCTTCCATCTCTCGAGTGGGTTCAGAGGGAGGGTAGCTGGTCCATCTCTGAGAGACGTGTGGCTCTCCCGGTGGCCCCACCCCTGGAGCCTGCAGGAAAGACAGGCAGCCCTCAGCACTGGCTTGCCTGTCCCCACAAAGACCTCTCCAGATCTGCTCCAAATGACCAACATCACAGAGGACGTGCTGCTACCTGTTTAAGGGAGTGTTGTGGGCTGTGACACCATGCACAGAACAGGACTTACTTGAACTTTGGGGGCAATCATTAGATAAAAAGTTCAGAGCTCTCATGTCTGTGACTTACCCCGTTGAGACAGTTCAGCAAAGCAGTTACACTGGGGTGATCCATCTCCCAGACACACTCCCGGAGATGGGGTTCATGGTCCAGATTAACTGATGTTTGTGCCATGTCTTTTATACTGGAGTACGCTGGTATAAGAATTACCTGTGTGCTTGTCATATACACCTAATCTTCAAATTTAATATGAAGGCATTAAAGGTTCATCTTTTAGTTAATCCACAGCATAGAAGAAAAGATCTGGTCTAATCCTCCAAAAATTAAGAGCATGAGAAAAAAAAGGAGGGATTAATTTGGAGGACATAAATGTTAACAGCTTGAAAAAAGTATTTAAAATGTACTGTAGGAAAACTTCCAGTTGTATGTCTTTTTAAGTCTATACTACAGAACAGCATATATGGGATGAATTTCATTAGCTAAAGACCTACACAACTATTCAAGTATTCTTGTTGAGCAATGAAAGATACTGAGAAACTATATTTTTTTTTAAAGCCGGAGTGGCTAGAAATCATTCAAAAATTGTCAAGTTCCATCTCCATCACAAGTCAGTTCAGACTCATCACTGTAATTGAATCTTTTCTAATGACTGAAGTTCTTGAGGTTTGTCAGGATAATTACTAAGAAATGCCATTTCATTCCATAGAGGAAGCTTACACTTTTGATTTGATCTTACAGCACAGGACAGCAGTGATTTTTGTCTCAATTCCTGATCAAATTTCCTTTCTCATGATTTGTGTGACCTACTTATTCCTGCAGTGAGAATTCTGATAGACTACTTAGTTTCTGGGTAATTAGGCTTTTGCAGTATTAGAGCCCTGAGTTCTGAGACAGAGAGTGGGGGCCAGATTGAATGTCCAGTGTCTGGCTGAGAAGGAGTGATCCTCTCTCTAAAGACCTGGGTGGAGCCATGATGACAAAGAGGCGTTTTGACGGATGTCTACAAATAGGAAGAATGGCTTCTCAGCCCGCCAACCGGTCCATTTCTTGCTCCTTTGTTCAGCATAGAATGAAAGCCCCCTCCGATTCCAGTAAAAAATGATGCAGAACATTTAGAATATTCTTCAATGCACCAAAGGGAAAACGTAGAGGTTTGGGGTGGTGAGTTATCTGAAATTCCCTTCTCCTTAGCTCCCCTCTAGATATGAAATAAAATTAGAGTAATGGACATAATTAACTCTGAGTCTCATCTCAGAAGGGTAATTTATTACTGGGTTAAAACCCCTTGAACCAGAACTCGAAGTGATTTGTGGTGATTATTATACAACACTTTTCCATTTTTGCTGACCTAGTTTTCTTTTCAAAAAAGAAAGGGAGAAGCTAAATTATGGAGGAAAAATGAGGCTTCCCCATGTCCCTCACTGCACTGGTTTTGTCAGGCTATTTTTTAAAAAGCACCTTAAAAAACATTGCATTCTTGACTCATTGGCCATGTCAGGGTCACTAAGGTTTTAGTGTTTGTGCCCCCATCAAACAGTGTTGAGGATGCTTGCTGATGACGTGTGTGGAAGGATGGTGGTATCCACTTGACCAGGGCACTAGTTCAGCAGCATAACCCGTAATCTTTGCTCTCAAAGAGTCTGTACTCAGGGGAGAGGTAAAAAGCCAGACAACAAAATCAGAAAATGACACCCGCAGTTAGCATCTAGCTTGAAACACAACTAAGCCAAGATTCTTTCAGACCTCGTTCTTCAGAAGCACAGTACTGCATGGTGGGGTGAGGGCAGAATGAGACCATCTCCAGGCTCCGTGACAAGGTGGGGAGATCAGACTGAATCCAGAGAATGAAAGTAACAGCAAATATTTAGATAGTGATACGGAATAAATCAGGACAGCAATCAAATCACTTGTATGGAGAAACTGGTGAGCAGCCGCTCTAGAAAGTGACCTCTGTGTGTTCAGAGTGAGTTCAAGGAAACTGTGCAAAATGAGGGTGATTTGGACAAAAGCACAAATGCCAGAGTTTGTTCTTGTACCTTGGCTTGACTTGGAAACATTGCCAAAAAAAAAAAAAAAAAAAAAGTCACTTGGTGTAAGATTTTAATTATATGTGGGAGAGTTTATGGTCGAGGACATGTTTTCCCTATTTTGGATATGCAGCTCCTGCCAATTTCTGCTTGTGTCAGGGACAGGTGAGGGTACTTATTCTAATTCCCATGATTGGAATTGTTTGTATTCGGTGTCAATAATTATTTGGAGAACTCTGGAATTAAAAACTGCATATTGAAGTCCCTCTTCCCCCTTTAACATAATTAAATCTAATTATATAACTGATTTGAATGTCATTGCAAAACTTTTCAGTGTAACTATTCAGAGGGGAATGATTACCGGCTAAGACAGAAAATGGTAATAAAAATAATAAAAATTCATCAGGGCATGTTGGAGTAGGTTTTTTTTCAAGCTTTAGTAGTTTTTCCCTTTCTTTTGGTTAAAAAGGAAATCATTCAACTCATATAACTTCTATGTGTCTCGCTTTGCAGAATATAGGTATTCTAACAGTAGTTGGAAGAAAATGAGAGCTGACTTTGCCGCATCTCTGAATGGCTCACATTTCTATTTCTTGTCAGCTTTGCCCCACTTCAGAGGTGAAGACAATCATGTCCTTAACTTCCTTTTTGTTAAGATCAGTAGTGAACTGATACGCAGACCTCAGAGAGGCAATGATATTCTAAGGGATGCTGACAAACCTAGATCTCCAGTTGAATTGCAGGCTGGATTGAACAACACCAAGAATCCATGGAATCTTTGCCTTGGACTGCAAGGCAATCAAACCAGTTGCTCCTAAAGGAAATCAACCCTGAATATTCATTGGAAGGACTGATGCTGAAGGTGAAGCTCCACTACTTTGGCTACCTGATGGCCAACTCATTGGAAAAGACTCTGATGCTGGGAAAGATTGAGGGCTGAAGGAGAAGGGGTGACAGAGGATGAGATGGTTGGATGGCATCACGGGCTCAATGGACATGAATCTGACCAAACTCTGGAGATGGTGAAGGACAAGGAGGGCTTGCATGCTGCAGTCCATGGGGTTGCAAAGAGTCAGACACGACTTAGCAACAGAGCAACAATGGGATCTTTGCAACCAAAGTGAGAGGTTTCCTTTGGACCACAGGGGGAACACACAGCCCGTGAAAGAAACCAACAGAAAACTTATGTAAATTAATTGGTTCAAACCTTTTTCAGATGGGAACCCTGTTGTCCCCACTCTACTCTTTTCTTCAGTACATGAAATCAGTGTTAACAAAGGGTCGGCATTAAAAAAATTTTTTTTTTATTGAAGGATAATTGCTTTACAGAATTTTGTTGTTTTCTGTCAAACCTCAACATGAATCAGCCATAGGTATACAGATGTCCCCTCCCTCTTGAACCTCCCTCCCATCTCCCGCCCCATGCCACCCCTCTAGGTTGATACAGAGCCCCTGTTTGAGTTTCCTGAGCCATACAGCAAATTCCCATTAGCTATGTATTTTGCATATGGTAATGTAAAATTTGTAGGGTCATATTCCTGAAAGCATGAGTCTTCACCTGTACACCCTGTAGAGCCACCATCAGTGGGTCTGTAGAGACTGTGCCTGGTGTTTTGGTGGCTCAGATGGTAAAGAATCCACCTGCAGTGCAGGAGACCTGGGCTCGATCCCTGGGTTGGGAAGAGCCCCTGGAGAAAGGAAAGGCTCCCCAGTCCAGTATTCTTGCCTGGTAAATTCCATGGACAGGGGAGCCTGGCAGGCTACAGTCCATAGGGTCGCAAAGAGTCAGGCATGACTGAATGACTTTCACTTTCATACTGAGGATAAATAAGGGACTGTTTTCTATTTTATGGCATATAATCTTTTTTATAAACTTTTTTTTTGGCCAGGAGGCATGTGAGATCTTACTTCCTCCATCAGGGATCGAACCCACACCCTCTGCATTGGAAGCTTGGAATCTTAACCACTGGCCCACCAGGGAAGTCCCAGGATTATTTTCTTTCTTTGTGATAAAGTTTCATATTTTCTCCTAGATCCCTTATCAGTGAGCATCTGAGCTGCCTTCTGTGGGAGGAGTTTGTTTAATGCACATTACCAAAATGTATTTCTCCATCCTATGCTTTATTACTATTGTTATCCTCAGTTGAAGTGCCTTTGTTGGAACCAGCTCAGTTCTGTTTAAGAACTGTGGTATCTTTTCACAGCAAAGTACTACCTGCGTTTTTTAACACTGAAAATAAGGAATTTCATATACAGTTTATTTTAAATAAAAAATTAAGAAACAAAATGCTTGAAAACATAGCTCCCATCTAAGATATCTAATTTCAATAATATATTTAATTAAATTTTGACAATTATATCTGAAGAGTAATAGAGTTCTACAAGTCTGTAGAACTCGAAATAAATGTCCTCCTCCAATTCTATCCAATGTCCTAGAAAACATGGAATCACATGTGGATGTATTTTCTCACAGTGTCACTCCTGAGTATATAAATTTGGGTTAGAAACACTGGTTTTGAGGCTTTCCTCTAAGATAACTGGCTATGGATAGGGTTTTAACCCTCTGATCATCTTCATCTGTGAAAAAAGCTGTAAGAGCCAACAAGTTACAGAAGCTGATAGTCAGGTGTGTGAGGGCTTCCCTGGTGGCTCAGTGGTAAAGAATTTGCCTGCAATGCAGGAGATGCAGGTTCAATCCCTGGGTCAGGAGGATCCCATGGAGAAGGAAACAGCAACCCACTCCACGATTCTTGCCTGGGAGATCCCATGCACAGAGGAGCCTGGTGGGCTACAGTCCATGGGATTGCCAAGAGTCAAACACGAGTGAAGTGACTGCATGCACGTTTTAACTCTATCTTTAATTAAGTCATTGGGTTGCATTGAACTAAAGCAAATGAAAACTTTCTCAAATTTGTAGAAGCCAATTCTCTGCCTGTTTGAGTGTTTTCAATCTTTTCTGACTTAGCAGAAATTGAACTGAACACCTATGGTCCCTGAACCTTTAGATGTTTAAGCACCCGAAGACTGTAAAATCAATATTTTGTGTCCTGCGTAACTGTAACATCCAAATGACTATTTAACATGCTATCTTCTACTTAAGAATCAAATATGTGCAGATTCCATTATTCGTGTTTTTTCAGTTAATGAAATGTCAGAAGACCTTCCAAACATGCATGAAATCTCCCCCTGCCTTCCTGTGCTGTACGGACCTCTACTCACAGTTCTGAAATTGATTTTTCCTAGAAGACCCTGCTTTTTATTCCTTTGACCTTTCAGATCACCTACTACTGTCCTTTTAATTTATAATTCTCCAGGCTACTGTTTTTCTTCGTGTTCTTTTTCCTCCCCAGCCTCTGGCATTTCTGTTCTGCAAAGTGCACTTGTAAATGTCCAGGAGTGACCTGCAGAAGAAACATTTTGGGTCAAACTACCAGCGTGTCTTTTCTGCCTCCTCTTCTTCGGATTTTCAGGAATCATCGACATTTCACACCCTTAATATGGGACTTTGAATCCCTGATGCTCCTTTTACTTTTGTAAATGATTGGTGAGAATAATTAACCTTTATATCATCTTTTTCTGGAAGGCAGGAAAACTGTGCGTGGAGCAAATAAAGAAATGAAGCGCAGAGCCTTGACCAGAGTCTCTCACTGGGGAAAACACTCAAGAATCTTTTAAGTGCATCAGCCCTTGAACTCTCCCCTCTTTCTTTCTCTCCTAGTGCTTTCTGGGGAGAGGAAAAATTTCCAGGACAAAAATACTTCCACTGAGAACCATCTCAATACAAAAACTCCCCAACTTATATAGGGTGTCCTGTCTTATCACTTCTGAACAGACCTTGCAGTTTGAAAGGGTTTAGAAATTTGCTTAACTTGCCATTTTCTGATATAATGAGGAAATCGATGCGTCCTGCCTTTCGAAACGCTTGTGAGTCCAGAATAATTCAACAAGAGTGAGCAGTGATAAGCAGAAACGAAACAGCAAGAACTTGCTTATCAATTCAGGATCAGAGATTGTTTACAGATAAAACTGTGTTCATTTATTGACTGGAGCCCTCCATATTTTGCGTCTCTAAGGACAAACACCAGCATTTTGGGAGAGGTTTACTTTGCAATTGTGAGTGATATTCCAGGAGTGCAGGAGGTCTGTCCCACTTCTACTAAGACTTTGAGCGTGAGAGGGGAAGATGATGTGCTTCAACAAAGCACCATTCTCTATCCATATTGAAAGCATATTTTACTTATTCAAATGCTTTATTTAAGGAGGCAGGATCTCTGCCTGTAGGAGAGAAAACAACACACTCTGGGACCTCCAGGAACTTTATGTCACATCTCAGGGGGGTTAAAACTGGTAGGTCTGTGAGTGGAATGGACTCGCAGTGCAGAAAAGCCCCTTGTCTCTCTGGACTGAGTGCATCCTGAGTTCCAGGACAATTCCTGCTCTTTGGTTGTGGATGAGTGAGTGTACTTTCTGGCAATTATTTCTAAGGCTGCTCCAGAGAGTAGAGAGCAAGCTTTCGTGAACATATTTTTTCACATCGCTTGGGTAGATATCTGGGACACTGTGGAAAGCCTATCTTCAGCTTTGTAAGAAGCAGCTAAGCTGTCTTCCTAAGTGGCTGCCCCATCCTGCATCCTGCTGGGAATGAAGACACGGCTGCTCTCACTTCATGTCTTCACCAGAATTGTGACCCTAGGGCTTCTGGAGTTTAGTCCTTCTGATAGGTGTGCAGTGGCATCTCATTGTGTTCACCATCACCTTTCAAACCAGTGATTCCTCGATGGATACCATGGATCAGAGGTGAATAATTCACACAGTTCTGTCCTGAAGGAACTTGTAGTTGACCTGTATGACTATCATGTTAACTAACTAAAAAATTAAGTGATGCAGAATTTGTTTTAGAAATAAGTATAGTTATTCTTTCAGATCTAAAACATGCGTCTGTCTTTACTGTTTTTTAACCTTAACCCTATGTCCCCTCCCCACCATTATGTTTAACAGTGAACAAAAAAATGGAGAAGTATCACAAAACAGGTGGATGGTTTTAACAAAATCTTATAGCTGAAAAGTCAATAGAAATGTGATGATGCAGAGAGCAGAATAGAGTAGACACCACTTGGATTATGCACGGGCAGTTGTCATGGAGATTTGGAGAGCATCTCTCACCAATTGGGGAAGGGGTTTACCCTCCAGAGTCAGAAGGAACTGAAGCAGGATGGATGAACAGTGCTCCAAGGTGGGTTCTTTTGCAGAACAACTGAACTACTTGGTTAGTTTCCCATAAGTAGAGTCCCACATAAATGCACAAGGACAAAAACAAGCAAATAAAACCCAAAGTGTGTGGTCACTTGAAATCCATTGATCTGCCTGGGTAATCTGCCTCTAGTTTGAGGACTTGAGTTGCCAGAGTGATGTTAATTAGGACCCCAAAAAGTAGTCCCCCAGGTCCTGACATTGGGGAACATGGAGACTAACAGATGCTGTTATGATCCCTTTATAAAACCAAAATCTCTCTCTAGAAATCCCACACTGACACTGAGATGAGAGGAGATCTAAGATGCTCCGCGTTTCCTCCTCTAGGTGTCCGTGTCCTGTGTAATTGTCTCCTCTGGGGTGCAGGCTGACCCTGGGGCTGTGATGGGTGGTACTTTCACAAATAGACCTGAACTAGCTTATTAGAGGGGAGAGCATTCAGGTGTACCAAGCTGAACGAATGAGCAGTTGAAAGGGACAAGGCTCTTCCTGCAAGTGAGACTCTAATCCTGGCCTGGCGGCCAGGGAGAGTCGTGTGGGGAACAATCTCGGTGGCAGCCTCTAGGAGGTGAGAGGGGGCTGGTGAGAACATGAGGACGAAAACAAAGCTTGCCGTCAGGTTGCAGGTTGGGGTCTTGCTCACCTCCAGATGACTCTATCCGCTTGGGTACATTCCATTCACCAAGCAGAAAGGTGGGTTCTAGTTTCTGCATTTGCTAAGGGTGATAAGGGGTGTTTGGTTTTCAAGGTTGGAAAGCCTAGGAAATCAGATGCCCTTCATCTAAACTACCCAGTGGAGGGGACTCCACAGATTTGTGGGTAAAATGTGGAAAGAATCCTCCTTTCTCACCACCTCCCAGAGACCACGCGGGTCATGAATGCACCTGCCATAAAAGCACTGTCTCCTTAAGTCTTAAAACTCTTCTGAAGCCTGTCAAAGCTTTGCTCAATGTAATCAATTAAGTCACCAAAACAAAATATTTCAGAGACCGGAACACAATCCCATTCTATACTTTGAAATCTACATTGTCCCTTAGGAAAAGAGTGGCTGATTGGCTGAGTAACCTATCTCAGTTTGTTTTTGCTTATGAACTTGAGATGTTTAAGGAGTATGGGATGCAATTGAAGGCACCCAGGAGAAGATGTGAGGCAGAGTGGACGGGATCTGTTGTATGGGAGGCTTTGGAGGACAGGGCCGGAGCAGATTCCTGGGTAAGTGCTGTTCTGAGTCATCAGTAAGATGATTGATGACTCATTTAATAGAGTCACATGCTTGCCAAAGACTGAAAATTAAAGTTACTCATCCAGCACTTTGCTGAGAAAGTAGTAATTTTACAATTTTAAGTCGCTGTGTACGTTTTTGACTCTGTGCAACTTCAGAAGGGTCACTGATATGATAGTAAAAGAAAGAGCATTTTGCAAACCTCCCTGAAAATAGAAACATTTCATGAAAAGTGTTGGGGGTCATTTTCTGATAGGCTCGGTAGATATGTAAGCATTTTGACAAAGGAAATACCTTTGCACTTTCTTGCATAGATGTAATAACCTGTGTGGGCGTTGCCAAGCTCATAATTAGAAAGACTTGTTAAAACATAGATCTCAGGACCTGAGGTGAGATTCCTTCTGAACTTAATGATAACCATATGAATGTCCTGCTACTTGCCCTGGGAAGTAAAAATAGAAGATATTTTCCAAAGTAATGAACAGCAGGCATAATTCAGATATACTCTAGAAACCACAAAAATGTAAAAACAGATGATCAAGGTTTAGGCACCAGAAAAACCAATTACAGTCATTTGTCTGTAGCTTTTCAAGCTATTTAGTATTTGTGAATGATGTTATATAACAGATACAATAATCAGAGAGTTAAAATGTCTTCTTGAATATTTCATCTAGCTGTGTTTGCCATATTGGAAATGAGAGGCAAAAATGATTATTTCTCACTTACACAAAATATTCAGTTTAAGCTAAGTTATCAAGACAGTCTCAGTGAAAAGGATGCAGTACCAAGTAAGAATAGACCATGTTTATTTCTGTTTGTCAGTGTGAGGAATAGAGGCCTGATAGTTAATTGCTACCATCTTCCTCTAAAAGACAAAAATGAAAGCCATATGAGTTTTACCCTCTGCACATGGTGACATGCAACAAGATTCTGACAAATTAGTAATGGAGTGATCACCTTAATAGAAAATTAACAAGTGACAGCTAATGATAGATGTCTTTTGAGACATACACAAAAAGATGGAAAATAGTTGCACTGAGTATGTTTGTGTTTCCAGGGTTGCCTCTATTTTCTTCTGCCTGGTCCTGGATAAGATTATTAATAGCGAGGTTAATATTAGCTGTGTAGAAATGGAGGATGTGTCCGTGGGCTGAATCGGTGCTTCTGAGTCTTGCTGACTCTTTTCTCATGGGACCTTCTGACACGGGGTCAGACATCACATTCTGGTGCCCAGAGACCCCTGGGAAATGTAGAAGCAAAACCAAGAAGGACTCATCTGTTGGTACCAGTGGAGAGTTCTACATACCAACACCTAAATCTTAGCCAATGGTGATCACCAATTAGACTTGGCAACACCTTTAGGAATACAGCATAACGTCAAAATCACTTCTTAACTTACTCAACGTACAATTATTGTGTAACCAGCACATTCCCAACACTGAACAAAATCTGGTTACAAATTTGAGTAAGACAAAATGCCTGCTATATGGAACCCACTATTCTCAGAGAAAAACCTGACCTTGATAACAAAACAGGGTCTATTTTATCTCTTTTTACAAAGCCTTTTGCCCATAAAAGTCCACTTTGCTGTTACTGAAAATCTAATCTTTGTATGATTCCCCCATTATCTTTCAAATCTGTCTGAGGCTTTTCCATTTTCTCTCTTGTTATTGCAAATGTATGAATCCTAAGTATTCTAAATACATAAGAAGTAAGGTAAAAAGCAGAATATATTTGTCATGAATTTATTTTTATGGACTCTTTTCTGATGATCAAATCCAGAAAGGATACCTTGTTCATACATATAAAAAGATATGAAATTAAGTCTCAACACATCTTATATAAAAATCAATTCCAGATAAGCTGGAGACATACATATGCATGGCAATCTTTAAATATTTTAGAAAATAATATAAAAGAATGTTATTTATCATAGGGCAAGTGTGCTATTTTTTAAATAAGGTACATGACCCTGTATGTTTTTAATAAATAAAATTTTCTGATTTGAACGTGGCTGAACCTACCCATGTTTTCCTCCGTAATTTGAGCTTGGCTTATAGCCTGTATCTCATAGTCTTCGTATCTTTTTGTGTGTCAGATTTTACACACGTTTATGGCTCCTTCCAGTTCTTACTGCCTTATTTTCCTGAGTTTGTGTGCACTGCATGTTTCCCTAAGCTCACAGCCAAGAACTTTACCTTTGGAAGCAATTGTATTGTTGGCTGAAGGCATATTCCTCTAAAGAATTTGTTTTTGCTTCTTTCTGTGTGGACTCAGGATCATTTAAAAATAAAGCCAATTGTTACTTAGAAATAAGTGTATCATCTGAGGCTTTTCATAACATGTAGGCTGTGTGTTTCCAGGTCTCAGTTTGGTGTGAGACCAGTCATGTGGAGACTTTCCACACTAGGTGAAGCTCTTCGGGTAACACTTGGCTATGGAGGCCAACTCCTGAGGAGACCTGGGGCGTCTCTCAGGAAGACCACACCAAGGAGCCCTCTGGGAAAGCCATCACCTGTTACTTTTTTTTTTTTTTTTTTAATCTCTCTGGCTTTTTACCTTGCTTTCTCTTCATTTGTGAGCATCTCAATGAGGCATTTAAGTATATCCTTTAACACTTCTGTCTTATTCAGAATTCTATTTGTTGTATCGCATTAAGATTATTTAGGATTTTTTTTTTCCTGCCACAACATCCAAAAACCTTCAATCATTAGTTTTTCTTATCTTTCTTTTAAGATACCTTCCTCTTCTTTCTGCTTTTAAATTGCCATTTTTTCTCTGAATTCTCTGGAAACTCTATTATCTGATGTCTTCATTCCCTAGTATCCATAGCAATCCAATTCAGTTTTTTAACTGCAATTTAATAAATATTTCCAAGGAGTTTGAGAGATAATACATGTGGAAATGAGAGGCTGACTACTAAAAGCATAGTCACTTCTGCAAACGAATAACTAAACACTGCATGGAAAATACTAGTTTGCAATATCAAATGGCCAGCTCATTAAAGCTGAGACTAATATGTTTACTCCAGCATACTCTCTACTAAAATGATTATCCTTGTTGTTTTGTAATCTACAAATGAATATTCTGTTGAAGAGTAAACATAACTGTTTTCTATATAGCTTTAAAGTTTACATGCTTTATATGATGGCACGTTATTCGACAATTAAAAAATTTTATATATATGTATATATATATATATATATAGTAGTGGTAAAGAAGGATGCATGTGGGTGACGGGAAAATACTCACTCTGAGATGTTGACGTCCATGGAAACGCAAACAGTTAAGGATAAAAGTACCATTGGCCGATTGAGGGTGGTTGGTTTTAAATGCCAGATCAAGTGGGGCATAGTCTCCCTGGAAAATCAGGGAGCAGTACGGTGAATGCTGGCTGTAAGTCTTAGCACCAGACCCTGGTGCTCCCTGAGCACTTTTACAATGCACTTCTCTGTGACTTAGTTTGAGAGCATCTTCTTTATGAGTCATTCAGGAGCGATATTGAAAACTAAACGATTGGGCAGTGTTGTTGTGTAAGTTTAGAGAAAAAATAATTTTTTTTTAAAGAATTTAATTCTGTTCACCCTCTAGTTTAACTTAAATAGGTTTCCCTGGAGGTGTACTGTTTGTGTTAAACATTCATTCTAGGCACAAAGAGAGAGCTAAAAGATCTTACATTAATGCAGAAGAGAAGGATTTGACATATAGTTTCATACTAGTTACTCTCTTAGGACATGAGAAGAAACTGGAATTGCCTTAATGGAAGGTAGTTTTTTGACTTCCTAACTCTGATTGCCAACTTCTGTATTTCTCACCATGCAGACAGCATATGTACTTTTAAATTGACAATTATCATGTTAATCTCCATTATGGATTTAAAACCTTTGCTTGCACTGAGTCAGTGTGACTTTAAGTAAAAGTCCATTTATTAAATCCTTTATTAGGCTTTTCATTATGCATGCTTGTAAAGATCTTAATAGAGATGTTAAGTAATGAAATTTTGCAAGTTCCTAAAAATCTTCATAAATCTCCATAAATTGACTCTCTATGAGAAACCTACTTTCATTGTGTCTGATTTTTATTCATATGCAACCAAAATGTTAATATACTTTAATTAGAGCTAATATGATTTATCTCTTCACTCATTATATAAGTTAATTTTCTTCTAAAGAAGTCCTGTTTTCAAATTCTTTCCAGCAGTGTAGAATTAAAGCAATTATAGTTTGGCTCAGGAAATTAGTCATGAAGGTTCATGAATGCTAAAATAAATTGGAGTTTTCACAGGATAGATTAGGCCATATGCTTTACAGAAGGAAAAGGAGAGAGGAAATGATTTCTGTTACTGGGTCTCCAGCTGGGGATGCATTGAAAGTAAACAACAAGCCTTGGCATCACAAAACCCAGGGCAGAGAGAATGGTCGTAGTTTTTGTAGCCTCCAATGGATCAGACCAGTTTGGAATGCACACATTTAGAATCCAGGCATGATTCTAGCACCCAACAACAAACTGTTCTTTATTCAACATCTGGTTTCATACCATTTTTGGCTTCCTTTGAGTGATGAGCTCAAAAAATATTCTAAAATTTATCAGAAATATTATTTTGTTCTACGTCTGTTGGAGCAGGTGGGAATTCAGGCCTCTCTTTTCGAAGTGTTCCACGGTGTCCTTCCTTATCTTCCTCCGTATTCTACCACTGCAATGTCCCCAAACCTTCAAAATAAAATTTGCAATTACGTTATTGTGTGTTATTATCACACACATGAAGGACATCACTGGTAGATGTCATCAAAATACTAAAAGTTATCCATAAACAGTGGACTTCCGTGTTCTGAAGCTAATGACAAATACATTTATTTTGACTGAACATAAATGAATAACTGCAATAACTTCTCTTGTGAATTAAAAGAGAAAATTATTTCTGGAAAATGCTTCTATTCTGGAAAACATCTGTATTCTAGGTACACAAAGATTGTGGGGTAACCGAGAGTTCACGTGAAATATAGACCAACAACCACAACAGAAGAAAAAAAAGGAGAGGAAAAATCTAAGGAATATACTGCAAAATTAATTTCTGCTATTCTTTTAATATTGCTGTTTCATAGGGAGGATTATTTCTGGCTTTTGATTCTGTATATAGTTTTTAAATTCTATATGTAAAAGATGACTGAAAAGAAGGTATTTACGCTTCCTACATAAATCATCTCCCCCTGCAGATTTCTGACATGTTATCAGTGAGCAAATTGTGTGTGTGTAGTCCTCTCCATCTTTTCCATTCACCATTCAGTTGTGTCCTGTGGTAGAGAAGTCAGCCTCCAAAGTTGCAGGGATTGTGGGTGTGTGTTTGTGAGCGTGAATGTGTGCATGATGGTGGCACGATGGACGCTTCTTGTACATCGGGAACACTCAGTGATTGATGATCAGCTAGACACTTCCACCCTGCTATTCATCATGTAGATTTCCCTATTAATATCTCTTAATCTACTAGTTCATGGTTGAGAAGTTCTGCATCATGCTAATCATGCCCCATTATAGAATAAGTTATTAAGTGTCTCTACAATTCAGCGTGTTGAGTGTATTCAGAAACTATTATCTACCTTCACTTCTGAAATTCCAACATCTCTGTACCTTATTTTTAAAACATTCGTACCAAAGTCTTAGAAAGTGGTACTCAAGACCACAGACTTTATCATCCATTTTGTATTTGTGTTTTGGTTTCCCAATTACTGGTTTTGTAGAGTATGTTACATTAAGCTTTTTTTTTTTTTCCCCATTTGGAGTGTAACCATAACTACCATGATAGTTTGTTTGGAGCCTGACATATGAAGTAAATAGTATGGTGCTTGACACACAATAGGCTTTCAAGATGGCAGGTTAATTCATACACTGCATTGCATGGTGGTTAAGCCATGACCTCTTGAGGAGACCTAGGTTCAAATTCATTTCCTCTTGATTTTTACATAAAACACTGAGAACAGCTCTTTCCAACAAGAATATGATGGAAACTGCACATGTGAAGCACTTATTGAAGTTTTCTAGTAACCACATTTTGTCTGTGTGTGGCGTGTGTTCAGTTGTGTCCAACTCTTTGTGACCCCATGGATGGTAGCCTGCCCAGCTCCTCTGTCCATGGGATTTTCCAGACAAGAATACTGGAGTGGGTTGCCATTTTCTACTCCAGGGGATCTTCTCAACCCAGGGATGGAACCAAGGCCCCTTATATCTCCTGCAGGTGGATTCTTTACCACTAACTCCAACTGGGAAGCCCTGTAGCCACATTAAGAAGGTAAAATCAAATGGGTAAAATGAGTTTTAATCATATATTTTATTTTCCCACAATATATACCAGATGTAATCAATATAAAATATTATGAGGTATTTTACATTCTTTTTTGTTCATAGTCTTTAAAACATAGCTTGTGTTTGATACTTTCAGCCCATGCTAATTTAGATTTGTGCTCAATAGCCATGACTGGCTCATGCCTGCAATGCTAGAGAGTGAACACAGAAGAAATGTCTGGTATATGGCAAGCTTTGTGTGAGTATCATATTTAAATTATTTTTGACATTAAAAGCACTATAGTACCTACTTATAGAGAATTATTTGAATCCAAGAAGATAATGTGCACTAGATAATGTACTTCACAAGGAAGGCTGGCTCATAATAAGAATTCTGTTAATATCTAGGCTGTTACTGCTTATCAGACACTGTCTCAGGAACTGTGGTTGCAAAATAATGAAGGTCCAGTCCCTACCCTGGAAGAGATTGGTGGTAAGTGTGGCCCAATGCAGTCTTACTTAAATGCAATTTGAGTAAATGAATACACATGTGGCAGCTGGTTTTGCTATTTCGGATCCATTCTTTTTGCTTCTGGGCTGTGTTCTATGACCCACGAGGTTGAATCCTGCAGACTGTGCCATCTGGGCTCCCTGGAGAGATCGAATGATGACAGCTGAGCCAATGGGAGGCGCCAGTGGAAGACCTAGGAGGCGGGGGAGACAGAGACAAAGGAGCAAGTCCTGACCAGATGCCATGTCTTTCGATGTAAGGTGGCTGAGCTCCCACTGGGCAGCAACCCTCGCACACTCATAGCACTTACAAGTCCCTATATTATTTCACTCCAACCTTGGCCTTTCATTCCTAATCTTGCACCTTCTACTTCTCACCTTCACATGGCTCTGGGCACTCCTCATCCTTGGCACTCACCATCTTTGTCACCTTTTCATTTATACCATTGATGATGAATTCAGCTTCTTCTTCCCACTTCTGTTGATTAAACAGCCAGCCATGCAATTCATTCTAACTCATCAATTCTAGAGCTTGTGTTTGTTTTCATTTGAGAAGTCCCAAGTTTTTCATTCAATTTTTTGCTTCTCACTCTCACCTTACCCTTGGAACACCAGGAAATGGCCCATGGATGTTGAGTTGGGTAAATTCTGGGTCAGCTTGTTATTAGACAACTCAAAACTTTGGAATAAATCAGCTTGCTTCTTGGACAAGCACGTGAATGTAGTGGGAGCAACACTCCAGAGGAGAGCAAGGGATGTGGATGAAATGCAGGCTTAGCTCTAAGATCCTAGTCTGCTCACTTTCGCAGTGTGGATGAGGGGTTTCACAGATAAAGCAGTCAGAATCCTGGGGCAATGACCCATTTCCCAGATTTCTCAATGTGCTTCAAGACTGTTCCCTGGAGGTGCCTCCCCCTTCCCTGTCCTTCCTGCTTGGAATCAGAGGACGTGGTCCATGAACTCTGTAATCCAGGAAACTTGGAATGAACCCAAGACCAGCAAACATGCCCTGTAGTCAGAGAGCATGACCTGCCATTTACCTTGTTGTGTGTGTTTTCACTCTCTCTTATATTTTTCCCAATGAGTTAGAGTAACTTGGGAACACAGTCACTGGATGGGTTTCCTAAAACAAATTAGCACAAACTATATGGCAGAGGAACCAGGATTCAAATTGCCAACATCCGCTGGATCATGGAAAAAGCAGGAGAATTACAGAAAAACATCTATTTCTGCTTTATTGACTATGCCAAAGCCTTTGACTGTGTGGACCACAATAAACTGTGGAAAATTCTGAAAGAGATGGGCATACCAGATCACCTGACCTGCCTTTTGAGAAATCTATATGCAGGTCTGGAAGCAACAGTTAGAACTAGACATGGAACAACAGACTGGTTCCAAATAGAAAAAGGAGAACGTCTAGGCTGTATATTGTCACCTGCTTATTTAACTTCTATGCAGAGTACATCATGAGAAATGCTGGGCTGGGAGAAGCACAAGCTGGAATCAAGATTGCCGGGAGAAATATCAATAACCTCAGATATGCAGATGACACCACCCTTATGGCAGAAAGTGAGGAGGAACTCAAAAGCCTCTTGATGAAAGTAGAAGAGGAGAGTGAAAAAGTTGGCTTAAAGCTCAACATTCCGAAAATGAAGATCATGGCATCTGGTCCCATCACTTCATGGCAAATAGATGGGGAAACAGTGGAAACAGTGTCAGACTTTATTTTTTGGGGCTCCAAAGTCACTGCAGATGGTGATTGCAGCAATGAAATTAAAAGACACTTGCTCCTTGGAAAGAAAGTTATGACCAACCTAGATAGTATACTAAAAAGCAGAGATATTACTTTGCCAACAAAGGACCATCTAGTCAAGGCTATGGTTTTTCCAGTGGTCATGTATGGATGTGAGTTGGACTATGAAGAAAGCTGAGTGCTGAAGAATTGATGCTTTTGAACTGTGGTGTTGGAGAAGACTCTTCAGAGTCCCTTGGACTGCAAAGAGATCCAACCAGTCCATCCTAAGGGAGACCAGTCCTGGGTGTTCATTGGAAGGGCGGATGCTGAGGCCGAAACTCCAATAATTTGGCCACCTGATTCAAAGAGTTGACTCATTGGAAAAGACCATGATGCTGGGAGGGATTGGGGGCAGGAGGAGAAGGGGACAACAGAGGATGAGATGGCTGGATGGCATCACCAATCCGGTGGACATGAGTTTGGGTGAACTCTGGGAGCTGGTGATGGACAGGGAGGCCTGGTATGCTGCAATTCATGGGGTCACAGAGTTGAACTGACTGAGCAACTGAACTTAACTGAACTGATATGCCTTAAAATAAGGGGAATTTATTCTCCCTCGTTCTGAAAGCTAGAACCCCAAAGCCAGGGTGTCTGCAGGCCAGGCTCCCCGAAGGACTCAAAAGGAGAACCCTACTCTGCCTCTCCAGCTTCTGGGGGTGCCAGCAACTCTCAGCATTCTTTGCCTTGGAGACACATCACTCTAACCTCTGTCAGAATGATTTCTCCCTGAGAACCTGTCTTTGATTCCATTTTATTATAAGAAAACTAATCACTGTGTTAAGGTCCACCCAAATCCAGTATGAACTTACGTTGATCACATCTTCAAAGACCTTTTTTCCAAATTAAGTCACATTCACAGATTTTGGGTGGATATTTAAGGGCCACAATTCAATGGAAAATTCATTAATTTTTTTCATTTTCATTCAAGCCAGGCCATATCTTCCCAAGTGGCTTGGTGGTAGAGAACCTTCCTGCCAAGGCAGGAGATGTGGGTTCAATCCCTGGGTGGGGAAGATCCCATGGAGGAGGAAATAGTAGCCCACTCCAGTATTCTTGCCTGGAGAATCCTAAGGGCAGAGAGGAGCCTGGCAGGCTATAGTCCATGGGGTCGCAAAGAGTCTGAACTTCAACAGCTGAACACTCGTACACATTCAATTCAAGACAGTTACAAAATTGTTTTTATTGTAGTACTCAGGTTTATTTTCAACCTTTCACTCTGAATAATCTGATATTTGAATCTGTCTCAGATACTCACATATGAGTCCAATTTATATACATTTTAGTATGTATCTTTTTCATTCTTAGCAATCTTATATTCATGTTTTTTTCCACACAGTATGAACTGTTGTGCTTAGCAGCGCTTTTAAAATGCCTTTATTCTTCTTAAAGCTAACACATCAAATATAAGGTTTTCCTTTTAGACTTGTCAGTGAATGTCTCTTCTTTTTTCCATAGTTTATTTATAGTTACCAGCTAATGTGAGAAATAGGTTCAGTATTTTACAGTGACACATGAAAACAGCTTATGAAATAAGACATAACCCAGGGAAGCCGAATGTGTTATTTTTTGCAGTTCCTCTAATAAATCGAATCAGAAGGCAATCTGCCTGATGATTCGGCTCACAGTCGAGAAATAAAAATTTTAAATGAGCTGAGTTCTAAGAGAAGAATTTAATTGAAGAGTGAGCCACTGTCAACCTGAACTTGGTAAAAGGAATATAAGAACTTGAATGACCGGTTTGACAATAAGTGGGCCAAGTGGAAGTTTGAGAGAACCTATTTCTACAAATTGACACCTTAGCAGATAGGGAAAGATTTAAATAATACTAACCATTTCCAGCAAAGGGACTGGAAAATAGGCATACTGTCACCATGATAGAGAAGAAAATTAAACTTATATATGGAGAGAAATTTGTATCTGGCAAACACAAAATGTTCATGTTCACTTCTCATTTCCAGGTAAAGGTGATGAACACAGAGGTTGTGTTTCCAACACTCAAATATATTTTGTTAAGTGAGAAAAGCCAGACTAAAGGCCAAATGAGGTAGGATTTGGAAAAAGTAGACTGTAGAGAGAAAAGCAGACTCATGGTGAATGATTAATAGCTAATAGTGTGTGCTCAGTCATGTTGGGATCATCCTGGCAAGAATACTGGAGTGGGTTGTCATGTGCTTCTCCAGGGCATCTTCCCAAATTTTGGAAATCTGAGTTCTACAGGAGCTCTACAGGAGCCCGGGGATACAACCAGCATCTTCTGCATTGCAGGTGGATTCTTTACCACTGAGCTCTGGGGAAGCCCGTATCATTAGCCACTGGGGAAACACAAATTAAAACCATGATAAGACATGTTGTGAGGGTGCTAGAAAATGATGCTTCAGAAGAAGGAGCCACAGATTCGGATTCAGGCCTTGCAAACATGGAACACAGTGCAGTCAGCTGTCAGCCTCCCAGCAGGCACTTCTCTTCTGTCCTTAGAGAGAAGGCCCTTGCAGGAGCTGGAGACTTTAGTTGGAGCTGACCCTGCCACATACCGTACGCCCCCATCCATCTCGTGGGGCTACACAGAGCATGAGAAGGGCTGACTCACACATTCTAGAAAAATGGACGCCATGGCTCCAGCTGGAGGGCTCCTGTAGAACTCAGGTTTCCAAGATTTCGAGGATGAGGAGCCCTGAGGCTGTACGGCTTCCAACCAGGACCGACCAAGCCCTAAAGACCACCTCAGTTCTGCCCTGGGCTCTGCATACACAAACACCTGCCATCTCCACACAGCAGAGGTGTCTTGAAGCATCTCTCAGGGTTGATGTTCAGTGGCTTCACTCTCCACCCACCGCTGACCTCCTGAGGTGTCATCAACAGGCTTTATAATCCATCTTTGCTACCTGGTTCCCTTTTAACTGTGGAAAGAATGACAATAATGGCCAGGTTATTGTTAAACAAGATAAATTGTTATAAATGATAATTTTCTCTTAAAACATTTTTTTAACAGCACATGAACTGATAAGACACAATGGAGGGAAGAAAGAAAAGAGAGGTTGCTAAGGAAACAGCAGCCTTTAAATGAGCATCAAAATGAACAGGCAGGTAAAATGCATGAAAACTGGATATATAATTAAGCTCTCTCACCATTTCAAAAATGATAGTACTATGTACTGAGAAAAATGACGGGCCTATTTTCTTATCTGACTCGGACACAGATGAAATAATGAGTGAGATCAGACAGACTCTGTTCCCCTTGGCTAAACTCCATAATTTCCCAGCCAGAACTTTGGTCATGCCCTCCGAGGAAATTACATATTTCACGTGTATGAGCCTGACTTTCTACTGAGGAGAAAAATACAGTGAAGCTTAGACCACAACCCAGGGCCCTCTTTGTTTATCTTCTGCCTCATAGACCAAAAGTAGAATGAAGCTAGTCTGAAAAAAACAGGTTCTGTTCAATGATGAGCCGTCGGCCTTTTCTCAAGTTCCTAAGAGCATCGGTGTCTTTGCCTGAAGATGGAAATAGTAAAAATTATCAAGAAGGTTGATTTTCAGACAGTTGGTGAAACCTTCAATGACAGACTCACCAGAGATGTTGTTTCTTTTCTATTAAAAATAACAGGGCAGAGAGTGCTTTTGTTTCGATAAATAGAGAATGTGATCGTATTGTGATTGATGGTCACTGGAAGAGGAGAGTTGACAAAAGAGAAATGACAACAGAAGAAGGATGGAGAGAGAAAGAAAAGAGAAACAAGGAGGTAAAGATAAAGAAAACAGCTGAGGCAGGGAGAGCAGAGGGGGGTGGACGAGCGGAGGAAGGCAGGAAACAGAAGTGAGGAGCGATCTCCCTGAGGACAGACAAGCTTCACGGCCACAGACAGGAGGGACGTGTGGGTCTGCTGTGTTCCTGGAGCCTTACTTTCCACTCCTTGGAAACAGAGCAATCTAGAAGTCAGCTGACGGAGTGTCACAGATGGACCATCCACCTCGAGGTCTGTTTACTGTTCCTTATGCTGCGCTAGTTTGTAAGCTAGGGTCTTGCTGCTGCAGGGAAGACTGACCCAGGGCCTCCAGAGATCCACTCTTTTCTCCTTCAGCTTCCTAAGCCATTCTCCTGTCTTTGTGCCACCCAACAAGGGCAGCCACGTCCCCAGATCTCTAACACCATGGCTCTACCCTGGCTCTGCTCCCGTTCACAGATTTGGTTGCAAAGTTCCCATTTTGTTCCTGTGACACGTCTGTGAAATTCCTGAATATGCGTCTGGAATTAGGGATGATACACCAATTCCTCAACACTATCCGAACCCCAAACTCCCCCGCAAAAAGACGGAGGACAGGGTGCTTTGTTTCCTCAGTTAAAAAAAGAGCTTTGAGACTGTGGACATGATGCTCATGATGTATTTCTTTTTTTTTTTTTGAAAATGAGAAATTACTTTTATTTTTTTTTATTTTTTTTTTGGCCTATTAGCAAAGACTTTATTTTTTTTTATTTTTATTTTTTTTTAAATTTTAAAATCTTTAATTCTTACATGCATTCCCAAACATGAACCCCCTCCCACCTCCCTCCCCATAACATCTTTCTGGGTCATCCCCATGCACCAGCCCCAAGCATGCTGCTAAAATGTTTTCCCAGACCTACTGGAACAATAGGACAGAACATTTTAGAATTGCCTCTCATAATTTGAGTTGGCAGCAGGAGAAATATAATGATATAGAACCATGATCATCTGCCCTTCCAGAAATGTGGATAGAATCAGAGAAAGGGTGTGTTTTTCTGTTTGCTTGCTCACCACGTAGCATTTGGAATCTTAGTTCCCTGACCAGGTATCGAGCCCAGGCCCTCTGTAGTGGAAGCATGGAGTCCTAACCACTGGACCACCAGCGAATTCCCAGAAGGGTTTTATGGAGCAGAAGTTAAGTCTGATAATTTCAAGGTAGCATTTCATGCATGTTTTGATCCTGGATTTCAGGATAGGGTCTGGAAGAGGCCTAATCAACATTAGAAGAGAGCACATAAATTACCTATCTTATCACATGACATGGAGCTGGGTCTGATCTTCATGGACCATCTGACTCTCCATCCATCCCAACTGACTTCCCAAAGTTCTGCAGCTCAAATTCACACATCACATGCAACATTCCCTTGTCACCTTGAAGCTTAGAGCATCAACTTCTAAATACAATGCAGAGAATGTCAGCCATCCTTTGATCATTCCAGCCACACCTGAAAAGTCTCTAATCTGAATACCATTCTCTCAACAGGCTTTTGATGTGATTGTAATGAGACACACCGCTCTTTCTGCACAATCACTGTGGCCCTCGCCTAGATAGTTTTTATGTTCCTTACTTCATGGGGTTTATTTTCAGCTCGATTCCTAGAAAGAATTGTCTCTTCAGAAGAGAGATTTAGTACCACACTTCTGTCACCTAGTGCATATCGACTTAACTGCTCTAAGGGGGAGAAAAAAAGATTGTGGGTGAAATCCACTCATGTTGGGAAGACAAGAGCTAGAAGATTCGACATCCATTTTCAGGGGAAATAGTAAAAGACGCAGACGGCTCTGAAACCAGAAGGGCACATCCCAGTGCAGAATAGACGGATGGAGGCTGAGGGGAGCACAGACGGGGCTGCTGGGAGGAGAGGCTGCAGGGTGGACCAGCCAGGACTGCAGGCTCTAGACTGAGACCACCTGGGGCAGGTCCATATCCCCCGGGCCAGCTGCAGAATCTCAGCAGGTCACTGGATGTCTCCGAGCATCTGTGAGCACATGTGTGAAATGATAATAGCGCTTACTGTGCCCATTGGTGATGAAATGCGCTTTAGCACATGAAACAGTCACTTAACAAGGTGATGCCATTATTTAAAAATCACAAGATATGGGTTGCTGGTGAAGTCCTCAGACTGGATTCAAAGATGATTCTGGTTCCTATTAAATATAGACTCACCTTCTCTGCATCTCCTCAGCTTTCTCAACAGCAAAATGGAGACTAATATTATGTATCTGAATGTGTTATAAGAGATATTTATTAGTTATTATCTATCTATATTTCTACCCATCATTTATCTATTGGGCTTCCCAGGTGGCACTAGTGGTAAAGAACCCGTCTGCCATTGCAGGAGATGTAAGAGACCCCAGTTTGATCCCTGGGTCAGGAAGATTCCCCTGGAGAAATGCATGGCACCCCACTCCAGTAGTCTTACCTGGAGAATCCCAAGGACAGAGAAGCTTAATAGGCTACTCATAGCGTTGCATAGAGTCAGACGTGACTGAAGCACACATCTATCTATTATCTATTTTTCCTTCTATGTTTCTACCTACTATCAATCTATCCTCTACCTATAATGCCCCATATTCACTGGCTGCATGTGTGTCTGCATGCTAAGTCCCTTCAGTCGTGTCTGACTCTGTGATCCCAAGTACTGTAGCCCTTAAGGTTCCTGTGTCCATGGGATTCTCCAGGCAAGAATACTGGAGTGGGTTGCCAGGTCATCCTCCAGGGGATCTTCCTGCCCCAGGGATCGAACCCAAGTCTCCTACGTCTCCTGCATCAGCACATGGGTTCTTTACCACTAGGGCCACCTGCAAAGCCCATTCATTGGCTAAAATTAGGTATATCCCACAATGAATGGCAACCCTTAATGTAAGGATTCTCCTGATGATTTTTCTGAATTATAATCTCATTTGGACATGATACTTCCTGTGTGTAATAGTGCTTTTTAAATCAATTCTCATTTATTATACAAGAACATTAATTCTGACTCTCTCATGCATTACTTCTATAGATACAAGGTGATATTACATTTTGGAAAGAAAAGACAAAAACTGTTCACATCCCTTTGTGCTCATAGGAGGCATTTGACAGTTCAAACAGTATCACTTCTATTTCAGTCTTCTCTGCATCTTTAGGGGGTTCGGGGCTGCACACAGCTTCTTGGCTTCTCTCTTATCCATGTTTCTCACTGACATTGACTGGACCTTCTAACTGAGCCTAATCAAGTGCTCAGGGAGCCCGTTTCTTAGCTCTTGGCCTGACAGGAGGTTCCTGCTGGAGGAGAGAGAACGGCAGGCTGGGATCAACACAGCAGCACAGTGACAGCTCCACCGGCTCCAGCTGGGAAAGGAAAATAAAACAGAGACACAAACAAAAAATGAAAACACAGACAAAAAATGAAAACGCTAACAACCTTCTCACATACACGCGCCTTTATAGAAAATAAAGTAGCAGCAGGAGAGAAAAGAGGAACTGCAGATAAGCCATCAGAAGCAGAACGGAAAGTGTTAGTGTATCCTGGTATCTGGACTACTAGAATAAATTAACAACATGTGAGCAGTGTTGATTAAAAACCGGACTTTGATGGCAGAAAAGCAAAACCAACACAAAAATGATGTTCACAAGCACGGGAAGGAAAGCCAGCATAGCCATCTTAGAAGAATCTAGTGGGTTCTTGTTGTTGTGTTCAGTCACAGCCATGTCCAGCTGTTTGTGACCCCATGGACTGCAGCACACCAGGCTTCCTTGTCCTTTACTATCTCCTTGAGTTTGCTCAAACTCATGTCCATTTCTTACAAAGCTTGGTTATAGCATATGTTAACCTCAGGAACATTGAGCAAGTTCTTAGGTATCTGTTCACCTGATTTTGAAATTATGTTTAAGAGAAAAGCTATACACAAATGCTAATAGTGTCATTATCCATAGTCACCAGAAACTGGAACAAACAGGATGCCCTTCAAAAGGCTAATGGATGAACAAATTGTGGATAAACTATGAAATGGATAATCAAGCTCTCTCTCTCTCTCTCTCTCTCTCTCTATATATATATATATATATATATGTGTGTGTGTGTGTGTGTGTGTGTGTGTGTGTGTGTGTGTGTGTGTATGAGGGTATATTATTCAACAGTAAAAAGGGATGATCTGTCTAGCCATGTAGATATATGAATGAATCCGAAATGCACAATACTGAGTGTGAGAAACCAGTCTAAAAAGGCTACATACTGCATGAAGCCATTGACAGGGCTTTCTGTAAAAGGCACCACTATAGAGACGGTAAAATGGTCTTCAGTTGCCAGGTGTTTACTGGGGTGATGGGTGGCTGGTAATGCAGAGGGATTTTTTCAGGATGGTGAAACTATTACGTGTTATACTGCAATGGTGGAGAAATTACAAGAGGCATTTGGCAAACCCCATAAAATTTACACACAAAGAGAACACCTCAAAGTATGCAAATTAAGAAACTGTAAATTTAAGCTGTCAAGGATCCCTGGGTGGAACACAAAATGTGACAAAACAGTTAACTGTGTTACAGATGTGAGACAATCTCACCAACCAGGACAGGTGGTAGGGCGGAGAGTGGCGAAAAATGCTGACCATCTAGTCAAAGCTACGGTTTTTCCAGCAGTCATGTATGGATGTGAGAGCTGGACTATAAAGAAAGCTGAGCGCTGAAGAATTGATGCTTTTGAACAGTGGTGTGGACTGCAAGGATCCAACCAGTCCATCCAACCAGTCCATCCTAAAGGAAATCAGTCCTGAATATTCATTGGAAGGACTGATGCTGAAGCTGAAACTCCAATACTTTGGCCGCCTGATGTGAAGAACCAACTCATTGGAAAAGACCCTGATGCTGGGAAAGATTGAAGGTGGGAGGAAAAGGGGACAACAGAGAATGAGACGGTTGGATGGCATCACTGACTCAATGGACACAAGTTTGAGTAAGCTCTGGGAGTTGGTGATGGACAGGGAAGCCTGGTGTGCTAAAGTCCATGGGGTTGCAAAGAGTTTGATCCCACTGAGCAAATGAACTGAATTGCACTGAAGTCAACTGGAAATGTGTGGAATCTAAGACTAAATCCAAAAAAAAAAAAAAAAAACCTGCACATAATCAAGGTACTCTAGGTGATAAGGTTGTTTCGCACAGAGGTACCAGTGAGAAATTCTGAAACCATTACGTATGTAACTGGAGCTCTACAACTAAATAATTGAGTGGTAGACACCAGTTTTCTCGCTGTTGGATTGTGAGGTTATAAATAAGCCAATGGAAGGCTGGAACAGTCTATGCAGTTTTTTTTTTTTTTCCAGTCACTCAGTCGTGTCTAACTCTGCAACCTCATGGACTCCAGCACATTAGGCTTTCCTGTCCGTCACCATCTCTCAGAGTTTGCGAAAACTCATGTTCATTGAGTCAGTAATGCCATCCAACCAACTTGTCCTCTGTCGTCCCCTTCTCCTCCTGCCCTCAATCTTCCCCAGCACAAGGTCTTTTCCAGTGTGTTGGCTCTTCATACCGGGTGGCCAAAGTATTGGAGCTTCAGCTTCAGCATCAGTCCTTCCAATGAATATTCAGGATTTATTTCTTTTAGGACTGACTGGTTTGATCTCCTTGCCTATGTTGTAATGGATTAGAATTAGAGACGTTACTATGATACTGATAATTACATCTATATTTATCCATATGTGTGTGTGTAGGTTAATACACATATATTTCCTTGCCTTGTCACCTGGAAGGATCGGTAATCAGTGACTCCCACTAGCAGTGAGCACACTAAACATTAAATCTTCGCTTCTTACCATTCCACAATGGCATGGCTTCTTGAAAAAATGGCTGATTCTAGGACCACAAGGTGATCCTGGAGTGGGCGATAGTGTCAAAAAGTAAGATTGTGTCAAACGCACACAATGATGGGTTTTTTCAAGGGACACAAGGGCCATGGCCAAAGCTAGAACAATTGAGCAAGAAAATAAATATAGTAGTATTGATTGGATTGTAATGCAAAGTATAAAATCAATAACCAGAAGTGCACACTGGTACAAACAAGGGATTAAATAAGTAAGAGAGGAAGAGGAAACACATCTCCCATGTGGAAGAATTCCTAATATTTATTTCATGCTCCACCCCCAAGGAGGAGCATCAGATAAACAGGCTCTGCATGGTGACTTCCTCTAAAATAATGGCTTTATGGTGGGAAAATTTGGACACACAGCATTTCAGTCACCCGTTCAAGCTCAGCATGAACAGAAGTGTCCTGAACACCATCAGTACCCTTCAGATGGTGTGATGAGAATAGCACTTTGCCTCTGCGGTCTTCCTCCTAAAGACACCTAACTGTAATCTACTCCTGAGAAATCCCAATTTAGTACATCCCACAAAACACTAATCACTACTCCTTAGAGCAGTCAAGATCATCCACAAGAAGGAAAGTCTGAAAAAGTGGCACATCCAGGAAGAAGCTGGGAGACACCAGGACAAAATTACTGTGGTACCTTTCATGGGATTTTGGAACAGAAAAGGGACATTATGTAAAAATTTAAGGAACTCAGAATAATGTGTGATCTTTAGTTAATGATAATGCATCAATACTGGTTCATTAACTGTGAGAAATATTCCATACTAATCTACTCTACTAAGATATTAGGGGATCTTGGGTAGGGGCTTTGCATGTACTTTCTGTATCATCTTCACAGTGTTTCTGTAAATGAAAACCTATTCTAAAATTAAAGTGTTTACGTAAAAACTCACAAAAATTATAGAGCATTATAACTTTTTTGGTAAGGAAAAATATCTATCTTTCAATGGTATAAGTACCTTAAAACCAGCAACCACCACATGGGAAAATAAGCTAGCCTGACCCTAAGAAGCGCATCTGCTGCGATGGACCATGCAGAATTGCGGCTGAGAGAAGCTACCCCTCACCCAAGGTCGGGGCGGTGACCGAGAGTGCCAGGCTATGTCAGCACAGGAACAGCTGAGAGGAGCTACCCCACGTCCGAGGTCAGGGGCAGCAGCCAAAAGGAGCAACCCCATGTCCAAGGAGGGGCAGCTGTGTGGGCGCAGGAGGGCTGAGAGTAGCTACTCCACATTCAAGGTCAGGAGGGGCGGCCTTTTAGAGATATCCCTCGTCCAAGGTAAGGAGCAGCAGCTGAGCTTTGCTGGAGCGGCCACGAAGAGATAACCCACGTCCAAGGCAAGAGAAACCCAAGTAAGATGGTAGGTGTTGCAAGAGGGCATCAGAGGGCAGACACACTGAAACCATAATCACAGAAAACTAGCCCAATCTGATCACATGGACCACAGCCTCCTTGTCTAACTCAATGAAACTAAGCCATGCCTTGTGGGGCAACCCAAGACAGGACGGTCATGGTGGAGAGGTCTGATAGAATGTGGTCCACTGGAGAAGGGAATGGCAAACCACTTCAGTATTCTTGCCTCGAGAACCCCATGAACAGCATGAAAAGGCAAAATGATAGGATACTGAAATGGGAACTCCCGGATTGGTAGGTGCCCAATATGCTACTGGAGATGTTGGAGAAATAACTCCAGGAAGAATGAAGGGATGGAGCCAAAGCAAAAACAATACCCAGCTGTGGATGTGTCTGGTGATAGAACCTGGGATGTCAGGTCCATGAATCAAGGCAAATTGGAAGTGGTCAGACAAGAGATGGCAAGGGTGAACGTCAACATTCTAGGAATCAGTGAACTAAAATGGACTGGAATGGGTGAATTTAACTCAGATGACCATTACATCTACTACTGTGGGCAGGAATCCATTAGAAGAAATGGAGTAGCCATCATGGTCAACAAAAGAGTCTGAAATGCAGTACTTGGATGCAATCTCAAAAATAACGGAATGATCTCTGTTCATTTCCAAGGCAAACGATTCAATATCATGGTAATTCAAGCCTATGCCTCAGCCAGTAACATTGAAGAAGCTGAAGTTGAAGAGTTCTATGAAGACATACAAGACCTTTTAGAACTAACACCCAAAAAAGATGTCCTTTTCATTATAGGGGACTGGAATGCAAAAATAGGAAGTCAAGAAACACCTGGAGTAACAGGCAAATTTGACCTTGGAATACAGAATGAAGCAGGGAAAAGACTAATAGAGTTTTGCCAAGAAAATGCACTGGTCATAGCAAACACCCTCTTCCAACAACACAGGAGAAGATTTTACACATGGACATCACCAGATGGTCAACACCGAAATCAGATTGATTGTATTCTTTGTAGCCAATGATGGAGAAGCTCTATACAGTCAGCAAAAACAAGACCGGGAGCTCATTGTGACTCAGATCATGAACTCCTTATTGCCAAATTCAGACTTAAATTGAAGAAAGTGGGGAAAATCACTAGACCATTCAAGTATGACCTAAATCAAATCGTTTATGATTACAGAGTGGCAGTGAGAAATAGATTTAAGGGACTAGATCTGATAGACACAGTGCCTGATGAACTATGGACAAAGGCTCATGACATTGTACAGGAGACAGGGATCAAGACCATCCCCATGGAAAAGAAATGCAAAAAAGCAAAATGGCTGTCTGGGGAGGCCTTACAAATAGCTGTGAAAAGAAGGGAAGTGAAAAGCAAAGGAGAAAAGGAAAGATATAAGCATCTGAATGCAGAGTTCCAAAGAAGAGCAAGGAGAGATAAGAAAGCCTTCCTCAGTGATCAATGCAAAGAAATAGAGGAAAAGAACAGAATGGGAAAGACTAAAGATTTCTTCAGGAAAATTAGAGATACAAAGGGAACATTTCATGCAAAGATGGGCTCAATAAAGGACAGAAATGGTATGGACCTAACAGAAGCAGAAGATATTAAGAACAGGTGGCAAGAATACACAGAAGAACTGTACAAAAAAAGAGCTTCACGACCCAGATAATCACAATGGTGTGATCACTCACCTAGAGCCAGACATCCTGGAATGCGAAGTCAAGTGGGCCTTAGAAAGCATCACTACAAACAAAGCTAGTGGAGGTGATGGAATTCCAGTTGAGCTATCTCAAATCCTGATGCTATGAAAGTGTTGCACTCAATATGCCAGCAAATTTGGAAAACTCAGCAGTGGCCACAGGACTGGAAAAGGTCAATTTTCATTCCAATTCCAAAGAAAGGCAATGCCAAAGAGTGCTCAAACTACCGCACAATTGCACTCATCTCACACGCTACTAAAGGAATGTTCAAAATTCTCCAAGTCAGGCTTCAGCAGTACATGAACCGTGAACTTCCAGATGTTCAAGCTGGTTTTAGAAAAGGCAGAGGAACCAGAGATCAAATTGCTAACATCCACTGGATCATCGAAAAAGCAAGAGAGTTCCAGAAAAATGTGGATCACAAGAAACTGTGGAAAATTCTGAAAGAGATGGGAATACAGAGCACCTGACCTGCCTCTTGAGAAACCTATATGCAGGTCAGGAAGCAACAGTTAGAACTGGACATGGAACAACAGACTGGTTCCAAATAGGAAAAGGAGTACGTCTAGGCTGTATATTGTCACCCTGCTTATTTAACTTCTATGCAGAGTACATCATGAGAAATGTTGGGCTGGAAGAAGCATAAGCTGGAATCAAGATTGCCAGGAGAAATATCAATAACCTCAGGTATGCAGATGACACCATCCTTATGGCAGAAAGTGAAGAGGAACTCAAAAGCCTCTTGATGAAAGTGAAAGAGGAGAGTGAAAAAGTTGGCTTAAAGCTCAACATTCAGAAAACTAAGATCATGGCATCTGGTCCCATCACTTCATGGCAGATAGATGGGAAACAGTGGAAACAGTGTCAAACTTTATTTTTGGGGGCTCCAAAGTCACTGCAAATGGTGATTGCAGCAATGAAATTAAAAGACGCTTACTCCTTGGAAGGAAAGTTATGACCAACCTAGATAGCATGTTCAAAAGCGGAGATATTACTTTGCCATCAAAGTCAAGTCTATGTCAAGTCTAATCAAGGCTGTGGTTTTTCCAGTGGTCATGTATGGATGTGAGAGTTGGACTGTGAAGAAAGCTGAGTGCTGAAGAATTGATGCTTTTGAACTGTGGTGTTGGAGAAGACTCTTGAGAGTCCCTTGGACTGCAAGGAGATCCAACCAGTCCATCCTAAAGGAGATCAGTCCTGGGTGTTCATTGGAGGGAATGATGCTGAAGCTGAAATTCCAATATTTTGGCCACCTCATGTGAAGAGTTGACTCAGTGGAAAAGACCCTGATTATCTGAGGGATTGGGGACAGGAGGAGAAGAGGACGCCAGAAGATGAGATGGCTGGATCGCATCACCGACTGAATGGACATGGGTTTGAGTAGACTCTGGGAGTTGGTGATGGACAGGGAGGCCTGGTGTGCTGCAATTCATGGGGTCGCAAAGAGTCGCACACGACTGAGCGACTGAACTGAACTGAACTGACCCTAAGATTGCTTCAACTCACATATGATTTGATGATTTCAAAATAGGAATTAGAAACAATGATTCTATCAGAAGTAAAGCAAATTTTTTCTCCAACATGAAGATGAAGAAGTCATATGATAGTGAAGTATCACATATCTGCCAAGAGGAGGTTTAACTTGAACTTAGAAAAGTAGTCTTTCTTTGATACATAATAATGAATATTTCCAGGGCAGTATACAAGCACAGATGTGGATTTGAGTATTAATGTATTGTGCTGAGAAGACAGCAGTATGATTGAGGCTAAGCTTACATACGTCTGTACAAGTAACCTGTACACCTGAGTGATGAGATATGGGCTGGTAAGAGGGCTTCGACATGATTTACGAGGCAGCCTGAGTAAAAATCTTCCTGTAGTACAATGAGTCATTCAAAAAGAAATAGATGGAAAATGAATGAGAGCTATTTTAGAATAAGGGCATTCATCCCAGGGCCATGTGTATGCCTTGAATTAAAGTGGGAGACAATAGGAGGACGGAGCTCTCTGAAGGGTGTTCTTCTGCTTGTAATTATTCCCAAGCCTTCACCTCTGGGTAGCACACGGCACGATCAGCCTTTGCATGTTACCACCTGAATCATTAAACGCAGATTCAGTGAGCGACATGATGTTACTCTGGGTGGACCTCATGCTCCTCTCGCTGCTACGATGACAATAGCCTGTGAAAGATGCAAAGTCAAAATCATCGTCGTTTTAAGAGTGAATTGTGTTCTTGTCTTCAACCCTTGGTAACGACATCAATTCTAAGAGAATTGTGAAAATTACACTTGATGATAACATTAAGGAACAATGTATGCTTTATAGGATTAGTATAGTTTTGAGAAATGGGATTACAAGTGAGCCTGATGGAAAATAGATAGCCAGGGGAGGTAGCTGTAATATTTTAAATCCATGGCCATGATTTTATATAAATATTGTATGAGGCCACTGGTCATGTTGGAGTCAGAAAAACTAGTCTCTCTTAATTAATCTGACAATTCACATCCTTAAGAGCAGAGTTTCTGCAATATTTTAAGATTCACACTTTTGTATATTTATCTGGTTTTTCTAGACTACCAGATACTGGCAACTAAATTAGAGAGGTAAAATCATTTTTATCAGTTTCAATTTTTTGAAATGATAATTTCAGTTATATAAATCACAATTATAGCAATATTATTTTTTGTTTCATATTAATAACAATTTTGGGGCTTCCCTGGTAGCTCAGCTGGTAAAGATTCTGCCTGCAATGCAGGAGACCTTGGTTCAATTCCATGGTTGAGAAGATCCCCTGGAGAAGAGAATAGCTACCCACTCCAGTATTCTGGCCTGGAGAATTCCGTGGACTGTATAGTCGAAGTCCAAAGGGGGTCATAAAAAGTTGGACAGACAGAATGACTTTCATTTTAGAACCATTTTAGTTTTTCAAACCCTGATCTTTGGCTATATATGTCTTGCCTTAAGGTCTATCAAGTTAATTTTTATGTTAATTTTTTCTTTGCTACACTTTCAAGTGGAAGTTTAATTAGAAACAAGTGGTCTAAACATATGTTTAGGTACACTCTGCTGAAAAACTTTTTCAGTATTCTTTTTTGCCATGAATAGCTTCAAATTCATGAATCAGAAGTTTGTTTATAATCAATTACATTGCAATGGGTCAGAGTTAAATTAGGAAAGTTATTCTATATCATGAATGCCTAGAGAAAAGCATACTTCAATAAAACAAAAACATTGTCCATGGATAAAATAAAAGAATAAATGAAAACCTTAACTTTCTACATCCATGGAAATAGTAATCTAAATAATGAAAAATATGTGATCACTTTAATTCAGTTCCAAGTCTTTCTCATCTTTGTTTTGTGTGACCAGTAGATATTCTGGAATCCAACAATCCAATCCAAACTGTGCTTTTTAAAGAACTAATTAAATCTGATTGTATACCACAAGGACAAAGAAACAACGTAACATGGAAACCTGGAGTCCATAAATCGTAGTGAATAGAGAGCAACAAAAATTATAATGTGAACTACTCTCATAATATGTTAAGAGCTATAGTAAAAGATGTCTGCCACTTACTTGAGCTTTATTTCATATTCATACTTAGCTATTATTTGGATCTGTTAGTATTTTTTGTTCTTTTGTTTGATGCAGTGGATAAAAGGGGCTGCATCTAAGGGTGTGACCAGACACGGCAATTGGCCCACAGTGCTGCAGCTGTATGAGTCTGTGATCTCATTTGGGGCATGCCGGAGCCTGGCCGGGAATTTTCAGAGAATTAGATGACCCTGGGGAACTTTGAAAAGTTGCCACATATTCTTAGAGATCTAGAAGGTTGCATGCATAAGGAAGTCTGTGTCTGCCGAGGAAAATGCTGGATAAGAAAAGATCCCCTGCCAGGGTCCACCCCTGGTGGATCCAGGGAAATTCAAAGGGTGAACGGCATAGGTGAGGAAAGCTTATTTATTTAGAAATATAAGATTAGATTAGGAAGAAATAGTGTAGTAGGAAAATTTAGTGGAGAAAAGAGGCTGAATAACTTGGTTTACGTGGAAAGCCAATAAAATCTCAGGACAAGAGATTTGCACCAACTACGTTGGGCCACCAGTGCCCGTTTGAATATCGGAGTGTGCCCCATCTTGGGCTCTCTCTCACGGAACTTAAAAGCTGGGGCAAGTAAGTAGACAGGGCGAGCCTCCACGCCCCAGATGGGAATTCAGCCTGAAAACAGAGTAAAGAGGAGACACGGGGGAAACCAGTCCAGCGACTGGCCCATCCTCTATTGTTGTAAAGGCCTTTTAAACCTTTTTTTTTGTACATAGAGATTAATGGATAATATAAAATTATGCAGCGTCAGCAGCCCTGACTCTTATCGAAACCAGGCTTTCTTTCTGCATACCTAGTTGTATACACAAGTCTTAGGTAATTTACATCATCTTCTGGCCAGAGGGCCAATTAACATTTAAGGCCCTTTTCTGATAAGGGTTTGTCAACCAGAAGACTTATTTGTGTTGAAAATGTTCTTCCCAAAGTCTGGTGCCACTCTCAGAAAGCACTAAATAAAGTTACATTCTTACATAGCAAAGGCACAACAATTTACAACAAGTAAAAGGAGTACAGTGATTTATAACAAAAGAAAAGTAATTAACTCAAAAGTCTAGTGTTGCTAACATCAAAACTACTATATTCCTTTTTCTATATCCCAATTACATTGATTAATATTCTTCAGGTGTTAAAAGATAAAGAATGTGGAGGCCTGGCAACAGTCATTGACTCAACAGTGAAAACCCATCACCAATATGATTTTTAGCTCTTTAGAAAAGGCTCTGTATCTTTAAGATGCTTTAAGCTTTGTGCCTCTCGCACTGAGGGGGGCTGCACAGGCAAGTTAGAGAGCCATCAAAGGGGTTTGAGCTGATGCAGGAGACTGAAGCCCTGAATTAACTTTTTTCCAGAGAATATCAGAAGAGTGAAAAGCACAGTAATAAAGCAGGCACACTCTGGTTTTGGGGGGTAGATGTTCAGGAAAACTCAGGGTAAACCCCTGAAGCCAGATCACGCCTTTGCGTTTTGTCCGGCTTCCTTCCTCATGACCTTTGCCATCGGTGGGATTCCTCATGCTGGCTCCAGGCAATCCCCCACTGAAACCCTGACGGTGAAGAAAGAGAAAATTAACACTGTCTTGTAATCATTCCAAAGTTTGAAGGCATGCCTTCCCACATAGATTATTTAGGATCTAATCCTTAGGGTTGTATAAACCAGACTTAAAAATAGAACAGTTTTTAAAAATCCAGCTATAAACTCAATTTTTAAAAAATCCAGCTATAAACTCAATCCAGCTATAAACTCAAACTTCTGTTACTATTGAGTTACAGAATTAACTAAAAAAAAAAAAAAACAACATACATACATACAAAAGTTTCAGTAAGAAAAACAAAATTAAACAAAAAACACCTACTAACAAAAACAGACCCAAGGGGAAAGATCTGAAACCAGAGTTTCTCCAATATATTGTCAAAAACGTAAGGTTTTAACAACAAAAAAATAAGACATGCAAAGAAATAGGAAAATACACCACATTACTTGGAGTGGGGAAAAGCAGTCAACAGAAGATATGCATGAGGGGGCCCAGATGTTGAACATAACAGAAAAACTTTAAACTATTACAAATGTTTTCAGAAATAAAACTGTCTAAAAAGCTACAATAATGTAGTACTATAACACCTCATCCAACAGAGAATATCAAGAGATATAAATTATACATGGAATCAAGTAAAAGTTCTGGAGTTAAAAAAGTACGACGACTTATATGAAAATTAGTAAGAGAGGTTCAAGAACACATTTGCACTTGCAGAAGGGCTGGAAGGTAAGTCAGTGGAGATCATCCAGTCTCAGAATCAAAAGTCAAAAAGAATGAAGAAAGTTGCACAGTGATCCACAGACCTGTAAGAGTTCCTGTTCAGAAACGTAGTGATTGGGGGCTGTCTCATCTTTCATGTTCACCTGTTTCCAATGTTTCGCTGTTAAAGAAAAAAACAAAAACAAAACAGTTGAACAAATACATTCTGGTCCCCTCGCACCGCGAGATCCTGGTTTATGGCTGATGAAATGCTTCGATACCCATTGGCTCCTGTGTAAGGTCTGATTGGTTCTTGTGATCACGTGGCAGCTGACGTGCCATTTTGAAAGCTCCTCTCCTCTGGGGTTTTCAACTTTTCCAGCAATTGTTGGCTCCTGAGCCCGTGTCTTCGTTTTCACTGTCTGTGACCTTAAAATTGCCAGTCAGGGAGGCTCCCTGCTCAGGGTGTGGTTGATGAGGAAGCGGTCTTGTGCTCCTGCCCTGTTCAGGCCGGAGATGAAATGTCAGCCTTTCCTTGTTTTCTTACCTCAAGCTACATCTTCTGTCAATTACTTGCTTTCTTCTTTCTGCAACAGTGGTATTTCTTTTGGAGAACAAATATAACAGCGCTTTTTATTTGTTTCTTTGGCAAGTCGGAGTAAACTAAGAGAGGAATGGTTGGGAATAAGAAGTAGGTTTCAGAGGTGAAGCCTGGACGTTCATCAGAATTCCCTTCTGGCTCTCGTGGGCCCTGCTGACAACAGGGGAGGCTGTGCTGGTGTAGGGTAGGCGTGTACAGGAAATTTCTGTGTCACTCTCTTACTTTGCTGTGAACCTGAATCCTCTCTTAAAAAATTAAATCTTTCAAAACAAATGATAGATAACAACAGCCCCATTAATTAAGAACTTTTCATGTCCCATGCACTGTGCACTGTAATCTTCTCAACTGAATGAAGGAGGGACCCTTAGGGCTTCCATTTTATAGTTGAGAAAATGAGGTTTTGAGGTTGGCATTTTGCGGCAAAAACAAAAAAAAAAATCAACAAAATAAATAGAATTACTTTGCAGCAATTTTTTGTGCATTAGACTCATGGAATTCAGTAGTGGTGAAATGCAGATACAAAACAGAGCAGGGAGTAAGAGTGAGTGCTGGTCTCCTGCTACAGGGGTTCCTGCCCGCACGCCACCATTTACACATGGTGTGATCCTGGGCCAGTCGCTTAACTTCTCTGGGCTGGCCTCTTTACCATTCACATAATAACCAAACCACCCAGGGTAAAGTTGTGATAACTAAATTAGCTAAGCACTAATTGTCCAGCTGTCAGAACACTTTGATCAATATTTAAGTTGCCAATATATCTTCCAATTCACAGCATGTGTACCTGTGTACCAGCTACTAACTGTTAAAAAAAAAATGTGGTTTTTGTATGATTATTTTGTTAATTTCTGAATTTTTTCTGTTCAACTCTCTCATGCGCCCCCTCGAGGCCCAGGCTCACACTGCAAGAGAAAGCGCCAGGGTTGACTTTGGAACTTTGTCTCCGCTTGTCGCTCCCCTGAATCTCTGTTCTCTTTTCTAAGAAACTGTTGGTTTTAAGAAAGTGAGAAAAACCACAGGGAGCTGGGCGCAGTTACAGCAATATTTGATCTCTGAACATCTTATAGAAAATTTGAACTAAAGAGCTAATATCCAAGGGTAAGAAAATCTGTATTGTGCCCCAAACAAATCCACCAAGAAGGGCTGTGCAGTGCTAAGAGTAAATGTTTGAGCTTCAGCAAGAGCCTGAAGTTGCAGCTTAATAATTTCCTAAATATTAAATGCTGGATGGATTATTTAACTTCTAATTTTCTGTTTTTTTCATCTGTGTAATCAGGATAATGATGTGGCTATTGTGGAAAAAAAAAAAAAAAAGAATAACCAAGAATTCTGGCAACATAATATGAGACTTACATGACACATATTCCCTTTCTGTTAACCATAAGTACGTATTTAGGCTTTAAAATCTCAGCCACAATCCCAAACTCGCCTTGTCCGTACACTCTCAGTCTCTTCCAAGCATAACTACCTCAACTTCCTGTAAGCCACAGAACTTACAGTCAGTAAACTCCATTTGGAGTTACATGAGCTTTGTCACTCATCACCTGCATGAGCTTGGCCAAGCAGTTTCACTTAACTAAGCTGCAGTTTTCTTTCCTTTCTTATGCAGAATGGGACAGAGGGGTCAAGGGAACAAGGCAGGTCAGACAGCCGGCCCATGCCTGCCCAGAGCTCCAGAAAGGGTTCATCACCCAAGAGCACTGAAGCTCGACTGATTCTCCAGATGGTGGGTCTCTTACGTAACTCTTACAATGTTATTATATTTTTCAGGTGGCTCAGTATTCCAACTGCAGTGGAACTTCTTCAGGAGAGGGTTCTGATTTTTCACTATCAACAAATAAATTAGTCCTTCCAATCTTGTATAATAAAGAGAAAAGGCAGAGGACAGTTTCTGGGCATAAATTCCTAGATAGGAGTGGTGCGCACCTGATTGTAAACATTCCGCAAAACAGTCATAATTTCAAGCCAATTGATGTTAAATTGGGAGCTTTAACTTTACCATGGTGAGAGTATTATTCCATAAAAATAAGCAAAAGCTACAAACCACTTCTCCTCACCCCCTCCCATGTTATCAAACACTTCCCGTATGAGTCAGGGTTCTGGAGAGAAACAGAGCCAGGAGGAAATGCACACATAGATATGCTGTTGCTGTTGTTCACTGACTAAACAAGTCGCTCAGTTGTGTCTGGCTCTTTGTGACCCCATGGACTGCAGCCTGCCATGCACCTCTGTCCATGTGTTTCCCAGGCAAGAATACTGGAGTGGGTTGTCATTTCCTTCTCTAGGCGATCTTCCCGACTCAGGGATTGGACCCGTGTCTCCTGCATTGGAATGCAGATTCTTTACCACTACACCACTGGGGAGGCCCATATATAGATATAGATGATGTAAACGGATGGAAGTAGACATAGGTGATATAGATGTAGGTAGCTATAAAGAGATTTATTACAGAAATTGGCTTGTGTGATTATGAAAGCGAAGAACCCCACAATCTGCCATGTGCAAGACAGAGGCTCAGGGAAACAAATGGGGTTCGGTTCAGTTCAGTCACTCAGTCATGTCTGACTCTGCAACCCCATGAACAGCAGCATGCCAGGCCTCCCTGTCCATCATCAACTCCCGGAGTCCACCCAAACCCATGTCCATTGAGTCAGTGATGCCATCCAACCATCTCATCCTCTGTCATCCCCTTCTCCTCCTGCCCTCAATCTTTCCCAGCATCAGGGTCTTTTCCAATGAGTCAGCTCTTCGCATCAGGTGGCCAAAGTATTGGAGTTTCAGCTTCAACATCAGTCCTTCCAATGAACACTCAAGACTGATCTCCTTTAGGATGGACTGGTTGGATCTCCTTGCAGTCTAAGGAACTCTCAAGAATCTTCTCCAGCACCACAGTTCAAAAGCATCAACCCCTTGGCGCTCAGCTTTCTTTATAGTCCAACTCTCACATCCATACATAACTACTGGAAAAACCATAGCCTTGACTAGTCAGACCTTTGTTGACAAAGTAGTGTCTCTGCTTTTTAATATGCTGTCTAGGTTGGTCATAACTTTCCTTCCAAGGTGTAAGCGTCTTTTAATTTCATTGCTGCAATCACCATCTGCAGTGATTTTGGAGCCCAGAAAAATAAAGTCAGCCACTGTTTCCCCATCTATTTGCCATGAAGTGATGGGACAGGATGCCATGATCTTAGTTTTCTGAATGTTGAGCTCTTTTGGGTAAATCAGTATAAGTCTGAAGCCCCTGAGAACTAGGGTGGTGCTGAGGGCAGGAGTGCATCCCAGCTCAAGAAAGAGCAAATTCACACTTCCTCCTGTTTTTGTTCTATTGAGACCTCCAGAAACACATTGAAAAACACACTAAAAATAATCTTTTCCCAGCTACATCCAGTTAAGTTGACATAAAATTAACGATTGCACTTCTCAGAGTATTGAGTACAAATGCAATGACCAAACAACTGACACTTAAATTGCAGCAAAGCAGAAAATAGAAATTCATCTTTAAAAAATCATTGTCATATTTAAAATGAATATATACATATATATATGTATGTATACTGTCACCAAATAATTGCATCTTAAACAAACTGATGGTAGAAGTGAAGAAAAGACATATGGTAAATAATAGTTGTACACAAAATTGAATTTTGAATTCTGAGAAATCTCAATTGTTTTTAACCTATTGCTCATTCAGTTTGCTCATCAATACTCCTTTGAGTGGCTTAACATTGAAGAAGTAAATGCATTTCATATGGTTAATGTGGCACCCTTTTCCATGGCTTCACACTAAATATATTATTCTTATTGTTGGGCTACAGTAAAGGAAAGTAATTCTGAGCAGTTCTTTCATGTCTTTTGCCTTTTATCATGAATCACAAAGACAAATGCTCCTGAAGTGTTCGAGCTTCTCTAGCAGATATTGGTGACTAAATAAAAAGCAAAACAAAAGCATTCCCTCTATTTTCAGAGTCTGTGACTCTGAGACATTCCCTCAAGCCTCCTCTTTGCTGGGGCCCCTTTGGCACTCTAGGTCTCTCCCCACACCACCCAGCATAGCACTTCAAGATGTTCTTCAAAGGACGCTTTCTTTCTGATTGTGTTGATGCTTCATTGAGACATTGTGCTTGAATGTTTCACAATATGATCAAAAGAGGTGTCATCAATAGGAAGGACATCTGGCCTCTCTTGTCTTGCCTGAGGTACCAGCCCAGCAGAACAATGTGCCCACCACTCAGGGAATGGGGAGGGAGTTGCCATCTCTCATGGATCCAGCAGCCTCTGCCTTCAGCAGTGACAAACGGTCTGCTCTAGGACACCAGGGAGCACTCAGTGCTTCCAACAGAGCTGGTAGTCAGAGCAAAATGCCTTTCACCACAGGCAGCCCCTACATTTTATTTTTTATTTTTTATTTAAATTTTTATTTTTACTTTATTTTACTTTACAATACTGTATTGGTTTTGGCATACATTGATATGAATCTGCCATGCGTGTACATGAGCTCCAGCCCCTACATTTTAAATGTATTCCAACTGTCCCGGTTGCGGAACAGTTTGCATACAACTTGACACCTGAGACATACAACTATTTTATTACTGTGGATGGTAAGGACTCATAGAAAAAACTTCAAATTAATACCAATCAGAAACCACAACGGTCTCCCACACCTGGTCCCATGGTGGAAAACTTTGACGTTAGTCTTGGTTGTTCTTTGACGTCATTGTCTTCTTCAGGCATCTTTACAGAGGTATTCATTGGGCTATCTCAAATCTTGACTAAAATAAGGTAAATGGTTGAGAAAATCTTCTCTTGACTGGAATTTAGGGATAATCAAGCCAAATGGGATGACCTTGGAGAGGCAGCCGTTGAAGATTTTCAGACTGCTGGTGCATCAATGCTTTTCTTTTTCAACAAGATTGCTGAATCATGACAACTTAACATACCATGACGACATAGAATGGTGTTGAACTATGAACTGTTTGCATATTTTGGAGGTTAATCCCCACAAATAATAAATGCTGGAGAAGGTGTGGAGAAAAAGTAACTCTTTTACTCTCTTGGTAGAGATGTAAATTGGTACAACCACTAGGGAGAACAGTAAAGAGGTTCCTTTAAAAACCAAAAACAGATCTACTCTAAGACCCAGCAATCCCACTCCTGGGCATATCTGGAGAAAACCATAATTCACAAAGATATGTGTACCTCAATGTTCATTATAGGGCTATTTACAATAGCCGAGACATAGAAGCAACCTAAATGTCCATGGACAATTGAATGGATAAAGAAGATGTGGTGTGTATATATATGTGTGTGTATATATATATATATATATATATATATATATATATATATATAATGTATATATAGATAGATATATGTTGGGAGCCAGCGTGAGGAACTCCGCCCATGGCAAAGGTCAGGAGGAAGGAAGCTTGGCATACGCAAAGGCGTGATCAAGCCTCAGGAAACCCCCTGTTCCCGAGCATCTACCCCCAAAACCAGAGTACTTTACGGGGCTCTCCCCCATAACCATTTCTCTCAGAGAAGGAGTTAACTTGCAGCTCCAAGTTAACAAAAATTCCTGGGCGTGACAAGAGTGTTTCAACTTACGAACACTGAAGGTCCTCTAGCCTCCCTGATCAGGCTCATCTGGCCACATGTGATTGTTTGCAACCTCCCAACCTTGAGAGGCATGAGATGCTTTAAAACTTTCTAAATACAGACTCTTTTGAGAAGTTAGAAAATTATTAGTATAGTATAGTGGGTTGATTAGGAATTATATTGGTGAAGAGTTTTTTCATTTGTTGTGCCGCTGCTAATTCCCTGCCCTGGGTGTGACAAGGATGTCTCAGGTCAAACCTCTCTGCTGACAGACTAGCTTGTGTGACAACCCCTCAGCCATAAACAGCACAGAGAGTTTGGAGTATTAGCGTAGGGCTTTTTCCATTGTTGAGTCAATGATTGCCATCAGACCCCCATATCCTTAGGCACCTGGGAATATATTAATCAATGTATTTGGAATATAGAAAAGGAAATATAGTAGTTTTTTTGATGTTAGCAATACTAGACTTTTGAGTTAATGAATTTTCTCTTTTGTTATAGATCACTGTACTTTGTTATAAATCACTATAAATCACCATGCTATGTAAAAATGTAACTTTATCACTATCTTAAGACAAAATAGATCTTAAGGGAAACATTGGTGAAGGGTTTACATTTGTTGAGCCAATATTTGCTGCTAAATCTCTATATTCCTGCCCTTATAATGAATATAACCAGCATATAGGAGAAATAAGTATTAACCTTTAAGATTAATCATGTTAAACCTTAGGTTAAGTAAATTCCTTTCTTGATTGTAACTCACTACACCCTCACCCTATAGGAATGCAACTTTATTTGGAGGGTGGTGCCTGATTTAAGAAAAAAATCACCCCTGGAAAAATAAGTTTTCTGGTTAACTGACTGGTATCAGAAAGGGCCATAAAATGTCAGCAGACCTCATGGCCAGAAGATGATGAAACTCATAAGACCTTTGTATAATTTTATATGAAGCACCTGATTGTGACAAGGGTCAGGTCTGCTGACCCCCACGTGACTCTGTATTCATCCCTATGTATAACAAAAAGGTATATAAACACAACTGAAAAATAAAGAAATCGGATCAGTTTCTGGAAAGACTGATTCCCCCGTGTCGTTTCTTTCTCGCTCCCCGTTTTCCTGGCTGAAATCTGGTACGAGGGTACGCACCAAGCCTACTGACTTTGCCGGGGCTTCTAAGATTGGACCAGGGAGGCCCCAGTGCCTCCTCTCCCTCGGGAGAACGGAAAGACGCCTGTGGCCTTTGTAGGAGATGATTAGTATTCCACGTAAACCAGTTATTCAGCCTCCTTTTCTCCATTAATTCTCCTACTACACTATCTGTTTCTAATCTCCCTCTATATCTGTAATTAAATAAGTTTTTTCCAGGATGCCGATTCTGTCCCCACCTTCGAATTACCCTGGATCCACCGGGGCTGGACCCCGGCAGATATAGATAGATAGATACAGATAGATAGATAGATATAGATATATAATACCTCATTTATATATATATGTATATATGAGATATTATTCAGCCATTAAAAAGAATGAAGTAATGCCATTTGTAGTGACATGGACGGGCCTGGAGATTATCATACTAAACTGAAGTAAGCCAGACAGAAAAAGATAAATATCATGGTATCACTTGTACATGGAATCTTAAAAAAAGATACAAATGAACTTATTTCCAAAATAGAAAGATAGTCACAGACATAGAAAACAAACTTATGGTTACCAAAGAGGAAAAGGAGTGGGAAGAGGAATAAATTAGAAGGTTAGGATTAACACTCCTACACATGACTAGATATAAAATAGATAATCCAACAACACACTACTGTATTTAGAATAGACAACCCAACAGAGACCTACTGTATAGCACAAGGAACCCTACTCAATATTTTTTAATAATCTACAATGGAAAATAATCTTAATATATATTTCTATACATGTGTGTATATGTATAATGGAAGCACTTGGTTGTATGCCCAAGACGAACATGACATTGTAACTCAGCTGTGCTTCAATAAAAAAAGATAGAATCAAACAGAATGTGTGATTTACAATATTTTCTCTAAGGGAATCAAGATCTACTTTTCAGAAACACTGTACATCAAATCACACCCATTGAGAAACGTGGGAGCATAACCGGTGAGGGGGCAGCTGTTCCTCAATCCTCTCCTCCTGCTTGTCTGTCCTCCACCAGCCACCTCCACACCCTGTCGCCTGTGGAGAAGAACATGGCTGTTCCTTTCCCACAGGGCACATGGTCGTGGTAACTGGGCTTACATGACAATTTCATCCCAATTTCCTAGGATGGGGTGAAGGGACAGGGCAGACAATATACAGCCCCGCTGCCCAGCTGTGTTCCACCCTCAGCTTTCTGGGATCCAGACTGAAGACCTCCTCCCTTGTACAGGGGCAGCTGAGAGATGCAGAAAGTGACCCTACATGGCCTCAAGCCTTCACTGAACAAAGTGAGATCTCTTCTAAACCTCAAATTTCACTCCCATTTCTTCCCATTAACTAAACTTACAGAAGAGAAAACAAGTCTCTCAGTACAGATAAATCTGACAGACTAGTCGCTAATTTAAACCCACATTGAGGCATCCATGATTTACCTGTAATCCCCTTTTAGGTAACACCTGGGGTGAGAAGAAAATTAGCATGAAAAAAGGGGTCATGGGTGGGGTCAAGACTGCCACTGAGGAAGGGGACTTCTACTACAAGTCAGTCGTTTCCAGGTCACTTCAAGTAGGAGCGATCTCTCCTTCCTTCACCTAAAATTAGGTAGAACTAAGCGTGGATTCAAGAAATCTTACTGAGGCAGAAGCAGCGAGATTTGGTAAACAGATTGGTTCAGTTCAGTTCAGTTCAGTCACTCAGTTGTGTCCGACTCTTTGCGACCCCTGGACTGCAGTGCACCAGGCCTCCTTATCCATCACCAGCTCCTGGAGTTTACCCAAACTCATGTCCATTGAGTCGATAATGCCATCCAACCGTCTCATCCTCTGTCATCCCCTTCTCTTCCCACCTTCAATCTTTCCCAGCATCAGGGTCTTTTCCAATGAGTCAGTTCTTCATGTCAGGTGGCCAAAGTATTGCAGTTTCAGCTCCAACATCAGTCCTTCCAATGAACACTCAAGACTGATCTCCTTTAGGATGGACCGGTTGGATCTCCTTACAGTCCAAGGGACTCTCTAGAGTCTTCTCCAACACCACAGTTCAAAAGGGTCAATTCTTCGGCGCTCAACTTTGTTTATAGTCCAACTCTCACATCCAAACATAACTACTGGAAAAACCATAGCCTTGGCTAGACGGACCTTTGTTGGCAAAGTAATATCTCTGCTTTTTAATATGCTATCATCTAGGTTGGTCAAAACTTTTCTTCCAAAGACTAAGCGTCTTTTAATTTCATGGCTGCAGTCACCATCTACAGTGATTCTGGAGCCCAGAAAAATAAAGTCAGCCCCTGTTGCCACTGTTTCCACTGTTTCCCCATCTATTTCCCATGAAGTGATGGGACCAGATGCCATGATCTTCATTTTCTGAATGTTGAGTTTTAAGCCAACTTTTTCACTCTCCTCATTCACTTTCATCAAGAGGCTCTTTAGTTCGTCTTCACTTTCTGCCATAAGGGTTGTGTCATCTGCTTATCTGAGGTTATTGATATTTCTCCTGGTAATCTTGATTCCAGCTTGTGCTTCCTGCAGCCCAGCATTTCTCATGATGTACTCTACATATAAATTAAATAAGGAAGGTGACAATATACAGCCTTGACATACTCCTTTTCCTATTTGGAACCAGTCTATTGTTCCAGGGCTTCCCTGGTGGCTCAGAGGGTAAAGCATCTGCCTGCAATGTGGGAGACCTGGGTTCGATCCCTGGGTTGGGATGATCCCCTGGAAAAGGAAATGGCAAGCAACTCCAGTATTCTTGCCTGGAGAATCCCAAGGACAAAGGAGCCTGGTAGGTTACAGTCCACGGGGTCACAGAGTCAGACACAACTGAGCAATTACACTTTCTTTCTGTGGTTCCATATCCAGTTCTAACTGTCACTTCCTGACCTGCATACAGATTTCTCAAGAGGCAGGTCAGATGGTCTCATATTCCCATCTCTTTCAGAATTTTCTAGTTTATTGTGATTCACACAGTCAAAGGCTTTGGCATAGTCAATAAAGCAGAAATAGATGTTTTTCTGGAACTCTCTTGCTTTTTCAATGATCCAGTGGATGTTGGCAATTTGATCTCTGGTTCCTCTGCCTTTTCTAAAACCAGCTTGAACATCTGGAAGTTCATGGTTCACATATTGCTGAAGCCTGACTTGGAGAATTTTGAGCATTTCTTTACTAGCATGTGAGATGAGTGCAATTGTGAGGTAGTTTGAGCATTCTTTGGCATTGCCTTTCTTTGGAATTGGAATGAAAACTGACCTTTTCCAGTCCTGTGGCCACTGCTGAGTTTTCCAAATTTGCTGGCATATTGAATGCAGCACTTTCACAGCACCATCTTTTAGGTTTTAAAATAGTTCACCTGGAATTCCATCACCTCTACTCGCTTTGTTCATAGTGATGCTTCCTAAGGCCCACTTGACTTCACATTCCAGGATGTCTGGCTCTAGGTGAGTGATCACACTATTGTGATTATCTGGGTCATGAAGCCCTTCTTTATACAATTCTTTTGTGCATTCTTGCCACCTATTCTTAATATCTTCTGCTTCTGTTGGGTCCATACCATTTCTGTCCTTTATTGAGCCCATCTTTGCACGAAATTCTCCCTTGGTATCTCTAATTTTCTTGAAGAGACCTCTAGTCTTTCCCATTCTACTGTTTTCCTCTATTTCTTTGCACTGATCACTGAGGAAGGCTTTCTTATCTCTCTTGCTATTTTTTGGAACTCTGCATTCAAGTGGGTGTATCTTTCCTTTTCTCCTTTGCCTTTTGCTTCTCTTCTTTTCACAGCTATTTGTAAGGCCTTGTCAGACAGCCATTTTTCTTTTTTGCATTTCTTTTTCTTGATGATAAATTCTAAAGGGGATGGTCTTGATCACTGCCTCCTGTACAATGTCATGAACCTCTGTCCATAGTTTTTCAGGCACTCTGTCTTTCAGATCTAATCCCTTGAATCTATTTCTAACTTCCACTGTATAATCCAAAGGGATTTGATTTAGGTTATATCTCAATGGTCTAGTGGTTTTCCCTACTTTCTTCAATTTAAGTCTGAATTTGGTAATAAGGAATTCATGATCTGAGCCACAGTCAGGTCTTAGTCTTGTTTTGCTGACTGTATAAAGCTTCTCCATCATTGGCTGCAAATAATATAATCAATCTGATTTCGGTATTGACCATCTGGTGATGTCCAGTTGTAGAGTCTTATCTTGTGTTGTTGGAAGAGGGTGTCTGCTATGACCAATACGTTCTCTTGGCAAAACTCTATTAGCCTTTGCCCTGCTTCATTCTGTACTCCAAGGCCAAATTTGCCTGTTACTCCAGGTGTTTCTTGACTTCCTACTTTGGATTCCAGTCCCCTATAATGAAAAGGACATCTTTTGGGGGTGTTAATTCTAAAAGGTCTTGTAGGTCTTCATAGGACCATTCAACTTCAGCATCTTCAGCATTAATGGTCAGGGCATAGACTTGGATTACTGTGATATTGAATGGTTTGCCTTGGAAACAAACAGAGATCATTCTGTCATTTTTGAGACAGATGGGTGTGAAGAAAGGAAGTGACAAGTTAATCATTCTGAAGAGTTAGAAGAACCATTTTCTTTTAAAGGAGATAAATTCTAAAACATATTCATTTGTATTTTGACACTCGCCACAGTAACCTATGTGGGGCTTCCTGGGTGGCACAGTGGTGAAGAACCCACCTGATGTTGCAGGAGATGCAAGTTCTATTCATGGCTCAGGAAGACCCCTGGAGAATGGAATAGCAACCCACTCCAGCATTCTTGCCTGCAGAGTCCCATGGACAGAGGAACCTGGTGGGGTACAGTCCATCTGGTCACAAAAGAGTCAGACATGACTTAGCTAGTGAGCATACCCAAACAGTAACCTATGTGCATGCTTCAGAGAACAGTTCCTTTTGTTCCTCGATGCTTCTGTTGATTTTTTACAATACTGTTCTGTTTCTCATCTCTGTGTTGCAAATAAAACCAACCTCTCTTCCTCTCACTGCATCCTCATCTCTGTCTTTATCTCTTCTCCCTGCCATACTTCTTTTTTCTCATTTACTATACCTCAAACATATTCACTTCTTCTTAAAGATTTACTTTAATGGTTAATCTTTAAGAGATCAGAAATGTGAAAGCTTTAGATTCCATTCACTTATTTATGGTGTTCCTGATTATCCCACTGTGTACAATTTTCTTAGTGTTCTTGGTGTTATAACACCCGTATTTCCCTTCCAGATTATCTCCCTGTGTACAACTCTCTTGGTGTGCTTGGTGTTATAACACATGTATTTCACTCACACAGCCTCCTCTACCAATATTTTGTCCCTGCATGTGAAGTATAGAAACCTCAGTTTCATTTAAATCCCCTTTTCTCTCCATGGTTTCAATATAATTGTCATAAGTATTTCCTCTACATAGGTTCTTTTTTCTTGGAACTTTAGAGTTCCAAGATTTGTTTCCTAAGACTCATTCCTTGAGCTGCTCTTTCAGGGTGGGTTCGTTAGTGATATTTGTCTTAGTTTCCCCCCTGGAAAAATGTCTGCATTCCTCCTCCACTCATGAAGGGCAATCTCACCAGATGGAAATTCTCATCTCACAGTCCTTTGATCTCAGAACTTGAAAGGTGAGATGCTCCTTTCTTCTGGCCTCTGAGGACCAATCTGCCATCACTGATGTTCCTCCCAGGTGGAAGAGGAATGCTGGCCCAGAGTGCCTGGTTGCAGAAGACTGGGGTGGGATTTCAGCTCCCCTGTGTCCCCATGGATGCCTCCATGAAGAAGGGGTTGTGCCTGGCAGCACCTGTTGCCTCCGAGTGGTGATGCTGATACAGGTCATCACTGGGTCCCTCTGTCACCAGCTGGGGGAAGTGGGTGCCTGACTCATAATGCATTGTTGCTGTGAAGTAGGGGTGAGATGGAGGTCCCCTGTGGGCCCACGGACTCTGATGTGGGAAGAACGGAATATTGCCTGGCTTTATTCTGCTATGTTGATATGAAGAGGAAATGCTCATCCATCCACCCCCAAGATCAGCTTCCTCCACCATCACTCAGCAGGAAAGGGGAGCAGGGTCCCCCAGGTGGGGAGGGAGGTCAGGACCCTCACACAGCAGGGTGGCCTCAGCAGGGACGATGAGATGCTGGGATAAAGGGTGGCTGGTGTGCAAGGTCGGTGCCGCAGGGGCCGGGTGAAGCCTTGGATTGTGTTCCTGCCAGGGTTTGGCTAGAGAAGGGCACCTTTGGCTTTTGGCCACTCAGTTCCTCTTTTGTTATTTCCTGTTTCCCGAACACGTTAAAAAAAAAAAAAAAAGCCTCAAAGAAAGCATCTGACACTGGTGCAGTGGAAATTTCTAGCAGGTTGAAGCCATCATAAGGTCCAGAATTCCACTTGCCATTTGCCTTTGAAAAAATTAATTATATTTTCTAGAAATAATTTAAAACTTACAGATAAAAATTTGAGTTAGCACCAAGGACTTTCACATTATACTCCCCATTTCCTCATTTGTTAGCATTTTGCCGCATTTGTTCTATGACCCACCCTCTCTCATCCTTATCCATGCAGGTGCAAGCACACGCACGCACACACACACACACACACACACACACCAGTATCAACGGTCTCTTACTGTGAGCAAGCTGCAGAGATGAAGACAAAGATACACTATAGAATAGATTTATTTTTTAACAATTGCCCTAGCAACCTATGCAAAATTCTAATACGTACTTTGAAAACAAACAAGGAAACCATCATACATTAGCAACACAGAAACCTCCAAACCAGAAGGTCAGCCTTGGGAAAAACTTTCCCACCAGCTCACACGTTCCTCTCTCACTGCACCAAATTCCCCACAATGTCCCTTTAATTATTCTGGCTCAGGACCCAGAATCACATGCTTCATTTAGTTGTCCTTCAGTTTCAAGCTCCTTTGGTCTCAAAGAGTCTTTAGTCTCTTTCTCCCTTTTGACATTGATAAATGGAAGGGGAAGGGGTCTTTCATTTCCCAGAATTCCCTTATGGGGTCTGGTGTTTTTACCAGAGCCCCTCATGTACCCATCTCAAGGCTGGGAACCAGGTGGTCATCAGTGGGCCCCCATGTGTTACTCCAACCCCACCAGCAGAGCACCTGCACCCCATGTCTGCCCTGGTTCTTCAGTATAAGGTCACCATGTTGTTCCCTATTGAATCCAGCAAATATTTCCCAGGCACTTGCTGAGATGATGCTAATATCCAGCTTCTTACAGAAATCCCACTTGATGGCTTCAGCACCGCGTGTGTCTCTTGTCAGTGACGACTGTGTTGGTTACCAGATGGTCGTCACCCTTTCATCTTTCTTCCTACAGTTAAAAGTTGGCATTCTACCATAAGGAAAAGCTTTCTTTCCTCCTTTATTATTTTTTTTGCTTCATGTACTCCTTTGTTTTTCTTTTTACTAGTTCACCTCTGTTTTAGTCAGTGAATTGCAGTGCATTGTTATGTATATACTGTTTACATTGTTCTGAATTTGACCAGGCTAAGTGCCTTCAAGTTGACTCCTGCGATCTTTTGACAAGTCTCCACCCCGCTCCCCACCCCGTTGCATTTGTGCAGTTTTCTGTTTCCAGGTACCATGTAGTTTAACTCTGTCTTGTCATTTCCCTACATCAGCCTGGAACCTGCTTTTTATTCCAGGAGTCCTGCTTCTTCTTCTTCTTCTTCTTTTGTTTTTTTTTTTTTGAGGAGTCTGTGTCTCTGTCTGCAAAGGTCACTCTTCTTTCTCCTGTAGAGACACTAGTCATATTAGATGCTTAGTCACTCAGTTGTGTCTGACTCTTTCATGACCCTACGGACTGTAGCCTTCCAGGCTCTTCTGTCCCTAGAATCCTCCAGGCAAAAATACTAGAATGGGTTACCATTTCCTTCTCTAGGGGATCTTCCTGACCGACAGATTGAACCCACATCTACTGTGTCTCCCACATTGCTGGTGGATTCTTTACCCACTGAGCCATCCATTGGGGAAGCCCTATGTTAGACTAGGGTCCACTTTTTGCCAGCATGATCCCATCTTAGTTTGATTATCTCTGTAAGGACCCCCCTTTCTAAATAAGGTACATCTTTTATAGCAGAGGGTCAACCTGCTGCAACTTGCTCACCAGATAACTAAACCATCACACTGGTCTAGTTGGAGCTGTACATCTACTTTAATATAATCTCTTATGGGCATTGAATTACCTAATGCCTCTTTTTGCACAGTTCGCTTATTTCCCAAAATACAAATAAAATATTGATGCAAAGCAAGTGTATCTCAAGGATCTATTTTGTTTCCTGCCAGAAACATTCCAGGTTAAATAGCAACCAGTGTGGCCTGCCTGACCTCTTCCTCTCGGGTCTCACTGCAGAGGTGCTAAGACTCTGTTAAAAGGCTCCAATTAAGGCTTGCATGGTGGATCTTCCCAAAATTAGTGTTTTCTTTTTCCATAATTTGCCACCTCAAATTACCTGCTACTCAGGAGACAACAATGCACAAAAAAGTTAGCAACTGTCAAAATAATTTAAAAACATGCTACTTACAATGGGCCCCTATCTAAAATACTTACCTTCTTACTCAGCTCCAATGACTGAAATTCATCAAAGGGTGGAAGGCAACTGTTAAATTGAATGTGATGCCTGCCAGGTTTCACCATCATTTTTTCCAAGTGGGCTGTTATGTAGTTGGTAACTGGATAAGAATGTTTCGATGATGGAAAGGACCCGCATGGGGCACCACAGTGTGGAAACTTGGACTATTGTTTTCTAAAGGAATAAATATATCTTTTGAAAATGGAAGAAGTAACGTGAGCTGAGGGATAGGGCAGCAGAAATGGACTTCAGCTACATCATATTCTGGCTAATAAGCCTTAGCCAGGATGCTTCTCCAGTTTGCAATCTATAGCATCACCACCTGCTGAGGCCAGTTTTCCCCAGCCACCCTGTCTACCCCCATCCCTCCTGGAGAGAAGGGGCAATAAAAGCCTCAGAGAAAGGCTCTTGGTTTATTTTATTGCCATTGACAGGCTCAAGGGCAGAGGTAAGACAGGCTAATCTAGGGAAGTAAGTATTAAGGGAGAGTAGATGACTTTGCTGTCAGGAATTAATGAGTGGCTTTATAAACTAACAGCAAGAAACAGGTGGCACTTCCCTAGTGATCCAGTGGTTAAGACTTCACCTTCCAATGCACGGATTGTAGGTTCAACCCCTCATCTGGGAACTAAGATCTCATGTGCCTCGTGTCAAAAAAACCAAGATATAAAACAGAAGCAATATTGTGACAAATTCAATAAAGACTTTAAAAATAGTCAAAGAAAAAAAGGAAAAAGAAATGGGCTGCAAGTGAGTTTATAGGAAACCTTGGAGACTATGGGGCATGTATGTGAGCCAGTTTCCTCTGGGACAAAGAGAGGAACATGTGTGTCACAAAAGGTTCATACAGCAGAAATTCAGTTCAGTTCAGTGGCTCAGTCATGTCCAACTCTTTGCAACCCCATGAATCGTAGCACGCCAGGCCTCCCTGTCCATCACCAACTCCGGAGTTCACTCAGACTCACGTTCATCGAGTCGATGATGACATCCAGCCATCTCATCCTCTGTCGTCCCCTTCCCTTCCTGCCCCCAATCCCTCCCAGCATCAGAGTCTTTTCCAATGAGTCAACTCTTTGCATGAGGTGGCCAAAGTACTGGAGCATCAGCTTTAGCATCATTCCTTCCAAAAGAAATCCCAGGGCTGATCTCCTTCAGAATGGACTGGTTGGATCTCCTTGCAGTCCAAGGGACTCTCAAGAGTCTTCTCCAACACCACAGTTCAAAAGCATCAATTCTTTGGCACTCTGCCTTCTTCAAAGTCCAACTCTCACATTCATTCATGACCACAGGAAAAACCATAGCCTTGATTAGATGGACCTTATTCGGCAAAGTAATGTCTCTGCTTTTGAATATACTATCTAGGTTGGTCATAACTTTTCTTCCAAGGAGTAAGCGTCTGTTAATTTCATGGCTGCAGTCACCATCTGCAGTGATTTGGGAGCCCAAGATAAAGTCTGACATTGTTTCCACTGTTTCCCCATCTATTTACCATGAAGTGATGGGACTGGATGCGATGATCTTCGTTTTCTGAATGTTGACCTTTAAGCCAACTTTTTCACTCTCCTCTTTCACTTTCATCAAGAGGCTTTTTAGTTCCTCTTCACTTTCTGCCATAAGGGTGGTGTCATCTGCATATCTGAGGTTATTGATATTTCTTCAGGCAATCTTGATTCCAGCTTGTGTTTCTTCCAGTCCAGCATTTCTCATGATGTACTCTGCATAGAAGCAGGGTGACAATATACAGCCTAGACGTACTCCTTTTCCTATTTTGAACCAGTCTGTTGTTCCATGTCCAGTTCTAACTGTTGCTTCCTGACCTGCATATAGATTTCTCAAGAGGCAGGTCAGGTGATCTGGTATGCCCATCTCTTTCAGAATTTTCCACAGTTTATTGTGATTCACATAGTCAAAGGATTTGGCATAGTCAATAAAGCAGAAATAGATGTTTTTCTGGAACTCTCTTCCTTTTTCCATGATACAGCGGATGTTGGCAATTTGGTTTCTGGTTCCTCTGCCTTTTCTAAAACCAGCTTGAACATCAGGGAGTTCATGGTTCACGTATTGCTGAAGCCTGGCTTGGAGAATTTTGAACATTCCTTTAGTAGCGTGTGAGATGAGTGCAATTATGCAGTAGTTTGAGCATTCTTTGGCATTGCCTTTCTTTGGAATTGGAATGAAAACTGACCTTTTCCAGTCCTGTGGCCACTGCTGAGTTTTCCAAATTTGCTGGCATATTGAATGCAGCACTTTCACAGCATCATCTTTCAGGATTTGAAACAGCTCAACCGGAATTCCATCACTTCCACTAGCTTTGTTTGTAGTGATGCTTTCTAAGGCCCACTTGGCTTCACATTCCAAGATGTCTGGCTCTAGATTAGTAATCACACCATCATGATTATCTGGGTCGTGAATCACTTTTTTTGTACAGTTCTTCTGTGTATTCTTGCCACCTCTTCTTAATATCTTCTGCTTCTGTTAGGTCCATACCATTTCTGTCCTTTATTGAGCCCATCTTTGCATGAAATGTTCCCTTGGTATCTCCAATTTTCTTGAAGAGATCTCTAGTATTTCCCATTCTGTTGTTTTCCTCTATTTCTTTGCATTGATCGCTGAAGAAGGCTTTCTTATCTCTTCTTGCTATTCTTTGGAACTCTGCATTCAGATGCTTATATCTTTCTTTTTGTCCTTTGCTTTTTGCTTCCCTTCTTTTCACAGCTATTTGTAAGGCCTCCCCAGACAGCCATTTTGCTTTTTTGCATTTCTTTTCCATGGGGATGGTTTTGATCCCTGTCTCCTGTACAATGTCACGAACCTCATTCCATAGTTCATCAGGCACTCTATCTATCAGATCTAGACCCTTAAATCTATTTCTCACTTCCACTGTATAATCATAAGGGATCTGATTTAGGTCATACCTGAATGGTCTAGCGGTTTTCCCTACTTTATTCAATTTAAGTCTGAATTTGGCAATAAGGAGTTCATGATCTGAGCCACAGTCAGCTCCTGGTCTTGTTTTTGTTGACTGTATAGAGCTTCTCCATCTTTGGCTGCAAAGAATATAATAAATCTGATTTCGGTGTTGACCATCTGGTGATGTCCATGTGTAGAGTCTTCTCTTGTGTTGTTGGGAGAGGGTGTTTGCTATGACCAGTGCATTTTCCTGGCAAAACTCTACTAGTCTTTGCCCTGCTTCATTCCACATTCCAAGGCCAAATTTGCCTGTTACTCCTGTTTCTTGACTTCCTACTTTTGCATTCCAGTCCCCTGTAATGAAAAGGACATCTTTTTTTGGGTGTTAGTTCTAAAAGGTCTTGTAGGTCTTCATAAAATCGTTCAACTTCAGTTTCTTCAGCGTTACTGGTTGGGGCATAGACTTGGATAACTGTGATATTGAATGGTTTGCCTTGGAGATGAACAGATCATTCTGTCGTTTTTGAGATTGCATACAAGTACTGCATTTCACACTCTTCTGTTGACCATGATGGCTACTCCATTTCTTCTGAGGGATTCCTGCCCACAGTAGTAGATATAACGGTCATCTGAGTTAAATTCACCCATTCCAGTCCATTTTAGTTCGCTGATTCCTAGAATGTCGATGTTCACTCTTGCCATCTCTTGTTTGACCACTTCCAATTTGCCTTGATTCACGGACCTGACATTTCAGGTTCCTATGCAATATTGCTCTTTACAGCATTGGACCTTGCTTCTATCACCAGACACATCCACAGCTGGGTATTGTTTTTGCCTTGGCTCCATCCCTTCATTCTTTCTGAAGTTATTTCTCCACTGATCTCCAGTAGCATATTGGGCACCTACTGACCTGGGGAGTTCCTCTTTCAGTATCCTATCATTTTGCCTTTTCATAGAAATTAGGGAATGTGATAGTGAAAGTGTTATTAGTTCATCTTGTCCGACTCTTTGTGACCCCCATGGACTGTAGCCCACCAGGCTCCTCTGTCCATGGAATTCTCCGGGCAAGAATACTGGAGTGGGTTGCCATTCCCTTCTCCAGGGGATCTGCTCAACCCAGGGATCAAACCTGGGCTTCCCGCATTGCAGACAGATTCTTTACCACCTAAGCCACCTAGGAAACTCAATTAGGGAATGGCTATGTCTAAACATACTTGAATTCCTTACTCCAGAGTTCATAATATCACAGCTATGAAGATTTAGGGGGTGCATTGTTGACTGAACAACAGGGGGGAAAAAAAAGGTTATGTTTTTTTTGGAGGGGGTGAAGTAACCAAAACTTTCAAAAGAGAATTTCTGTTGCCTGCTATCAGGTTCTATCATTGTTCTTTTTCAGCAAAATAGAACAAGATATATCCTGGAAAGAAAAGCATAGTTTTTGAAAATTATTTTTATTCATGAGACAATGATTCATTTTTAAAGGTGAAACTCCATAGAGAGTATTTACAATTGCTACATTTAATTTCAAAACTTACTTTTTGTAAGATGTCATTATCTTTAACCTAAGAATTTATAAGTGAAATGCCAGGAAATTTGTAATGAAATGCAATTCAAAGTGAAGCTCCAGAAAAAAGGACAGGGGGAAAGGGTTTTGTCCTTTTGCTACAATTAGTGTTTGATGATCAGGGCGCGGTGATTTCTATGCCATGATTGGTGAGATTGTGGTGCTGTCTGGACCATGTTTGGATATCTGTGTTAATGTGGATGGTTTGGAATAAGAATAATACTTACAAGTGGATTCAGAGACGGTACAAAGGCCAGAGGTCGGGCTTGTTGGAGTCTGGGAGAAAACTCCATGTGGGGAAATTAAAGGAACTTGGGATTAGAGAGGGGAACTAGCACATGTTGGTTTTCAAATGGTTTTCATTATCTGATGTGGCTCACTGGGAGGATAAAGACAGAACAAGGACCACTTGGAAAACAACGTAGAGAGTGACTCCACTATTTCACAATGAAAACTCTTCTTTGAAAAAGGACTAACAGTCTGGAGGAAGATGCATCCAGTGCATTTTTGTCCTGGGAGTCAGAGTGCCCTGAATGACCTTGAACTTTTCCACCGGTGCCAGGATGCCAAGAAAGGTCCCTAAGCAGGGAGCGAAGGCTATATTCTGCAGCGTATTTTCCAAGACAAAGAAGAGGCGTTTACGTTTTGAGGATAATTTCTATGCACTGTATAAGCCAAGTTATCTTTGCAATGTGCAAAACCTCCTCTCCATTCAAATGTGTGAAGTCAGGGAAGACTGTAGACTGCTGCACGTAAAGGAGCACTTGGCCGCCCCATGAGCTGCCCGGCGGTGCGTGCCTGAGCGCCGTCGTCCGTCGCTGAACAGACCGCACGGAACCCTGAAATCTGCAACAGAAGGCAAAGTGCTGGGAGCTGCGCTTTCTTATTTATGACGAGGCAGAGGACTCGGCTCTGCGCATAATTGTGTTCGGAACTCACTTCTGACCAATCGCGATCGTCACTGGGGTGAGTCCCACCCAGAGGGAATAGCCAAGTATTGTTTCTGTCAGTTGGAAAATTACATTTGTCATCAAGCAGCTGAAGATGTTTCTTAAAATGTACAAGTGCTGTTCAGTTCTAACACTCAGGGAAAACGTGACAAACTTAGATGACAAACAATGTAGTGTGGTGTGAAATACAGATCCTTTGGTCTTGGCAGTTCTGGCTTCCAGTGATGGAGCTGGTGTGTCCTAGCTGTGTGATTTGGCAAATTGAACCCTGTATCTGCTCCCTCATCAGTGAAATGAGAGTGACAAGCATGTTGAATAGCAGGGGGTCCTTCTTCCTTCCTCCTCCTATGCCCTTTTCATCATTTTCCCCAGTACTTACTTCACAGTCCTGACTCCCAAGTAAGACGTGCCAGACATTAACTAGAGAAGGCAAGTAATGCAATAAGAGATTTCCCCAACAATCCCCAAGGAGTTCAGCCGTTTTCAGATCCACAGTTGTTGCTTAAGAGCTATAGCCTTGGACAGGCCACTGGGTCCTTGGGTACCAGTAAGAGATGGAAAAGGCAGTGTTCCTCCCTGAAGGGAAGAAGATCAAAGTGGATTTAGGACTTCCCTCGCAGACCAGTGCTTAAGATTCTGTGCTTTCAACATAAGGGGCACGTGTTCAATCCCTAGTAGCAGAACTAAGATCCCACACTCAGTGTGATATGGCCAAAAATAAAAGTGGATTTAAAATGTCATTGCTTTTGGCCCTGAGTGGCGTCATTCCCCACTTACAATGAAGTGTGAGCAAATTGGTACACATTCTACTCGTCTTAGTTTTGCACACAAGGGAGATTTGTGTGTGTGCAGGTACACACACACACAGCTAGGGAATCTCAATGCTAAATGTGCTATTTTGGCTCCTAGGGTCTCTCCTCCATAATATCCATGCTAATAATGTGTAGTCAAGTCTCTGAAAAGGTTTGAAAGCAAACGAAACATAAACAAAGCTTTTCCTTACCCATAATTTGATTCCTGGTTCGCTGGCCGAGCACATGAGTCTATGGTTATTATCCACATGTATTTCCATTTAAAACATGCCAGCTGGGGCCAGTTCTCACTGGAGAATTGTAACAGCTGTCCCAGTGGAAAATAAAAGCATGTCACTTTAAATTTTATACCAAGGCCAAAGAAATGTCAGATTCCTGCCTTGGCTGGATAACGACACACATTATCTTTGACCTGAGCACATCCCATCAATTCATGTTCATGAGAAAATTACACTTTGGATTTACTTGATTCCTGTTCTTTATCCAATTTCTTACATAAAAAAGCAATTTGATCTTCTCTTCAATGCCCACTGTATAAATATCACATTCCACACCAGCATGCTAATGTTGTGAAAGTTTGATCATATTTTTTGAAATGTTGGCCGAAATATTCCCCTCTCTTCCTGTACCACCGAATCATTGCAATCTAATCAGTTTTAATTAGTTGTGCCTGATCTCTGCTAAAACGTATTGCATTTTTCCATTAATAAATATTAGATTAAACAAATCTTATGTTCTTTAAGATTTTTCCAAACCCAATGGCATGTCTGTTGTATGAACTTTTCTTTCCATCTGCTTGACTTTTCAAGTACACTTAGTATATTCTTGACTGTATGTTTCTGTATATGAACAGAGTATTAGGGCTTCTAACAATCTTTTACAGATAGAATTACAGGCTTCCAAATTTTTGTTTGATCAGATTCTAATGAGCCGTTGTTATTTTTGGCTTAATTTTCATGCATTGGCTCTATACAATGCAATTTTGTCCCATAGATTCTAAAAAGAGAAGAGAATGCATTTATTTGAGTTCTGTGCCATATGTAGTTGATTTATAATATATGCTTTTAGGGGAAATTCATATGTACATATATATTTACCATGCATCCTAGTTTTGGCCCTGCAAGACAGCTTTCTACTATTTTTGGAATGAAGAAAACAAATAATTTTTAAATGGCTATCAGAGCGCACGTAGCAAATTAATCACAATAGCAGCTTAGGAAAGGCAAGAGATAGAAGACGTCTGAGCCTGGACTAGGTGGATGAATATTACTGAATGTCCACAGGAGCAGTGATTACAATTAATCACAGAAAAGAGGGTGTTGTTGGGGGAAAGAATGGAGCAAACAAAGACATGCCAACTGTGTAGGAGATTTGGCATGGAGGCACTGGCTAGAGGAGAGTCAGCCAACAACACCCCAGGGGTCGAGTCCAGCCTGCTGCCTGTTTATCAATAAAGTTTTATGAGAACACAGCCCTGCCCATTGTTCACCTAACATCTCTGGCTGCTTTAGCCCTACAGAGTTGAACAGCATGCCTGCAAAGCCTTAAGATATCTACTATCAGTTCCTTCAGAGAAAACAATGGTATATTGACGAGAGGAGGGCAGTAAATCCTGCTTCATGGTCCAGCATACACCCGTTTCCTGTTAGACAGTTTCAGCCATGTGCAAGGTCTGCACTCAGGGAAGTGGAGTCATGGGTCCCTTCCTGGACCACCGTGAAACAGGAGGCAGCTGTCTACATGTCTTCCTGCTCACCTCCACGTAGCTGGGGAATGGTCAGCAGACCCAGTGCCTTGAGCTCAGACTTCAGAGCCCTCGTAGGTTGATGCTGTACATCTCTGCTGGTATATAGGGGACAAACACCTGCCACCCTGCATGTCTAGGTTTCCCCACTGGATACTTAGCCTTTATCTTACCAATTATGTTAGTTACCCTGAGCCCATATCTGTGGGGCTGGGGGTATCCATGTTTATTGCATCTCCAGGTCATGCCCAGAAACTGAAGTGTTTCCTCCTTGACTTGTTTCTGGCCCTGATGCTTCTTCATTATCTGTTTTAGGATTAACTCATTCCCAGTATAATTCACATCAGGAATAATTCTTGGCCTCTTTGTAAGGACTATGAAATCTTAAATTTTTAATTCAGATTCATCTTGTTTCAAAAAAAATTTTTTTAAACAAATCTTTCCCATTCCTCCTTTCCCTTTCTTTCTTTCTCTCCTTGGTTATGACTCTTGCTTTCATCTGTATTTCCTTCAGATAGCAAGGAAGTGGCATTTTGGAATTAAAGGACATGTATGTGTTCAATCCTTTTTTGCATTTTGACAACTTGACAATCAGAAATTCCATACTAGTTTAAATTCTGAATAGTTTCTCTTACTTCTTACTGAATATTATTTATTAAAAGTGTCTGTTGCATTGGAAAAACATATTGCATTCTTATTTCATTCTGTTTTCCTGATCACTAGTAAAGTTGAGGGTTTTTAATTCTGGCCATGATGGTGGAGGTAGGGCAGACCTACCCTCTGTGATAAACAGCTGTGACACTGGACAAAATATACAAGTGACAGTTTTCAGTGAAAGGAAGCAAACCAGGGGAGTCCCACATCCCCTCAGCTCTCAGCCTGGGTGGGGCAGGCACCTTCTGAACCAGCATGGAGGGGAGAGAAATCCCCGAGAGCTTGCTCGATGCAGGAAACCATAATGGGGGAGAGAAGAGAGAGCTCAGGACTCTTGCTGCCGTCCCAGAGTCAGCAATTTCTCCAAGCGATGCTGATTTCCTTCTTTAGTGAAAATCAGTGTTTAAGAGCAAAGAATTGGGCCCTGGGGTGTTCACTGCTCCTGCGGCGTCCTGACTTCTTGCTCCCTAGTGAGCAGGGCTAAGAAATATGTGTGTACACTAACCCATACGTAATAAACATAGCCATTTATTTTTTAATTTATCTATCCATATATATTAAAATAAGTATGCATTTGTACTCATATTTCCCACTTTAATATAGTACTGCAGCATGTTTGAAATGATTCTTATATGAACTGTGTTTTAAATATATTAATTCTCTTTTAAGAATTTTGACATTTGAAAAAATTTCTACCTCATTCAAGAACATTACAATATTTAAACATACAACTAAACACTTCATGTTTTCTTTTTATTTTTTTTTCATGTTTTCTTTTTAGGTTTACATATTTCATTCATCCATAATTTATGTTCACATATTGTGTGAAAAAAATCATATAGTTAAGCTTTCCCATGTGTGAACCAGTTGTCACAGTGCCATTCATTAACAAAGCATCTTATTAAGTTATTGGAAACTTCACTCATCATTTTCTGAATGCCCTTTTAAATGGGTCTGTTTTTCGGATTTCTGTTCCCCTCCACTGATATGTCTGTTCTTGAATTAATACTTCTTTAAAAGTTATTATAGCTTATGAAATAACTGTCTGTGAAATTCCTCCCTCATTATCTTTCTTCTATATTTCCTTGATTACTACGTCTCATTCTTGCAGAAGAAATGTATAATTATGTTGTCAAGTTTCAAAATAAAATCCATTTGGGATTTTGAGTGAAATATAATTATGTATATACTTTGTACTTTGCCCTATTTCTGATTTAAATAAAAATGTCCTTGTTATTGTCATTGTTGTTTGTGATATGGGATACGGAAACTCAGTTTTACATTAATGAAATATATTTATGTTTTTATAGTGAATATTTTGTATTCAAGTGCTTGCCATATGTGCTTGCCAGGCTCTATATTCTCAATAATGACAATAATAGTAAATTACAATAATGTAATTTTAATCATGATAATTATTATTATTTATTTGATCCTTGGGTCAGGAAGAGCCCCTGGAGAGGGAAATGGCAATCCTCTCCAGTATCCTTGCCTAGAGAATTTCATGGACAGAGGAGCCTGGTTGGCTACAGTCCATGACGTTGCAAAGAGTTGGACACAGTTGAAGTGACTTAGCACACACACACGCATGCATACCAAAGATAAGGTGGCAATAAGGTCACATTGTGCCTGAGGACAGAAGTGCATCGCTTGCGCAGAACTGGTAGATTCCCCTCCAAACACATAAAAATAGAAGGGCTTCATTCACTGAATAGCAATAACATTTCAAGACCAAACTAATCAGGGAGGTCTAATCTAATGGCACCCCACTCCAGTATCCTTGCCTGGAAAATCTCATGGCCAGAGGAGCCTGGTGGGCTGCAGTCCGTGGGATCGCAAAGAGTCGGGCACAACTGAGCGACTAACACTAACAACCCACCTGAGATGATCTTTAGATGTTAAGATTCTTCTTTCCTTACAGTTCTATATAACACAAATATTTGTTAAAAACAAGCAAATCCACTATACAGTTTCACCTGAAGATAGTGCCACATTTTACACTGTATACATACATTTATAACAATGATACATGTATATACTATTATGTCATATATATGTCAATACTTGAATTATTTTACCACGTATATAGATACATGTGTACACACATATATAGTTATATATTAACAAACCAAAACAATACAGCAAACTATCGCATATAATAAAAAGAAGCAGACACAGACATAGAAAACAAACGTGTTTTCTGGGGGATGGGCAATACAAGAGTCAGGGAGGGGGAAGTACACACTGCCTGGTGTAAGATAGGGTACAACAGAGGGTCTGTAGCAATATCTTGAATAACTGTAAATGGTATGTAACCTTTAAAACTTCAAAAAATAAATTAAAAAGCAAGACAAAGATGGTTCAATCATGCGCTCCTTAGTGAACCCACTGTGACATCCAGAAGATGAAGCAGGTACATGAAGAAACACCTGTTATGGGCAGGGTAGTGGCAGGGCGCTCTCCTGGGGGCTGTCACCAAAGGGACACGTGTCATTAAACATGCGTCCCAATACACAGGATGCACAACACCAAGCATGACCACTGGCATCACCTGTGGCCTCTGGGTGGTGATGTTGGGTCAACATGGGTCCGTCGGTCATAACAAAGGCACAGCACTGAGGCAGATTTTGTTTTTGTGTTTCATAATAAAGTTGTTTTTTTTTTTAATTCTTACATTTCTAAATATTCCTGAAATCATGGTGAAGTATTCGGGTGCCTACACCAATGAGTAGAATTACCATGAAAACAACAACTACAAGCTCTGGTGAAAGTAGATGTGTTTTATTAGTGATTGGAGACCCAGAGCAAGACTGCCAGTGGGTGCAATTTTCTACAATGAAAAACAACTCCTGCAATGTTCTGAATAAAATAACACAGAGAACACTTTTCTCCTTCAATTTGCACTTTCCAGAAATTGCCTTCCTAGAAAGTTCATTACGCTAGTAAAGTAATGCTTAAAATTCTCCAAGCTAGGCTTCAGCAATACGTGAACCATGAACTTCCAGATGTTCAAGCTGGTTTTTAAAAAAGGCAGAGGAACCAGAGATCAAATTGCCAACATCCACTGGATCATGGAAAAGGAAGAGAGTTCCAGAAAAACATCTATTTCTGCTTTATTGACTATGCCAAAGCCTTTGACTGTGTGGATCACAAGAAACTGTGGAAAATTCTGAAAGAGATAGGCATACCAGACCACCACCTGACCTGCCTCTTGAGAAACCTGTATGCAGGTCAGGAAGCAACAGTTAGAACTGGACATGGAACAACAGACTGGTTCCAAATCGAGAAGGGGGTATGTCAGGGCTGTATATTGTCACCCTGTTTATTTAACTTATATGCAGAGTATATCATGAGAAATGCTGGGCTGGAGGAAGCACAAGCTGGAATCAAGATTGCCGGGAGAAATGTCAATAACCTCAGATATGCAGATGACACCACCCTTATGGCAGAAAAATGAAGAAAAACTAAAGAGCCTCTTGATGAAAGTGAATGAGGAGAGTGAAAAGCTCAACATTCAGAAAACGAAGATCATGGCATCTGGTCCCATCACTTCATGGCAAATAGATGGGGAAACAGTAGAAATAGTGTCACACTTTATTTTTCGGGGCTCCAAAATCACTGCAGATGGTGACTGCAGCAATGAAATTAAAAGACACTTACTCCTTGGAAGGAAAGTTATGACCAACCTAGACAGCATGTTAAAAAGCAGAGATATTACTTTGTCAACAAAGGTCTGTCTAATCAAGGCTATGGTTTTTCCTGTGGTCATGTATGGATGTGAGAGTTGGGCTATAAAGAAAGCTGAGTGCCGAAGAATTGATGCTTTTGAACTGTGGTGTTGGAGAAGACTCTTGAGAGTCCCTTGGACTGCAAAGAGATCAAACCAGTCCATCCTAAAGGAGATCAGTCCTGGGTGTTCATTGGAAGGACTGATGTTGAGGCTGAAACTCAAATACTTTGGCCACCTAATGCAAAGAGCTGACTCATTGGAAAAGACCCTGATGCTGGGAAAGATTGAAGGCAGGAGGAGAGGGGGATGACAGAGGATGAGATGGTTGGATGGCTTCATTGACTCGATGGACATAGGTTTGGGTGGACTCTGGGAGTTGGTGATGGACAGGGAGGCCTGGCGTGCTGCAGTGCATGGGGTCACAAAGAGTCAGACACGACTGAATGGCTGAACTGAACTGAACTGAACTGAAAAAGTTCATTAAAGCCATGGAAAAAATACTTCATGTGTTTCGGTAGAACAGAATTAGGTCCTAGATTTGGGAAACCATGAAAGAAATTTTTCACATTCGTATATACCTCATAGTCCTCTTGCCACCCTGGACAGAACTGGGTTGGTTTTAATTACACAGGTATGTAGGACCTACATGTAATCGCCCATGGAGTTCTCTCATATGTTAATTATTTTTCTGGCAGAGTGCCCATAGCAGGCATGGCTGTGCATGTATGGTGACAAGTGGGGGGAATCTGTGTACTTCCCCTCTATTTTGCTGTGACCCTAACACTGCTCTAAAAACAGCACCTTCTTCAAAAGAGAAACAAGCAGGGAGGAGGGCGGTGGTGTGAGGACTCTGGGTAGGAACCACATGTATCTTCAGAGTGGGATGAGGTCTGGTGTGACTGGAGCTGGGCAGTGGGAGGGACCAAAGACCTGAGGGGCCCTGATTGCAGTCACGTATCACTCCTCTTCTGGTTTCAGGAAGGAGCTCTTCTGCCATCGTAACACCTGGTGTTCCCAACAACCACCACTTTTCGCAATATTTATTTGCCTTCTCCGTAGAATTTTAAAGATTACTTCTTAGTGAAAGTGAAAATCGCTTAGTCATGTCTGACTCTCTGTGACCCCATGGACTGTAGCCCAAAAGGCTCCTCTGTCCAAAGGATTCCCCAGGCAAGAATACTGGAGTGGGTTGCCATGCCGTCCTCCAGGGATCTTCCCGACCCAAGGATTGAACCCAGGTCTCCTAGATTGCAGGCAGATTCTTTACCGTCTGAGCCACTAAAGTCCTTTCTTCCTCCTAAGGTACAGATAATTCAATTCACATTACCTCTTGTACCTTAACAAAGATCTTTATGAATTAATCATGAAGTAATGGAAGTGTTGGTTGTTATGGGAAATATACATATATGTGGGTATGAATATATTCGCTTACTGTAGACAGTGTACACACACACACACACAAACCTACACGCATAGATGATATGATGTAGACCAGCTCCCTTCTTCTGGAGATTTTAGAAAACAGCAGGAGGGTGTTGGTGACTTTCAAGACAAACCGCACAGGATGATTGCCCACGACATCCACAGGGTCAGAGCTTGTATTAAACGTTTATTCTGTGTGCTTGTGTGAGTGATGTGTAATGTGTAGCATATGCATGTTATCATTCACGGGCTTAGTCACTAAGTCGTGTCGACTTTGTGTGACCCCAGTGCTGCGGCCCACCAGGCTCCTCTCTCTGTGCGATAGTCCAAGCAAGAATTCTGGGGTGGACTGCCATTTCCTTCTCCAGGGGATCTTCCCAACCCAGGAATCGAACCCACGTCTCCTGCATCTTATGCATTGGCAGGTGGCTTCTTAACCACGGAGCCCCCTGGGAAGCATGTATACATGTGCATATATTATGCATACTGAATATGCACATTTATACATACTATACACATACATGCATACTGTACGCATGAAGTATATATGCTATATAACCATGCATACATATAGGCACACTATATAAATGCACATATATACTTGTGTATTACATGTGTAGATATACATAGTACACATACACACGAGCAGATAAAGTGTATATTTGTGGATATATGCATATATCTTAATTTGTTGGGGTGATTGAGTCTGGTTTGGGAGCTAATAGCTGACCCTCCCCCAACCAACAACCACCTGAAGCTAGCCCTCTTGGTCCACTTTTGATATGAGCCATTGTTGTTATTCTCCATGCCACTGTGTGATTTCTGCTCCCTCGGGATACAGTCAATGCCAAGAGTCAGTTCTCACTTATCTGACAGTGACAACCAGGGGTTACCTCCAGGATATGATCCGCAATTCTTCTGTTTTCATACACATGACTGAATATTTTAATGGCAGTCCAAGGTCAGGATCTGGGGCATAGCTCGTGAAAAACAACACACACACGTCATTTTCATAATCCCCGTGGGTTTGAAGAAACTGAAATGATGAAGAACTCACTTTCTATTCCGGAGCCTGTTGTAAAACGATTGCCTCCAGAGCTTTGGGATGTGTTTATTTTTTTATGTGCCGTGTTTATTTGCGATGGTGCAGGATCCCACTGTTAATTACAAGCATAGGCCTCTGCTGTTCACGGGGCATCTGCTCCACACTTCCAGGGCATGCCCGGCGCTGGGGGTAGCTCCCATAAACCAGATGCCGCAAGGAAGAAAGTAGCGTGGATTTATCTTTAATGATGGCAATGTCCAACGCTTTTCAGAAGGACATTCTGAGAGCTGAATCAAATATTTGATTTTCCACTAAACTGCAAAATGAAACCATTTTTAGCAAATGCTGCAGTTAGAGACAGCTGGAGAAAACTTGAGGAGGACTTTGTCCTATTGTCTGAAGTCCGACTGAAAATTACTTAGCTTGTCACCTTAGGTGCTTTGTCTATTGATTGCACATCAATATTTAATCCTCTGTTTCTGAAGAAATTGCAACATAATAGACCATCTTCGCTGCTTTTTAAAAATCCACTTCTGGTGTCTTTATTTAGGATGTAAGGTTTAAGACTGCTTTTTTAGGAAAAGTACTTTTTCTAAGGTATATTCTCTCTCATAGAGTATTTGAAAGTGAAGATTGATTTAACTTCTCTTTGGCTTCTTATTTGTAATTCTGTGGTCATAAAAGATCAAACTGCAATGTATCTTGCCCTTCCGAAAAATTACGACGCTTACATCCCTCATGTTTGAGCACCCTTCCATGTTGGGGGTGGGGGTCAAGGGTGTTCTGATGACTGCTGCTCCCCACTATTCAGCGAAGAAGTGGCCACATCTCACCCCATTGAGTCCTGGTGTGTGTACATGTACATGCGTGTCCATACACATCCACAGGCATGGACGACAGATTTTCATATTGACTTGAGTTAATAGGCTTAAGGTGATCCAGATTCTTGCTTTTTCAGTGATGATTTGGGTCCCTTAGTATTTGCAGAAAAGAGAAATCTATAGAAATGGATTTGTAGAGAAGCCATACCATCAGGTAACTAAATAGCCACTTCCATGTTTCCAAGCTGCTTCGTGAAATGATATGAATTACTGTTTGAGCATTTGCAATTTATCACCTCATTTGTTTGTTTGTGTTTCAAGTCATCATTCAGAAATTACTTCCCTCAACTTGAACCACTACTATTATATTTTTGAAAAAAGAATGGAGACATACATATGTATAACTGAATCCTTTGCCGTATACCTGACAGGAGCACACTGTTAATCCACTATACTCCAGTGCAAAATAAAAAGTTAGAAAAATACTCTGACTACACTTGGTGTTAGGATTACAGATATACTTTACTTTTCTTTCCTTTGGTTTTCTTTATTTTCTTTGTAAACATAAAATTGGCAATATTATGGATCCTTCCCTTTAGACATGTTTGTATTTTCCTGCCTTTGCTCAGACCTCTCTGCATTGCAGCATGCCCAGAAGGAGAACACTAAAGATGACTGCAGTGTCTCTCCTTGGAGCATCAGGGCCACGTGCAGACCTGAGGAGAACATGTGGGTTGTGTTTGTTCAACTTCATGAGTTTAAATGGGAACTTTGCATGCATTTTTTTAAATTTTTCTTTTTACTTTATTTTACTTTACAATACTGTATTGGTTTTGCCATACATTGACATGAATCCACCACGGGTGTACATGCGTTCCCAAACATGAACCCCCTCCCACCTCCATCCCCATAACATCTCTCTGGGTCATCCCCCTGCACCAGCCCCAAGCATGCTGTATCCTGCATCGGACATAGACTGGCAATTCATTTCTTACATGATAAACAAGAGACTTTGAAAAATTTAGGAGCAGATACAGGGTTTCAGTCCCATTTAGTCTCAGTGTGTCAGAAGGGACAGCCCAATGACACATGTTTGAGGCACAAGTTTGCTTTCTTGGAGGAACACTTGAGAGTCTTTCTTAATTAATGGAAAACCTCCATTTATTTACAGCTGTATGTTGGGCAACACGTGTAGAAGAACCATCAGAACACCTGGAAACTTGAGGTGAAATCAGGAATCCTATATTCTAGATGTCACATATGGACTCTAGGAGAAAGTGCATTAGACACAGAGACCTGACTGGGCCCCGAATGAGCCACATGAGGGCTGGTTCCCGCTCCTTAGGGGTCTGCTTCAGGACGGTTCCAATGTTCTTGGATTCATATGGCTGCCTTTTTTGCCTTTTATGATTTAGGCAGAGGGGCAGAAAAAGTAAGGACTTTTCCCTTTACCCTGAAAATAAAAATTGACTAAACTAATAAGAACTCATCGTATTCTACTCTTTGATTTAGTCTTTATGGTGAGACAGTTTTGGGTCATCGAAGCCTTGAACTTTATTAACTGACTTCTGAAACTGCTTTGTGTTTCCCCGATGTGTGCTGTTCTCAGTCATTATGCATAGGTTCACTGTTACTCCATCCTTCTGTACAATATTGTTTTGAAACTCATCTGTATTGAGACTCTGAAAGTTGACTTTATTTATGGGATCATGGCAAGATTGGCTTGATTTCTCCTCTTATCCTGTATCTGGCATGAACTGCTCCTCTGAATCTGATACCAGGTTGAGAGCTCCCTTTTTCTGGGTCATGGGAGGTCAGCACAGTGATGCAGCCTGGAGTCTCAAGAGCGTCTGTGTGGTTAGAGTCACACCATGCTCTCTCGGTTCACAACAAGGACATGCCAAGGCTAGTTCACAGGTCCCAGGACAGGGCGGGAGAGACCGGGAGAGGTGAGCGGTTCTTGTCAACCGCCCAAACCCATCAGAAGGTCAGCAGTGAACTACCTGTCAGGCAGTAGTGCCTGTCACTACATGAACAAGTTGGCAAATACCAGCTTACCACCTCTAGTCCCAGCCTCAACTGTCAGCTTGCACACGTGTGAGCTAAACAAAACTTATTATTTTATGTCCCTGAGGTCTTGGGACTGTTTCACCTGCAGCACTATTGCGACAATCAATATAATATGTAATATCATGGGAATTAATATATATATTAAAAAATATTATCATAAAAAATACCTAAAATAGTTGGCATGTTATTTGGGTCAAGTTGGCTGCTGGAAGTTAAAAGTGAAAAAACTAATAAAACAATGGGAAATTGTAAAGAAACATTATAGAAAGCTAAGCAAATGGCCAAAGATTTGGAAAAAATGTTGCATCTGGTAACCTAGAAAATTATATATACTCTGAAAGTGCATAACAAGATATGAGGTGACATTCCACTGTGGTTTTGATTTGCATTTCTCTGATGATTAGTGATGCTGAACATCTTCTCATATACCCAGTGGTAATTGTATGCCTTCTTGGGAGAAACGTCTATTCAAACCTTTTTCTCATTTTTCTTAATTAGGGTATTTGTTTCTTTACTATTGAATTGTAGGAGTTCCTTATATATTTTGGAAATTAACTTCTTTTCTGATAGATGGTCTGCAAATATTTTCTCTTAATCCATAGGTTGTTTTTCACTCTATTGATTGCCCAGGGCAGGGGCTGAGGGGAACAGGAAGTTGTTGTTCAAAAGGCATAAAGTTCCTGCTAAATAAGTTCTAGAGACCTGCCTTACAACATGACTCCATAGTAAACAATAGTGTATTATGCACTTGAAAATATGGTAAGAGGATAAGTCTCATGTTAAGTTTTCTTACCGCAAAACACACACACACCTCAGAAGAACACGAGGCAACTTTTGGAGGTACATCATAAGTATATGCATATGGCCAAACTCATTAAGCAGTATATATTAAATGGGAACAAGTTATATATCAACTGTAGATAAATAAAGGTTATATGTATACATGTATATCCCTAATAAGTACAATTTGAGCCTTCATTGGAGACGGTGCCCATAAAGTACATGTATGTGTGTCTGTATTTTGGTGTGCAAGTGAGGCTTCAGAAAAAAAAAAAAAAATGCGTTTTCAGGAAATCTAGGATGTTCTGCCTGGACCACTGATCCAGAAGGAGAAAAAAAAATTATGACCACTTTCTGAGGCAATCATGAATGAATGCATAGTCATTTAATAACTTAGCACACATCTGGGCCCATGTGCCTAACCATTGGTGGAAAATGTCACCAAAAATAGATTATGGGGGTGGGTAATAGGAGCTTGTGTCTGATATGCCAGTAGATACTTGTGAAAACCAATTTACTTGAGGAATAAATAAGATATCATTTAATTTCAGTGGAATGGCCAACACGGTCTAGCAATTTTTCTGACTACAACTTCCATCTTCTAAAATCTAAAAAGAAGAATTACATTTTCATCAGCAAAAGGCATTCAAATAGAAGAAGTTAGGATTTTCAATTTGTATGCAGGCTAAGTAGTCACTTCATCCTAAAGCTGTAATTGAAAGTCTTTTATATGATAAATTCAGAATAATTACAGAGCCAGAATATAGTAAATATGGCAGCCAAAGAAGTTCTTTGGAAACAAAAACTTAATTTTCAGTTTTTATCACGTATTTAATATTTGGCCTTTTATGAATAAGCCTTTAAATGTCTCTTGTGAGTGACATGAACTGTACTCCAGCTGCAGCTACTTTTTTTTTTTTTTAATTTCCTGGTAAAACATAGTCCCTCTTTCAAAGTAGGAAATGCACAGAGAGCATACTTGGCTTAATACATGATTATTTTTCTCTAGATAACAAAGAAGATAATTTTAGAAAAATACGTTTCTCTTCTGGCCATTTATCAGCTCTCCTTCAGGAACAGCCTCACATTTTTATTTTCTTATTTTGTCACATCTTTTAAATCCTCTAAAATGACTTTATCTAAAGGTCAGCTCCCGTTTCTATCCAATTTAACTTTATCTACAAAATTTTGTGACTTTGGCTTTGGATTAGTGATGAGCGGAGATAAGAGTAATGTCACAGAGGTTTGCACCTTTTTGGTCAGAAAATCCAGACTGTTAACCAACAAGCTTTTGCCGTGAGATGCCCACAAGACCTGGGTTTCGCCAAGGGAAAATGTCAGCTGGAAAGTAACCTCTAAAATTAACTTTTAGTGGATAAGAAAAAAAAATGTAAGGTCACTTTAAGATGCTAAACAGTCTCCCAGACATGTAGACAGGTCTGGGGTCTGACTAAGGTCATCATAGGTCCAGGGAGTGGGGGGTGTCCAGTCAAGAGGTTTTGTGGTTTGTATTGGGGAAAGTTAAGGAAAAAATACCCAGAAGCAAATATTTCCAGTGACATCAAAAAGGAAATCCTTTTAAAAATAGATTTTTAGTATTCTAATCCTACCTGGGTGTTCTTTAGAAGGAATGATGCTAAAGCTGAAACTCCAATACTTTGGCCACCTCATGCGAAGAGTTGACTGGTTGGAAAAGGTTCTGATGCTGGGAGGGATTGGGGGCAGGAGGAGAAGGGGACGACAGAGGATGAGATGGATGGATGGCATCATGGACTCTATGGACGTGAGTTTCAGTGAACTCTGGGAGTTGGTGATGGACAGGGAGGCCTGGTGTGCTGCAATTCATAGGGTAGCAAAGACTCAGACATGACTGAGCGACTGAACTGAATCTTACTGGCAATAAAATTTCTATAGTTGAATAGGTTTGGGCTACTTATTTTGGCTGTGATTAAACAGTAAGATTTTCCAACTAATCTCCTTTGTTCCGATTTTACATTCAACAAGCAACCTCTTGGTTTTGATTTGGCTTCCCATGCAGGGCTTCCGGTAGAGGATATTTGGGCTTTTCTGGCATGAGCATATAGTCTGAGTACAGTATTCCTTGTTTTCCATGTTAATACTGACTTAGTGAACACGAATTTGGAAAAACTCCGAGAGGTAGTGAAGGAGAGGGAAACGTGGCGTGGAGTCGCAAAGAGTTGGCCGTGACTTAGCAACTGAACACACTCACACCAATTTTCTGCTGTTCTTGCTCCATTTTGTTAGTGCATCTTCTGAATTAAAAGTCCCAAGGCAAAATCAAGGTATTTTTTAATCTGTATTTTTTTTCCTGCAGGACCCACACACCAGGCGATCTTAGGAAATCCAAGATAACACAAAGCCATCTTGGGAGCCTCTTCCTGACTCTTCAGAGGCTCCTCCTGCCTCACCAGGCATTCCAGCTACTGGGAGCCACTTCTTGTATTAGTTTCCAGAGGTGGCTGTCACAAATTACCACAACCAGGGTGGCATGAAATATGCAATTTATTCCCTCACAGATATGGAGACCAGAGTCTGGAGTGAGTTGTCCTTAGGGTTGTGCCCTCCAGGAGGCTCTAGGGGAGGGTCCTCCCTTGCCTCTTCCAGGCTTTGGTGGCCCACACATCCCTGGTTTTTGGGTGCAGATCTCTAAGCCCTGCCTCCAAGTCACGTGTCCTCCTCCTCTGAGTCTGGTGGTTGACACTTCTGTCCCTTATAAAGACACGTGCCATTGAATTTAGGGCTCCTGGGTAATCCAGGAAAATCTCATCCCAACCTCCTTAACTTAATTACATCTGCAAAGACACCTTTCCCAAATAGCATCTCATCCCCAGGGTCTGAATATTAGGATGTGGGTATAACTTTTTGAACCCACTCTGTAATATATTAATATTAAAAAGCAGAGACATTACTTTGCCAACAAAGATCCATCTAGTCAAGGCTATGGTTTTCCAGTAGTCATGTATGGATGTGAGAGTTGGACTATGAAGAAAGCTGAGTGCCAAAGAATTGATGCTTTTGAACTGTGGTGTTGGAGAAGACTCTTGAGAGTCCCTTGGACTGCAAGGAGATCCAACCAGTCCATTCTAAAGGAGATCAGTCCTGAGTATTCATTGGAAGGACTGATGCTGAAGCTGAAACTCCAATAACTTGGCCACCTGATTCAAAGAGCTGACTCACTGGAAAAGACCCTGATGCTGGGAAAGATTGAAGGTGGGAGGAGAAGGGGATGACAGAGGATGAGATGGTTGGATGGCATCACTGACTCAATGGACATGAGTTTGGGTAAACTCTGGGAGGTGGTTGTGTACAGGGAGGCCTGATGTGCTGCAGTGCATGGGGTTACAAACAGTCAGACATGACTAAGTGACTGAACTGAACTGAACTGTAATACATGGGTTTCCCTGGTGGCTCAGATGGTGAAGAATTCGCCTGCAATGCAGGAGACCTGGATTCAATCCCCAGGTAGGGAAGATTCCCTGGAGAAGGGATGGCTTACCCACTCTTGTATTCTTGCCTGGAGAATTTAATGGACAGAGGAGCCTGTCGGGCTACAGTCCACGGGGTTGCAAAGTATCAAACATGACTAAGCGACTAACACTTTCACTCTCATTGAAATACATGACACCAATTTTAAGATAATCATCTTTCACTGCTGTAAATTTACTCTATTTATTAACATTTCTACTAAAGAAACATTCAAAACTCCCTCAGCAGATAGCGCCCCTCTTGTAAACTCTTCATGCTTAATTTCAAACCATTTCAACCATCTCTAGCACTCAGCTTCCTTAGAAGCTAACAGGAAAACACATGGGATTCAGTTGAAGTCATCACCAATCATTCATTAAAGAGACTTTCTATTATTGGAGGAACATTTTTATTTGGAATGTAATGGAAAATCAATAGTGCTTATTATGTTGTTCATTATACAAATCAATAGTGAGCATTATAATATCATTAATTCTACAGCAAAGGTGTCATCCATGTGTTTTGTAGGATGTAATTACAATTACTTCCTACAGAACAAGTGTCTCTATATAAATCTTTTCTATTAAAAGTCAGCTTGATGCTCACACAGAAAATGAAAACTTTATGATCTGCCTTATGGGAATGTCAATTAGTAAAGAACTTAAAACAGTTATTAAAGTAATATTGGATTGATTAATATACATCTTCATGGGCTCATATGGATTTTTTTCCCCTAAAAGTTATTTTGAAACACTGAATCTGGTCAATGATATCCTTCAAAAACACACTGAATTCTCAAGCTGGATCAATATGGTAATGAGGCCAGAACTATCACAAATAGTTCTGGCTCAGAGTTTCACAAAGATGGATCTAAACTTTATAAAGAAGCTAAGTTAGTAGAGAGGATTAGGCAGGAGTTGGTCTCTGCAGTTGCATATCTGACTGTCATGTTTGTGTGGAAACCAGAAGACCTTGGGAAGGCGAGCAGGCCATGCCTTTGTTGAGCGTGTCCTCACCTAGACACAGCTGATAAGACCTCTTTCATGGCAAACTCAGGCCCAGGAGTAAGAACACAGAAGGAAACAGTCCCTGGAATGCCATGGAAACGTGTCTCACTTCTAAACGTCAAGTGCTTTTACAAGTATCTTATTAGCAGAGTTAATGTTCCCTCTACACCTAACTTCTTTCTCAACTACTTTCTCTCTCAGGCACTTAACATGTTTTGACTAAGGAGTACTTCAGACATTATAAACTGCTTTCAAGGAAAAAGAGGTAAAAATGGCTAATGAATTATCAAAAGCAATTCTGAAGCGAGGAAATATTTTCAGAAAGGCATGGAAACTGACTTCCCATATGTAGAGAGAAAAGCCTGAAAAAGTAAAGGATTCATGCATAGAACATACTTAGCAGAGGTCATTGGCTAATTTTATTTTCTTCAATGTTGAAACTCCAAGTAAATTCCAAAGATACAAAGAAAATAGCCCATAGTAAAGAATGATGTTTGCATTTGGTTGTGATTCTCTCTTAATCTGAGCATGAAAATTATTTAGCTAAATGATAGCTTCCAAGTTTGTGCCATGACCTGCGTTTGGGCATTACAAGTAAAAGATTTGTAAAAAAGTACAAAATTCAAGAAAAATGAGTACATTAAAGAAACCCAGCTTAGGTAGTTATTCCTGGGAAGACGTTATAAAGATACAAATTAAGATGTATCAATTCTCACTATTCTTGAGGTTTAAATGACTCCTAACAGAATTTTCTCTAATTTATGGGTTTGAGATTAAAAACACTCTTTCTTTTTCTTTTTTTGGTTCCATTTCTGAGACAGAAGTGTTTATTAGATGCTCATCAAAAACAAAAAAATATCTGCATGCATACTCATACACACACTTATTACAGATTTACTGTTATGAAGGATTTGTAGACCCAACTTACAAATAATAATACAATATGTAACACTCTTTTAAAAAATCATAAAAACTGCATATTTTCTTTGACATCTACTGAGTTTTGTTTTTAATGCAGTTTGACTTGTCTCCCAGTTTTCCCATTTACCTTAAACATGAATATATTTTATTCCTCTGAATATTTGTCCAAAGAATTTAGAGATTTATTAGACTTTCTTTTGTTGATGATCTACTGATGGGAAGCTCTGTTTTGCATTGGGGCATGCCTCATGTTTACTATATATTTTTAAGTGCCCATAGCCCATGTTTTGCTTTTGTCTGCAACAAATAAAGGGTTGGAGGTTGGCTTTATAAAGAGCAACTTTCCCCTTGTCTCATAGCAGCATCTTGACCAACACATGGCCTGAGTGCAGGAACACTGCTGGCCCCCAGGTCATGTCTGGTGTTTCTACCTTTTGTTGGGAGACTCTGTAGCTTTGCAGCACCAGCATGGATACGGGAGAGGAAGATGCATAGTCTTAAAACCTATCTTAAAGGCCTTTTCCGTATGGGTTCAAGCCACAGAGCACTCATAGAGATCTTCCCTAAGAAACGCTTTGCATTCATCCTAGCATGACCAACTTGTGCAGGGCTTACCTGAGACCTCATACTGCTTCCTTCTTTGTGAGGTAACAAACTGGAAAGCATAGGTCATTCAGACAGGTCCATTTGCATCACACAGTAGTGGCTTCTTTTGGCAATGAAAGGTAGGTGGTACTGGGCATGTGAGTCTACACGTGAATGCCTGGCTCATGTTGAGTGGACGCTCAGATTCTTCCCTGCACACCCAACTGTGATCACGTTTCTAAAACTGAGTTTCTTTTCCTTGTTTGTCACCAGCTCCACTCACTTATTGGAGAAGGCAATGGCAACCCACTCCCATGGAAAAATCCCATGGACAGAGAAGCCTGGTAGGCTGCAGTCCATGGGGTTGCTAAGAGTTGGACACGCTTGACTGACTTCACTTTCACTTTTCACTTCCATGAATTGGAGAAGGAAATGCCAACCCACTCCAGTGTTCTTGCCTGGAGAATCCCAAGGACGGCGGAGCCTGGTGGGCTGCCGTCTATGGGGTCACACAGAGTCGGACACGACTGAAGCGACTTAGCAGCAGCAGCAGTCACTCACTTATATCACCTGGGAGATCTTGAAGGCATTGTGATTAATCCTCCCTGGGGCAAGTTAAAGCAGCAGGAATTTGACCCAAGGAAAGCACATATGTGAATTTTACCACTTGTCCATTTCAGCAATAGGATATATTCAGGAAAGTAATGGAAACCAATTCCTTTTAGGGATGTCCACTTCTTTCATGAAAATAGTAATACCTATAATAATTTAATAGGAATATAGTATTATATAATAATAACAAGATTATTGTATAATAATAATAGGAAGAATATGGAAGGAGAAGGGAAGGAGAAGGAGGATGAGAAATAAGGTTTATCCCTAGAAAACTAAGAGTGGCTTCCCGGGTGGTGCTAGTGGTAAAGAGCCTGCCTGCCAATGAAGAAGACCTAAGAGATGTGGGTTTTATCCCTGGGTTGGAAAGATCCCCTGGAAGAGAAAATGGCAATCCACTCCAGTATTCTTGCCTGGAAAATCCCACGGACAGAGGAGTCTGGCGGGCTACAGTCTATAGGGTTGCACAAACTCGGACACAACTGAGCAACTTAGCAGCTAAGAAACCAAGGGGACAATCAGTTGGTATCTGATTGTCGTAGAATATGAAGGCTAACAGAGAGTGCAAATGTCATTTATGGCATGTTTATTATTCTCCTCCTCCACTATTATGGAAGGGGAATCTATCATTTACGTATAAGAATAATCTAGGTAAATTAAGTGCAATTTATCACATCTTCAGATATTTATATTGAATTTATATTGAAATATTTTATCCCCAAAATTGGAAGTGAAGTGTTCTTCCTAGTTAGAGTTCTCTTTTTCCTTTTGTTTTGTTTAATTGAAATAGCAAACAGGTACAGCAAGGGATCGGGGCTAAATAGACACCATGAAATCACACTGCACATCAGGAAACTGCAAGGGAAAAACTTAATCCCTTTAAGGAGGAGGGAGTAGAGTCAGAGGAACAACATCCCTTCTCCCTTTGACCATCGGTAGTTCCTGCAGGTGGGCAGCTCAGGTGCATGTCCAGCTCTGACTAGGATGACCAGTCATCGGGCCATAAAGCAGGCATTTGAAAAGTCTATGCCAACAGGACTTGACCTAATTCATTGGCTGTAAGCTTGTCTAAGATACTTTAAATGAGGTTTTTTAAAAAAATGAAATAGACACTCAGCCTATTTGAATCGCACTCACACCATCAAATAAACATGTTTGTTAGGTTATATTTGAGACATCAGAGGGATTAAAAATAACATACATTAATATCATTGTGACAGAGTCCTTTCATCATCCTGCCACAAGTAGAAAACGTAAATGCATTCTAAATCGTGCAAGGTGATACAACAGACAGTACCAACTGTTTGTTTCTCTTGCTCAGATTTATCTGACCACAGTGTACAGGGTTTCATAGGATGGTTTGGATGCTATGTCCTTCTATAGTGTCTCAAAACTCAGAGATGACTTTAGCATGGAGCAACCATGTCTGGGAGGACGCTATAAGAAAGCAATAGGGTGTGACACAAATTTGAGAGAAGAAACTTAAAATTAACTCCTTAACTCTCACTAGCTGAATGAACATAGACTGTATCCCTAATTTTCTCAAGACAGCCCAATTTATCCCATATGAGGATGTTTAGATTTTAGATCTCCTTTCCTTCAGCTCTGAACTACACAATTGTGAGAAAGATTTCTCTTCATCATTGTCACCATCATCATTAAAAAAGAAGTAAAGAGTATCTAAGCCAAAGCCAATAATACTCCTTGACTTAACACATCCAGATCCTCTCGTTTGGATGCATGTCTAAAAGGATGAGCAGCTAGGATGCTGTTTGCAACCCACTGGGGAAGCTCCCCTTCTCTGGGCCCAGTTTCTCCACAGCACTGTCAAAGCTCAGTTTCAGGGACTAAATCATCCTTGTTTTTTCATGCCAACTGGCTGTGCACAGGATCTCTGAGATCATTGGTGGAGACAGTTTCTGTGCTGAAATGTGTGTGCTTGTGTGGAGAGAGAGACTCAGAGAAAGACAGGTTACTTATGTATTTTTTCATTAAAATCATCCTCAGAAGTACTACAATGTGTCTGGTGTTTTCTTTTTATTGGAAAATACTCTGATGCTGAAAAAGGCAAAAGGAGAAGGGGACGGCAGAAAAAGAGATGGTTAGATAACATCACCGACTCAATGGACATGAATCTGAGCAAATTCCGGGAGATAGGGGAGGACAGAGGAGCCTGGCATGCTGCAATCCATGCAGTCACAAAGAGCTGGACACGACTTAGCAACTGAACATGAGTCTGTAAGTTGACTGAGCCACAGCTAAAGAAACTATAGAGACAGTGAGAGACTGGAAGAAAAGTAAGACCAATTTACAGTTACAGATCAAGGTCCCTGAGGATGAGATGTGATGGAGAAAGAAACAAAGTCGTTTTGTCAGAATATACTCAAGACAAGTGTACAGTGTAAAGCTTATCATGAAAGGAAAGTATTACACAAATATTTGCATAAAATATATATTGCAGCCATTTTAGTAACCTTTTGCTATGTTTGCTATGTATAGCACCTAACAGACTAACTGGACATATGATATGGTTTCTATAAATGTGTTGATTCAATTTCTATCAGGTAATAACATTTACACATCTTTATTAGCCTAGTTGGGTCTCTCTGACATCATAGAAATTTTGCAATTTTGTGTTTTTAGAGAAGGTCCATTGGATTGAAACTTGACATGTCAGAGTGGAGTCAAACTTTTTGCCAGGTCTGATCTAGAACAAAACTCTTGTCAGACACGTTGCTCTGTGTCCCATCAGATAGAAGCTTCAGGGGTCGAAAAGCAAACAAAGAACAGAAAAGTAGGAGGAGGGGGATGGATGCAGCTGACCAGATGTTTGTTGAAAAACACAGAGTGATAAAACAGTAGAGGGTGACTTATAATAACAAAACTCGGGGCAGAATGACGGAGGTTTTAAACTTAGCCTAGGAAAGAAAGCTGACAGTCGCAGAGGAAATCTACATTCTGTCCTCAGCGCATTCGTTTCTCTTTGTCAGGACAAAGGCACATGCAGAGAAAAAGTGCAGTTTGGGAATGGCTGCTTGGCTGTTCCATATCCTAGCATGAGAGATCATCAGTGCCCATATGCGCTACATGTTAAGCAGTCAAGTGAATGTTTGCTTCTTCACACTTGAGAAACTAGGAAAATAACCCCTACTGGGGTACCTACTAATGACACTGAGATGACAACTTTCTATCAAAACTATGATTCATAAATATTTCCTGAATTAATTAGAAGATATTTCTCATTTCATGATTTCAATGAAATCCCAGGAGAATTCTACTTTAAAAACTCAGTACAAGAAATACAATAATATTATTTGTCTCTTCCCCCCTCCAATATGGTCAGCACTGTCCCAGGATGAACAAATAAAATTTAAAACTTGACAATTTTAAGAAATTTACAAACTGACAGTTCAGGTTATTTGCTGTTAAATGGGTGTTTTTACTGGAATCATACATATTATTTAAGCTAGTCTATATACATAGGGGTGAACCTCTCCTTACTCATTGCTTTTATACAAATGTCTTCTGTACATACAGAGATCTGTTTGAGGCTAGGTATAATTTGACAGTGGTGCTCCTGGGGAGAGAGCCTCTTGTGGCTTCTTCCTTCCATGATGGAGCTAGAACACACATACCTTTGAAGGTTTCTATTTTGCCTGCCGAGTGGGGGTGAGGGTGGAACTCAGGCTAAAGGGTGTGCATATCTCATCAAAATGTCTCAGAATTGCAATGACATAGCCAAGAAAAAGACAACAACTGAGAGAGAGAAGAGAGTGGTTTTAAGATGGTGCCCTTATCCATGCCCCCGTAACACACCTTTAGTAAAATTCACAACTTGCAGTAGTAATTGCACAGCTGCCTAGATTGTAGTCAAACAGTAAGTACTGTTCTTTGTTCTTTTCTTTAAGTGATAATGAAAGAAGCTGACTCAGGCTGGACTCAGTTTTCCACTATACTCGGCTGCTACACCAACACATTCTCCCCACGGTATTAAGAGAACATCGGTGAACGAAACTGCTGGGTACTTCCTGCCCACCCTGTCGGCCACATGCACTGACACTGTGGGCAGTCACTGACAGAAATGAACCTGCAGAGACACAGAAATGTGAGGCTGTTTAAAAATCTCCAACCAGGGACTAATGCCCACCATCAAAAACACTGCCCTGGATAGTCTTCACGCTTCTGGAAAGCTGTAATTAAAACACAAATGACTGGGGAGGAATCTGTTTCCATAGATTGATGTGTCGGTTTGCAACTCAAATTAGAGAATTTTTGGAAAGAGATTCAGGAAGAAATCCAATCCATCCTATGCTGACTTTCCTCCAGTGAGTACGAGGCAGCTCACTTGTACCCAGGCAGAGGTGACTCTTTTCCTATGGTCACCTGAAGCTCAAGAATGTCTCTAAAGGTTTTTGTATCATCCCCTTTGCCCAAACGTCCATCACTTCCATCCCAACTATCCAGATCTAATCCCTTCCTCAAAGCACAGAAGCCATTCCATCCTGGGTCTGAGCCATCCTGTCCTGCCTGCTCCCTTCTCTGGCCTTCCGTGGCTGGTACCCTAACATGGCGCGGCTTCCCTGGGAAACCTGGAAAGCCTTTGCATAATCATTCAACTGCCACAACAACCCTCTGAGGTGATGTAGCCAGTTCCATTCTAGAAGAAGGAAAGTGCACAGGGATTAAATGAGTCATCTGAAGTCACTCAGGCACGGAGTGGTCAAACGAGAATCAAAATCTACCCAAACTGGGTGCAGACTCTGCCTGGAGTGCAGGCTCTGGAGCACTGCAATCTGCTTCCAGGAGGAGGCCAGGGCCTTCTCCCTTAGAGGGTGAGATGCCTGGCTGGCCAGGCGTCTAACAAGACCTAAATCTGTAACTCTGTGTTGCTACTTTGTTGTTCTTTAGTTGCTCAGGCATGTCCTACTCTCTGGGATCCCAAGGACTGTAGCCTGCCAGGCTCCTCTGTCCATGGAATTCTCCAGGCAAGAACGCCTGAATGGGTTGTCATTCCCTTCTCCAGGGGATCTTCCCAACCTAGGGATCAAACCTGGTTCTCCCACAGTGCAGGTGGGTTCTTTATGGTCTGAGCCACCAGGGAAGCTCCTTGTTTTGCTTGTGTGTGTATACAAAGAGGCTGGCGATGAGAATTAAATTGTTTGAAATGATGTAACAGGTTTGCATAACACGGACACGACTGAGTGACTGAACAGGTTTGTGACTCAACTAGGCATACCATCCATACTGAGGCTGTCTTTGCAGTAGTTTTCCATGAGACCTGAGTAGGGTCTTGGCATTAAAAAAAAAATCTCTCTCCAGAGGTGAAAGGTTAGTGATAGGAGTCACGAGCCCCACTCCCAGTCCACAGTGTATCATTGCAAAGAAGCTACCATGTCTTCATTTCAGTGGCTCCTTGTGGAAGTGGAGTCAGCACCTCCATATTGCTACCTCAGTGAAAGTTTTAGCAACATTTCATTTGTTTTAGATTTCCATCCAGTTAATCCTGCTTCCATCCATCTGTTCCAGTAATGGGGCAGGGATAAGAAAGACATGAACTGCTTGATTTTTACCCTGTACGGCAAAATTCTCGACATCTTTCCTACTTTCCTTTAATGTCTTCCCATTTTTCCTTCTTAATGTTTTCAACCATCTCCAAAGCCGGGATTCTCAGACCCTCGTGCTTGGCGTGCCTGTCATTTCACTGCCCACTGGGCAAAGACTAACTGGAGTGGCTGTGGGTTCATTTCCGGAGACGGATCCCATTAGAAGCTGCTCTGTGAGGCATGTGATAAGTCAGAGCAGGAAGCTTTCCTCTCGAGATAAATCACAAATGCACTTCTCTCCAGCCCTTGTTCACTTGTCTTGCCGCATTAAGAAGAGCTGGAGTCCAGAACCATTTCCTTCCTCATCCATATTTATTCTAAGGAACGGGCATTAGAGAGAACCGACCACAGACGACGCCTCCTCAAAGTACATGACAATGAATCTTCTGGAGTTAAAGGGGCACGTCGTTACCACTGTTTCCTTTTTTTTTTTTTTTTAAGTAAGCACCTGCTATCCTGAAGACTGAATATCATCATCAAGGTCATTTCTGTACCACAGTCAGATGAGAAGTGGATTTTGTAAGTGGAACTGTAGACATTTAAGACAATTTGTAAACTCTCACTGTGATGTTGGTGTTTACAAGCTGCTGTTATTGAACAGCAAAAGTCCTCTAAGAAAAGTTTCACTGTTATCTTTTTGCTTTGTTTTGGTTAGATTTTTTTTTTTAATGCTACAGGATCTTCAAATAATTGGGGTACAAAAGGTATTGCCTAGGAGAATAACCCAACAAAATTTTAGGAAAAGCTCACTTGTAAGCTACTCACATGTAAGCTACTGGATGATGAGAAAAAATAGTTTCGGGCTCGATAACTTGCAGCAATTTCTCAGAGAATGCAGAGGAGCCTATACTCAACCCTAAGCTCTGTGGCCTAATTTCCATATTTCAGTCCATTCCCTCTTTCAAGGGATCTTCCCAACCCAGGGATTGAACTCAGATCTCCTGCATTGCAGGCAGATTCTTCACCAGCTGAGCCACCAGGGAAGCCCATATTTCAGTCCAAGAAGAATCAATTCATACTCCCTCATAAATCTTCTGGGCAAATTATTTCAGTCTTCTGGAGCATACAAAATTTACAGAAAGAAATTAATTCATGCCTTCATCAGATTCTGAGCAATCTTGAACTTCAGGGTACAAAACTTTTGCTCCTAACGTTAAGGATATTACCATCCTGGGAGAGAGACCAACCTGATGTGTAGGTACGCAGTCACACTCTGCACATGGCCATAGCCTTGCAGCCCAGAACCACCGGCACTTGGAGCATTAGAGCTGTCAGAGCTGGTTGTGCCCTGGAAGCTGCAGTCCAGCTGGGTCTCGAGGGACATTTTGAAAGTCAACAGATTTTGAAAACAGCAGGAGAATGTTACTGCTACAAAGACATGCTTGTCACACTTAGTGAAGAACAGCAGAGAGAATACTAGGGGAAAAGATGGGGGAGTCAGAAGGGGAGGAGAGGTACATACATGTTAATAACATACATTTCATTTAACACTGGGGAGAGGGTGGGTGCAGGGGGGAACAGATCTGATCTGCAGATGTAAGTGGATAGCAGTTCTGCATGGTGGGTTGAAAGGGCTGGAACTAGGAATGCCAAGGAATAGGAGGACCATTGAGAAAGAGAGCCTTATGACCGCAGTGTTCTAACAGTCAATAGGTCAGTTGGTAAAGAATCTGCCTGCAATGCAGGAGACCCTGGTTTGATTCCTGGGTCAGGAAGATCCCCTGGAGAAGGGATAGGCTACCCATTCCAGTATTCTTGGGCTTCCCTGGTGGCTCAGCTGGTGAAGAATCCGCCTGCAACGCGGGAGACCTGGGTTCAATTGCTTGGCTTGGAAGATCCCTTGGAGAAAGGAAAGGCTACCCACTCCAATATTCTGGCCTGGAGAACTCCAGCCCTGACTATGACAGGAAGCTGAAATGCTCAGATTCCAGGCTCCATTACTCTGAAGAGGCAGAATTATTCACCAGATGTTCATCTGGGCAAGAGGACACTATTAGGTACATTCGGTTGAACAATCAGTAATAACCAACCATGTTTTGGGGGGAAATAGGCTTTTGAGATTTTTTTTTAGGATTTCAGTCAATTTTAAACACTGGAAATTGCTCTATAATTTTCACTGCAGGGATTCCTAAATATTTGCTTTTAAAGCTATGTGTTAAGTATTATAACAATACCTAGGTCTTTTTATTTTTCCTGAACCGCAAGGTAGCATAAATGTTCCAGTTTTTATGATGGTGTAACATGTGTTGATTGCATATTTTACGGCTGTTGTAACCTGAGTCCATACAACCTACTGCAGATAAGATGTGGCAGGCCCCTCAGAAGCAGGATCACTATCGCCGCCTGGGATCAGCTTCAACAATAAGGTTTCCTGTAAAACACCTGCACGTTACATCCAAGGGAGATGTGACTGACTTAGCCCCATCTCTCTATCAAAAGGAAATTCAGTTTTGACTTAGCTTGATTATCTACAGCCTACTGTATAAAGATGCAAATACTTAAAATCTCTTTCTCCGTAGTAACCTAACACAATAAAAAAAAAAAAACCATAGATACAAATATAACAAGAAAACTTTCAAAACCAACACAAGAAAGAAACATATTTGTAGTGGTATAAGAAGGAAAAAAAAAAAACTTGCTTTAGGAAAAGTCTGATACCATCTCTTTCTGTATAAGTCTTCAGTGAACTGGTTATGTGGAGGTCTTTGTGTTCTAAGCAAAGTCGAAACAGTGAACTTAAAGTGACTCTTTTTACCCCAGGAACTGTACACCTGGAAAGTGTGGACTATGTGTAGATACTAATTCCTAGAAACATGTAAATGATTCATTATTAGGATGCACTGTGATTTACGGATGCTTCTTCTCTAAACCTCTGAGTGCTAAGATTTACTCACATCCAGCTCTTTCCTTCAACTTCACAGCATTTCCCTTCCAGTGATGCCGCATTGAAAAGTACTGGTCACCAGAACGATAAAGTGCAAGAGTCAAAGTTCAAGAGGAGTCTAACATTCTTCAGGGTGTGAGACCACAAGAGTGTGACTCTCTAGGAATTCAGGAAGGACAAAACCAAAACAAGCCCTGCTCCACTTACATTTGCACAGACCCTGGGTTGGGTAACTTGACCATGATGTAGCTAACATACGTCTGGGTTTGCTCTGTGATTTCTTTGATGTCTGTCTCTCACTCTGTCTCCTGTTTTCTCACCATCAGATGTGGCCATGTCAAATTCTTGTGACATCTTCATATAAGAATCCTATCAGATAAGAGAACAGACTTTGTATGATTTCAATATCTTTAGACCATGAAATTTTTGCACCTTGTTTTATGTGCCTGGATATGTTCCATTGTCTTCTAGTCTATAGTCTATGGGAACTTGAACTTATCTACTACCGCTGTGTGAAAATTGTATAAATGGCTTCATAGTGCTTTTCAGGTCTACTATATCCTTTTACCTCTCTGTATATTTGTTCTATTAATTTTTGAAGGTTTGATATTGAAATCCCAACTAAAAATCTTAATTTATCTACTTAAAAATAATTGTGATATATTTATGTAACTTTGTTCTGAGGGCTTCTTTGTGGCTCAGATGGTAAAGAATCTGCCTGCAATGCAGGTGACCCAGGTTTGATTCTTGGATCAAGAAGCCCCAGGAAAAGGAAATGGCAACCCACTCTAGTGTTCTTGCCTGGAGAATAACCTGGACAGAGGAGCCTGGCTGGCTACAGCCCATGAGGTCACAAAGAATCGGACATGACTGAGTGACTAATGGTTTCATGTTCAATCTTGTTCTGTATTTTCTAAGTCTCCTATAAATGTGCTATCATATTTTCATAATTAAAAAATTGAAATTAAAATAAATGAAAGGGAATCCCATCAGAAATGTGCTCCTGGCATGACTCTGGAAGTTTGCAATATGGCTTATGAACTTGGGAAACAAACCCCAAAGGACAACAGCCATCAGGTGTTTTTCTGCTCTTGGTATAAACTGCCATCTATTAATCATTATAAAACATTCCAAGCCCTGGAAGCAGTGAGAGAGGAGACCTCTGGGTCACCTGGACATTCCTGCCATCATTTCTGCCCACGGGATTGAGATGAAATCCTCCACTGTGATTTGGACCAATTTTCCAGTCTGTGCTGACCCAGATCCATGTATGCAAAGACAGGAAAGACAAGCCTGAAATCCAGTTGTATTCAGCACGTTCACCAGCCATCCTTTCTCTGTTCAGCTAGTCCACAACCCACATGTCCTTTGAGATCCAGCCTGCATTTCCGCCTGTGCTCACGAACCTTATCACTTACCTCCTCTCTGAACTTCTGTGCCTTCATGTGCCCCAAGTGATACCTGGTCATCAACGTACATTTGGATGATTTATGTGTTTGAACCTTGTCCAGTGGAGTGGCATTTTGCACAGGGACTTGTTTCTAAAGTCTCCATATGTGTTTAATGTGACTCATCTGTTCTCCATAATATATACTGTAGTGCACAGTGGTGTCTCAACAAATGGTTCCTAACAGGATAATTAACATTTATCGAGTCCTTACTCTGAGCCAGGCACCAGGCTGATGACTTCAGAAGCAGAATCTCATTTTTTTTTTTCCACCATTTTACTGTTGCGTAAACAAGACCTGGCAGAGGTGACGGAATCCCAGGGCAGAGTCACACAGCCAGTCGCCCAGCGGCGGGATCCTTCCCTAATCACAGCGCTGTTGATGGTCATCCTCTGTGCTCTATGCTGATCTCGCTGACTGCAACAGGACTTTTCATTCAGTGACCCTGGGGCAGGGTCAGCCGTTAGATCACCGCCTGCAGTGCTGATCCCAAATATGGTTTAAGTTCTTTTACCTGTACGTGCAGGATCCTGATGTTTTCTTGTTTATAAATATTTTGAGAATTGCACATTTATCGTGATGCAGGTTAACCTTTTTCATCTGACATCAAAAGGTGTCTGTTATTGAGTTTAATAAATACATCAAACTGGAGCCTTCAGAGCCCCAGGCTCTGCAGATACCACACTAGCACTTTCCCACTGGGACTAGAGTAATGTTTACACCCAGGATTTGAAAAATGGTGCCATGCTCGAGGAAAATCATCTGCTTATTAAGAAAAAGTTTTAATGAAATATTTAGCATATCCAAAAACCATGTAACATACCCGCTTATTTTAAAGAATGTGAATTTACAAATATCCCCTCTACTATCCAACTTGAAAACATATGTCTTTTTTTGGAAACATTTCTAATTAAACTTTTCTTGGGCTGTGGTCCTGAAGGGTTAGGCCACCTCAGTTATTACTGATGAAAACTAAGACTATGAAAGCTTGACTCTTCAAGATTGTACTGTTAGACCCAAGCTTGTTACTGACTTATTCAAAACTCTGAAGCCAAATGGCATAATGAGTTGAATAAGCTGTTTCTCCATTTTCAGGGAAAAGTAGTAAATGCTGAAAGAATGACTTTGCCAGTCTTTAGGAGGATAAAGAGGAAGAAATGCTCTGTTTTATTTCCCCCGAGTCTAAGCATAATCTTCAGGCCAAATGAACTCATGGAAATTCATGAAGACAAGGGCAGTTTTCACAAAGTGATCCACGAAGTTAAGGAGTTTGGTCACCTCATATTAGACTTCGCTCCCCAAGTGACTCACCAAAGCAACCACACATGTACATAGTTAGCAGCAGCAGCAGGGTCCCGATCTTACCCTGACAAACCCAGAGTGCTTCTTCCAAGCACCTCAAGAGTTATTCTGTTTCACAGGTTTGGATGCACGTTAACCAGCCCTGCACAGCTAAGATGTAAGCCCAGGATGCCATACTGTTAACTGATAATGTTATATGTAACTGCGCATACAGACGGGAATACACAGGGTGCCGTTTCCTTGATTTCAATAAGTTTTCCAAATAATTATCCATATAAAAAACCAGAATGACAAATTAATTTTCAACAAAAATGTAGTAACTCAAAGATAACAAACATTTCATGTCACAAGGACCAGCCCACTCTCTAGTAAGCGCACCAGTTCACCTTGGATTTTTACCATCGTGATGTGAAAGCTGGTGAGGGGGATGCGGTCAGAATCCGGAGAACTCCGTCTATCGCACTTGCTCCCACCTCTGTTTCAGAGCACACACCAGCTCTGCTCCCCAGCCTGTAACGTTCCTGCTCCAGACTCTCCTCTTTTTATTGCCCACAAATCTTCAGGGAAACCACACACTGACTTTGTACTAGATGGTGCATGTTACCTGAGTGATGCTCTAGTACGCATCATCCATGAGGAGATTCAGGAACTCTCTGTGCTGTTGGCACTGGGCTGGGCATCATCACACCTACAGGGATGACAAGTGGGAGCAGAGGAGGGCACTTCTCAGCTGAGCACCTTCTCCCGCCACATGCACATGGTCCCCAGTGAGTGTTCTAGCTTGCGGTCTTTGCTTCTTTTTAACTTTAATCTTTATCTTGACATGCACACACGGCTATATTTAAAATGGATAACCAACAAGGGCCTATATCCCAGGGAACTCCGCTCATTAATGAGTAACATCCTAAAGGAGAAAAGAATTTGAAAAAGAGTACCTACGTGTATACATACCTGAGTCACTTTGCTGTACATAGGAAAGTGACACCGAGTTGTTAACCGACTGTACTCCAATATAAAGGAAAAATCTGAAACAAAGCAAAACGTCACAGATTCCAACGTCAGTCATAGTTAGACATGATATTCTTTGCCCAAATTACAAGGTCACAGCTCAGATAATATCTCTCCCTGCATCTGCAAGTGAATGACCAGAGCTGCATAAACTAAGAAGCCAAAAATATTGTTTAAATGCCTGGCTATCTAAGAAATGAGGCTATAAGCATTTCTAATAAATTTGTAGATTGTTACTGCACACAACTTGCTGAACATAATATTATTACAAATTATATGCTGTTCACATGGGGCGGTGATTGTGAAGGAGAGCAGGATTCTATGTCTATACTGGTCTGCAGATCAATAAGTCAAGGACATAACAGAGAACAGACGAAACTTTCCATCTTTTAATTTGAAAATTTTGGTGTTGTTATTGTTGAGTTGCTAAGTTGTGCCTGACTCTTTTTGATCCCGTGGACTACAGCATGCTAGGCTCCCCTGTCCTTCACCATTTAATGTTTTCACATTAAAAAAAGGTTTAATTGGAAATCTTAAAATGTAATAATAGACTGAACTGAAAATGTACTCAGAAAAATGCTACGGTGTTATTGTTGATAGTATTTGAGACACAACATTTGGTCCAGTTCATTTCGATTTTCTTTAAATTCCCCTTTCTCCCTCACATCCTTTTTTCTTTGATATGAGTACGTACTGTGTGCAAAGCATTGTAAGGCGTGAACAGCAGTGAGCAAGAAGTAAAAGTCATGTATTACTTTCAGGTAGGTAATGATGACCTTTATTTAAAAGAATCCCTTTTTCAATTAATCGAAAATGTGTCCTCTTTCTTTCCTACTTCAGTTCTTCCTTGCATATTTTCCCCTTCCTTTGAGCTCATGTGTTTTGCTCTTCCCGCTTCAAATCCTAATGTGGATGTAAAGCCATAAAGAGTGTGTCACCTCCTTCCTAGGAAGGACACCTGCCTCCCCTTGGGGAGACTAGAGAGACTGAAGACTCCACAGCCTCGACTCTCAGGTTTCACGGGACGTTCTGTGCAGGCGGTGGTGACTGCTCTGCTGAGCCTACACTTTGTCTGACATTTTACCGCCATTAGGCAAACATTATTCTTTCAGTTGGTATTTGTTTTGTGAGCTGTATACTCAGTGGTGTGTGATTTATATAAGTCCCCATCTCTTCTTGGTGGCTTAGGCTAAATTATTACCCAGGCATTCCAATTTAGACGCATGATGAGGGACAGATTACTAAGCCCCCAACGCTACACCTCCGCCAAACAAAGCCTAATTCTTTATTTATCACGTCATGCACAGAACTCACATTTCTAATGAAAATGTGGGCTGATTTATCAGCTGAAATAGCTTCAGGGCTTTCTGGTATTTCCAATTTTATTCTTGAAGAATGCTTTTTTTTTTAAAATTTAGAGACTGATGTGAATAGGCATATTTAGATGTTACTACTTTAAAAATAAGTATATTGCTGCTTTTGGTTACTTAGATGAAGTGACTGTATTTGTAGAGGGTTCTGGAGGGTCCTGATTTTTTCATATTGTTCCAGCACAACCACCCTTAGCATCCATTTCACCCCAAAATGTGTCCTTATATAGATGCTTTGAATTTGAAGGCTACAAGAGTATGCTCTGTGTAATATTCCTCAGGAATATTTAGAAAATCCTGGGAGGGGTTGCTGAGTGGGCAGGCCATGGGCCGAGGAGGAGCCTGGGTGGAAGGAGTTCACACCATCCACAGTGTCCCCACAGCAGTGAGAATTCCCACAGAGAGCATGTCTATTGAGGCCAGCTGATTCAGAGGTACATTAATCCACATTGTAAAGAAGAATTAGGAGGTTAAAGATATTTTTAAAAGCCTGAATTAAGAATTGAAAAGTTGACTGTGAAGGGAGTGGTAAAATGCTCAGAGCCTTTGTTATTCTGATGCTGTGTGTGAATTTCCAAGAGGCCTTTGTCCAAGGAAACTCTCTCTTCTGGGATCACTTCCCAGAGGCAGGGTTCAAGGAAACACACTTTAGGGAGTGTTGCCAGGTAGAACGGTAGTTTTCCTACTCAGAATTCAAACTGTCATGAAAGAAGACTCTCGAGAATCCCTTGAATGGCCAGGAGATCCAACCAATCAATCCTAAAGGGAAATCAACCCTGAATATTCATTGGAAGGACTGATGCTAAAGCTGACACTCCAATACTTTGGCCGCCTGATGCAAAGAACTGATTCATTGGAAAAGACCCTGATGCTGGGAAAGACCGAAGGCAGGAGGAAAAGGGGAAGACAGAGGATGAGATGGCATCATCAACTTGATGGATATGAGTTTGAGCAAACTCTGGGAGATGGTGAAGGACAGGGAAGTCTGGGGTGCTGTAGTCCAAGGGGTTGCAAAGAGTTAGACACGACTGAGTGACTGAACAACAGCGACTCAGAACTAAGACTCTGGAGCCACATAATTCTCTATTGAGTCATCTCTATTGTATTCAGGTGCTAAGGAGAGAGCAAAGCAGCTGACTGTTGGCCAGACCACAGTGACAATTGGCCAGACCACATGGACTAGAGCCAGGAGAAATGCATGCCTTGTGGTTCAGAATGGAGCTCAGATTTGGGTGGAGGACCAAGCCTTAGTGCAAGTAATAAGCAGAGGAAAGAGGCAATGCTTGGGGCTCTGCTCTGGAAAACAGATACAGAGTGAATACCTAGGGAAAAATACACTCACACATCTTGGATGGTACAGGGGAGATTTCTGAAGATATTCTAGAACTGTGAGAAAAGGGAGCAGATCATGCCTCAGGCTGAGCTCACCACTTTGCATACAGAGAAACAGTAAAGAAACAGAACCTGGGGGCAGTAGAGGATAAGACTTCTTACAGGGAACTGGTTTACCCGATGGTGGAGGCCAGCTAGTCAGATCCACGCCATCAAGAAGGGCAGGCTGGAGACCTGGATACTGGTGGGCTGTTTTCTCCTATGAGGAAGCTCGGATCTGTGTCTGCTGGTGGATCAGGCTCTCCCACTCTATCCAGAATAATCTTCTTTACCTGAGTCAACCAACTGCATACTTTAATCTGTAAGATGCCGTCAGTAATATCTGCACGGTGCTTCCCTGAGGCACTGACCATTCTTCACTGTAAAACATCCCCCTTTTTATGTGATATTACTTGTTTTGAAACCAATATCTCCCAATATTTGTGTAAACCCTCCAGCCTTCTTTTGTTTATTGTTAGCAATCACGTCTTTTTTCTTTTATATGCCATTGAACCAGAATCCTTGAATGCAGTAGGATAATAAGATCCACAGAGGAGGGTCCAAGGCACAGCACACAATCATGGATGGCATTTTTTGGCGGTCATGGTGGGCAGCAGAGTTGAAACAGCATCAGAACCGTCCACTCGAGCAGACCTGTGGGCGGGCTGGCCGATCGCGCTGCTCCTAGAGCTGAAATAGGTAGGAAGCCTGCTCTGTTCTTACTTGGTCTGATCTGTGTAAGTAGAGTTCTAGGTCAACTGAAAGAACTCTAACTTGAGTCATAAAAACGGAGTCATGGCCCCTCACTCAATTCCCAGATTGGAGCCAGTTGACAGACCCAAATCCTTCAATACAGGGGTGGCCAACTCCTCTTAACTAAGTACCCTTGTCCCCAGACCTCTAGTTATTCTTTCCCTCTGACTTCCCCTGTAGCCTTTCACCAGGGTGACTGTACCATGGGAAAAGGAAATCATTGTTCTTTCAGGGACCACTGGATACTGACTCTGACCTGATCCAACTCCAGGAGACCCAGAAAGTCACTGTGGTCCACCAGCAGAGGAAGGACTTCTGAGAGTCAGTGACCAATGGAGTTTTAGCAGAGGTCAGTCTCACAGTGGGTCCAGGGCGTCCCCAAACCTGTCATGTAGCTATTTCCCTGGGTCCAGAGCCATTGTGCGAACAGACAGAATTAGCAGATGGAGGTGTTCCCACACTGGTTCTCTGAACTGGAGTATGAGGGCTCTAGAGGTGGGAAAAACCATGTAGATGCTTCTCGAATAGCCTCTACCCAGAAACAGGGTGGATTTTTTTTTTTTCCTGTCCACGTTCCTGAGTACAGGTCACCTGTGTTAGCCCAAGAAACAGACTTAACACATGTGGAAGATAGGTTAAAGGTGACACACTGAAGGCCCCTAGTATCTTGTACACATTTTTTTAAATTCAAAAGTTGTTATAGACATAAAAGCAATTATGTTTTTTGTTTGTTTGCTGTGAGATGCAAAGGATAGGATGGAGGCCAAGATTTGGGGCAGACAAAACAGGATAGACAAGAAGGGGAATACAGAGCAAAAGGTATATAAAGGCCCCATTTTAAGAGGAAAGGCCCCAAAGTCTGTCTTTCGGATCCTTTGGCCTTGTTGGTCTGTTTGTTAGAATTATATTGACTATTTTTCCTTTGATTAAAAGGCAGAAGCAAGAAGAAACTCAAAGGACCTAGAGAAAAGATCAACGCTACATGTTTACACGGACTAACCCACAAGGCTGCAGAAGGCACTGGTGACCCATTCCGGTACTCTTGCCTGGAAACTCCCATGGACGGAGGAGCCTGGTAGGCTGCAGTCCATGGGGTCGCAAAGAGTTGGACACGATTGAGTGACTTCACTGTCACTTTTCACTTTCATGTATTGGAGAAGGAAATGGCAACCCACTCCAGTGTTCTTGCCTGGAGAATCCCAGGGATGGAGGAGCCTGGAGGGCTGCCATCTATGGAGTTGCACAGAGTCGGACACGACTGAAGCGACTTAGCAGCAGCAGCAACCCACAAGGCAATACTCAAATCAGAAGTCTGTGAATTTCCTACAAAACTTGGGCAGGTAGAAAGAATAGGAAGGGTAGAATTTAAGAGAGACAGAGAGGTGGGTTCAAAAGGATTTCACCTGATTCATTTGCTCTGTCTCAGCACACACTCAGCGGTCCATTAGCTCTGCCTTAAGTCACACAAAATCTTCTTTCTCCACTAGTTCTTTGTTCCTGTGTCTACTGTTGCAGTGGGAAGGAAGTTGTCCTCCATAATTCCAGAAGGGAACCAAAAGAAGCTGGCCTGAAATGTTGAAAGATTAAAAATTCTAGTCTCAGCCTCAACACAAAAATCTCCATGCAGCCTGTGAGTTGTGCAGAAAATTCTTCTTTGAGGTATAAGCATACCTGCTTTTATCTGGTATTCCTCAAAATAACTAGGTGCCATATAAGCCTACTTCCATCCAGTGAAGGGTGGACATGCTGAGAGCACACAGGAGCTTGGTTCTGAGAGAAGGCTGGAGCCCAGAACCTTCTATGTCACACATGGGCACCCGCCTCCCAGCTCAACTGCCTTCGTGCCCAAACTCCATGCACCTCCACCTCCAGCCTTCCAATGAAAAGGACTGAACCACAGAGTAGCTCAGTTAGATCTTGACCCCTCATTAATTGTTTCCAAAGGGAGGGGAAAGGGCCTGAAAGTACATTTTGGTAGAAGAACAGTGTGGGGAGAAGGACTTCTTGGATTTAATGTATAAAAACACAAAACCGGGATAAACGTCTAGAAAGCTTTATGATGGTAGAGCGACTTCATTCATATGAGTTTACATTCCAGGGACAGCGGCCACCAAGGTGTGAAAATATAGAATGCAAATAAATAAAAGCACACAGATTTAGAATGGGACTCGAATGGATGTATCCATCAAGACGTTACCTGTCCAGACCCACCTCCTGATTCCTCCCCTGGAAAAGGTCAGACACACAAAGAACAGGCCAGACTTGCTTAGAAGATTAATCCATAACCCTGTTATTTATTTTCTTCTATGAAACAACTATCCTTTTTTATCTGAGAGGAATACAGGGAATTTCCAATTGTAATTATTATTTCTGAGAAGTAGAATGCTTACTCTTTTCTAATGCGGAGTAGAAATACTTAATTTCCACTTGAAATTAAGTACTTGAAATATCAGTCAAATTTCACTTTATCTCACAAATTGATGCATTTTTAATATTTTCGAGAATATAAATATCTAGCTTCAGAAAAATCTAAAAATAAGATTATACATCAAGCTTTTGTATCACTTACAGAAATGATTTCAAATATTGCAAAAGAAGCTATTTCTAGGGTTACTGAGAGAATTTAAGAGGAAGAAAATTCCATGACAGCTTTTAAGGATTTACAGAAGGAAAAATACTGGCATTTAAAAAGATTCTTCTCTAAAAGTGCTGACTTCATGCTCAGATCATTTGCTGTGCTTATCTGCTCAGGCTCGTCTGGCTGTGCCAGGCACTGTGCAGTGAGCTTGAGAGCAACTGGCAAAATGAGTTTGGGGATTTTTTTTTTTAAGGTAACAATTCTCTACCATAAAAGCAATTTCCACTTAGCAAAAACAACAGAAAAAACAAAAAAACAAAAAACCCTGCATTGACTATTTGTAAAAAAAACCCCTGCATTGACTATTTGTAAAAAAAACCTGCATTGACTATTTGTTCTGCAAAATCGCATAGAAATAAGTATAACTATTTTGTAATCACTTCAAGCAATATGCAGTTAACTTAAATCTCTGGAAACTTTTTAGGGACATGACTCTTTGCAACCCTATGGACTGTAGCCTACCAGGCTCCTCTGTCCATGGGATTCTCCAGGCAAGAATACTGAAGTGGGTTGCCATTTCCTCCTTCAGGGGATCCTTCCCAACCCAGGGATTGAACCCACGTCTCTTGCATCTCCTTGCATTGGCAGGTAGATTTCTTACCACATATGCTCCACCTGGGAAGTCCCCTATATTGATAAGATTATTATTTAACTTACATATAAATGATGTAATGAGTGCTTATCTTACCCAGAACAATATGTCTCCCTACTTAACATGAAATGCTGCTGAAGCATAGATGTGCACTAGTGTTCCATGAAGATGCATTTGCTTCCTGACTTTTATCCAATAAAAATTTAAGGGAAGACATCCTGGTATATGACCATGTCGATAGGGACAAACAGCAGCAAAGTAAGAACAGTGTATTGGTTATTGAGATTTGTCTGTTAATCATCCTCAAGAGATGACTAGAGTCTATGAGAAAATAAATGAGAGGAGTTATATATATCATTGGAAGTGGCGAAACCTCTAATTTGGAGATTGGAAGCTGTCTAAAATGATCTATGCTATTTTGTTGTTTAGATCAGTGATTCCTGCACTTACAAATGAGTACACTTTAAGACAGAAATATATTCAAGTAACTGTCATTCAGCCACCCACCTGTTAATCTTAAATAACGGCATGAATAGATCAATTACTGCAAAATGTCTGTGTCGTTTCATCTTAAGATGTGTATATAAAACTTCTGACAGTCTATTTCACTCATACTGAGTGGTTGTAGAGACGACGTTTTTGGGAAAAACCTTCCCCCAAGAATTCCATTAGTTGATTAGAGTTATGGAGGCAATCTAGGTTCTCTGCCTTTATGATCCCATAATGCAACTTCTATGTATTTTCCATCATACACATGAAAACTGACTTTCTTTATGAAATCTACTTTCATCTTTCTCTTTATTTTTGAAAACTTACGGGCTACGGCTTAGGATTGGAATACACATTCTCACATTTTTATTCCTTTTTTCACTTGCAAAATCCTGCACATTAAACATTCTCTAATGCCCCCAGTGCCTACTGGCACATCCGCACTCTGTACTAACACCTTCAGCATCATGCCCTATGCCTGCCATGTCCAGTGGGCGCCATTCTGGTCCAAGCGTCCTCAGGCAAGCTAACTACCAGTGTGCAATCATTCATTGCCTGCATCCGTGTAATTGGCTTTAGTTAAATCCTCTGTCACCGTGGCCTCAGCTTTTGGATACGGACATTTGCTGCATTTAAATCTGGGGATTTTTACTATTCGCTAGTTTTGGCTACAGCAATCTTGATGGTATGGTGGTAGGTATTGTGGCCATTTGGAGATACCGTTTCTTTGGGATTTTGTGTTAATGTCTACCCATCATTGTTTTTTCTGTGGAGCATTTACCGGTGCTGTTCAAGATTCATGTCTCAGATTCACAGCCTCTGGCTCATGCAACTCTCATTAAAGACTCCACTGTTCATTCTCTCCTGTTTGTAGCAAAGCCATGCACTAAACCGCCTGGACTGATGGGCTGCTTTCACTTCTCTGCAGCTAATCTGCCTGTTCTATGAGGCCTCTCATAGGACTTTGGGTCTCACAGTGCTTTGAGTATGGGGTCACATTATTGTTGTTGTTCAGTCGATCAGTCATGTCCAACTCTTTGCGACCCCGCTGACTGCAGCACACCAAGCCTCACTGTCCATCACCAACTCCTGGAGCTTGCTCAAACTCCTGTCCATTGAGTTGGTGATGCCATCCAATCATCTCATTCTCTGTTGTCCCCTTCTCCTCCTGCCTTCAATCTTTCCCAGCATCAGGGTCCTTTCAAATGAGTCAGTTCTTCGCATCATGTGACCAAAGGATTGAGCTTCAGCTTGAGCATCAGTCCTTACAATGAATATTCAAGGTTGATTTCCTTTAGAATTGACTGGTTTGATCTCCTTGCTGTCCAAGGGACTCTGAAGAGTCTTCTCCAGCATGTCAATAGAGTCCAACAGAGCAATGTGAATCTGACTTAATATTCTAAACTGAATTTTTAGGTAAAATGTTTATCTCTCAGAAGCCATGCTAATCTAAGTCTTCTTAAAGAAGTTTGAGTGTGGGATGCTAACAAGAATTTTATTAGATTTAATTTATTAAAATAGTGACCGAGTCAAAGGAAAACACCATCACACAGAAAAACACATTAACACAGATCAATAGGATATCTATCTTCATATATTTTTATATATGTATATGTGCACTATATAAAATCAGCCACACCGATCATCCTGTCACCAACTTGCCCTTGTTACTGAAAACACCATGGGTGTCTTTCTAATCCCTGCAGTCTATTCTTAGACATATCTACTTGTCTAAAGAAAGAGAGTTGTTCAGTCATGTCCAACTCTTTGTGGCCCCATGGACTGTAGCCCGCCAGGCTCCTCCATCCATGGAATTTTCCAGGCAAGGATACTGGAGTGGGTTGCCATTTCCTTCTCCAGGAGATGGAACCCAGCTGTCCTGCATTGCAGGCAGACTTTTTACCATCTGAGCCACCAGGGAAGTCCACATGTTGAAGGCTGCATGTTATTCTTCTGTGTGATTGTCCTCCACATTGCTGAGCCAACACTTGTTGACTGTGCAGATTACTTCGGTGTTTTTGTGGGCAAATATTGTGAATAATTATAATTGCTTTTCTGAGATTGCTTTTTAGAAGTACTATTGTAAAAGTTCATGCCATTTTATGGAAACAGATACCATGTGACTAAAAATAAAAATCAAGGGCATTCTTGAGGAAGAAAGAGTAATTCGGGCCAATATATAATAGATTCTGAAGGGTATAAAGAAGGGAGACAGGACATCTTCACACTGTCTTGTATCCAGGCAGAAGAAATTAGTTCCTATAAATAGATTGTATGTGATCCTCTTGCTTTTTTTTACAATGTATTTCTTATTGATTACTGCAGGCACCACGGGTAATATTTTTTCTTTCCCTTTTAATTGGTAACCCAACCTTAATCTTATTGGAGGAAGTAATATTTCTGGATAAGATTCTCCTTTTATTGATTCATTTACAGAACGGCATGCCCCTGGGCCCAACTCTGGCCAGTAAGACAGAGCCAAGAACTCTAAGGACTGGGGGGATGTTTTTGCTAGCCTGATGCAGACATCAACCTTCTTTGTTTCTTCCTGAATAAGAAAGAGTGTGACGTTGGAGATGGAATGGGATCCTGAAATCCTGAGGACAATACACTTGAGGACAAAAGCCACACCAAAAAGATGGGGGAGAGAAAGCGGTGGGAAAGTATAGCCACTGATTCCAAGTGAAAAAGGAGACCAGGCGCATCTGCGGAACAGAGTTCATGGGGATATTCCTGCCTAGAGGTCAGACTCTCATATGTATTAGGAGCACAATAAATGTTTAATGTTAGATGATTCAAGTTTTTAATTGTTTGTAGACTTGTTTTTTTGTTGTTGTTGTTTTTGTTTTGTTTTGTTTCTACTTTTAAGATGATTTTCAGCCTGGAATTTCTCGGAATTAATTTCAAGAAAAAATGTGCTGCATTTGAATATCTCAAATTTTAAGTATGAGTTAGTCTGCTAGTTCTAATATGGATTTGCTTTGTCTTCAGAACATATCGTGCTTCTCAAGTCTGTGGAGATTGAATGGTGAGGTGTTTGGCAATCTTTATTTTGATTTTAGTTAAGCATAAATAGACAAATGATTTTGAACCATCCAAAATCTCCCTCCAAATTTTAGTTATAATTTCTAATCCAAATCTTCTCAAAGAAGGCAACTATTAATTAATTAAAACAAAATCTATGGCCCTAGCAGCATCAGCCCACCAACTACAATCATGTTAAAATATTATGGTTATTAACAAAAAAAACCTTTGAAATGACTTGTGAAATTGTATGCTGTTTATACTCACAGTTAAAGCAGGGGTCCATTTCAGTGAAAGATGCTAAATAACACAATTGAGAAACAATACCAAGTTTTTTTCACAGAGGGTTTGTCTAAGATTTTTCATCTTGGGTCTCAGGTTTAAGCCTTCAATATTTCTTGCAGATTTTATTCCTGATTACCTTTGCATTATCTCCAGAGAGTCTCCTATTAGTGCAAGTTTGTGTTGAACCTTGCTGAACTGCAGTCATTATTTTGAACAATATTAGAATCATCATAATTACTTTCTCTCAGTATGAGTAATCAGTACAATTGGTTCAGATCATTCTGGGCTATGCAAACTTAAAATTTATTCAGAAAATTGTCATTTGAAGATTTCTGAAGAAATATTTTATTTCATCTGAGTGTACGATTTTGAGAATTCTAATCATCTCTAATTGCTCTTTTTATTCTATTCTTTGCAATTGTTATGAATTACCATCAAAAGATGAATATTTATCAAGCTCTTATTTATTCCAAAGAACATAGCTTTATATATCTATCAGATGTACTGTCTTCCATTCAGTCTCTCATTCTCCTTTAAGGTGGAGAAACCTTAGCATGATTGCTTAAATTTTAGATCACTAATAGGGCCCCGTTTGCTAACGGTGGCTTTAAAAGACATGTTGATTGGACTAACTTAATTCTACCCACAGCCCAGAATCCTGTGTCCTATTGAACAATGAGGAAGGTGGTCTGCTTTCCTTATTTTGGGAACAAGTTCGTTTGGCACATATCCAGTTTATTAACCTCCTCCCCAAATCCTGACCAGATAAAGGTCATGGCTGCTGATCCCATGGCACTTTGCTTCCTGTTACTGGTCCACTCTGTTCATTTAACCCATCACAGCACTCACAAGACAGATGGCTGGATTTGGGGTACAAATGGTCATTTATGGGTCATCCACCTATGTTCTCTGAATTTTATTAGCTTCTATTTATTTCATGCCAAGAAAAAAAAATCTCTACATTCTAAGTTCAGGGGCTAGCAATGTATTTTTTTATTTTTGTATATATTGGACTTACCCAATTTTTATGTTTTGCAATATTAAACGTCGCTAAGCAGCATCTTCTTTTGCACAGGTGTGGAAAATGGAGGATACTGTGGATTCAAAGATAAGAGATGTGCGTTCTGATCTTGTCATTTTAAACCACTCTGAGCATTGTCTCCCAAGTATAGACATGACCTGGGAGCCTGGCTAGGCTTGTGGCTCTGTCCCCAAGGTATGGTGTGAGCTTGCTCATGTCACCTACATGCCCTGAGACTCCTCATCTGCCAAGAAGGTGGAACAAGATGTTCTCTGAGACCTGGAACAGGATTATGAGCAGCCAGGTCTATAACATTACTACCCACCACAGTGATTGCATGGACTAGAATAAACAATGAATACAGAAATTCATGGAAATAATAGAAATGTACACACTGAACAATAAAATATAAATATCTTTAAGTTAAGAATAATCTAAAAAAAGAATAATCTACAATTTAAGTTTTTTTCTAATTCAATATGCAACTCCACCTATGAAGAGCTCACTTCTTTCTATAGTTGATTTTTTTTATTAAATTAGATGTTGAACAGTTGATTTTATCAGAACTGGTGATTTTTAAAAAAATTTACTCATAGCCAAAGATTTCAGACAAAAATTCTCAGGTCAAACAAAAAATGATTTGGTATAACTGGGAAGTGATAGTCTTATTGAAAAATACACATATTTGTAACATATCACAAAGTACTATAGCCTTAATGTGTAAAGTATACAAATTGATAAAAATAACACACTAATAGAATTGGTTAAACAATTTAATTTTAAAAATTCAAAAAGGAAAAACAATAAACGCATTCACACAAGAATATTTTTCATTAGTAAGGCAAAAAAATATCATTTCTGTTATAGAAGGTAGAAACTTTTTGAAAAGAATAATAGAACTAAAGATTGTCATTTTTGATAAAGTGTTTCTGGGCATAGAAACAGATACAAATGTTATGTAAATCAATTTGGTAAGATAAGCTGAAAATTCAGTGAGATAAGCTGAATCAAAAAATGTCACTTTAGGAAATTTTTCCCAAAGGAATTATCAGACATTTGCACAAAGTTGCAAATGCAAGATCTTTATCTTAGTGTTTTCATAATAGACAAGAAATGTCCTAACTGTCCAAAAAGAAAAAGATCTTCATTGGTTAAAATCAATGTAAATTCCAAGATGGAATGTTTCAGAGACATTTACAGGTATGGTCTCCAAAGGTAGTTAAAGATGTTGCAAATTGCTTATCGTATTGTGAAAAATAAGGCTAAATGACAGTGTTTAAAAGTTGTGGTTTCAACATATGCTTCCATATATGTTCTATCCTTTATTATATGTTAATTGTGTGTTACACATTATTCTTAAGGAAAATATTAAGAATTTTATTTATCTATTTATATTGTTGTTAACTTATAGTGCTATACTAAACAATTCTCTGAAATACATTAGAAATATTTTTTCTAGTTTGTCATTTGTTTTTTGATACTCTATACTCTAGTTTGTACTTTATTTTTTGATTTATTGTATGTGGGATTTTTTTGTTGTTTCTATGGAGTGCCGTAGAAATTTTTCTGCATGTTTTGTAATTATATGATCACCTTTATCAAGTAATAAAAACTGAATGCAGTAATTTAATTTGTATGAATCATAGTCCATGATTTTTTTTAGATGGTTAACCTGTTGCCCTGTGGTTGTTAATAGTCGGCTCCTTTTCACAGTAATTGGAAATGTCACTTTTATCACACACTGCCTTGAAAATTCTCATGTCCTCTAATTTTATATTCAGTTTTGTAGGCTTGTATCTCATGGTTGCTAAAATAGTTTAATATATGTTACTGGGGGTAGTAAGGGCCCTTATTTCCTTTTAACTTGTTTTGTTCTTCGTGGTATTCATTCCCTACTTCGTGCTTCCGAATAATTTTTTAAATATGAGAAGTATTCTAGGGAAGTGATGTCAACAAAATGTCAGAATAGGTAGCTCCAAGCATCTGTCCCTCAAAAGAAACATTAAAAAACAAGCAAAATCTGTCAGAACCAAGACTGTCAGTTCCCTGGAAAATGATCAGAGATTTGTAACTATCAAGCAAAGACTCAAGAAAAAGGTCAAATTAAAAACAGTAGGAAAGCATTTGGTGTTTTTATGGCGAGTCCAACCTCCCCTTGAAGTCAGCCATCATGGCTTCCTGTCTGTGGACAGAGCAGAGCCGACTGATGTGCAAGCCATTGTGTTTCTGTTCTGACTTGTCCGGACTCCCCGAGGGTGGACAAAGGTGCTCATCTCTGTTTCTTCCAGCTCAGGTGTCACCCAGGCTGAGAAACTGTGGGTTCTGCTAGAACACCAGTGTCAGGAACCGGGCAAAACCCTTGCATGTGCAATGAAGTAATTTCAAAAAAGTGCCAAGACCATTTCATGTAGAAAAGCGCAGTTTTTCAACAAATATTGGTGGAGCCATTGCAAGAGGATGAAGTTGGACACTTAATTTATACTAAATACAAAAGTCACCTCAAAATAAACTCAAGAACTAAATGTAAGAATGAAAACTATAAAATGAATGAATGATAGTCACTCAGTCATGTCTCTTTGTGACCCCATGAAATGTAAGCTGCCAGGCTCCTCTGTCCATAGAATTCTCCAGGCAAGAATACTGGACTGGGTAGTCATTCCCTTCTCCAGGAGATCTTCCCAACCCAGGGATCAAACCCAGGTCATCCACATTGCAGGCGGATTCTTTACCATCTGAGTCACTGTGGAAGCCCTTAGAAGGAAATATAGGGTTAAATCATGACTTTGGATTTGGCAGTGGACTCTTATAGAGGACGTCAGAAGCCAGACTCACAACAAAATGTAACTAAGTTGGATGTGACATGTCAGCCTGCACAGTGACGTGGCCTCTTTGGGGACATTTACCTCGGAGAGTTTCCTGGACCCCAGCAGAAGTTAAGAGAGGAAGATGTAGCAAGTTGAGTGATTGAGGTTTTGGGTTTTTCATTAACATATATACTCTTGTCATTCTAATGCACTGCTCCAAATTCATAAAGAGGTTGGCCCATATTTATACATAACAGTTCAAAATTTTACCATCAACATAGGTTTTTAACATACCAAAATCAAAATGTTTAATACTATTTCCTATTAATCAACTATTGAACTTTGCTTTTTGGCTGCATCAGGTTTTAGTTGAGATGCAGGCTTAGTTGCCGCATGGCTTGTAAGATCTTAGTTCTGCAACCAGGGATCAAACCTGCGTCCCCTACATTGGGAGGCAGATTCATAACCACTCGACCAGCAGGGAAGTTCTTGAAATTAATTTGTTTAGTTAACTTTCCCAAATAGAAAACTTATTGTCTCTGCTTCCTTTTTTCAGTGATCCTCCACTCCCTAGCAATCTGTAATGTGTTTTTTCATAAGACTTTTCATGTCTGAAAAGCAAGAAATTTTGTGTAGCATATACTGTTGAAGTAGACAGAGTAATCCAGTTAGCACTAAAACACGGAGGATGCGAGGTTAGCAGGAACTGTAGATGGTGTCTGCAGACAGATGATTCCATTGTTAAATGACGCCACTGGGCAGGTGTAAAGATTGCTCCCCTGGGTCCCACCATGTTTGTGCTTGTCTGTTGCCAAGAACTTCCCTGTATTCCGATGATGGTTTCTCCACACAGACAGCTTTTATCTCTGTGGCTGCTGGTGTGTTTCAGGGCGGTCTGTCAGCCTCTGCTGACACCCTAACCCCCATGTGACCTACAAGGCTTGAAATATCACTGTGACCTTTAGTAACCTGTAGTCTCCTGGACAACAAGGAGAAGGGGATGTCCCAGGGAATTGGGGTGACAGAACCCCTGAGACTGACAACTGCTGCTGGGAGGCACTGACCTCTGCCCTCCTCTCAGATAACCAGGGGACCACAGCCTAGCTTACCCACGACCTCCCTAAGGTGACAGGAAATCAGAAGGAAGGATCTGGATGGAATGAAGGGCCCTAGAGACTAATATCACTATCTTAATTCATTTTAAAAAATTAACATGATATCTTTTTATATATTAATAAAATTCCATATTATTAAAAATGTATCTAATAACTGCATTTTTGTTATGGTGTCCAAAGATATGTAGAATTATAATAAAGTCATACAGGGCATAGTCTCAATTCAATATTATTCTAGTTTACAGTGATTTAGGGAAGTCATTATTTTGAGTAAAACTGCTTATTAAGTGGTACATTTTTATTTCCAAATAGACAGGCTTGTATCTGTATGTTTAACCAGCTTCATGGCCCCATGGCTGGTGCTGTGTCAGGGTTTCTGTGTAAAACAGTTTGTCTGACTAATTAAAATGTGATTTCAAAGCCTATTTGTTATTACTTCTATTATCTTCTTGTAGAGCCCTGGAATAACATGTTTATGGCTTCTGCAAACTCATCTAATTTAATATTTGCCTACTAACCCAAATGTCCCCATTTAACAGCAGCTGCCCTTGGAATACAGATATTTTTTTTCCACCAGGCCAGCTAGGTTTTAACTAATTGTCACTGCAATGTTCTACTCTGATGGGGTACATGAGCCTTTCCGATGGTGAAATTGGAATGCTAAATGCACGCAGTTATAAATTTGTTCTCATCACAAAGGATGCAATTATTCACCTAAAAATAAAACTCTTAGGGTTAGGAGAAAAGCAGTGAATGGAACAACTCCTCATAATTTAATATTCTTCATTTTTATTTTCTTAGCAGATCTTCTGAATGACATTTAGAGGCTAGAACTGAAATTATTAGCCAGCATGACCAAGCAATTCAAAGGACCGTAATGACTTTTACAAAAATTATGAAATGACGCCAAATGATACAGTGTCTCCATAGTAACCATCCTTCCAGCTCAGGGGGCGCTGGACAGCAAGGCTTCTCAGGATTGGCTGCACCCTCAACCAGGGGTCTTATGGGTGGATCCGCCCTGGGGTCAGCAGAGGAGCCCAAGCGTCCACCTTATAAGTCAGTCCAGGCTCTCCACCCTCTGTGCTCTTGCCTGTGCATCTGACACACAGCCCAGGCCCAGTCGCTGGCTGCTCTGGGAACACGGATGTGTCCATCCTCATCCTCTCCTCTCCCCGTGTCTCCTCACAGGTAAGTCGTCAATGATTCACTGGATGTTTGTACATTCCAGGTATTTGGCTCATCACAGTGAGAAAAATGCCTGAGTCTGTTGAGCATAAATGTTCTTGTGGGAAGCAAGGGTCAATGTGATCGTCACAGACATGCACGACTGCAGACTGTCCTCGGTGCAATGGACTCCAACTGCAGGGTGATGGGAGGGTGCGTGAGAGGCAACCCAACTGCAGTTATGCATCGATTTATATTCTAATAAAAAAAAAGAAGAGGAATTGTACAAGAGAAAAACAAAATAAAAGTACAAAAAACAAAACCACAGAAACAAAGTGGCAACCCCACCTCTTTTAAAGAGTCACAAAAGATTTCCCCAAGGAAGCAACATTTCAGAAGATCTTCGAAGGATGAAGAGAAATAATTAGCTGAATGTCTTTGAAATATGGGAAGGTGCAGAGCCCTGGAGGAGGAAGAGAGGGTCCTTCCTGGACCAGATGAAGGGACAGAGATTTCCAGACTGTTAAGAGTTTCTACACCTCCCGTGGGGGAAGCACGGGGGATCATGTGAGCCACAGGGCTCATGCAATACCGCAGTTAGCAAGAGGGTGTCGGTGTTCTGGGCACTGCTGAGTGGGTTCCCCTGGACTTTGATTCTCTTTCTGTTGCCTGATGTTGAAGCATCTGTGAAAGGCAACTGAGCCATTGTCCTGGCAAGCACACCTGATGAGCAGGGCGCCTTTAGTACAGAGATTCCTCAGGTGCAATGAAGGGGGCAGCTTCGGAGAGCAGCTTGTTTTCATCATAGATGCCAAGAAATGTCCTGTCTGGGGACTCCAAGTAGATGGGAGATTGGAACAGATCAGAGGTGGAGTGGGGCAGAAGCAGTTAGACTGGAGAAAACGGAGTCTTCCATGGGGCACAGGGTGGGGCTGCGTGTTGAAAAATAAAACTCTCAGCTGGGAGATGATTCTGGAAAACTAACATGGAGAGAAGTGGCCTGCTGTTTCTCTGACTGCAGCGTCTGTGGTAGGACACGTGTCAGCCTTTCTACATCCCACATGGCAGCAGTCACCGCCTACCACATGCAGTGAAGTGAAATTGTGGCCCCAGACGTTTTCATTCACCGTGCTTCTTACATTCAAAAACTCAAGAAAACCTAATTATACACATCTATTCCCGACTTTTCTTACTGGCACAACAAGTGGTTAAAGTATTTAGATGTCACAATTTAATAATTCCAATAGGTAAATTGGACCATACATCACACAAGTAATCCAAACATATATGGATGACCCCATAACTGTGTTAATAGAGTTTTTCAGTTATTTGAGATATATTTGCAGTTGGAAAATCAGGGATAAGACTGAGCTCATGACAGCCACTGTTACCCTGAACAACCTCTTAGTAACTATTATAATTACTAAAAATTGCAGCTCTAGTTAACAGATTTCTCAGGAAGATGTTCAATGAGGTAATTCTTCGGTGGTTCAGATGGTAAAGTATCCACCTGCAATGCAGAAGACTAAGGTTCAACCCCTAGGTGAGGAAGATCCCCTGGAGAAGGGAATAGCAACCCACTGTAGTAGTTTTGCCTGGAGAATCCTATGGACAGAGGAGCCTGGAGGGCTATAGTTCATGGGGCTGCAAAGAGTCAGACATGACAGCAACTAATACTTCTACTTTCATTTTAACAATATTTAGTGTAAATATTCTTTTGGGTTACCTGAAAGGTTTATTTCCATAAAACATTAGATCATATTCTTGATAAGGAATGACAGTAAACCCCTTGTTACAGGATGATGGCTGCCCTGGTTTCAAGAGAGGCAGTGAAAGGGTGGTGTGTGCCTTGGCCTCAAGAAAGCGTTCATAAACAAAAGTGCCTTCATGCCTGGAACTGGGGCTGCAAAGAGAAAACGTGAAGTCATGAGTTATTTTATAGTTTAAGCCTGAGTAACTGCAACTATGATGATAGATATAAGGAAATTTGGTGAAAAGCTTGGTTGGGAGATCAAAAGATGAGAGTAATATTAGGTATATTGAATTTTCTTGATTCCAGGAAGGAATCATTTATCAATGCCAAAACCTTGTGGATTGTTATTTGAGAAAATCAAACCAATGTGCACTGCTCCCTCCTTCTCTTATTCTCTCTCTCTTTCTCGGTCAATAAATATTGTGAGAAAGAGACCAATTCTGTGCAAAACAATGTAGGTGCCTGAAAGGTCTCTAATAAATAAATCATTCAGCTGTCTCAAGTGCACTGGGAAGAGACGTGTGAGAGAGCGGTCCTAACAGAAAACCTACTTCTGACGAGAGACCTCAGGAGCTCGCTCCTGCTCCCGGTTCTCACCAAGACAAGCTAGCACACCAAGGCTGCAGGTTCCTTACTCAGCAAGTCAAGGGAGAAACAGCTGGATAGACGGTTAAATCTGTCACCCTGGGAATAAAGTCAAAGGTCGCCATGTGAACCGTCTTCAGGAAAAGTGCTGCATGAGGAATTACCAATTAACCCACAATCTGCAATTAATGGAACACTACACACCCATTGTAATTAAAAGCCTGGCTTAAGAGTCTAGAGTTATAAGGAAGTGAAATCCCTTAATTAGCTGGGATGAAAGAGCAAGGGAAGTCAAATTATATAAGGACACTTAGAAAAAGATGAACTATGCTCAGAACATTTTCAGATGACTGGCTCTAGGTTGTGAACGTCTCTCTTAAGATTAAAGGTCCTCTGGTCACATATACCGCATGTTATTAGACTGGACACTAGTTGAATCACTAAGCTAGTTCTTTGAGATTTCACACTTGCTATGCCATGTTCCTGGGGTGTAGATACAGAGTAAGCCAGCTCCAACTGAACATCTGAGTGAATGTGTTCTCCAAGCCACACTAGGGATAAGGAGGCACACTTACCTGAAAGTTTTATATAGAATATGCAAATGTGATGCAAAAAAATTTCATATCATAGTGTTTTGTGTTTTCATGTCATTTCAGATGTGTGATGGTTTGTGGGACCAAGGTGCCTAAAATCTGAGATTTTTGTTAGTGATATGTTGTCTAATGCCATTTCATAAAGCTGAATTCAATCACCACATATCGAGAGAACAAAAGTACCATCCCATTAATATAACAAGACATGAGAAAGATTTATTTAGGAGCCATCAGTGTTAAAACCTGAGACATGAATATTTAACACCATCGACTAGGTAGCAATTAAATACTGATGTTTCTATTTATTATGGTCTTCCCAGGTTGTAGCAATTTCCCAGTTGGCTTCAAACAAAACTGTGGAGTTGGATGTTTGCAGCTAAACTGAGGACTGGAGTCTCCATTCAGGGATTCTCTTATAGATGTAAGCTTTTATTCAGGGACTGTTTTTCCTGGAGGAGTCAACAGTGCTGGATCCAGGAGCTCCAGTGGATGAGGAATGCATGCGAGATCCCTTGCAAAAGGGAAGCAGACCCCAGCCCCAGGGTGCCTCTATCAGTTAAGTAATGTAAACAAGAATAGTAAGAATAAAATTAAGAATTTCTAACTCTTCCTGTTCTACATTGACGAGATCCATTTCTCAGAAAGAAAACATGATTTAACTGGAAGCACGGTACATTTATGGTAAAGTCATTCTTGACAGAAAAGACCCATCCTTTGATAGCCACAAAACTTTTTTTTAACAGTGTGGGAATTAAACAAGTAGGAGACAGATAAACCTGTCTGAGCTCTAAGAGATTAGAGACACAGGAGCTATCTAGAAACAAATCCCTTCCTCGTCTCCAGTTACACGCTCACTTATTTCTGAACCACTTGTTGAGGTTTATATGCACAATGCTTATATCAAACTATGCCCATAATTACAAACTCTGCACAAACACAAAGAAATGTTAGTTTTCCCAGATTAAAGAATTCAGTGTAAGCCTGAAAAGAAAAACACTTCAACTGCCTTGGAGATTGTGATCATAATTATTTAACAGTTCATGGATGTCTGTCCTATCTTGCTGTCTTTCTCTTTCTTGGCTTCTCCTCTTCTTTCTGAATCCAGGTGCAGAAATGTGTAGAAATTAATATTAACCTGAATCTGATTATTTGGCTCTTCAGCATTTCATTGGATTATGTTGACTTGGTAATTTGATTGCTCTGCAGATGCGAGCTGCACTGATTGCATTAAAATATGTAAAGGAAATGAGGAAGTATCACCAGACAGCATGGGAAAGATGCTTGGTTCCCCACGGCTCGGCAGGTCCTCCAGGGAAAGAAGTGGGATGGAGGTAACATGCTGTTCCTCCAAGCGCCTTTCTGCCCGGAATTTTCCCCCTTGTTACGACATGGTAACCCATTACTTTCCACTGAGGTATGTGTTTTCACATGGAGTGAATTCTTCTAAAATCATCCTGTGGCCTTAATAAAAATTAGAGCTTTGCTGTCCTGATGGAGAAAATTATAGTTTGTTTGTTTAGTATAAGTATATTCCATGTATGCCCTTCTATTTTTATCTGATGAATCTGACAGTTTTAGATTAATACCAGCTGTGGTTTCCATTTCTTGTTGCTAGGAACTCCTAGAGACATTTAGACAGAAGAATTTTCTGGAGCTCTCACAAACCCCCATCCACACAGAAGGAGCCTGAGAAATATTTCCAAACAGGAAGAACATGGTCAGTGTTGACCGCTGTTGAGTCATTGGTTTTTCTCCAACTCACTCCCGAAAGAGTTTCTAGATTAATTCTGCCATTCAGCCCATAAGCAAATTGGCATAATGAATATTTTTTCTCTGTTGTAACAGAATTTATTAATAGCTTGACTTTGCTTTTCATTGTGTACATATTTACCTGTTCCGTGCTATATGGTATACCACTGACCGCATGTACCCGCGAGTACCTGGAGTATGTCTGGTCTGAACTGAGACATGCATATGTGCAAAGACATACCAGAGTTTTAAGATTTATGAAGAAAAATCTGTGTATAATATTTTATACTTTGATTACATGTTGGAATGATAAAACTTTTGAAAGAGTGTGTTAAATAAAATACATTAGTAAAATTTCACCCGTTTTTGAGGTGGCTGCTAGCAAATCTCCTGTAAACGCAGCTCACATAGTACTCTGTCAAGCGATGCTGCATCGGACAGTAAGCTTCATGGGGGTGGGAAGTGAGACAGCTCTTGAGATGGTTTATGTTCTCACGTCAGCTCTTTGAACAGGATGCATTTCATCATCTCTGCTTCCTCACTTGCACTGATTCTGAACTTGCTGAAATCAGCCTTCTGTTTTTACCCTCGGTCATGCATCTTCTCCAAAAATATTCATAATTATTATTCATATTGGCTTTAGAATATACAGCCTTCAGTCCTCAGTTAACAGACCTTTATACCTGACTGAGCATTGCTGTCAACACTCTTCACCAAGCTCTATTTCTCCGGGTTCTGTGCCACCACTCAGATTGTCTATTTATTTCTCTAATGTCCTTTACTCTGTCCTCGCTGTGCGTTTCATCATCATCCCTGCCCTGAGAGGGACTGGTTGTTTTTTCTCTACTCTCTCCTGTTGTGATCCCATTCAATCTGCGGGTTTCAACTACCACCTATAGACTGATCTGTTTTTTTATTTGATAGAAGAATGCTGAGAGTTAATTCACCCTGTGTGGACACAAAGGCCAGGTTCAGGACAGAGGAAGGCTCTCTGGTGACCAGTGCTGACTCCAGCTGTTGGGGTTCAACTAGAGTTTCACGAAGAGAGAAAGCCTGTGCTAGAGGGAACAACAGCCTCTGCAACACGGCTCACAACCACGAGAATCTAGTTTTTGTGTCTGCAGCTCTGTGAAGCAGCTGACGTTTGGCTGAGGTAGGTCAGGATCAGCTGGACGTTGTGGACTGCTTTCCTGCCGGCCTTGGCTCCAGGTGTGGGGTTCTGGCTCCGAGGAAGCACTCTTGTCGAGCAGGCCGCGGGGAGCACGCTCTCATCACACAAGCCACCGAAAGGGGTTCCTCTAGCCCCACGGCCAGACTCAGCATCTGCGAGGACTGGGGGGTGGACCCTGAGCTCACAGCGGGGATGGGCCCCAAGGAAACCAGCACTGGAGGGCTGCAAGCCTGTTCTCTAGTGTTTGATTCTTTTATAGCACTGCTGCCATTAGTGTATCACTCAGGAGAGGCCACAGTGTAAAAAGTAACCTCAGCATCTCACTGACTCACAAGGCCGTGTATTTATTCTTCACACTAATGTCCAAGGGACTTCACTGTAGCTCAGATGGTAAACAATCTGCCTGCAACACAGAAGACCCAGGTTCAATCCCTAAGTTGGGAAGATCTTCTGGAGAAGGAAATGGCAACCCACTCCACAAGCCTGGAAATTCCAGGGACAGAGGAGCCTGGTGGGCTACAGTTCATGGGGTCACAAAAAGTGGAACGTGACTGAGAGACTAACACTACACTAATGTCCAAGAGACACAGGTGTGAGTCTGCTCATAACAGCCTCACTGTGTAATGCTCTCTGAGGGGCAGTCCCCATCAGAAGCCCTGCCAGCATTATGGCAAAGAGAAAAGAGGGACATGGTCAGACCCAAACTGACCTGGAAAGCTTTTCTGCAAATGACACATTTGATTTCTATCAATATTCCATCACTTAGAGCATGAATCTGGCCATTTCTGAACTCAGACAGGCAGGGCTATATATTCCCATCCCACAAGAAAATAAATAATTGTGAACAACACAATCTTCCACTAAATTCAGGCATGGACCATACTTGCAAATGTTGTCAGTCTTTGTGATTGTGGCACCATTGGAATGTGTTGAACATTAACCCCGAATTTAAGAATGTTACAAAATATAGAATAATCTATTGGTCTGTGGAGTTGAATTTCCAGAAAAGACGGACAACTTGGTTTGGACCAATCACCTACAAAGTATAGTTCTATCAAATTTTTGTTTTAATTGCACAATTTGTAAACAAATCCTGGTCACAAGAATTTGCAGAGGCAACAAGTCCAGGAGGTGAACTAAGCACTTGGCATCTTTTTTCCCCACTGAAAAAATGTTCAATTATAAATGTACATGCACACAGATACATGAGCACACACGTGCACACAGATGCGCCCACGCATGCATGCACATGCACACACACCACACACAGGCACACACAGAGATGTGTACACACAGACACACACAGACTCATGCACTCAGACACACACATGCACGCGCACACACACACACAAAGAAGTCTTATTACTCACACAGTGAGGTTTTCTGGGAAGGTTTCCAAGCAGTGTGAACAGGGCTTGTGGAGAGAAGGTTGGGGTAGGTAGGTCACATGGCAGTTTGGGGGCCAGGGGTGGGGCTGAGTCCTCTGTGATTTGAACTTCCTTCTGTTGCCAAAGGAGGGGCGGGGCTTGGGTATCAGGTTGCCTGGATGGGAGAGGGGAGACAAAGGGAAGAGACTTGAAGTCATCAACAGTCAAATGTCTAAAGTGAACTGAGACTCATTAATATAGACAAGCACCACTTGCAGTCTGGAGACCAAATATTAGAGTTCAAATCTCCAAGATAAATATTCCGGCAGTTGGGTTGAATTTCCAAAGTAGAGTAAAGCGGATGAGGCTAGTCCCACAGATACTGATCAATTATAATAGTAGACTACATCTTGGACTAACTGAAGGTAAAAAATACATATGAAATTGAAATAGCTAAAACTGAGTTTTAGGGAAAATTAACATTTTAAATACATATATTAGAAAAATATAATAGGTTAGAAACAGATATGTCATTGTCAGCATTGACCTCAGGAAGCTATAAAGAGTGCAGCAAATTAAACCCAGTCTAATTTATGAAAGACAGAAACTCATATTTTAATTCAAATAATGCAGAAAAGCAATTGAGAAAATGAAACACCAATTTGTGATAAAATTTATTAGGAAACCAGGTAATGAAAGGCAAGTCTTTACTGTGATAGATTAGCAAAAAAAAAAAAAAAAAGCAACTATAATAGTTAATGGTGAAAAGCTGAACAAATTCCCTCTAAGATTAGAAACAAGACAAAATGGATTGAGCTGATTCACCAGTTTGAGAAATCATTGGCTTAGAGGGTCTAGTCTGTGTAACAAGGCAAACTGAAGAGAGCAAATAAATATAGATTGCAAAGGATAAAAGAAAAACAACATTATTCACGGATACCATGTTTGTTTCAGGGAAAAATCCAAATGTGTTTCAAGATAAGCAATTCTAATTAAGCACACTTGGCAATGACCCTGAATATAAGTTGAATACATGAAAAATGAATTTTATTCTAGAAGTCCCAGCATGATCTAAGTAAACACCGATTTTTGGAAAATGAAAATTTCAAAACTACCATTTACAGTGACACCTAAAGCTCTGAGTCTTTCAGGGTTTAAATGCCCAACTATTATAGCAACAAGGCAGTATTTATGTGCTTTATCATGGCGCTGAGTTAAATCTCTAAGCCAGTGTTCCTGGGTTCAAATCTTGGCTCTGCCTTGCACTAATCATGTGACCTTGGGCAAGTTAATTAACATTTCTGTGCTTCAGTTTCCTTGGTTGTAAAACCAAAAAAAGTGTAGGGCACAGGTTCAGCTGAGAACTGAACATGACAATGTATGGACATAGAGCAGGACACTTAGGAAGCGCTACATTTTGCTAGGTTTTTCTGCACTTCAGTCTTAACATTTAATCAGATTATAATCCCAAACATACTTGTGTTGTCAATTCCCATGACCTTTTCATAATAGAAACTTTATCCAGTTCTCATTATCAACATGTGGCTATTACTGAAACATTGATACTGAAAAACAATGGATGCTGGCTTGCTGTTTCATAATTTGCAGTATTGTCAAAGTGTATGTGCATTAAATACACACATTTTAATGTTCAATCTTGGGCCTATAAATCCCCAACATAAGTGAGAGTCAACTCCGCCCCCACCCCACTCCTAAGGCACGCCTGCCACCACTCCAGTTCTGTGATTCACCTTAGGAAGGGGTGGGAGGGCCTGGCTACCTGAAGCTTTCTTCCCATAGGTCTTCTGATCTTGTTCAAGGAATGTAGAAGAATAGTCTCCCTCTCTTATTTGGATAGATTCGATTTTGTTTAACAGGAAAAAGGGTACTTCACTTTCTTTGTCACTGGTGAGAATACAATGAAGAGTCAATTGTGTGGAACTTCCCTGGTGGTCCAGGGGCTGAGATTCTGTGCTCCCAATTCAGGGGGCCAGGGTTCTATTTCTGGTCAGGGAACTAGATCCCACATGCTATAGCTAATACTTAGTACAGCCAAGTAAATAAAAAACGAACATAAAAAAAGAGTCAATTGTGTTAGTGCACAAGCTACATTAGTATTAACAGTAACATTAGAAGGATAACAGGCAGTTCACCCAGCAGTTTATCCCTGGGTTTACTGGGTTTGGGCTTCCCTGGTGGCTCAAACAGGAAAGAATCTGCCCGTAATGCAGGACACCAGGATTTGACCCCTAGGTCAGGAAGATCTCTTGGAGAAGGGAATGGCAACCCACTCCAATATTCTTGCCTGGAGAATCCCATGGAAAGAGGAGCCTGGTGGGCTACAGTCCATGGGGTTGCAAAGACTCAGACACAACTGAGAGATTAACACACTTTTACTAGGATCTGCCAACTGCCCACCTTGCTGAGCTCTTGCTGAGTCAGCCCTATGTTCTCTTAAGGGTGTTTGGTCAGCCTACAATAGAAGCATGCAGAGCAAGCCACTCCTGAGGAATCAGTGAAGGGAAACTTGAATATTCTGAGCACAGAGGAGGTAGCAAGGATGGTATGAAAACAGCTGTATCTGCAAGACTGACCCCACTCAGGGTACCTCAGTCAAGGCTTGGGAAATCAGCAATAAGCAGAGATGGAAGAATAAAATGCAAGGAAAGCGAATCTAGATTTACATCCCCATTTTACCTGGCATCAGCCCTAGCTTTGTGCCTAAGGCTTTTGGAATGATATGAAGCATTAAAATGACTAATTATAAGCATGCGTTAAACCATTCCATAAGGCCTTTATGATCACACAAATGCAGACAAACTTCCTAATTGCTGTGATGGGATCCTGTAGCATCTAATATTGTATTAAACCATGGTACCAGCATTTTAGTTACTTATGCAAAAACCACATCTGCAATTGATAGAAATATTTATCAGTGTGTTCACTAAAATGAAAAAGCACTGAAGCAAGTAATAACATTTAAAACAAATAGGAAAGCCCAAATGAAAATGAAGCATTTGAATAATTACACAGTGTGTAGCCCAGAATAAATGATATAAAAATCCACTTGTGTTTCAAATCAATAACATTGAAATGTGACAGAACCTTGGTGATGCCGCATGACAAAAATTTAATCCATAAAAATATACTTGTATGACATTTCCAGACAATGGGATATTCGCAATTTTTCTTTAGTGTGAAACAATTGGCTCCTGAAAGGGATTTTTTCCTCTAGTTTATTATCGCGTATAACTCATGCATTCATGATGAGAACTGTAGTGTTGCACATTTGTTTTTTAAAGACTATAGAGGGCTGCTGCAAGTTTACATTGATTCTGGTGGATATTTTCAGAGAAGTGAAGTCAAGTGTTCTGTGATCCACTGTTTGGTTCAACATTGAGGGTTTACAACCACATGTAGGTCCTGTTCTGATACACTTCCCAAGGTGTTGTCAGCAGCTTCAGTTTATCCACTTCTGGGTCCTGACGTCCTCATGTGTTCATCCAGCCCTCGGTGAACTCACCATCATGTGTCCACACAACTGCAGACGGCCCCCTGCTTCTTTTCAGCCCCATGTTGAGAGCCACAGGGAAGGGCTAGGAGGAGCCCAGGTCCTCCAGGGGCAAACAAGCTTGCCAGTTGGTCTAAATATTCTCAGGCTGTACCCTCAAAAACAGTTCTCAGATTTCAGAGCTTCATGACAAATCCCCATTTTGTTTGGCAGGGACGACATTGAACACGGACTGAAGTGAGTAGAGGGCCCACAGGACCAGGGTGGGTCAGCTTGCAGGGCCTGAACCTGCAGGGACACAACAGGCTGTCCCCAAGCATCCTGTCCTGTGGGAGCAGAGAGAGCAGCCGAAGGACCGACGGTCTGGCAGCTGGGGACGTGCTTCAGCTGGGCCTTGTGTGGTACAGCCCTTGAAACGGGGTGTCTTCAACTTCCCCAAGGTGTAACTGACAAGTAGACGCTGTATTTATTGAGAGTATAGGACATGATGAGTTTCAACACATGAATGTTGGGAGGAGACAGTCGGTCCATAGCATTACCTGTGAGAAGCTGCTTGTCACTCTAATTGTGAGTTATGTCAGGCATGCAGGGGATAAAGCTGCACACCTGATAAGGTTATGCTGAAAATGATATGAATCAAATGACCTAGTGCTCTAGAATCGTTATGTCTCTACTTCTACTTTCTATACTCTGAAAAATCATTATGTTCTTGTTTTATATAAAATATAGTGAGACATCACACAAATTCATGTGAGACATTGCACGAATTCATGTTATTTTTGTGAAAGAAGAGTCACGTGATTACAAGGGATAAAGAGGCAATTCTTAGAAAAGAAATATATTAACAAAAAGTTTATGCCATTTAATATCAAAGACTGACATCAAAAAAGATGTCTCTTCAAAGAAAGGTAACAATTTTAAAAGAAAATATTGTTTAATCTTAGTGTCTCTAATCAGATTATAGGGTACCAGCAAACTCCAAACCAATGCTAAGTAAAAGTTTTGAAGAATACCTTTATTTTAAAAATGAGCCATGAGATGTAGTGTCTATAGTGAAAGCTTCAGTTTTAAATAATATTTTAGAAATCTTGAAATACAGATTAGTAATGTCAAATATGTACCAAATTCAAAAACTTCAAAATTTTTGTACATATTCAACAGTGATTTAAAGAGGGTGATTTATATTTATATGCCGTATGTGTTAATTCTATTCTTAATCATTTAGGAGGAATGTTAGTATAATACTTTGCCTAAGACAATGGAAATATCTAAATTTTAAAGCCAAGAGTTCCATTAATTGGTCTTCTCTTCTTTATTTGGACAGAATAGAGTCTCAAGTGTCTGGAATGACCAGGCTGTGAGCAATCATCAATGAATATCCAAGGTAAGTGCCAAGTATTTGCATATTTTAGTCATTGTAAAAAGGTTATATAATTTAACAAATGCCTTCTATGCAGAATACATAAAGACAAGCCAATGGAAAAAATGGATAATGACTTGAATATACAGTTCATAAAAAAGATATTAAAAAGGCCTATAAATATATGAAAAGGTGCTCAATTTCATCAGTCATCAGAGAAATGCAAATTGTAACCATGATAAGAAATCTCTGCATACCTACCAGAAAGACTGAAGGCATAAAACAAAGGATTAGTAAGCATCTGGAACAAACAGCCCTCCTACACTGCTGAGGTCAGTAGAATTTTGACTAAGCAGTTTGGAAATCTGTTTGACAGTATCTAATAAAACTTAACTTATGTACCCAATATCCCAGCCAATCAAAGACAGATGTAAGAATGCTCGTGACATCACTGCATGGCATAGCTCCAAGCTGTAAAGTGGCTAAATGCCCATCAACAGTGGAATGTATACACGAGTCATGGTATAATCATGCTATTGAATACTAGATAGTACTGAGAACCAAAAGATTTCCTTGATCACAAAATATTCCATGAAACTAATAAGCAAAATATTGGAAAAGTCAACTATTTTAAAACAGGAATACTGTAGATTTCCATTTACACAATGATTAAGTGTACTATGTACTATGATTTATAAAGCTAGAAATTTGACTGGTGATTCTTGGTGGAGTTGGGGTCTAGCTGGAAACACAAGGGTTTCTTCTAGAACGCTGGTCTGCTCCATACTCCATCTAGGGCATGGTTGTGCTGGTGTGTCCATCTTGTAAATATTTATCATGCTGTCTACTTATGATATATACTGCGCTTCACATGTATTTTATACTCAAGTAGAAAGAATTATTTAGAGAGATTATGTACCCTGCGAAATAAACTACCTTCGAAGCAACTGAAACACTTGCTAAATGTCATTTAAAAGTCAAGGAATATTTCCCACTTGATAATAATATGGCCAAATGACAGTTTCCAACCTGATTTCTCATGGAGAAGGGGCGTCTCTGCCTCCTGTAAACAGAGATGAGTACCTTTTCCCATGCTATAACAATAACTTGGGTCCAGACAACTGGGCTTAAAATAGAATGATTATTTTTATTACTACATTTAAAACCAATGCAGATTGGTGATGCTTATCACAGAGACTTTATGGCAAAATCATATGCCATGAGAACCTCATTTTGCGATTTGATGCGTACTCTTCAGAGGCAAGTGTTTTGAAGACACCAGGTCACTTCTCCCCTGTATTTTTGTGAACTGAATCTTAGTTCCTCACCTGCCATTTATGTTGATGATTGAAAAGAGAGGAGAGGGCTTGTTAACTTTTCAGTTTCTCTCCAGGGCAGAGCCCCGAGTTCTTTCTTCTTGCTCACTAGTCTTAAGATTCTGAAAATAGTTTGCCCCAGTAAGTTTACACCTTCGTTTGAGGGTTTACCTCTGTGGTCATGTTTTCTGGGTGCCTTTCAATGCTTTGATCAACTCAGTTTATGAAAACAGCACTTAAGTCATCATGTCACCATCCTCCACTTGAGCATCCTTCCAAAACAAGAATGCCTCTCTCACTTTGGACACCTTCTCACTTTCTTAATTTGCCTGGAAAGACATGTATCCAAGGCCAAAAATGTAGAAACAACACCACAGTATGGTGACTAATTACACATGTCCAGTTGGCAATAATGAGTTGTGAAGGGCATTTATTTAACACAACCCCTCTGAAGCTTTAGAACATGATAGCAAATGACACGTCTGACGTCCGGCTGTGGGCTGCTTTTTTTTTTTTTTTTTTTTCCCGAAACGTTTGCAGATTCTACTGGAAGAGGGAACTTGGAGGCAAAGTGACAGCTCCCGTCACTTAATGAGACGTTTATTAAGAAACTAGGACTGATGATAAGCTGCAAATTAACCATAATATAAGTAATCAGCAGAGATGTCACATTGGTAGAGGAAAATGATAAACAGCCAAATGCTCTTCCCTGTGCTCATTAAAAGTACCTACAGTTCATTACAGACGCTAATTTGCTGGAATCCTGAGACATAAGGAGAGGAAGTTGGTGCTTCTTCGTAAGGTGTGTTTATCAGTACTAGAGGGGTTGTTTCAACTCAGATTTCATAGATTCCTCTAATCACATCTTCAAAGTTTATAATTTTACCTAAGTATTATGGGTGTGAGTTGTAAAGTATCAGTAGATTTCTGATGCATCAATGAAATTTAAGGAAGTACTATTCTTGCAAGAGGAAGAAATATTTTCAAGTACTCCTATTGGGCATATAAATATATTGGGAAAGAAATTCTTAATTACAATTATAAAGAGTTTCTAGATTATATATTAATATACATCCTATATAGAAGGAGGAGACATATAAAATGGGTGATTAAAATACATATTTCATTACTACAATGAATGTATCCTAGAATGATAAAATATGCCACAGGTGAGATTTCTTATTTTCATAGGAAGACTTTTTCAATTCCTTGGAAACATAGATGTTTCCCATGCTGGGGCCATGAGAAACCATTAAGATTGTAATTTGTCTTCAAACAGCTGCCAATTGGAAAAATCATGTTATCCGTACCCAAGCAGGTTTCCAATTTGTTTGTATGACCCAAGAGGAGTATTCGATCCTCTTCATCCCTCCAACCTACTCATTTGGCACGGCATCAGAAACAAAGAAAAAAACAGATTGACATGCTATGGATATGGAGACTGGAGGGAGCTTAGTGACCACTGCATCCAAATGTTTACCAAATTAAATTTACATTCTAGAAACTGTTCCAACACAGAGATACCATATAAAGATTAACTTACTAAAATAATAAACAAAGGAAGGTAGGAAAAAAGGGAGGAAGAAACATGTTAAGTTGCTTCAGTCGTGTCTGACTCTTTGCAACCCCATGTACTGTAGCCCACAGGCTCTTCTGTCCATGGAATTCTCCAGGCAAGAATACAGGAGTGGGTTGCAATACGTTTCCTTTATAAACATTAATTAGATGAACCACAGAACTAGATTTCGTCTTATAAGAAACTTCCAGAATCAGGTGAGCACACCAATGCAAATATCTGAAACCAGTTTGATGTATTCAATTATTTTGCTTATAATTTATAAGCCTCTATCTCTATTCATTATTGAATTATTGCAAACTATACAATCTCCAAAACAAATTTAAAAAAAATTCTGCTTAGATTTTGTGTGTTCATGGCTCAGCATTTTCTTTTTAAATCCATTTGAGTAAAATATTCAAAAGGATTCATGTTAAAACTGCATCTGTTCTTCCAGTGTTGATCACTACAAATGGGGAGGAGATTATATAATAAAACACAGATGAAAATATTAATGTATTATATGTCAAACACGTGTAGCTCCATCATTCTGCCTCCCATTTTGCTCCACGTCCTCACCAGCATTTGATGACATCAGTCTCCTGGATTTGGGCCATTCTAATAGGTATGTCATGGTATCTCAGTGTTGGTTTGATTTGCAGTTCCCTAATGTATAAATATTTGTTGAGCAGTTGAAAAAAATGTACCATACCATTGCAAGATGTTAATAACAGGGGACACTGTGGGGAATGGTAACATGGGATTTGTCTGTACTTCTAATTTTTCTGTAAAACTGAAACTTCTATAAAAAATAAAAGTCTTAATTTTTAAAAATGCTGGCTGCAGTATTTTTGTTTCCATCTTCTATAAGATCATTGAAAATATTGAAAGTAATAACTGACATGGCTTGAAAGATGGAATGGCAATAAGAAAGGAAAGTATAAGCTTAAATCACATGACCAATTTCTTATCAGTGTTTCAGAGACTAAACAGTACAGGAGCTTGTGAATCTTGTAAAGCATTTATCTGTAAGTGCTTTATATACAGAACATATGTCTTCCTGAGAAAATAAATAACAATATGAAAAATAATCAAAAGATAGAGCATTTTGATAATTCTGTGGCTTGCAATGAGGTATGTTTGAATTTGCAGGAGCCTGTGCTACATCATGGCAGAAAAGCTTTATATAGAAGAGAAACACTTACCTTCTACAGTTGTAAACTACAATATTCTTCACTGTCACTCACTCATTGCTATAATTCATGTAAAACACCAGTCCTCCACCACAGAAAATAAAATAGCACCAAATTCATAGACTTTGAGAGGTGCTAAAGAGTTAAAAGGCAAATTAATTTATCATCTTCAACCAGAGGAGTAATTAAACTCTAGAAGAAATCTGACTCATAATTGAATATGAGTAATGAGTAAGCAGGATGTGAAGAAAAATAAATTAAGAGGGAAAGTTAGTCTAACCAGGGGACAAGATGTCATGTGTTTGTTACTTATGCACGGTGACATCCCAAGGCTGTGGGGTGGGAATGTGAAGATGAAGAGCACAGTACACGATGTGGTTAGGGTTCCATCAGGTCCCAGGACTTCCCTGGTGGTCCAATTAGGACTTGGCGCTCCCAGCATAGGGCCAGGGTTTGATCACTGGTCTGGGATGCAAGATCCCACAGGCGGCATAGCACAGCAAAAACACTTTTAAAAAATCCCATCAGGTCACAGCAAGGCTGCTCCAGTGTCTGGGGACAAGTGTCCAGATATGATCACACTTGGCCTTGAAAACCGTAGGGTTCCCACCCCCACAGCAATGAGGTATTTTGGGTGAAACTAAGTAGCTGGTCCACCAGCAAACTGATTATTCCAGTTTCTGAACTTAATGATTTGAGACTATTGACCTGACTGTCAGAGACTCCATCAAACTCACGGAGGATGACTTTATAAAAGGAATTACATAAATGTGAAGTTGAATCTGGAATTTCTGGATGTTAATCAATTGTTTCTGGGTGGAGACTTTAGGGTTTTCTATATCAAATATCTTGTCAATCTGTAAATAATGACATTTTTACTTCCTCCCTTCCAATTTTGACCAGATTTTTACATCTCAAGGGATGAAAATACGTAATCTGAAAATGTCTATCTTTTTTTCATCAGTTCATGTTCATTTAGCAAGATGGATATGGGCTGTGTGCATGGCACTATACAAGAAGTTGCCATTGACTAAGGAGCTGCAATTTAAAGGGAAGGCATCACTGGGGTAAGTTAAACAACAAAATTGAATAAAGCACCAAAATAGTAAGTAGATAAATGTATCATCTGCCATGGTAGAGAGTAGCTTGGGTCAAAAAGGATTTGTTGGGTAAGCTTCCTGAATAATCAGAGAACACAAGAGATGATTGGGGGTGGATGGGGGGTAAAGTTATAATATACAAAGCTGATTTAATGGGAGCAGTTGCACATAAATGCAATGAAGACCAGTAGTTCGTGTGGGCAAGGATCGTATGGAGACTGTGCAGTTTACAGGGTAGGGGGTAACAGTGATCAGAAAAAGGAGATGTGGGAACAGGGCAGGGGTCATTGCTTGAAATGACAGAAAAGGCAACTTCACCTGAAATCTGTTGTTGCTTTTTTACATCTTTTCCCAACACAGCAAGAAATAAGTGATCTGTCTTAATTATTTGATTTCTGACTGTACTATGATCAGTTACCAAGTTAGTTCAGAGATAAATAAATGTCTGATAAATTATCCCATTTACTCTGTTGATCAAAGATGATGTGACTTTTTTGTTCCAGGGTTTCTGTTTGTCCAGAACAAAATGTTGGCATCTGGGAGCCACTGCCTGGTGTTTCTCTTCCAATTATGCCTTTGAGACTCAGCAAATGGACTAATCCTCTTTACTACTTGATAACTTTGACCTCCCATAACACAGGCTCTCTTTCCTTACTCTTTTTGATTGAAACTTGACTGTGTTTTGCAAAGCCATCAATTATTCATTTTAAAACTTTTTTTATTCACCACCTACTGCTCTATGAGTTTTGAGATGTAGATCTTAAATATGCTTTCCTTTTAGAATTGCTTTAGATTTATACACGATTCCAATGGTAGTGCAGAATCACCCCATAACCCATATTCATTTTCCCTTGTGGTTAGCATCTTACCTTAGAATGGTACACTTGTCACAATTAATGAAATAACATTGGATATTATTATAAACTAAAGTCCATATTTTATTTGGATTCCCTTAATGTATACCTTGGGCTTCCCTAGTGGCTCAGATGGTAAAGAATCTGTCTACAATGCAGGACACCTGCATTAGATCCCTGGATTGGGTAGATCCCCTGGAGAAGGGCATGGGAGATCAAACCAGTCAATCCTAAAGGAAATCAACCCTGAATATTTGTTGGAAGGACTGATGCTGAAGCTGAAGCTCTAATACTTCGGCCACCTGATGTGAAGAACTGACTCGTTGGAAAAGAACCTAATGCTGGGAAAGATTGAAGGGAGGAGAAGGGGACGACAGAGGATGAGATGGTTAGATAGCATCACCAACTCAATGGACGTGAGTTTGCGCAAACTCTGGAAGACAGTGGAGGACAGGGAAGCGTGGTGTGCCGCAGTGCAAGGGGTCGTAGAGAGTTGGACACGACTGAATGACTGAACAGCAAAGTCCTATTTCAGTCCCAGGATCTCATTCATGATGTCACATTGCACTTATTTGGCAGCCCATTAGGCTCTTCTTGGCTTTGACCTTGCAAACACTGGGGAATGCTGAGGTGCTGTGCAGAAGGTACCCTGTCGGGACTTGACTCATATTATCTAATGATTAGACTGGGGCTGTGGGATTTGAAGGGAAGATAAGATAGGTGAACTGTTGTTTCCATCACATTGCATCAGAGTATATACGGTGCTCACAACCTTTCCCATTGATGCTGACCTTGACCACATGGCTGGGGTCCTGCGGATCAGCTTCCTCTGTTGTGAAGTTGCTCCCCACCCCTTCCATTCCCTAAATCTTAGCAAGAAGGACACTGCCCACCCTAGGCTCATCCAGTGGGGAGTTATTCTCCAAAATGGTTAAGTATTACCTCCCAGCACTCACACCAGGAGAAGACAAGCTGTTCTGGGTCAAAGGCAGTGGGTGAGCTGTGAACTCTGAGTGGGGCATGTGTTCTTGGACAGACTGCTGGAGCTTTTTTTCCTATGAAGAAAACCACTGGGGCAGTTGCCAAAATGTAGCTAGGGTCTGTAGATTGGATGATAGTGTTATGTTAACTTCCTGATTTGGTTTATTGTGTGGATAAGCTTACTCCAAAAGTAAGGTACTGATGAATTTATTTGTAGGGCAGCAATGGAGAAACTGACATAGAGAACAGACGTATGGACATGGGGATGGGGGAGGAGAGGGTGAGATGTATGGAGAGAATAACATGTAGACTTACATTACCATATGTAAACTAGATAGCCAAAGGGAGTTTGCTCTATCAATCAGGGAACTCAAACAGGGGCTCTGTGACAATCTAGAGGTGTGAGATGGCGAGGGAGATGGGAGGGAGGGGACATGGCTAATTCTTGTTTAGACAGAAAACAACAAACTTCTATAAAGCAATTATCCTTCAATTAAAAAAAAAATTTTTAAGTAGCTTACTGTAAAAGTAAGTCTACAACTTACTTTTTATGATCCTACACATCTATAGGAAGAGAAACGAAAAGGCCAATGTGGTGGGTAAAAATGCTAACAGTTGTGGAATCTGGGTAAAGATTTCTCTGTGCCATTTTTTGAACTTTCTACAAATCTAAAGTGATTTGAGAGTAAATAATGATATAGAAATATGCCATGATGCTAATGTGTTCTTTTCTTAAATTCTAAAATAAATTATCTTCTGGGGCTTCTCTGGTAGTCCACTGGTCAAAAATCTACCTTCCAGGGCAGGGGACGCAGGTTCAATCCCTGGCTGGAGAGCTAAGGATCCCACATGCTTCAGGACAAGCAAGTCTGGGCAATGCAACTAGAGAAGTCCACGCACCTCAGTGAAGACCCAGTGTAGCCAGAAAAAGAAAAAAAAAGAGGCCATGCCTCATAAGCTCTAGTAAATTAACAGGTAAAATAAGTGATCTTCCATTAATTACATGAAGCTTCCAGGCCACATAACTCTTCATTTGCCCTTTGATAAAAATACTGTTCTACCCTGAGTTTCTGAACATTGCCCATGTGAAAAAGAAGGGCGTTTTTGTGAAGCTCAATTTTTTTTATGATAAAAATGTTCTCAGAATTTTTTTTAGCAACTTTGTTGATAATTAGATCATGGTTCTTTACTTACAAAGAGAATCAATAATTTCATTGTGTTCAGTGTATTGTATTCCAGCGGGTGGCTTTGGAGAGAAGACTTGTAATCCATGGTGGCACCCTTCAGTTCTGCACTTGGATCACACTTCTGCTTGGCAAAGGCATTGACACAGGTGTGCAGACCCAGCTCCTTCTTGAGCCTTTCATAATGATGCTTTCCCTTAGCCAAAGCGTCTCCAGATCACTGTTGTATTTATACTGTGTCATTGTTCCCTTGAGTGGCTTTGGCGGGGACAGTACGTAATTAGACAGCATATTCTAAATTACGGCCAGAACACAAAAGGAGAAACTTACTAGCTTTTGAGCCAGTTGGAATTTTTTTAAATCGATTTTTTTTCCCATGGATTCAATGACCTAAAATGTTTGTTTTAGTAAGATGGGTTTGAGCTGTATAAGGATGGAGCCAACTGCACAAAGGAGCTCAAGCTGAAAATTCATGGTTTGCTAGTTCCCTAAATTACCTGGCACCCTGTGATGCTGGTCTCTGCTACCATACACGCTGAAAGAAACAAGCTTAGGAAAGCAGTGTGGGTTTTCAACAATCGGAAAATGCAATAGAGCCTGCTTTGAACATCAGACTAATCCTCCAGATAATATCAGTATGTTGGCAAACTTTTCTGTGCTACTATGAAATTTTAAAAGAACAAATAACAGCATGCTAGAAATGGCCTTTTTTTCTTAAAAAAATTAAGAAGGATTTTCACTATACCATGAGTAAGAAAGACACGCACCCACGCACAACATTGTACCTTCTAGCATTTGGTTTCATCTATTATTTGGGTGGGTACAACTAGGTGGCAAACAAATACTTTTCATATAAACAGATCTTTAGTTTTCCACTTCAGCTATTGAGAGGATCACAGTGAAAATCCAACTTGATAATAAATCTATGAAATGATATGTAGTATAAAAGTAAGGCATGTAGAAGATGACCGATTCTGCTTTTGTCACTTTCCAGCATTTTATAATGTGGGAGATGAGAGTTTGATCCCTGGGGCAGGAAGATCCCCTGGAGAAAGAAATGGCAACCCACTCTACTACTCCTGCCTGGAGAAGCCCATGGACAGAGGAGCCTGGTGGGCTACAGTCCATGGGGTTGCAGAGTCGGACATGACCGAAGTGACTTAGCACAGCACACATTTACCTTAGCCTAGGTAAGTTACCCAAGGCCTCTAACTTCCATCTTTCCATACTTTTCACCTGAAAATTGTGTAAACGCATACACATACATAATTTAAAGATGAGAGCATTTTGTACATTGCCAATCTGTACTCTCAATCAAGGAGAACGGAGCTTCCTACTGTTTATGTCTTTGGAAGAAACATAAATAATAGCTAAAGTAAAGCTTCAAACTTTGCAGTGTAGCAGAACCAAGAGGGAAGACAGAGTTCAGACTTGTGTCCTCACTGGGTGGAAAGACCCTGGATCACCTACCAGCACCCTCTGAGCTCTTCTTCCTCCCCGATTGGTCTAAAGGCAGCAGCACTAATTAGTTGGCAATGGTCCAGAAATTCTCTTTCCAAAACCTGAAGTCTTCAAGTTCACTGTCAACATTTGGGAACGCTTCATGTGCATGTCTGACAGGAGTATGCAAGGTGATTCCAATAGATTAACATTGCAAGGCAGCAACAGCAAAGCAAACTTCACATCCGCAGGGGATCTTGGAAGACAAAACCGAAACACAACACTTTCTGTTGGTTATAAGGGATGAGCTATTCCTAGGTTGCTTAGCTGTCTCAACTCTTCATTTCAGTTCAGTCGCTCAATCGTGTCCGACTCTTTGTGACCCCATGAATCGCAGCACGCCAGGCCCCCCTGTCCATCACCATCTCCCGGTGATGCCATCCAGCCATCTCATCTTCTGTCGTCCCCTTTTCCTCCTGCCACCAATCCTTCCCAGCATCAGAGTCTTTTCCAATGAGTCAACTCTTCACATGAGGTGGCCAAAGTACTGGAGTTTCAGCTTTAGCATCAGTCCTTCCAAAGAACACCCAGGGCTGATCTCCTTTAGAATGGACTGGTTGGATCTTCTTGCAGTCCAAGGGACTCTCAAGAGTCTTCTCCAACACCACAGCTCAAAAGCATCAATTCTTCGGTGCTCAGCTTTCTTCACAGTTCAACTCTCGCATCCATACATGACAACTGGAAACACCATAGCCTTGACTAAACGGACCTTTGTCGGCAAAGTAATGTCTCTGCTTTACAATATGCTATCTAGGTTGGTCATAACTTTTCTTCCAAGGAGTAAGTGAAGTCGCTCAGTCATGTCCGACTCTTTGCGACCCCATGGACTGTAGCCTACCAGGCTCCTCTGTCCATGGGATTTTCCAGGCAATAATACTGGAGTGGATTGCCATTTCCTTCTCTAGGGGATCTTCCCGACCCAAGGATCGAATGTTGTCTCCCACGTTGTAGACAGATGCTTTACCGTCTGAGCCACCAGGGAAGTCCGTCTTTCAATTTCATGGCTGCAGTCACCATCTGCGGTGATTTTGGAGCCCAAAACGATAAAGTCTGACACTGTTTCCACTGTTTCCCCATCTATTTCCCATGAAGTGATGGGACCAGATGCCATGATCTTCATTTTCTGAATGTTGTGCTTTAAGCCAACTCTTTCACTCTCTTTCACTTTCATCAAGAGGCTTTTTAGTTCCTCTTTACTTTCTGCCATAAGGGTGGTGTCATCTGCATATCTGAGGTTATTGATATTTCTCCCGGCAATCTTAATTCCAGCTTGTGCTTCTTCCAGCCCAGCATTTCTCATGATGTACTCTGCATAGAAGTTAAATAAGCAGGGTGACAATATACAGCCTTGACGTACTCCTTTTCTATTTGGAACCAGTCTGTTGTTCCATGTCCTGTTCTAACTGTTGCTTCCTGATCTGCCTACAGGTTTCTCAAGAGGCAGGTCTCAACTCTTAAATGGCATTAAACAAATTTTATTAAAATGTTTTATGTAAATAATTCTTTTAAAGCAGCAAAGTGTCTGCAGAGTCACTCCTCTGTTTAGAAGCTAATTTTCCTCTTTCCGTGTTCTGAACTATTTCACTACAGCCTGACTAATGGGTCATAGACGAGAGTGAAATAAGAGAAAAGGGTGAGAAGAGCTTGCGACAACTTGGAGAAGCAGGCCCTTATCACGGGACAAGCTTTCTACACAGATAACAACTGCGCTCATCCAACAAAATCATTAATTTTATGTGAATTCCTAAAGCTTAAGTGTTAGGAAGTAATGTTTAATCCTGCCTGCAATAGCAGTAATGATTAAACTAAATAATTTTAATAAAATCTACTGTTTGCAATAGTTATATAAAAATAAAAAAATTTTTAAGAAAAAATCTAAAAAACACACTGAAGATTACATTAACAATTATACAACTTTTCTAAACAATAATGAAGCCTAAATATATAGAGTTGTTTACTATATGCATAGACACAAAATTATAATTTCCCGGGACTTTCCTGGTTAAGACTTCATCTTCCAATGCAGGAGGTGCAGGGGCCAAAAAAACCAAAACATAAAACAGAAGCAATATGGAACAAATTCAATAATTCAATTTATCATAATTTTTGAGCTCCTACATATGCATAGAGGACCTGGGCAGCTATCTGGGGACCTACTAAACTAATACTTTCCAGGCTTTGCAATGGTGTGATCACACTGATGCGGGAGGGAGATGTCCACGGGATCCCTAGATGTCCCTAGACGTCTAGATCCCTAGATGTCCACATCTAGGGATCCGTCAGCGTCGGCTCACGTCCAGGGGAGAGGCAGCGGCCAGGCAAACAGGCCCTAGCCTTAGAAAGCCTTTGGGACTGTGACATTGGACGCGCTTGTCCATCTTCTCCGAGACTGTCAGCAGTGGTTCCTCCGACACCCAGACTCAGACTCCAAACTCCTGGATACAGGCCTGGCCTGACCCGGCCCCTCAGGACTCCCATCAAATTTCTCAGGGAATGGACTCATTGCCTGTGCTCTGGACATTTCAGGTCTCCTCCCCTAGCTGTCCTGGCTGGGATCTGCATGGTCCCTGCGGACAACACTGCCCTGTCCACGCTTGTGTCAAGGCTGTGTTTTCTCCACAACTTTTCAAGAGTCTGATAACCCCAGACCTTGTTCTGCCAGACAATCTGTGGAAGTACCTTAGTCATGACTGGCCTGTGTGCTCTGTTTTCCTTCTTATGGTAAAAGCATCCACTTTCCTTTTGAGGAAATATCTGTTCTCTAGCTGTGTTGTTGAGGAGAAAACTCCTTCTCTAACACAGCTTGCTAGATTCTTCTGAATAAAAATAACTCCTTCATTCTCCATATCACTTTGTAAACATAGGCATAATATCTTTTTAAGAGTTGTGACTCCAAAATATTTTATTAAGAAAACCAGTTAAATGCCCATTTTTACTACTAAATGTCCATGATTGACAACTAATATTTTGAGGGTTATGATTTTAAATTGTCTGAAAGCTTAACAAGTTATGATTCAAGGGAATATTTCCATGCATATAAAATTTCTTAAAAATTGAATTGTTTTTAATTATCATTCTTATTATTTGTCTTCAATTTTGCAGAATATAACTTCTTTGATATATCCTACTCAAAGAGAGTCTCAAAAGTAGAATATTGAAAAAATAGTTTATTTTAATTTTATTTGGTTACTTGACAAAATTATTTTTAAGTGATAGTAGTTTGTCCTCACAAGTGTACTGCCAACCCAGTGAAAACCTCGGGGAAGTGTGCGTGCAGCTGATGACTCAGAGGGCGGAGAGTGTGTTCCAAAAGAAAGTGTCCAGAGTCCCGAGGAATTAGCCCCAAGTCATGGAACCGAATCAAGGACCTCCGTGCTGAATTCTAAAGCTGCCGTGGATTGTTGACTGCCTTTTACTTCCCATGTTCCTTCTTTATGACCTGACACGTCTACAGCTGCTCCCGTCCACCTGTCCCACCCCTGCACTTGAGGTGAGATGGGCAAACAACTTGTCTCTATTTCACACGTTCACAGGAGAGGACAGTGCCCAGGAGTGTTCTTAGTCTATCCCATCTAGGAGCCTCATCTGCACTGGGGCCTGACCTAGATGATGAGATTTTGGATTCTGAGGTGATGCCACAATGGGATGAAACTTCTGAGGACTTGGGTAGGAGAGCGACTACATTTGACAGGGGAGGAGGTGAGTCACTGGAGGCAGAAGGTGGATGGCAGCAGACAGACTTCAAGGTGGTGTCCACGATCCTTTCTTGGGGTTTGCACCCTCTTATCATCTCTATCCCTTGGGAGTGACCTGGAACTTGCTTTCAACCCAAAGACTACAATGGCAAAGGTGATGTGCTGGCACAGCCTGGACAGCATCATCTTCTGCAGGGTCTGTGTTGCCAGCAGCCTTATTCTAGATCCTTGCTCTCCATTCTGGCTTTGAAGAAGCAAGCAGCCATGAGTTCTGTTGTCTTGAGGCCATGAGTTTTGCCAAAATGACCGAATAGACTTGAAAGGGGGCCCTTCCATCCTTAATCTCCAGCTGAGAACCCTGTCCTGTCTGACACCTTGACTGCAGTCTTGGAGACAACCAGGCAAGCCATGTCAGGACTCCGGATGCAGAGAACCTGTGATGCAGTAATAGGCAGTGTCCTAGCAGCTCCGTGGGCAGGGTGGCCCAGGACTGAACAATAACACACTCTGCAGTGTTGCCACCGTGAGTAATACTCTTCACTGGCCCTTGCCTGAGCCTGTTGGACATACACTGCCCAAGGCTAACCACAGTTAAGAGGCACTATTTTGTTTCTGATAAGTTTTTTATATTCCTTAGAGAGAAATAAAGCGCTGCTCTGATTGATTTCTGGCTATGAGTTTGGTCTTACTATAAAGAATCTCTAGGAAGTCATTGAAGCAATCAGCACATGCAAAATGGTGGCAAAAACACATTAGATTAACAGCTCATCTCCTTCAAGGATGCTATCAGAGAAAACAGCTGTAAACATGGCATAAATTCGATTCAAGTTAAGCACAGCAATCTAGTTCAGGTTATTGATCTTGTCCCTAATAAATTAGTGGGTGAATGCCTGGCTGGCCAGAACAAAGGTTGTTGAAAATTCCTTACCTGCAAACACTTCTGAATGATTCCTAACCCTGTCTTCCTCCACCCGATTTTATAAAATAGAGCTTAGGAACTAACTCCCTATTATGCAGGCAGGGGTTTCATGCTAGAAGAGAGCAGAGCTTCTAACAGAAATTAATGCCTCGTTTATAGGGTCTCAGATGGCAAACACCAATGGAAGAAGGCACAGATTAAAATAGAGATGAGAGTCAACAAATGAGAGAAGGAAGCAACACACTTGCTAAATGAAAGTGTGTGTGTACTTGTTTAGACTTGGAGGCAGGGAGATTTTTAAAATATGTATGTTTTGCTGGTTTATTCATTATAATGATAAATTTGGTAAACAATCGTCAATGAAATGATCTGGTAAGTGGAAAATATACCTCCTGGTCTATCCTAGGTTCTTGAAGAAAATGGGCAAATGCTGCTGTAAATAAAAGCACGATATATAAAGTTAGACGTACAACAGTACTTACTCTCCAAATGCAGCCTTCAGCAGTTTATCGACTGCTGGAAAAAACATGTGACAGCATGAAGCCAGCAAGCCGCAGATAATAGACTGTCTTGAGAGAGGCTCCTTTTATCCTGCACACAGCAGTAGGTGATAAATGGCTCTCATGTCAGCCTCCTATTTTCCTCTGCTCTCCCCCCAAAGTGTATCTTGGATCAGGGACTAATAGCCCCCCAGGAGAAGACATCCGGATAGCACCCTTCTCCATTGTGGTAGCACAATCCTCGCACATCTGTCAGAAGCCTCTGATAGGGACAGGCTGAGGGCTTGTTGTTTGTCTACCAAAACATGGTATTCTCGGCTACAAAACTGGAGAAAGGAACATAATATAATTTATTTCTGTGAATGGGAGAGGTTTTATGAACAACAGTTTAGCCAGAGGCCTTCACGGTATTAACTATTTCTCTTAATACGTACCTTGGACAATGATATCTGTCATAAAGGCTTCCCACGGTGAATGGGAATCTTGTATTTAAGCTACCTTACAGCTAAGCTTATTTTAATCTTGTGCTTTGAAAAAAGGAAGAAAAAAAGGCAAACATCAATTTCACAATTTCACAATGACATTGCATCCTATGAAATTTTTAGTGTTCAACGTTGCCTGTTAGGTAATCGAGTGGGTTTTAATGTCACTTTGAGAAAGTTGTCTAAAAGTTATCATTAGTCTATGCAGGTCTGCCTGATTGAAAGTGGGCACACCTTTTAATAGACTGAAAATAAGGCCCCAATACAGCACACACACAAAGCTGTCAGCAAGTAATGCAAGCACTGAATCCCCTCTTGCTCAGAAAACATGTAACTGTAATTACAATCTACTCTTGTGTGTTTGGCTGTCTTTGAGAGAAGAGGTGCTGGTCTCTTTAAGGACGTAATGGTAAAATAAGGTGATGGTTCTTAGAGATGTGCCGTGAGATTTCAGAGAAGAGCTGTGAAATTTTGAGGACGGGGTTTAAGAGCTATAATGAAGACAGATCGCAATTAAGGGCTCTTGAATCATTTAATAAAGAGAAGAGATTAAGGCAGCTAGTCCTCCTAGGAAATCAGTGAAGAGTGGTGAGATGGTTAATTAGCAGCATCTTCCGTGCACTTTGGTGGTTGTGGGAGTGCAGTCCAGGTTCATTTGGGGGGATGACGAGCTTTTTAATCACTGAGCATCGAGAGTGATGCCAGCAGACAGCCATCAGCTCTCAGGCCCTGGACGGGTGTCCTAGGCTTCCGGGCACTGCCTGCTTTCTGATTGGTCAAAAGGGAGAATGAAGTTCTGGTGCCTTCATCATCATGAAGATGAAACTTCAGCTCTCCTAACATTCGTATATATTTCAAGTCTTGATTTTTCTTTTCTGATAATACACTTTTCTACCGTTATTGCACAAAGTATGGGTGGTATTGTTAATTTTTTAAAAGAAAAATCTTGAAATGTAGCTCAATTTAGAAAGCATGGATTTAGCATCAATTTGATAGAACTAAAGAGCTTCCCTGATGGCTCAGTGGTAAAGAATCCATCTGCCAATGCAGGAGAAGCAGGTTTGATCCCTGGGTTGAGAAGTCCCCTGGAGGAGAGTACAGCAACCCACTTGGGTATTCTTGCCTAGAGAATCCCATGGACTGAGGAGCCTGATGGGCTACAGTGCATGTGGTCATAAAGAGTCAGACAGGAGTGCACACACACACAGTAGAATTAAAATTTGGCCACTTACTGCAAAGACTGTGAGATGACATGTTAGTTATAAGGGAATTCTGAGTTTTGTGTAATAAGTGAACATTTTCTCCCTTTCATCTTGCCATCTCTCTCCAACAAGTCAGATGAATGAGATCAAACGTGGATTTTGGTTTCCAACACTGACAGCTCTATGGTGATGGTTCACAGTGGCAGAGAAACTGGAATTCTGCTTCCATTGTGTAAATACTTCCTAACAGACAGTTGGAAGCCAGAGCTGAGCACAGACCTGGAGCCCTAGTGTGGAGCAGGTTCGTTATAATGTAAAATTTCTTTGGGGAAAAATGGTGTCTTCAGTAGGAGCTGTGGGAGGTAGTTTATGTATCATTATGTAAACATCACAGCTTATACTCTGCTTAGATGTGGGAGACCCTGAAATTTCAAAGCTTTATATATAAAGATTTATTCATAGATGTCCCAACAGACCCACTCACCATCCCCTCTCCACTCTACTCCAATCTCTTTAATTAATGCACGTTAGTGGAGAAAAGCTTTAAGATGAGCCATTTGTTAAAACTGTGAAAAGTAGTCTTATATTTCATGTGATTTATTTCAAATTTAAATCAAAAGAGTTACATTGGAAGAATGAAAAAACTTCCGTGCACTTGTATATCATTTTATTTCCAGTAGTTCAAATACATTTAAAATTACGTTAGATGTTTCCCTAAAGTCTAATAGTGAATAATCACGACTCTGTATTAAATATATTTCACATGTATTTTCTACTCTCTTGTGCCTCCATTTCAGTCTTTCCCTGATCACAAAATTTCTGAATCTTGAAAAATTCCAAGTCATGACCTCCCCTCCAGTCTAAAATCACAATGTATTTCTTTAAAAATCTGTGTAGCTCCAACACAAAAAAAGAAAAAAGAAAGAAAAAGAAAATCCAGAACAACAAGGATAAAATCCTCTCTTATCCGCACTGCCTCTTTCACTGCTGTTTTTCTTCGTTTATCTTGGCAGACAAATTCCCTCGTGGAGCCTCCAAATGTCCTTATTAAACCCTTCTGATTAGATTGGTGCCCATCCCCCATTCCAAAAACCGCAAGCTTTGTCAAAGTCTCCATTGACTCACACTTTTAGAAAATCAATGGCCAGTTTTGGCCTTTATCCTATCAGCTTATCAATAACAGTTGAAATGATTGGTATTCATTTCTTTTGTCAATACCTTTCTCCCTTGACGTCCAAGAAAGCACATTTCCAGTTTCGTTGTTTTCAACTTTTTCCATGGAATCCCCCCAGTTGATTCCTGATTGCTTCTCCTTTCCCATCTCCACTTCCTGGTTGATACATCCAGTCTGGAGGTTTTGTTAACATTCATCACTGTGTGTGTGCATGCTCAGTTGTATCTGACTCTTTGCAACCCATGGACTGTAGCCCACCAGGCTCCTCGGTCCTTGGAATCCTCCAGAGAAGAATATTGGAGTGGGTTGCCATGCCCTCCTTCAGGGGATCTTTCCAACCCAGAGATCAAATCCAGGTCTCCTGCATTGTAGGCAGATTTTTTACCACCTGAGCCACCAGGGAAGCAATCCCTAAACGTATATTTCCACTCGTGATCTTTTGCACCAAATCCAGATTCATTTAGCCAATTCAGACAGAGACCACTACAGCCTCCCCAGAACTTCACAGACACTCGACGTGACAATACACCCCGAGATAAAACCCCAACTTTCCTGCATCCTCACCCACTCTTCCCCATTCAGTGAGGTGACTGCATCCTTCCTTTTTTTCAGAGAAAAACCCTTGAAACAGTCCTTGGTTCTTTCCCTTCTGTGACAGCACGTATCCAGTCAAATGTCAAATTTAGTTGACTCCATTTTAAAAATCGCAATATATCCCAACTCCTTACTCTTGCTACAGTGTTTCTTGGTACCACCTGCCATGAGCCAGCATCATCCACTCCTGGGGTATTGCAACGGGCTCCAAGTGGTCCTGTTTTCCCCTCACACCTGCAGGCCCTTCTCAGTGTAGTGGCCAGGGTGACTTGATCGCATGTGACCCCCTGTGTCAACTTCCTACTCATAACCTCCCCACATCAGCCTTTCTGCTGAGAAGGAAGCTGAAGTTCTGGTTCAAGTCCACTATGTCCTGCCCTGTGTAGCCTGTCCTTCCTGGTCTCCCCCGTCCTCTCTAGTTCCTCTCTAAGCTGGACTCATGAGCCTTGGATGTGCCTCGGCCGGGGCCAGCTGGCTCTGAGTGCAGGCCCATTGTGCCGTCTCCTCCCTGCCCTCCTCTGAGTTTGTTCTCGCAGTGAGTGTCCGTCATCCCTTCTGTCCTCCTTTACTTTTCTTCAAAACAATTATCTCCAGAAGGATCCGACAAGACTTAGTAATTAAACAACAACATACAAGACATTCTATTAATTTGTTCTGTCTTTTTTGTTGATTCCTCCCTGTGGACTGTAAGCCTTAGGAAGCAGGTGACTTTGCTTGTGTGGTTCATGGTCTATCCTAAGTACCATAGAGCTTAACATTGAAAAATAGGAGGAGGGAAAGGAAGGAACTTTTACTAAACACTCCAAAAATAAAATAAGTATTACTATAGACAGAGGTAAGAGTGAAAAATTTGGGTATAAATTATTTATGCAGGTTAATTTATTACTTAATATTAGAATCAGGAGAACAGAATATATAGAGAGGCTAATTGCAAACTGCCCAATTCCTTAGTCTATATAATTTGTCTGACCTAATAATTAGCAGAATGGGAAGTGTTTGAACCCAAATACATTGCAAAGTAGGTCATGGTAGGTTATGAAGTTTTCTTCCTGGATTTATTCTTAAATAAAAGTCTTTAATGGCAGAAATTAAAGTTGGTGAGAAAAGGCACGTGATTCAGTCAAATTGGCTAAGGCAGGAAGGTGATGAAAGTGCCATGGAACAAGTGGGCTTCAAGGTCACAGACCCTGCATCTGTGAGGACCATGCCCAGTGCTCTACATGGGGAACTGCGCCGTCTGACAAAGAATAAAGAAATCGTCGGTGTGGAAAGAACCATGAGCTTCATCAGGACACTTTATAACTTGTGAGACAACTGGGCAGGTTATCAGTCCTGGCCTCTGGGACGAAGGGGCTCCAGTTCCAGGCAGTGCAGATGAGATGTGGTCTGAAGCCAGAGCAGAGCCCCACCAGTCACATGATGCACAGTCAGCCCACGCTTGTCTGAAGGAAAATGTATTGTATTTAAAGAATATCAGAAAATTTACTCAAAAAAGTCTAAAACTTGAAAAAGGCAGCCAGAAAAATTGTTGCTAAATCAGTAGCATGCTCCTCATACCAACTCTAAGAAGTCAACACGATTTTTTTTCACGTACATCATATTCCAACAAATGACCCAAAATGCCATCTATTTGAATGACTAGAAAGTCATAAATAAACATATCAACCTCAAACCATCGAGTCAAATATTTCAAAATGTGTTACAAAACCTCTAAACAGAGAATTGTGTTTAGTATCTATCTAACCACTATTGGCAACTAAAAAAATGTTAATATTCTTCCATGTTTCCTTTGGATTTCTTTTACTTTTAAAAGGGTGATATAAAACTTTCCAGAGATAGTTAAGCCCCAGCCCTTCACAAGGATCTCAACTCTTCTCTCCTCAGAGATAACCTACGTGCTAAAGTTGGTATACATTGTCATGAATACCCTTTCATATTTTTATTGCTTGGTATGTGACCATGAATGATACTTTACATGTGTGTATACACATACTGTTGTATAAATAGAATATTATATATATATACATATATATATATATACGTTTGCAACATCAGTCTTTCCCTCAATATCATATGTGTCAAATTTATGCCTACATTAATAGATAGGTAGATTTAGTTAATTCTAACTTATTACATTGGTATAAAAATTCACAATTTCTTCTGTCCTCTACTAAAAGATAATAACCCCATTTCCAATTGTTCCTATCATAGACAAAGCTAAAGTGTAATCCTTATGTAATTCCAGCATACCCACATGAAAATGCTACCTAGAAACTTGGAATTTCTTAGAAACACTGGTGTGGATTTGCTATATTATTCAGTTTCACTGGTGTTGCAGAATGTCCTTCCAAGGTGATTTTATCAAGACACGTTAACTACCAGCAAGTTTTAAGACTTCCTTCTCCCTGTTCATTCATGCCAGTGCTCACTATGTCAGATACTCTTTATTGCATATCTGATTACTAAGAAATGGAATCTCAGTTTTCTCCATTTGCATTTCTTTGATTACCAGTGTGCTTTTAATTCCCAATGGCTTGCTGGCCATGCAGCTGGGGGTTGTTGGAACTTAGCTTTAATATAGTCACCATAAATCTGCTGTGTCTCCATAAGATTATCAGTTTTCTCCATGCTGACACTCTACGGTTACTGCTTCTATCAGCAACTTTATTTCTGCTCTTGTACCTTTGGTTTTCTTATCTTTCTCTTTGGACGCAGTTTGTGGATTTGGTGAGGTTCTCTGCACTATCTGCTGACTTTATGGCCAGATCATTCCCCAACCCTCCTGGAGCCAAAGGTCCATAGATGCCTGCAGACCCCAGGGTAGTCTCTGGGAAACTTTCAGCTGAGATGTGCGTATGGTGGGCCCTTCCTCCTGACTCTGGTCACCATTTTGAGAGGAGGAGAACCCCTTCCTCTTCGGAAGCCGCCTGCAATTCTTCCTTTGTTTCAAACAAGTACCGAAAGAATGGCCTGTTGGAACATTTTTTAACTATCAGGAAAATTTCAGAAGTGCGTGTGGATACTCATGCTACAAAACTATTGTGCTATATAAAGCATATAGTGGCTCAGGTGACGAAGAATTTGCCTACAATGAAGGGGACTTGGGTTCAGTTCCTGGATTGGGAAGATCCCCTGGAGGAGGGCATGGCAACCCACTCCAGTATTCATGCCTGGAGAATTTCATCCTCCTGGACAGAGGAGCCTGGTGGGCTACAGTCCATGGGGTCACAAAGAGTCAGACAAGACTGAGCAACTAACACTTTCACTTTTCATACATATATGATGCTCATAATAATCTCCTGAGGTAAGTTCCAATATTTTCCTGTTTACACAGAAGAAGAAACATCACGCACAAGTTAAACGATATCTAAAATTTTGTACTTCATACATCTTATGAAATAAAGCAGTGAAAACAATGGTTGCTGTATTTTGAGATAAGGGCTGATAGAGAAGGAGGGACTTGGGAGTAAAAGCGAAGCCAATTTAGCATTTAGCTGCTAATCTACAGGTGTCGCCATGGGCATGAATGGAAAATACTTGCACATGAGCAATGTTAATTTATCTCCATGGATCCCAAAGATCAAATTTTTGATTTGTAGAAGAAGCAGGGTGAAAGTAGTATATAATTTTTGACTGGAGACTACTAGGAAATAGTAGTATCTATTTGTAATAATAAAATATAATTATCTAGCAATTATTTCACAGGCATAAAAGACTCCATCCTCCACCATGGGATACTTTTTGGTACAGGTGGTGTTGACATCTATTTTTAGTGGCAAGATAGTGATTGTCAGCATGTCTAAAAACCATCTAGACACCCTACATAGAAGACACATAAATATAAGCACACAGGAAAGCTGAGAGAAAAGGACAGAAAAATACTTCTCATATAATCCACTCATACAAGCAGAGGTAGCTTGTACAACTGAGGTAGCTTTAATAATATCACACAAACTGGAATTCAAGTCAAGAAGTATTTCTAGATGTGCTATGATAAAAGGCTGACATAACAACACAAACTATCTTTACACCTAAGGATCCTGCCTCAAAATATATAAAATATAAAAAGAAAATATGACAGAATAATCTTTAGAAAGCATATAAAAAATCCCCAGGGAGGCAAAAGAAGGCATTGAATCTATACAACAAAAAAAGAAATATACAAGAAAGTCTCCAATAAGGAAAAAAGAACTTTTAAAAAGCAAAATAGACAATTGTTTAACAAAACTATTGTATATTGAAAATGTAAATAAGGAAATCTTTTGTGAATATTAAGCACTGTCAAAACAATGGCTAATAGGAAATAAAGTATTAAAAAATTCAGAGATCAATCCAGGAAGTTTGGTGTCTGTTAATAGAAATTCCAGAAAGACAGAACCAAGAAACATGTGTACATGTTTATCAGTTATTATTGAAGTCAGAGAACATTGCTTAATACTAAACTACTTTATTTTCCAACCTGAAAGTTGCACACCAACAATCTATTAGGATGAATGAGTACAAACCACACCAAGGCAATTAATCTGAAGATTAAAAAAATATCCAAGATCCCTCAGCTGCAGAAAAATATTCATGTTCAAATGTCAAAACTCAGAACTGCTAACAGCAGTCCTGAAAACCAGAAGTCAAACCAACCAAATGGGCAGAGTAACTATATTTTAGGATAAGATCAATTTCAAAAAAATGTATCTGCCTTGTTGCTTTCTCATGAAATGACTTGAGAATCTTGCTCCAGTAAATGAGGGATAAACTGTAGGAAGGGCTTCCTAGGTGGAGCAGGATATAGAATCCACCTGCCAGTACAGGAGACTCAGGCTAGATCCCCAGGTCAGGAAGATCCTCTGCAGGAGGAAATGACAACCCACTCCAGTATTCTTGCTTGGGAAATCTCAAGGACAGAGCAGCCTGGCGGGCTACAGTCCGTGGGGTTGCAAAGAGTCAGGTACAACTTAGCAGCTAAACAACAACACAAAGCTGTAGGGAGGAAACAAGATCCTGGAAACAGTGTCTAACACAGGAGAAGAGCCCAAAGGGCAGCCCAGTGGCCAGCCCATCAAGGATCCAGTCTGGACTGGAAGGGCTCTCCAAGGACCCCAGGAAGGATGTGCTATAGTGGGAAGAAGCCAAGAGAAGGACACCTGAGGTGTTTGGCTCCTCTAGGAGGGTGTCTGGAGGGATTTTTCCATGGAGAGTTTCGAAGAAATGCCAAAGGGTGCAGAGAGACAGATGAAAAGGAACAATTAACTCCAGAAAAGCAGTAGGTGACCAGTAGGCCATGTCATCACAGTGTGAGGGTGAAGAGCAGCAAAATTGGACAAACTGGTCCGGACGAGTGTGGATTGCAGCGGAAGCTTGTAACGCTGGACCAGAATGATAGGTGAGTGGTCAGGGAGTGGGGTGGTGTGAGGTTAGTCTGTCTTTTCTGTAATAAAATATCAGTCGGAAATGCTTATTTTGCTCAATTTATAAACGACATGGTTTATGGAGAGAAGTTACAGAAAAAAATGCTCAAAGACTGAAATGTCATTGGCTGATTGAGTTCCCAGGATCAATCTGGCCATGCCCTTTGCCTCTTTAAGCTGCTGTATTCGTTCCACAGGGTGGACATAACAAAGCACCATCGATGGTGTGCCATAAACCACAAAAATCTATAAACCTATTTCTCAGTCTGGAGTCTGGACTTCCGAGGTCAGGGTGTGGCAGGGCAAGGCAGGCTATCCTCCTGAGGCCTCTCTCCTGGTAGTGTTTGTCTCCTCCCTGTGACCTCGTGTGGTCATCCCTCTGCGTATGTGTCTGTGTCCTTGTCTCCTCTTATAAGGACCCCAGTTCTACGGGATCAAGGTGCATGCACCTGACCTCATTTTACCTGAATCACCTCTTTACCTGAATCAACGCCATTTCTAAATACAATCACATTCTGAGGTTCTAGGGGTCAAAATTTCAACAATGGGGGGGACACAGTTCAGCTTATAACACAGGCCCATGTATGTACTCAGTCGCTCAGTGTCATGGCTGACTCTTTGTGACCCCCATAGACTGTAGCCCACCAGGCTCCTCTGTCCATGGAATTTTCCAGGCAAGAATACCAGGGAGGGTTGTCATTTTCTTCTCCAAGGCCCATGTATAACTCTGCTAAAAAAACAATACTAACTACAGTAGCAAGTGAATGTATTTATCAAAACACATCAAATTATACCCTTAACTGTGTGTATTACATTGTATGCAAATCATCCCTCTATAAAATTGATTTTAAAAGTATGTGTTTGGGAGAATTTTTGGAGTAAGACCATTTGAACTAAGTACAATTTAAGTAAATCTAGAAACATCTCATCTTTGGATTGTCATTGTTTAAACTAGACTAAGAAAAGATTAATTCTATATTCCTGGTTAAGTAATTGAAATCTTAGGACCCTGTTCACCCTCTTTTTTATGCATTCTTATTTATTACACACACACACACACATCTGTTCTGAGCAGGAAGGAAAGAGAGTAACGGGGAATTTATCAGCTGGCAAACACACCCTCAGGAGGGGAGACAGACGTGGAGGCTGGAGGCGGCAGGCCACATCTCCCAGCTGGTGCCACCTCCATCTCAGACTCACCTGTTGCATCCCTACCTATCAGTATCAGTCACCGTCGATTCTCCCCCTAGAGACTCCCAGGGTACACGGGATGGCCCTGCCCTGCTCTGGATCTGGCATCTATGATGGAGGTCACAGGGCTGTGGTTTCTGTGATGTGCCCTTTTCATCCACTGTGTTCTCTGTCTTCAGTCCTGGAACTGTAACCTCGGGCATCTGCTCCGTGCAGGACCCTGCTGATTGCCCCCTGGACGACCCAGCATGGCCCCATGGTATTAAAACGATAGCAGGTTTCACTTTTCAAAAATGTGTCTTAGCGCTGCTGATAGCCCGAAGAAAGGAAAGGCGTAAACACTGAGAGCGTAGTCCAGCTCCCTCGCTGACAAGCCCTGGAGCCTCAGCAAGACTTTGTTTTTTTCCAACTGGAAAGTAACTAATGAAATAGTTTGGGGCTACAAGGGCTCAGTGTCAAAGTCTTTCCTTTTTCCTAGTTCAGTCATATCGAGTCATATTGAGCTGGAACTTCCCACCAGCAGTAAGTGTGTTCATATACTGATTAGAAAAAAGAATATGTATTGTATATGTAGTCAAGCCAAATGTTTGCTCAGTGAGCTGCCATTTAGGGAGGACTTTAGGATAAACCACCCTCTTGCTTTTTCCCTGCAGTGACTTTTATTGATATGGTTACAATTCTGAATACTTTAATTTCTTATAAATTTAAGAAACATCTGACCAAGAACCATTGAATGGCTATATTTTGAAGTCATTTTACTCAATTCGTAAATAAGAATGTGCTCCATCAGTGTTCTATCCTCTTGCTCCTTGTGGAGACAGATTTCTCTCCAGCTAGTAGTTGTTTTGAAAAGTAACCAATCTACCCTTCCAGTTTCTCCAGCTCTCTGCTTTATCTGTCATCATGGCCAGAATGAAAGAGGCTCAAAGGCTGAGTAGGCTAACATGGAGAAGGATCAGATGGGTTTTTTCCCCAAATATAGTTGTAATAGTTAACATTTGAATACACAATTACTGTGTATTGTCTCAGATAAATACTAAATCAATGTGTGTAAATATTACTATTTCCAGTGTACAAAAGGGGAAACTAAAATATAAATATTTTAAGGCCCCTAGCCAAGAAGAACATAATTGTATGCGACAGACCCAAAATATAAACACACAGCTCCCAATAATCTAATGTTTTCTTGGTTGTGAGATTCTGACAACCAACTTGCAGGATTTATTTCTATGTGGTCGAGTTTCTATATGATCACGTGTGATATAAACATTCGGTGCTAAAATAAATGCTAAGCAAATTAAGAAGCAAATTATTTATAAAGGTGTTATATTTGCTAGATTTGGGGGCAATTACTATGTTTAGATATGCTAAGAGTTAGTCTGGGTTCTTAAATAAGCATCTTTGAGAACAGACAGAAAATATAATGTAAATCTTATAAGACAGAAGAAATGGTTTACCACTGAATCAGAACATGCCACGTGTGTTTCGATTGTCTGGGTTACTAGAAGGAAATCCAATATACGTGAATCTTTGTTTTATTCATAGCTTTCTACAACATGTTTTAAAATAAGCATTTTAAATCAGAAGATTTTGAACTTTACAGAAACATACAAAATTAATGCAGAGCGCTCCCATAAACCATACACCGTTTCCTCTGTTCATAGCATCTTACATTAGTCTGGTACACTTGTCAGAGTGGATAGACAGATACTGATAGACTGTGATTCACCAGAGCCCATTCTTTATTCAGAGTCCCTCGTTTCTCCCTAGAATCTTTTTTCTATTTCAGAACCCCATTTTGGACCACACATTACATTTTGTCTTTTTGTCTCCTAAGGCTCCTCCTGCCTGGGCAGTCTCTCCAAACTCCCTTGTTTTGAGGACCTTGACAGCTTTGAGGAAAACTAGTGTGTTGTAGAATGGCTCCTTAGTTGAGATTGCACTGGTGTTTCTCATGAGTAGACCAGGGCTGTGAGTTCCTGGGCTCTGTATTTTGTTCCCAGACATGTACATCTTCTGCTTTGCCAATTCCTTGGGGTCTCGATCCCTGTGGTTCCATAGGAAGTTTTGAAGCTGGGTAGTGACAATCCTCTGACGTTGTTCTTCTTCTTCCAAGCCTTTCTGTTTGTACCATAGATTCAGTTTGTCGGTATTTACAAACCAGCTTGCTGGCATTCTCATCGGGGATGGATAGAGTCTGTAGATCAGACTGAGGGGAATTCACAACTTAAGTCTTCACAATCCGGGGACACAGACTGTCTCTTAGCGAACTTAGATCTTCGATTTCTTTTATCAGACTTTTGTAGTTTCCCACATTTAGATCTGCACATGTTTAAACAGACATATAAATATTTTCTCCTTTTGTTCTATTGTGAATGGCATAAATATATTTTTAACTCCAATGCTCACTGCTGGCACATAGGCAAACACTCTGCTTCTATGTGTTAAATTCATGCCTGGTCATCTCACTGTATCCGTTAATAGTTCCAAGGGTCTTTTGAATAGTGTTCGGGATTTTCAGCATGGCCAGCCTTGTCAGCAGCAAATAGAAAGGATTTAGTTTCTTCTCTTCTAGTCTGTACATTTTTTTCTTCCATTCCCTCTCTTCTCCTCTTCTCTCTGTTTTGTATTCGCCAGGACCCCCAGTACCCTGTTGACTAGAAGTGCCTATAGAAGACATCATGCACTGTTCTTGGTCTTGTTGGGGAAATGTTCACTTCTCACTCAAAATACTAGCTCTACATTTTTTGAAGCATTGAAACCTTTATTGTCGTATAATGCCTCCCTTTATTTATTTTAATCTTTCTTGTTCTGAAGTCTGACTTGCCTGAAACTAATATATGCATTCTCCAAGTTTCCTTGATGAGTATTTCCATGGTATATATCCCTTCTTCTCTTTAATTCACCTGAGCCTACATTTTGCATGGTTTTCTCAGCATTGAGTTGAATCTTGGGGGCTGTTCCTTACTCCTATACTCCATGTACAATGCTTATGTATAGGAATACTTATAAATATTTATACTTATTTAGGCCTTATCTAATAAATGTAAGTTTTGTTATTATTACAAAATAAAGGAGGAGGAAAGTATAATTTGGAGAAAGAAAATGGTCACACAGCACCTAGATAATCTAAGATACAAATTTATCAGTCTCACCCTTGAATTTACTTTTCTTTCACTAAAATATTATGCTTTATGCATACTTATATTTTTCTTTTACAGATTCATTTTAAAATAAAAATGAATTTAAATAATGAAAATGTTACCTTTCCCACTGATGTTTTACATTGAATCCAGAAGGTAAAGCTTGAGTTGTTTTATTTTACTGCATTTCTCAAATAAAAGCATTAACAACCTTATGATATAATTACAAATCACACCTATAAGTCCTCATTGATGGAACCACAAAGGGAACGTTTGAATTAATAACCCATGGTTAGTATTTGAAAGAGAAACTATTTAAGATTCAAGCTCGTTGATAAAGCGAGTCTGTTTCAGTGAAAGTTCTAAGAGAAAATTATGAGCCCAAACTCCTAAGGAGATTATGCTGCTACAGATTGGAGCATTAATGCTCCAGAAGACAGATGATGAATACCCTTTAAAGTATGTGAATCTTTAAATGCTAGCTGCAAGAATAAGGCTGCATTGAATTTTTATGATATGCTATGGTTACTGGATAAAAGAAAGCACAGAATCAATATTGCCACACAATATCCAGTTATTATTATAATTTCTTGTTAGAGTTTGATAATTAAATAAATATAAGTGCTTTTTCTTTCTAAGTCATTTGGAAAAATTATTTTAAAAACCCTATGTTGATATTGATTTAGATGAATAATATCACACACACAATCCTTTATAGTATGGCATTAGTTTTTTCATTTTTTAAATTAATAGGGACTAAGATGCATACTAATTTGGAGATATTTGGTAGAATACATTTCCTTCCTCCATTGAGATATGATTAATAATTATAATATGTAACATCTAAACACTGTCTAATGAGCCTGAAAACACTAAGTTAAACAAACATATTAACCTTGCAGCATGAGTTAGAGCTAGTGTTCTATGGATCCAAATATTCCCCATGACATATTCAATATAAATGAGATTTCATGCCTGGGCTAAGACGAAGACCTTTCTTTTTCTTTTTTGTCTCTTTCAACTGGGGCTACCAATGCACATTCAGGGTTTTTTTCTTTCTTAGTTTAACATAAACTATTTTATTCTGAGAAACAGACTAGAACAATTTATGGTAGACCATCTCTGGCCGAGGGCCATTTTGACCATTGAACTGCTAGGGCCATTCAGAAAGAAAATTGAAAAGTGGAGGTTTTAAAGCTCCTGTGAGTCTTAGTCTAGAACTGTTCTCAGCCAAAGCTCATTCACAATCTTTTAAGCCGTTTCCTTCTTGGGATGGTTCTGTCCTTTATGACTCTCAAAGAAATTTGTAAATAATTCTGTTTGGCATGAAGATAGCGCCCTCACAGGATAATCACTTTTCATTTCCCTATCTCTACCTGCCCAGAGAAAAACCAGCTGGAGAAGGAACTGGACTGCAGCCAGGCCAACCACTGCTGCATTTAATCTCGCCAGTGTTTATAGAATGTGAATTGTGTCTGAATCCTGATCACTCGCAAGTCACTAGCTTTTTGTTCTGAAGTGCCTTAGAGTTTAAATATTGATGAGATATGTACGCTTATCTGTATTCAGTAATTAGTTGTTCTTTTTGACTTTTACAACTATGAAGAATGCAGAAAATCAAACCACTTAAGTTTTTTTTCCCCCAGAAATATCTATGCTCTTATGATACTAACACATTCTAAAAATTCTAACTTATTATAACATAGTACATGTGGTGAGGTCTCAGGGACTCCAGAAGTATACATGAACTAAAAGTGCAGTTTTGACCAGGGCCAGCAGGGAGAAATTTCTCTGAACAAACACAGACACTCATCTTTCCGTGGTGACACAACTTTCCAACAGAGCTGATGGCAAATGAACTGTGGGCAGAATGCAGAACAGAAGTAGGAAGAGAGAAATGACAACGTGAATATCCTACTTGTAACCTCTCTATATCCTACTTAATTTAATCCAAGAGAGGAAGGCAGAGCTAACACAAGCATGATCTTATCCCATTTTGCATTTAAAGATGTCAGTATGTTGACCCAGCGTCACATTTGAGTCTCTTTCACAGCCTGTTACACTGCACCATCGAAGTTTGCTTTGTGAACCTGTCATGTTTCAAACAGCCTATCTCCCTTTCACAGCACCTTGCTCTTGTCTCGGTTATTGTTGCTGTTCAGTCACTAAGTCATGTCTGACTCCTTGCAACCCCATAGACTGCAGAACACCAGGAAGCATCAGTTCTTCCAATGAATATTCAGGGTTGATTTCCTTTAGGATAGATTGATTGGATCTCCTTGCAGTCCAGGAGACTCACAAGAGTCTTCTCCAGCACCACAATTCAAAAACATCAATTCTTCGGTGTTCAGCCTTCCTTATGGTCCAACTCTCATATCCATACAAGACTACTCCATTTAACCACATTTTACACATTTTTATTTTTTATTCATGTTGTTAATTTGGAATTTTCTCACCAGAAGAAAAATGTATTTATTTTGTTGTTAAAACCTTAGGGCAAATTGGATTGTTAGTTCTTGTAGCCAATAGATAGAGAGCATTAAAAAACACATGGCTGATTTAGGGCATTTTCATGACAATGGCACCTGTTGTAGAGATATTTTGAGGCATGGGTCCTTCCTAATGACCGTGTGACCATAACCTCTACAGTGAGGTGTGTTCATTACACGTATAATCATCACCCAGCTGGCAGCTTCAGAGTACTCTGTGTGTAAGACCCTATCTTCAGAATAACAGATAGCATAACCATCTGAACTAAAAGAAAATTAAATCAATAAACATTTTACATGGAAAACAGGCAGTTCAGCACTTAATTTGAATGTGCGAAGCACTCAACCCAGAGGGAAAATGTTAAGTACATTTTTAAAAAGCAGCCGCAGTGTCATCAGAAAAACGAGCAATTCCATGCTCCTAAGTGCAATCAAACCGAACTTGAGAACACACGCCAATATGGTGTCAGACTCGAAGGCTGGTTTATTAGACTCTCCAGGCTGGTCTCCACTCAAGTGCAAGTGAGTGTGGCTCTGCTTGTTCCACTACTATAGAATCCATCATTTCTTTTTTTTTAATTGGAGGGAAACTGCTTTACAATGCTTTATTGGTTTCTGCCATACCACAACGCAAATCAGCTGTGATTCTGCATGTATTCCCTCTCTCCCCTCCCCCATCCACCCTTCTGAGAACCACAGACCTGCAGAGGGGTGGTCTTTTCTTGGGGTGGGCTGTTCCAGCTGACTGCCCAGGACCTTCATGAGTCCCCACTTCCATGTGGTGCCCTCTGGCACATGGGGTCAAGGAATATAAGCTGCTATCTCTGCATCCTTTGGCTGCTGAGTTGGTGGTTAGAGGCCACCAGTGAGGAACTTGGCAGGAGGTCACCACAATGGGATGGAACCAGAAACCACACTGCTTCTCTTGCAAAGGCTTGAGCACAGGGGACGCGACTCAGCAGACAGGAACACGAGGAGTGAGCTCGGGTTTCTCGCTCTGTCTGCTGTCTCCTGACTCCACAAGTGAGCAGCCAACAAGGTGGTGCTTTCCACTCCTTCTGCGTCCCCATCTCTTCTATTGGTTTGTGGTCACCACGTTTTGTGTGTTATAGTCCCTTCTGCTCAAAATCTCCAGTGATATTCTCTCCTGGACACAACCTGAGCTCCAGACTCATTGACCTTGAACCCTTGGAATGACCATTGTTGATGGCTGACTTTCATCTACTCATTGAAATTTCCTCATTTGAATTAATGCTAAACTTCCTTTTTTTTCAGTGAAGGTCTCATTGCTGTGAAGGTTGTTAAAATCCACAGAGTAAGCAGTAGATGAAATTCATTTCAATGTTACTGAGAAACATAACAAGGGTAATTAAAGGTGCATAGACCTCACACAAAGCTACTCAGAGTCTCATTTTACCCAATGAATAATAGGGTAGTATTAACCATAGGGGAGTATTTGTGGTATTATTCCACCCCTACATTTCTCACTTAGCTTTCCTTAGGTGATCATCCATAAAAGGCACCAATTCAGTGATGAGAAGGCACCATGAGACAGTGGAAGACATAGTCCACCTACACAGATGGTCTTATAATCTGACTCCAGGACAGGTCCCTGAAAAGCAGAGTTTGTGTATCTGGTATTTTGAAGGAGTGTTCTCAGGAGAAACCCATAATGGATGAGGGAAAATGGAGAGAGCAGGGGAAGAAAATAATCACAGACATTTGGTCTGTGGTCCAGGCTATGCCTGGGCCTGCAAGGAGCCCTGGGGTGTGCATGGAGCAGACCTTGCCTCACCCTGAGGAAGGGGCCTTGGGTACCTCCACATCAGCTGATTATAAGCCATGGGACACTCCTGACTAGAAGGGTCCATAACCTCCTGTGCTTCCTGGGGAGGGGCCCAAGCTGGGTGAGGGCAGCCTTCAGGAGAAGGATACAGTGAGTAATTGGCACACTGTACCCTGCAGCTGAAAGGCTGGGGGCACGGGGTCACAGGCTCTGTAACAGGGATCAGCACAGGTCGGCAATAACATCACCATGGAATTCATTGATTCATGATGAAGAGACAGCACATGTCTATTTGGTCTAAAGTTCAAAAGGCTATAAACGAGATAAACCAATAGCTCACTTGCACCTCTTTCCCCATCCATCTTATCTATTTTTGAGTGTTTAATGTATTTAGTTAATTGCTTCTTCTCACCCTAGATTTCTTGAGGTAGACATGAGGAAATGCACATATGTACTAATTTCTACTCTGTCCTTGTTGTAGATGCATGATATACAATAGGGTATGATGTAAGGATTCAAAATTTACTATTGTCTACTGTGCTTTCTGCACACATATACACTGATGTCTCTCCACCTTAGCACATGGAGATCCTTCTCGTCCTCTCAGTCATATAGAAGTCCGTGTGAGGAGGAAATACAATTTACTGAAGCATCATCTCCTATTAGGTTCCCACTAGAAAGATTGGTCCATCTGTGTGGTGGAACTTGCTCTTCTAGATACATCATCTAATTAGTGCTGCCTTGTTAGAGATGTGGTACTAGCACGAATCAGCAGTGAATGAAAATCCTCATAACACAACGATATTAACATTCAGACCATCCCGATCTGTGAAAAGTCAAATGTACATGCTTTAGACAAACCTGTGAAAATACTCATGTTAGGTTAATTTATTAATGAAGCTACTAATAGTGCCAATTGAGTTATGCAATTCAAAAATAGTCCAGCACATGGACTATGGAACAAAGGAATACACATAACTAAGAATCATAAAACATCTCATTGTTCTCGGCTATGAATAATAACAAGAATTCTGAAATACTGCAGCGTGCTCATTTCATTAAAAAATGATTCAATTTATGTCAATTTAATGCAATGGTAGTCTGATTGGGCTGCATTGCATTATGTTAAACTTAATTTGTATCTATTCCAGACTCTTCATAAATCAGCTCCTAACCAAAGCCTAAGGATTAAGGGATATTTTATGATATATCACAGTAGTACAGCCGATCTCATTGGTTTCTTATTGTGCAGTCATAAACCAGATTCCAATTGATGATTGGAATAAGTGAAATTTTACTGCATTACTTTCACCCTTATATTCTATGATGAATAAAACATCTGGACCTCTGAAAGAAGCATGTGTACTTTGTATTTCTTATCAGAAAGTACCCTGTAGAATAGAAAGAGTAAGAAAAAGAAGAACCAATACGTATGCACTCTCAAGTTTGTGCAAACTGTATCTAACTGGAAAATGCTTGAATTAAACATGGAAGCCAAGAGGACCACTTAGTGTTCCAGGTACTAGCCTCTGAAGGGCTTAGAAAACCAGAACTTGGTACCACCCATCCTCCTTCACGACCTCAAACAAGAAACCTTCCCATATGCTTGTCTCTTGCCCAAGCAGATTAGTGAATTCAGGATATAACGGGTCCCTGAAGTGATTTTCATGTATTGATTAAATGTCATGGATGAAAACACTGCAGGTTAAATTACTAGGGACACAAGGAATGGAGAAAGCACAATTGTGACCATTGTTTAAATAAATTACTCAGAGATTCTTCTTGACGTGCGATTATGTTCTCCATAAGCCATGAAATGATGCCACCTGACCGCCGGTGCTTCTGATTAACTCTAACACTTCAGGGAGCTTCAGTTCAGGAAATCATTTAAATATCTTAATGCAGCTATACAACACACAGTCCTTGGCTGTGTCAGTAAGGAACATTTTGTAAAATGCAGATATTCCAAATTGGAGGCTGGTACTGGTGTTTACAAACAAAACCGAAGTATAACTAGAAGACTTTGGTATAGACAAGCTCAACATTGTGACTGTACAGTTGGACAAATTAAGAAATACCCACACCGAAGCTGAGAGGTGAGTAGAAAGGGGATGCTCAGACCACATTTCAGTGGCACCATGGGTCTACTTAATATAGATAAGGATATACTTCCACAAGCTGAGGCAAAGGATAGTGTAGTATTGAAGTTCACAAGGGGCCCAGTGCTGCCCTCTCTCACCCACTCTCCCAAGATTTCCTTAGGATGATTTCCTTAGTTTGACCAGTTTGGAGTCAGGGTCCCATCTGGTTGGAAAGGCCCTGGATCCTCCAATCCATGAATTTACCCACACAACCCAGGAAGACTCACCAGTTACTTCCTAACAGCACACACGTCTCATCCAACCGTTTATCCACCTGTGACTACCAACACATGCAGTCTTACTTCTAGTCTCTTGTGTAGGTAAGAATGTAAGGTGGACTTCTCAACATAAGGGCTTCCTATATATAAAAGAGGGGAGTTTTTGCCGAGGGCTTTCCAAGGACCCTGGAGAAGGAAATGGCAACCCACTCCAGTGTTCTTGCCTGGAAAATCCCAAGGACAGAGGAACCTGGTGGGCTACAGTCTGTGGCGTCATAAAAAGTCAGACACAACTGAGCGACTAATGCTTTCAAGGATCAGACATGATCATGGTCTAACACACCAAGATGTATCATTTTGTGATTTTATAAAGACAGGTATAAAAGAGGAAACCATGAAAGTATCTAAGAGAAAGGCAACAAAGACATTAGCAAACAAAGTGACAACCAGCAGAGGGACGAGATGTCTGGCGCTGCACACTTTTGTCAGTCACCAACACTCCTCTCACCAGTTTAATACTTGGTGGAAAATGTCCACAGCTTACAAAATCTCCACGTGACTCAAAATTGGCCATAGTTGTTGATTTGACTAATATGCCTGGAAATACCTTCAAGAAGATTCACTGCCTTCTATTTCTGAGATATAAGATCGAGTCTAAGAGAGAAAATGGCAATATTAGTTAGTGGGATTTTGTCTTCACCCCAGGACATGTAGCTTCCATCTCTCACTCCACTGTGACTGTTCAGTTCATCATATTGATTATAAATGGCCTCATAGATAATCATCCCACAGGTGTGAAAGTAATCCAGACTAATTTGCACCATATGGATATACTATTACAAAAAATGGATGACAAGATCATTCAGAAGAGGCTTTGGTAGTCAGACTTCTTTGGCTGCATGGAGAGACAAAAGATGAACATTTCCCGAAAGATTGAGACCATGTGATCTGTGTTCCTGTTGTCAGGGTGTCTGTGGTGGGTGTGAACAAGGAGTGGCTTTCCCTCTGCCCTGAGGTCACCTTTCTCCTGATACTCTGCTTCTTCTGTCTTCCCAAGATCGACCTTATCGTTTCCACCTTTGGTTCTTTAAGAACTATTTTGTGTTTGATTACTTCAAGCTTTGAGGACAATTTCCAACCTCCACTTTGGTGAATAATGAGTCCCTTTATGTTTCAAGGTAAAAATCAATACCTGCTGCTTTAATTGCTCAAAGGAAACAGAATAAGGGACAATTGCAAAGAAAGTTGTGAAAGAGTTAATTTCTGCCTCTTTGAAAAAGAGAATGAAAAAGAGACTCCCCGGAGGGCTTCTGCTTCATCCTAGAATGCATTGAAATGTAAGCTGCAACCAACAGTCTGGTTAATAACAATTCATGCTGCTGTCAATCTTTTTGACCAATGTCATCAATATTTTACTCTGCAAAATAACAACAATTAACAATCGGGACCAGGAGAAGCACCAGGGGCAAAAGTGTTTCTAACATGATAATGAAATCGACAACACAGGGCAGGCATTTCCAATAGACATCCTACGGAAGGTCTTAACATGGTTTTCTTTTCCAAACAGTATGAACCACTGTTCTTTATTGCAAAGGAACCTTGATGCCTGGTAGAGAGACTGTAAAATTCAGATGAACGTGTACAACTCATAACAGCAGCTCACATTTGCTCTGCACTCACCACAGGCTGTTCCAAATATAGGATGGATCCAAAGCTAAAGAGTAATGTGAATGAAAACAAACCTTGACAGCTAAGGTAGCTTGTGAAACAGACCAAAAAAAAAATATCAAATCTCCATTTTCCCCTCATTTCAATTTTTGTAGTTTTTAAGAAAGTTGAAATTGGCCTTCATTTCATTTATTCTGCTCTTTGGTGAAAATGAAAGCAGTAAGGCATCACATTAAATATTCCATTTTATTTATTATATAAACTTGAGTTGAGCTTTTACATATGTTCCAGGCATTTTAGGCTCAGAGTTTTAAGCATCAGTTTTGAAGTTTACCAGAGTCTTCCAGAAACGGACCAATAGTTATGGTCAAAGTCAGGGTCCCTCACCTCAGTGCAGCTAAGGGGAAGCTTAGGATGGTCCCAGTGGGGGGTGTTCTGGATAGAGCTCCTTATAAGATGGAGTTGGGGAGGGAGCTGGAAAGGGGTACATCTGGACAGGATGTATCACCATGGACATGATAGATTGTCGCATATTTGATATATTTTTGTCCAGAGTTGGGTATGGTAATTCAGGGCTAGAATCCTGTTGGTAATGAAACACTGACCATTCAACAAAGACATGACAACTATTTTTACACTTATGGTCCTATGTTATCTATGTTCTGATTAAAGCATATTTCTGCTAAAGATAGAGAGAGACCAGGCCCCTTTTCCACTTCTGGGTACTGTCAGAATCATTGTCAAAGTTCCCTTAGGAATTCCTTACATGAAACAATTAGATAAGAAAGATTCAGTTTATGAAAAATACTTGAGGAGATGGTTAATTTTTTAACATTTCGTATAAAACATCATGTGTTTCAAAATCTTTTTCTTCACGTGTCTATGAACTATTAGGAGCTCTTTGAGCAGGCAATGTTCCTTCTCATTCATCCCTGATGTTACCCCTAGAGGTCGGAAATGACTTCTACTAACCTCCTCATTATTTTCACACCTGTGGATGGGACCCAAGTGTTTTACCTTCTTTCAACCTGAGTACCACATGGCTAAACTGCTGGTTTTCATTGCACTGCCTGCATCGTGTATCCCAGGCTTAACAGCCTGGATATCCCACACAGAAGGTGACTATTCTGACCCAGAACCAAGGTTCCTCTTCTATCGGGATTGCCTTGTTAAATAACATGGATCTATGTGCTCGTTCTCAGTCTCTTCGTTGTGTCCAGCTCTTTGTGACCCCATGGGCTATATAACCCACCAGGCTCCTGTCCACGGAATTTCCCAGTAAGAATACTGGAGCAGGTTGCCATTTCCTTCTGCAGGGTATCTTCTCAACCCAGGGATCAAACCCGCATCTCCTGCTTTGGGAGGTGGATTCTTTACTGCTGAGCCACTGGAAGAGCCCCAACACTCAAACTCAAGAACAGAGCACGAGTCTAATGTTGTTTAACGTCTGAATTCCAAGGTTGTTGATTTTTCCTGGTCTTCGATGGGATCTGGACCATATTCGAGATTGAGAACAAACCAAAACTTCCAAGTCATTTCAAGTCATTACTAAAAACTAACATGAATAGGAGTCATTTACTAGTATTTATTTGATGAACTCTCCTACTGCTTCCTGGGCAAAGTTGACAGTCACATAATGATGACATGCCCTGCACTTGGGAATTAGCTGTACTTAGGTAGAGTGAGTTAAACCCAATTGCAACGCTTAAAGTTACTTATCCATTGCCATGAATACCTTGACTTATTGGAACCTGTTGGCAAAGCCCATGCTATTCTGCTAGAATGTGATATTTTCACCATAGTCAAGCAGAATAGTGCTGCAAGGGATGAGAACTGAATATATCAGAAGTCTTATTTCTCATGATTGAGGCTAAGGGAACGCAGAGGACCAAATCAATTTTCTGACCTGGTAAATGACTTAATATCACTTCAGAAATTGAAGACATTATAAATGTAATCCATTTTAAACTTTTTTTACAGTAGGAATAAAGAAAGAAATATAATTCTTTTATTGGGAGTTCTTACAAAAGAATCATTATGTTTTCAATTATTAAGTTAAAAATTAGCATATTTTAAATGAAAATACTAGTTTTAACAAATAAAGGTGACTGGCTGTAATAATCCACTCTCCTGTTCATAAAACCAGATATGTTTTAATACCTACATTTATGATGCTTTTGATGAGAAATAATGTCAAACTGTGGTGAGGAAAAGAGATCAAGATTAGTGTTTAGAATAAACACTGTTGTAAGAATTTTAGCATCTATTTAGAGAAAGACATGTCCTAGCACTTTTACAAAAGTTTAGGGCCAGAATCAGAAGTCTGGGTTCCGACCTCTGGCTTTGAGATAATCATACAAATTCTTCTGAAAAATAGTGGTGGTAGCCGCAGCAGCAGCAGCAGCATTATCAGTAAGATTTTTTTTCCATAACTTTTTGAAAGGATATTGGTGAAAGTAAAAGTCACTCAGTTGTGTCCGACTCTTTGCAACCCCATGGACTATACAACTATACAGTCCATGGAATTCTCCAGGCCAGAATACTGACATGGGTAGCCTTTCCCTTCTCCAGGGGATCTTCCCAACCCAGGAAGCAAACCTAGGTCTCCTGCATTGCAGGCGAATTCTTTACCAGCTGAGGCACAAGGGAAGCCCAAGGATATTGGTATTCTTACTTTAATTACTACTACATTCAGATTCATAACATTGCCTGAATACACAACAAAAAGATTTGGATGAAACTTAAATGCACATTAGATGCATATTACTAAGTGAAAGAAGCCAATCCATAAAGTCTATACACTGTGTGAGTCCAACTCTGTGACATTCTGGAAAAGGTAAAACTGGAGACAATAAAAAGATGAGTGATTGTGAGGGTCAGAGGAGCAAGGAAGAGAAATGAATAGGTGGAGAATAAAGGACTTTTAGTGCAAAGAAACTTCTCTGTATGACATTCTAATGGTAGATCTATGTCATTGGACAATTGTCCAAACCCATAGAATCTGCAGCACCAAGAACCAGCCCAGATGTCAGCTGGAAATGTGGGTGATGATGACGAATCAGTGCAGGGTCATCAGTGACAAACATTCCATCTGGAGAGGATGGTGATGGGGGAGGCTGTGCACATTAGAGTTCAGTCCAGTTCAGTCACTCAGTCGTGTCTGACTCTTTGTGACCGTATGAATCACAGCACACCAGGCCTCCCTGTCCATCACCAACTCCTGGAGTTTACCCAAACTCATGTCCATCAAGTCGGTGATGCCATCCAGCCATCTCATCCTCTGTCATCCCCTTCTCCTTCTGCTCCTAATCCCTCCCAGCATCAGGGTCTTTTCCAATGAGTCAACTCTTCACATGAGGTGACCAAAGTATAGGAGTTTCAGCTTTAGCATCAGTCCTTCCAAAGAACACCCAGGACTGATCTCCTTTAGGATGGACTGGTTAGATCTCCTTGCAGTCCAAGGGACTCTCAAGAGTCTTCTCCAACACCATCAGTTCTTTGGCACTCAGCTTTCTTCACAGTCCAACTCTCATATCCATACATGACCACTGGAAAAACTATAGCCTTGACTAGACGGACCTTTTTTGGCAAAGTAACGTCTCTGCTTTTTAATATACTATCTAGGTCGGTCATAACTTTCATTCCAAGGAGTAAGCGTCTTTTAATTTCATGGCTGCAATCGCCATCTGCAGTGATTTTGGATCCCAGAAAAATAAAGTCAGCCACTGTTTCCACTGTTTCCTCATCTATTTTCCATGAAGTGATGGGACCAGATGCCATGATCTTAGTTTTCTGAATGTTGAGCTTTAAGCCAACTCTTTCACTCTCCTCTTTCACTTTCATCAAGAGGCTTTTTAGTTCCTCTTCACTTTCTGCCATAAGGGTGGTGTCATCTGCATATCTGAGGTTATTGATATTTCTCCCGGCAATCTTGATTCCAGCTTGTGCTTCTTCCAGCCCAGCATTTCTCATGATGTACTCTGCATAGAAGTTAAACAAGCAGGGTGACAATATTCAGCCCTGACGTACTCCTTTTCTTATTTGGAACCAGTCTGTTGTTTCATGTCCAGTTCTAATTGTTGCTTCCTGACCTGCATATAGGTTTCTTAAGAGGCAGGTCAGGTGGTCTGGTATTCCCATCTCTCAGAATTTTCCACAGTTTATTTGTGCACATTTGGGGAGGGGATATTTGAGAACATGTCTTACTTTCCACTCAATTTTGCTGTGAAGCTAAAACTGCTGTAAAGTAAAATATGTTAAAAATAAATATTAACTATCAATTTATTGATTGGTCCCCCTAAGAATCCAAAGTCATTAAAATACTTGCTTTTTTATTGTAAATTTTATAATGCAGAGAAGATTGTTCCAGATAAAGCAGACTGGGTTGAGGTACTTCTTAGGATTTCATTTTCATTTCTTATTCTCTCTGATCATAGACGCTAAGTCTCCAGATAAATATGTTTCCTTTTACTTCTATCTTAGTTAAAGCATTAATTTGGGGCCCAAATGACATTTTCTGAAGTTGATTATTTTTCTTATGAAAATAGATAAAGCACATACACTTCCCTAAAGAGATCCAGTCTCTTGCCTACAACAGTTACCCTTACATTAAGGATTTTTGAACCACAGTGACAATAATTGTAGCCAAGTGTTCCATGAATAATTGTCCAAAAGCTGAACCAAGAACTTGAGAGTCATGGCTTTCAAGCCAATTTGTGTCCTTGGTTTTTCACCTTGAAAGAGCTTGTCAAATTTCTTGATGTTCAGAAAAGTCTCATACTGTTTCTCCTGTGAGTAAATTTTTTTTATTCTTAATTGGCGTTAAGTTCGAGCACCTTGGCAGGGCCCGCCTGTTACTCTGAAGCTCCCATTTAAGATTGGTTAGGTTCCTCATTGTGCTCACTATAAGGAAATAGGTTAGAAAGATTAAGGTGTGGGCTAGAAGCATTCAAAAATATTTGCATTGTGTCAAATCACCAGTCTTTGCACAAGCTAGCAATTTATTTTCTCCTCATAACAGTGAATGCTACAAATTTTGTGACTTACACTGTAATTTTGTTTAAAAGGCATTATAGCCTGCAGTCTTAGTTCATTTGGTGCCAGTCTGGTAAATGGCCATCTTTCATATCAAACATTTCAATCTAAGTACTGACTGGCGGGCTAATATTACAGAAAGTGCACCCTAGGGGTACATAAAGAGATGGTTGGTTTTTAAGACCTGGCAAAATAGTTCTCTACTCCAAAATGGGAATAGTTTAATCACCAAAATGACTTGCAGTAAATATTCCCCTTCTTGATGTTTCTGTTTATTTCAGTGATACTTCTCCCAAATCTTACAACTTTTTCATCATGTATTTGGCTTGCTTCAGATGTTACCTTCAAAAGCTATATTAATTTTCTAGAACCATAATTTGAGATATACCACCTGCCCCACAAATGAGTAAAATAAAGCAAACCTAAATATTTTTGCAGTTATTTAGAAACTGTATCATCGTTTCCCTGGACTTTACCATGGGGACGGTTACGGCTGATTTATGGTAGACTATGATGGTCTTCTGTGCACTAACCCTGCCCTTCTGTGTGGGTTGGAACAGCTCTCATGATGTAATTTTGGTAAGGCAGAAAACTTTTGTATTAGATGCCTGTGTGGTATTTCTCTTGTACACAGCCTTTCCTCACATGGCCGTCCTTCTAAGGACCAAAGGGAGACAGTGCTGAAGCCAGGGAGTGTGTCTGTGGCAGCTGCGTGCCCTGTGCCGTAGATCGGCTGGGTGGTCGCAATAGCTCAGGGAGGCATTATCATCCTCAATGTTCAGTCAGATGAACTCGGGCTCAAAAGACTAAGCCATTTGCTGTGGGCTCTTAGGAGAGGCAATGAGGCCAGCTCCACCTGGATTCACGTTCCATTGGACCGTCCTCCTGAGCCGGCCTTCCAAGCCCTACCAGGACGCTTCTAAAGCTAGGACGTGAGGCTGGTGTGGTAGGAGGAGTGCAAAACAGCACAATAAAAGCAAAGTGTTCTGTGCAACAAGATCTCTGAGTGTAATGGGCGAATCGTCCATTGCAGAGTTAATGAAACATTACTTTTGGCAGCTCTTTTGAAATATTCCGTTTGTAATATTCTTGCCTATTTAATTAACGTTGAAGATCTTCTGGGTCAATACATCCAATAACACATAGATTTGGGATTGCTCTTAATAATAAGAATAATACAAAGTAGGATGAAAATGAAAACTGAAATTTTTCATCTGAGGTTAGAAATGAGTCTCAGAGAAGCTGAGCAACTCTCCCAAGGTCACAGAGTTCTTTTCAAATCAAAGGGTGGAAGAAGCCTGAAAGTCCTGCTCTAATATAAGTGGTTCTACACACTTCTCTAGACTGCTAGGCTCACTCTCGCAGTTTCTGACACACCTCTTACAAATGCACTGTGGGACTGAAAAATGAGACGGAATTAGGGATTTTCTGATCCATGCTGGAATGAAAATATAGACAAAAGCATCATGTTCTACATGAGACTCTGATGTTTTGTTGAACAACACTTCTCCTCAATTGCAAATATAAGTTAAGAGAGAAGAGGAGAAAATTTCAGAGAACTCATTGGGCTGAGGGCCTTTTTGATTAAGACTTTGTCAAATCTATTCAAAAAACAGTTTTCTCAGTTGTGTGAGCCCTATTAAAACCAGGGCATCTATGTGATCGAATGAGATACACTTTGTGAAAGAATGCTCAGGATATGCTCATAGCTTGTACTATTCTCTTACAAATTTCTGTAAAATTTCCTACCATCATTAACTCTTTCAGTGAGGCTGATCCATGCTATTGGAAATACAGTTCTAGTCTGTCTTAAATCATTCGGTGCAAAATGTGCCCAGTCATGGAGGCCAGATGGAGAAGGCTACTCGGTTAGCGTTTTAAAGCCATCCAGCAGTATTTCAGGTTATTTCTCCATATTAACCCTGGAGACAGGAAAACACATCCTCGATTATCCGTGTGTAAATTAACTCTCCAGAAAAGATGTGTGTAAATTAACTCTCCAAAAGAGATAAAACAAAAGGGATGGGTAAAAGGCTGGTTGAATCCGTGGTCCATTCTTCCAGAAACATTCTCCTCCTGTGGCCGCTGTTTGTCCTCAAATGCTGTTTTCAGTGTCTGTGGACTGGGCGGAGGGTAGTGAGTAACTCCACGTCCCAGGGCTACGCTCAGGTATCAGGCTCCCCCCAGGCCCACCTCCATCTGCCTGAATACTCGATTGCATTCCTTTATTCCGTGGGCTGGGCCTGGCCAGAATATTTCCCTTTCTTGCTCATTTGCAGCCAAGAGCCCCTCAGGAGGAAAGCCTTTCCCTGGAATGAAATATTGGCAGGCTGGAGGAGCCTGTGCACATTATTACCAAATTAAGTGTCTGTCTCTGCGACATGGGGACAAGCCTCGTGCCATGCTGCATATTAAATCCCAGGGAAGCTTGAGAAGAAAGAAAAGTTCATGGAACAAATTGATTTCCCGTCACCAGGCCAAGACGCTCTCAACAGGGCTGGTCGTCTCTTACTCTCCCCTCCTCCACCTCCTCTCCTTCAGCACCCTCTAAGGCATGTTTAAACATGTTCATATAAACACACAATATCTCACGCATACACAGACACACATTCGTGCCTCCAGAGAAGCCCAGGTTAGCATTTCAACTGCACGTTTGGTCTAATCAATCAAACTTTGATGCCGGGGTCTCCATCTTAGGAAATACTCTGTCTTGGTCAATTCCAGCTGACATCACAGAATACCTTGGGCAGGGCTGCTTATAAAGGCCAGACGGTCATTTCTCCCAGCCCTGGAGGCTGGACATCCTGGGTCAAGGTGCTGGTACCATGTCAGTGAGGCATGACTGTACCACAGTACACAGTAAGGCTGGGATTCAAGCACAAGTCTCCTTTTCTGAATTTGAAGGAGCTGCAGCAAGCTAGAGAAACAGTGCTGTGACCTTTGGCAGGAACCACACGAACCACCATCCCACCAGGAACTCCATGTTCTGAGACAGATTGGCAGCAGCAATACCCAAAAGTCACCTTTAGAAAAGAGCTGCCCTTGGCAAAACCCAACTGATCATCCTCTGATTAAGAGGATTAGCATACGAAAAGAAGGAAGGGCTCATCTATAAGAATTAATGGATGTTAACTGTGTGCATTCAAGTCGCCTGGGCTCGGCCTTCCAAGGAAACCCTGGGATCTCATCTCACTTCCAGGTGGAGGACAGGCAACCTAGCAGAGCCTCAGACAGTCACACTTCCAGCCACACAGTTAACCTCTCGGTGTGACATCCTGCTGCAGGAGAAACCTTCCAGGGATCTGACATCACATGTCCGTGTTACTTCATGGCCCTTAGAGCATTACATTCCACACTGTACACCAGCAAGTCACCCCATGGCTTCTCTCACAACTGTGCACACACACCTAATCTGAGTCAAGACGTGTCATTTTTGAGAGATTTAGGAAAATGATGAGAACTTGGAGCTGTGTACTTACAGAGATCATGTTATATAACTTTATAAATTGGAAAGGAATTTTAAAAACATCTTTTTGGCTGTTTTTTTTTTTTTTTCATAACTTAGACTGAAGTCAGTAACTTAACTTGCTTGTTGATGTCTCCTGGAGCACTGGGGACCTTGGGACACCTGGGCTTCACACAGGTGAATGAGGTCTTCTGGAGAATCCCACACAGGCTCAGCCCCTCCCCAGAGACACCCTTCCCTTGCAGTCTGCTGTCCTCCCTCAGAATTACTGACTCTGCCCCCCAACCCCCTCTCCCTGCCCAGTAAACACAGTCTCCTCCTGAACTGGGGAGGGTTATGAGCAGCACAGTACAGTCTTCCCTCTCAGACCAACCACATCTGTCTCTCCTCTGTCCAGGGTCCTGGCCCTCCATCACTGGAGGAAATTAAATAGGCTTGTCCTCCTTTGTCCCCCACAGAGCTCAGCTCGCTGTCCTCTACTACGTGGTCTCTTCCAGACGACTGCAAATTTTTACTTGACAGTTTGTCTCAATTCCTCCCCAACTGCTGAAATATTCAGCTGACCAGTTCACCATGATGAAGATAAAACTTATCTTTTAATTTCAAAAATGAGCAGTCCTGTCAGTCCTTTCTGTGACTTCAAGGACTTGAGTAATCGCGAGCATCTGCTGATGAACCGAGAATGGCTGTCAGGACCCTCTGGCCCAGCTCCAGTTCCCTGAAAGATCTGTCATCACTTTCCCCATCTTGCAGTTTACTACGATTCAGCACTTGCGTCTTGAGACTCTAGAATGCTCCCACAGAGAGATGAATCATTTGTCTGATACAAAGAAAGGGGGGTGGCTGGCGGAATTAAAAGCTCTTATAACCGAAATTCTTTAAGATGCTGTAATGAGTATGTTTATACTAGAACAGTGCATATTATCCCAGTGCTACATAACTTCCCAGATGACTGTGCAATTGACTGCATATGTGTGTGCATGCTCAGTGCTCAGTCGTGTCCGACTCTTTGCAACCCCATTAACTGTAACCCACTAGGCTCCTCTGTCCATAGAAGTTTCCAGGCAGGAATACTGGAGTGGGTTGACATTCCCTACTCGAGGGGATCTCCCTGACCCAGGGATCAAAGCTGAGTGTCCTGCGTCTCCTGCATTGGCAGGATTCTTCATCACTGAGCCACCTGGGAAGTCTTGACTACATTTGTTGAGATTCAAATTGCCAAATGGCTATCCACAGGCTATAAGAGAAAAGCTGGCCAGTTTAATATATTCTATGGTGAGGAGTTGTGGTTTGAGTTGTGTGATGACTAAACAAGTGGGTTTCAAAGTATTTGGCCAAATATTCTCAATAAGAAAGCTCCTTTAGGATATTTAATTGGGAACACATCCATCTTTGCAGTCTATGCCATCCAGCGGTGGCAACAATAACAATCTGCTAAATGACACACTTGTGTCCTGAGAGAAGTAAAATGCAGCACACTTCACTAACCTTCCCAGGACAGGATGGGGACTGATGGCATACTCCAGATCAAGAAAACGCCAAGCTACAGACCTGGTTCCCAAAGCAGCACATCACCATGAGGCCAAATGACCTTCAGAATCTCCTGTCCCAGGAAAGATGGAAAATCCTGCCTGACTGGGCTCAGGGGCAAATGCCAGTATCAGCTCTGAGTGATGAACAGGATGGTCATCGAGGCCAGTGGACTTCACCAGGGTAGTCCTTTCCCGGGCTATTATGAAGAGACGCCGGAGACCTGGCTCCCTCTCCATCTCTGCCGTGTTGAATATGATGAGATGCCAGCTGTTTCCTGCCAGCCCAGAAGCAGCCTCTCACCAGAACCAGATTATGTTGGCACCTGACCTTGTACTGCCAGCATCCAGACCGTGAGAGACTGTTTTCTTCTGTTTATAAGCCTCCCTGTCTATGGTATTTCCTTAGAGCAGCTGGAACTAAGACAAGAGTAAACAGGCAAGCAATTAAATGAACTGACAAAAACACAGAGTGAGAAGTATTATGAAGACAAACAAAAATTAACTAACTAAAGAAATATACAAAAAGACACACACAGAACAAGAGGGATGGAGACTGAGAGCTAAACAGGTGCTGTGGTCAGAGACACTTCTTTGAAGGGTCTCATGTTTAAAGCTAAGTAGCAATCAAATGTATGAACAATAAGAGTGCTGACTCGTAGAAGTGGAGATGTACCTGGAGAAGAGACCTGAGGACTGGTCCTTGCAGCGACACTGTTTTGCCTTCCTACCGGCTCCCTTCCCTTCCACACCCGTGCGGGCATTTGCACTAAGTGCTGTCACGTGTGCTCTGCTTTGAGTGTCAGCTTTCCAGGGATGCAGTGGCATCACTTTGTGGTTTAATTGCATCTCAACAACAACAAGCAAAGATGAGCACCAGCCTTTCAAGTGCTCATGTTCTGCCTGCTCCTCTTCTTTGCTGTCTGTTCAAATTATTTGCCCCCTTTTTTATTGGGTCATCCATTTCCTTTTGATTGTGTTTTGAGAGACTTTTGTGTTTTCTCTACATGAGTCCTTCCTCAGATGGGCATTGTGCATTCTCTCCCAGTTTATAACTTTTCATATGTTAAATGCGTGTCTTCCTGTGGTTAACTTCTCATACGATTAACTGTACTTTAAAAGAAGAAAAGCTTTTCATTTCGATGAAACCTTTTGTCATGCCTAGAACACTGCCAGGTATATAGGAAACACTCAATAGACATCTATAAAAAAAATAGGCCACTATTTCAAATTAACTCCTAACATTGATTTCCTCTGTTAATTTATTAATGTTTTCAGGTATAGGTCATGTCCTCTGTCATATCATGGAAATCTTTGCCAAACTCCAGTTCACAAAGATGTTGTCTTAATTTTATTTTCAAAGTTTTAATAGTTATTTATTAGTATCTTATGATTGTTTTATGTCATGGAAGTTGTGTTTCAAAAGTTTGGGGTCTTTTTGCATATGGTTGCTCAGTTCTCCCACTTTGTTTTTTGAAAAGAATACTCTTTCTTCATTAAATTGCTAATGTATCTGTGTTTTAAATCCATTGTATGTATAAACACACACAGAAGTCATTTTTTTTCATTGATTTTTTGTCTCTGCTGCTGTCAGTACCCACTCTCTTGAGGACTGGCTTAAACAGCAACTCTTGAAATAAAGCCCCATACGTTCTACTCATTTGTTCTTGTTTTTTAAAAACTCTTCCGACTATTCTAATTCCTTTGTTTTTTTTGTCTTATGCATTTTAGCATCAGCTTCTTAACATCTACTCAACAGTCCTGCTGAGATTTTGATTGGTATTAGTTTGAGCCAATAAATCAATACAGGGAGCATTAACATCTTAACAATGTTTAGTCTTCTGATCCATAGACATGGTCCATCTCTCCCCGGATTCAGTCAATTCTCAACACAGAGGCCGTGTGCATACTCTGTGGGATGATTGTCCAAGTCTCATGGGCTTTGGTGCTGTCATAATGGAGAGTGAAAGACAGGGGAACCTGGTGCTGCAGTTCATGGGGTTGCAAAGAGTTGGATATGACTTCACGACTAAACAATAACAACAACAGTAATATACATGACATTGCTTCTATTTTTTTTCTAATCCTCTATTGATCACATACAGAAAAGATACTGGTTTCTGTGTATTTTATACCTTGTATCCTAAAACTTGATAAAATTACTTATTAGTTTTGTAAGAGCCTGTAGATCCTTTGGTAAGTACTGTGTGGTTGATTACATTGTTTGAAAATAGAAACACTTTTGTTACTTTCTCTCCAAACTGTTTGAATTTTATATTTTTTTCTTGCCTTATTGCCCTGACTAGGACCTCAAGCACAACATGGATTAGGAGTGAAGAGAGAAGACATCCTAGACATTTTTTTTTTTTTGAGGTGTGTGTGTTTGTGTATGTGTGTGTGTGTGTGTTTATCCAATGCAAAATATCTTTTTTTTTTTAGTTTCCTTTATCTTTTCCTTTTTGACTCATGAGTTATTTAAAATTATATTTTAAATTTTCAAATATTTATGGGCTGTTCAGTTACCTTGTTTCATTTCTTCTTCTTTTTTTGTTTTCACCAGAGAAATTACATTGAATTATTTCAATTATTTTAAATTTTCCATGGCTATTCTACAGCTCAGAATATGGCCTAACTTGGTGAATAATCCATGAGAGTTCTGCTGTTTAGGGGCTGGCTGTTTTATAAATGTCAATTAGGTCAAGTATGTAGGCACTGTTGCTCAGGTATACTAAGTCCTGGATGATTTTTCATCTACAATTACTTTGATTCCTGAGAGAGGAGTGTTGAGCCATTCAGGTAAAATGGTGAATATTTCATTTCTCCTTTCAGTTGTGATAAATATTTTTCTTTCTTTTAAAAATAACTTGGGAATACTAACTTGTTCTCTTTCTTCAGTTACTACACAGGAGCATTTGTACTGGTGGGAAGCTGGCGCGTATCCAGAATTCCTTCTATGAAACCCTGTGAGTCAGATGACTTCTAAAGCTTAGAACTGGGGGGGTTAGAATGATGATCCACTGCCTGAGACTGATAACATGTAAGGCCTCAGGAAGGTCTGCGTGTGCAGCGCAGAATCAAGCACATTCATATCTCCACAGGGAGACACGCAGATATTGGCACTCAGTGGGTGCAGAAAGACTTTCATAAATAGCCTCATTTAATTCAGCCCATTAATGTCCCCAGTGAATTACAAAAAAACTTCTAGTTGTCAAAGACAGTTGGGCTTGGAAATTAGAGATAAGGGAGTGTGGGCCTGTAGTAGCTCATATTTATAGCTATTAATACTATAAATTACAATTAGATTACCATTTAAATTTACTAAGAGCACAGAAGAAAACACAAAGATGAATATTAAAATGATTATATAAAAGTAGCCAATGAGAAACACTCATGAACTTGTCCCATACCCACATACTTATGTCCAGTCAAGAAATAAATACATGTGTTTAACACACGTGTTTATCATCTTTGCATCTTTTCTTAAGTACTAACAATACTTCTTCCTCAGCATCTTTCTCATTTGATAAATGCATTCTTTAATTTTTTTATTATGAAAGGAGTATACTTTATTAAACCAAATTCCTATTACTAGTCTTTTAGATTGTATTCAAATCTTTGGTGTGATTAACTATTAATATTGTAGACTAAGTTGTGGACCTACTCTCTTTTTTTATATATTTTTGGTATGAATTCTTTAAACAATTATTGGAATTCATCAGCTGTCTGGTCTTGAGCATCTCTTTCTTGGGATATTTTTGATTTCTGACTCAATCTCCTTACTCATTACAGATCTGCTCAGATTTTCTATTTCTTCATGATCACCCTTTTCAGCCATGAATTAGAATATTAATACTTCTCACTCTACTTTCAGCTTTGTTGTTTTATCTTTGAAGATGCCTTAGCTTGAAAAGTTCTATAAACTGTATCTCAGAACCTCCTAGAATCACAGATGGACTCTGTTCCAGTTCTGTAACAAGGCTTCTCTGTTCTGGGTTCTGTAATGAGGCTTCTCTGCTCTGCCTGGCATGGTGATGAGGCAGGTGGTTGATCTTTCAGGATGGAGTGATCCAGAGCACAGCTGTCTCTTTTTTGTTTCTATAGTGATATTGTTGGTAGCATAGAAAAAGAGAGAGAAAAAATCAACAGTGAGAGGGAGAGGAGAATACGAGAATGTGGGAGGGAAGAGGGTGGAATTAAGGGAAGAAGGAAGAAAGAGAGGGAGGGAAGGAAGGAAGGGAAGGAGGAAGGAGGGGAGAGACGGAAGCAAGTCTGGTCCACGACTGGTGTTTATTCCAAGATGCTGACAAGGATAGGAGTTTCCAGGGAGCCATGAGGTAAGTAAATGTAAAAAGTAGACTCATCTGACTCATAAAATTAGCTCAGAGCAAAATGCTTCTTTAGAGAAACCAAAACAGATGCATAATTAGAGATGGGAAAGTACAGGAAAGGCAAGAAGAGAAAATCAACTTAGAATAGCATTATCTTTCATGGGTTGTGTTGATATTTAAAAATTGGATGCAAGCTATTTTTTCTTTTAAAACACACACACGCATTTTTTCGTCTGAGAGTATCTAAGTGCCCTGAGGAACTGAGCGCACAAATGAGAACTGCTAACGTTCGAAACACCAAACACTAAACGCCAGTTACTTCACATTTATAATAAGCATGTTTTAAACAGATTGTTCAACAGCTTATAAATTTGGCACATCTAATTGTGTGTTGTGTGAAGTTAGTTACAGAGAGCATTTTATAATTTATGGAATGATTGTTTGGTTCAAGTCATTTAACCACTCTCTCCTTAGTTTTTCAGTTTGTTAAATAATGGGGGAAAAGTCCAGTCTTACATGTCATAGGGTTTTATTACCTCATATAACTGATAATCTCATTTATTTCCTCTCATCTGCCTTTTCCACAATTTTTTCTGCTCGGTGTTACAATGTATATTTGGAGGAATCTTCCCAAAACATTGATTATGATAGTTTAATTGCCACATCAAGAATTTGAGGATAAAGTCAACTGCCTTCTTCTGTTATTCAGGAACCTCAGACCATGATTCCCCTTTACTTATCCAAATTATTTCCTGATTTAAACAAGACTTCCCGTTTACTCCTTCAGTGCCATGATTACTACAAATGACATGTGCTTGTTCATTGCAGCTTCTCTGGAATAACTGATGTCTAATCTTCCAGGCACAGCCTTCTTCACAAAACCTTGCTAGAGCATTTAAGCCACTACTGATTTCTGCACAGGTGTTAGCAAGATGAAGAGACTGTAAAAGGAGACACCACCTTCCATAAGTGTAGAATCTATTCTGGCAACTAGAATATATACACATAAAAGTAAAGTGAATGGTAAGGAATGAATGATGAAAATATTTAAGAGCTATGGAATTTCAGACATAAGCACGGTGTGCACACACACTCCCTAAACATATTTTAAAGTTGTCATCGAAATAATGCACCATATTTTACTAAGTAAAAGTAAATACTAGAAGAATTTTAACCCATTGATCCAAAAGGCATCTTACTTGTTAGGATTCCAGACACATGCCCTTATCAATGAAGCTCACACTTTGGAATGATGGTGTGTGTGTGTTGGTGGCTCAGTCATGTCTGACCCTTTGTGACCCCATGGACTATAGTCCACCAGGCTGCACTGTCCATGGGATTCTCCAGGCAAGAATATTGGAGTAGGTTGCCATTCCCATCTCCAGGGGATCTTCTTGATCCAGGAATCGAACCCAGGTCTCCCTCATTGCAGGTGGACTCTGCCATCTGAGTCACCAGGGAAGCCCTGGGATGATGGTAATAATACTGTTATAAATCCAAGTGGACCCTGGTGTTCCTAGCTAAGAAGACTCAACACAGAAAAACGTCAATTATGATCGCTTATTTCCGTGAAGTGGGAATCAGATAAAAGAAACGATAGATGGGTGATTGAAGGCTTTCACACTTGCTTTTACTTCTTTTTCATTTCAACTCAAACCTTTCCCTTTCCCCCATAACGGTGAAAAAAGAGCAAGTGATGAGGTTACAGACATTGTTATCAGTTTAGCATCTAAGCCCATCACGCTTGCTCTGAGCGGCAGTATTCCCCCGTGGAGAGTGTTAGAATCTGCTAACACTTCTGCTTAATTAAATTTAGGGAATTTTAGCAGCTAATTTCTTTAGCTTACAGTACAGAGAAGACAACTGTATATCTACTATCTTGGTGACAACAGGAAAACTGTAAATGAAATCTCTTTACAAATTCAAATAGACACTGTGGAAAATGAAACTAGTACAGCCTCTGTGATGAGTAAGGCTCTTTGAGGGTTAGGGGACTGCTACCAGTACACATCCTGGAGAAAAAGGACCTGCTTTCAGCACCTACACACACACACACACACACACACACACACACACACACACGCACGCACGCACGCACTTGTTTTTAGAAGATTGAAAAGACAGTACAGAAACTTCTAAGCAAACATCCAAAAAGTTCCACCTGATACTCCTCTGCGCATCATCCACTGTTTTCTTTTCCCTTGCCACTCCCCAGGCTCTGACTGCTGGACTCTGTTTTATCACTGAGCTGCACAAAGTGTCCTGTGATTTCCTGGCGCTGGCTTTCACCAGAGGGGCTGAGGAATAGAAGCGTGTCCTCCCCACACTGGCTGCTTCCCTGGATCCTGGTTTACGGCCATGATGATCTACTCTGCTCTCCTCTCTTAGTTTCTTCAGATTAGCATATTTTTGACTGCATTTCTTGCAAAGACATTTGTGGGCTTGTGTGCAGGGGGCACACCAGGGGCTTTGGGGCAGGTACCTGTTTCTGCCAGGCAGTGGCTGATGTAGTCAGACACACTGCTACCCATGGGTATTTACTCCTCATTAACACCTGTTAACTGGTTAACACCTGTGGGGTGGTGGGGAATTCACTGCAGGGGGCTTAAGTGTCTTAGTTACTTCAGTTGTGTCTAACTCTTTGCAACCCCGTGGACTGTAGCCCACCAGGCTCCTCTGTCCGTGGGATATCCCAGGCAAGAAGACCGGAGTGGGTTGCCATTCCTTTCTCCAAGGGATCTTCCTAACCCAGGGATCCAACCCCAGTTTACCACATCACAGGCAGCTTCTTCTTCTGTCTGAGCCACCAGGGAAGCTTAAGAACCAGATAAATTGACAGAAATTTGGACCACTTTTTATTACACGAATTGTCAGCAATTCTCAACAAGACCGGTGATAAAGACCTTCTGCTACTGGCAGTGGGGGCGCCCCCACCTCTGATAGGCCGGATTTGTCCCTGGAATGAGAGCAGGATGAGAGTCCAAATCCCAAGTCCTCACGTCTGAGCGATGTGACAGCAGGGAAGGAGGTCCTCGACATGCACTGCTGGGCCAACGTACGTGCAGTTTTAAGTAGATATTGCTAGAATTTCCACAGGCACGGATTCAAATTTTATACCACCAAGGCCCTGAAGCACACATTTCTAATGATAGAGATTATTGAGCTTTAAAATTTGGACCAAATGGGCAAAAAGTTACAATGCAATTTTTAAAGCATGTAACTACCCACCACTCAATTTGAATATGCTTTCATATATTTCACGGCCACTTGAACTTGCTTCCTGTTGTGTTGTTGTTGTTGTTGTTAGATGTCATTAAATTTACTTTTAAATTTTTTATTAGGTTAGTGATTAACAGCTTTATTGATGTGTAAGAAAGTGAAGTGAAAGTGTTAGTCACTCAGTCATGTCCAGCTCTTTATAACCCCATGGACTGTAGCCCACCAGGCTCCTCTGTCCAAGGAATTTTGCAGGCAAAATTACTGGCAAGGATACTGGAGTGCTGCACATTTTTAATGTATACAGTCTGATGAGTTAGGACATATGTAGTAATACACCTGTGAAAACATGAGCTCAATCAAGGTGATTAACACTCCTATCACTCCAAAAATTTTCCTCCATCCCTCAGGTTGTATGTGTGTGTGTACATGCATATTAAAAACTCAATATGAATTCTACCCTCTTAACAGAAATTTTAACTGCACAGTACAATGCTGCTAACTTTAGGTACCAGTTCAATTCATAACAATTTCAATCAACAGTTTTTCTTGCGGGATGAAGGTGCTCTCTTGACACTTGGACCTGTACGTACTAGGGACTTGTCTACACTACAGGCTGAGGGACTCAGCCAGGGTTCCTCTCAGCACTTTTCTCTCCCCAGCCTGCTCCCTTCACTGAAGCATCACCATTGCATCACACACATCAAGATTTAGGAAAACTGTCCATGCTCAGTCTATGATGAAAATCGCTTCACCCGTGCATATGAGAAGGCCTGCAAGTCTGACCAATGCACTTCGAATTCTCTGAGAAGCCAGAAAAAAGCATTTGCAGTGTATTATTTAATGAAAATATAGTGACCCTTTCCAACACTTCTGGTTCCTAAAAAAATTGAGATTTTCTCAGTTCAGTAATAAGGACTTACAATCTATGTAATGAAATCTGCTAATACAGTGTGTCTTGTACCCAGTTTTTTTCCTTAAGCGAACAAGCAGGTTAATTAGTTTTCTGATCAACAAAATTATGCCAAATGAAGTCTTTGCAAACACTAATGTATTATTTCAAATGGGATAGTCAGTTTCCCCCTATCTTTTAATTTAAAACTACATAATTAATCATAATTGTGTGCTCTCAATATATTGCCACTTCTTTCATATATCCCCATGTCATTAAAACACCCTCCAGGTTAGACTTTCCAACAAAAGTCTATGACAGACTAATGGCTTCATCTTCTGTTTTTCAAAAGATGGTAAAAACTAGTATCTAAAGGCTATTAATACAAGAAAGATGCGTGTGTGCTCAATTGCTAAGTCCTGTCGGACTGTTTACAACCCTACCAGGCTCCTCTGTCCATGGACTTTCCCAGGCAAGAACACTGGAGTGGATTCCCATTTCCTTCTCCAGGAAATCTTCCCAACCCAGGGATTGAGCCTGCATCTCCTGCAGGTGGGTTCTTTCCCACTGCATCACCTGGGAAGCCAAAATATATGTATAAAATACTCAATCCATCTAATTTTTTCTTATCTTTTATTCCACAAAAAACTGAAGTGATATCACTTCTGTCAGGTACTGTTCAAAGAACTAAAAATAGTGCTGATGAGATAAGCTGCCCCGCCGTCGTGTAAATTTAAGAAACACACTGTCATCCTAATTATTCTACTGGTTGTCATTTTTTTTTGCTCCTTGGAAGAAAAGCTATGATAAACCTGGACAGCATATTAAAAAGCAAAGACATCACTTTGCCAACAAAGGTCCATCTAGTCAAAGCTATGGTTTTTCCAGTAGTCATGTATGGATATGAGAGCTAGCCCATAAAGAAAACTGAGCACTGAAGAAGTGATGTTTTTGAATTATGGTGTTGGAGAAGACTCTTGAGAGTCCCTTGAACTGCAAGGAAATCAAACCAGTCAATCGTAAAGGAAATCAGTCCTGAATATTCATTGGAAGGACTGATGCTGAAGCTGAAACTCCAATACTTTGGCCACCTCATGCAAAGATCCTGACTCATTGGAAAAGACCCTGATGCTGGGACAGATTGAAGGTGAGAGGAGAAGGGGACGACAGAGGATGAGATAGTTGGATTGCATCACCAACTCAAGGGACATGAATCAGAGCAAACGGTGAAGGACAGGGGGGCCTGGCATGCTGCAGTCCATGGGGTCACAAAGAGTCAGACATGACATGACTTAGACACTGAACAACAACAACATCATGTTTTTATGTCATTTAAGGAAACATGGTGGTTCTCCTTCTGTGGTCTGATAGACAGATAGACAGGTGTAGCCATGTGACATCTGTCATGCAGGAAAGTATGAGCAGAGCTGGGAAACTTGAGAACCATCCCTCTGCCCTCTTGGTTTCAGGTCACAGATGTGAAAAGTAAGTGAGAAATACACAGATGTGGAAAGTAAGTAAGGAAGTACTTTGAGGCTTAATTTAGGTTTCACCTAAGTCCAGCATTGGGTTGCAACCCCAAACCCCTTAGATGTGAGTGCTGTGTATACAAGCTGGTAGTAAGTGTGTCAGACTCTTCGTTCTTCACAAAGTCACAGTGCATGGGCGTGGACCACGTATGGAGACCTGAACAGCACACTTCATGTGGAACCATTGATGGGAAGTGAGCATGTTTTATGATCTTTTGCAGACTCTTAGTTGAAAGAAAATCTGTTTTTTTTTCTTTTTTTTTTGGCTTTCTAATTGCTTTGAGCCCAACTTGACATATTCCACTTCCAAATGTTTTCCTTACATTTTTACTAACACACAATTTACAAGTACTGTTTCAATTCAAAATAGTAAGAGATAATAATGTTAACACATTGTGCTGTCTAACTCCACGCCTGTGGCATGGTACCATGCAATTTATTCTGGTTTCACAAGTCAGTATTTACCTTCTGTTATATTTGAAGATACACATTTGGTAGTAAATGCTAATTGAAAATGTCAGGATTTTTCAATCTAATTAGTATAATTGCTGAGACAAGAGAAGCAGAAGTATTTATTTTTAATATAAATTTATTTTCCACAATTGCCCAAAAAGACTAGTGTTGATTCTGTTTCCTTGGTTACCAGGAGAGAAGCGGTCATCAAGCCTCTGGGTGTCTTGACATAGGAAAGCACCTGTGAATAGGAAAACCCAAGAATAATGCCAGGTTCTTGTCAAAGACCCTTTGTTTTCCTTCTTATCATTTGCTCCAATAAATTTTATAAAGTTGGAATTAGATTTTTCTGCTCTAATTATGAATCCAGTTATTCTTCAGTCAATTCCTATTTAAACTATTTTAACTCTGGTAGTTTTTCAGTTTGACTCTCAGAAAGAAACAGCTCAAGGTCCATCGACCTTCACCAAGTGCAGGTAGAAAAACGGCACATCACCTGTGTGTTTTATTTCAAGGGAGATGCAGAAAACTCAAGCGCAAACCTCGACAGTATAAAAGCCAAGCTCTCTTTTGAGAAAGTCATTTCAGAATTGCTAATAACCGACTGAAATTCACTAGGAAAAATTTTTCTGCAAATCATGTAGGTTTAGAAATAAATTTAAAGAACAATGTTCAACTGCATGTATTCTTATGATGGCTGTGGCCTGGAACTGCAGATGGACAAAAAGCGTGCAGTAAATATTAGCCTCTTCAACCCTATTTTATTGATCTAACCAAGGAAAGCATCAGTTAAAAGTAAATCGGAAGACAGATGTTCCATGTATTTCAGGCTGGAGGGGGCTGGTTGATGTTACTGTTGCTCCTGATCTGTCCCTTGAGAGGACCCTATACCCCAGCACGTCCTCACCTCCTGGATGTGGACAGTCCCTCCCCACCTGGCAATGTGACTCCTGAATCCTCCGGAAGCTGACGGTGTGATTACTGTGAGCCGGCCCGCATGGTGTTTGCCATTCATGAGCAGGAAAGAGCTCAAAACACAATCATCTGGTTTGTCTTGACCTTTGTTTCTGCCCTTGGCCGTGAGAACACTGAGTTCTGGAAAAGGGTGCTTCCCCTGGGTCTGGAATGAGAGGGTCTGGCACAGAGGAGCAGCCTGGGAGGGCCACAGAGACACCGTCCACGTGAGCCCAGAGGCTGGGGGTGTGCAGAGCCCCTAGGACCTGGGTTGTCTGTGGACTTGGACAGAGTGGACTCACTGCCTGAGGCTTGCGGGGCTCCTCCCCACCCTTCGGGGCTCCTCCTTACCCCGCCCCCTCCCCCCTCCACGGGGCTCCCCCCATGGCAGGGCTCCCTCAACCCCCAGCGGGGCTCCTCCTTCTCCCCTCCCCCCTTGGCAGGGCTCCTCTCACGGCGGAACTCCTCCTCCTCAGCAGTGGTCCTCTTCCCTCGGCTGCTGTGGAACCTGCAAACCAGGCTCCATTTCCTCTTGCTTTCAGCACTTGCTTTTGGTTTTGAATGATGTGATAATCTTCCACTTTGAACCCTTCCCAGGATGAAATCTTAGCTCAGATCTCGTTTTTCTAAGCCAGTTTTCTGCTGTTTATGGGTAAGAAGAACTTGGTTAAGATCAGAGCCCTGGATGAGGGTGCAGGTCTGCAGTCCTATGACCACCTCAGTAGCCTCAAGCCTCATCTGCAAACTGCAAGAGTAGCCTGGAGCCCCTTGGGAGTTCTCCAACCCTTAGGAATCCCCTTCCTCCGGCTCATTCACTGGGCCTCACATTTAACACCAGCACCATCCACTCAATAGACATGAGTTTGAGCAAACTCCAGGAGACAGTGAAGGACAGGGGAGCCTGGCATGCTGCAGTCCATGGGGTCATAAACAGTCGGACACGACTGAGCAACTGACGGAGAAGAAAACAATCAGAGAAATGCAAACTTTAATGAGACAGTTCTACTATCATTTCCACTGCATTAGGCTATTCATCCAGGAGAGAAGTAAATTCTTTAACCATGGAATGTTTCCCTAATTATTTCCCTCCCTCTGCAATTACACTACACCTACAGGGTGTGCCTTTTTTGCTGAATTAATTGATTGATGAGAAGGGTGAACATAAGTACTCTATGAAGACATTACCTGGGACAGGCTTCTCTGATTACTTGTCTAACACTCCCGGCTACATGGCTGTTCTCAAAAGCTGTAAGTTTTCTCTGGAGGCAGAGTGGGGACAAATGCTGCCCACAGGCTGGAGGCAACTCCCAGCTGCAGACACCCCACTGAATGTGTGAAAGGAGAGAAGAAATTGAAGAATCTCGTGTTGGGTAAGAGTTGGCCACGGTTTCATTAACCTGTCCTTAACCACAGTTACACAACTGGTCAACTTATCTGAAGGGGCTTAAGTCTAGCAATGTTTTAAAACTTTTCAACTTGGCTTCCAGAAATGTGTATAATGCCACTTCCTGACAAGGAGCTCAAATACCGGGACATTCAATGCACAGCGTATGTTAATCGAGTGATCCTTTTACCTGAAGTTTCTGCAACCTTGAAAATCAAGTTAATGATGAGACTGAAGCAAACCTTAAGTGGTTAATATTCTGGGGTCCGTGAAGTGCCTGGGTGCTTCCAGAATAACGGCTGTAAATAAAGAGTGTCCTAGGAAAGGGAAGATACGGTAAAGGGGAGGGAAGTAATGTATGCGTTTAGAAAGCAAGTAGGTAACCACCAAAGGTGTTTTTGGTGATACAGCAAGGTTTTGTTCTCTGCCCAGAAATCTACACTCAAGGCAGATTTCTGATGAAATAGGTGTCTTGAAAGCTGAGTGTGAAATGCCAGCTTTATACTAATTGTCACCACAAGTCACGGCACCTTCTAGACACACACTTGGCAAATGTACTTGACAGGAAAGACCTTTGACCAAGAGCTATGTGTTGGTCTACAAATTAGCATTTATTTTCTTTCGAAGAAGTAGGGAGACATGTTTGACAGGAAAAAAATAACTGCGAATGCACAGGAAAAACACCCCTCTTCTAAAAGTTAGAGATTTTTTGATGACTTTCTAAGATCATGAGAATGAATTTGTAAGACAGTCTCACCTCAATTATTGATTTACACAATTATATTTGTATTTTTAAATACAACTACCTTTAAAAATAAAGGTGGAAAGTCATCCTGGAAAAAATAACAGTTCGGCCATACTCTGGGTGGAGTTCAGCACGTCCAAGCATGAGAACACACTCTGTCTTCCTTGCATTTCTGCAGAACTACACAATGGCCTCTGACTGTTGAAAGATCCATTCTGAACGTGTTTCTCTACCTTCCTTTTTAAAGAGTGTTTTGGCAGCTTCAGTTTCCGGCTGAGTGGTTCTGCTACCGTGGTTCCCATTCAGGATTTGTTATCGAGTTCTGCTGTCTTGCTCGTCAGAACCAGGATATTTTATGAGACTTTTATTTGTCACTTTATGTTTTAGAAGTTCAGAAACGATAGCAGGTGAATAAATCTTTTCTAAAAGGAAAGGAATATTAGATATTTTTTTGTCTCACCAACTGATAAGACAAACTACCTCCATGCTTCAAAAAAAAGAGTTGAAGATCAATTTCTCCTGTCATTTACCTGAAATACCATATAGAGTTACATGATTACAAGCGTCTGTCAAAATTCGATGCATATGTAAATAAAAGGAAATTTGGGTTGAGAAGTATCTGCTTTGTATTTCCTCAAAATGTCTGGCCTTGTGCTAAGCATAGAGCGTAACCTGTGCTTCCTGATTTTATTCAAGCCCTGTCTAAGTCACAGCTTCTCACACCACTGAGAAATAAAATTCCATTTCATGTTTCAGTGTCCATCATTCCATCAAGTAAAGCAAATACCATGGCCTTTGTAAGAACTTAATGCACACACTTTTATGAACCTGGGTCACCTCGTGTTTCCTGCAGTTGCTGTCAGTGACCTGCTGTCTGGTGATTAGGTTATAACATGTATTTAATCCTGCTCCCAGGACCCATGCACAGGCAAGAGAAACCCCGCAGGATTTTAGCTTTCTCAGGAAGAACACAAAAATTCGAATACCAAGTGAACAGTTATTATTTAAAAAGATATTTCACAGCTTTAAAACTCCAGAAGGCAATGGCACCCCACTCCAGTGCTCTTGCCTGGCAAATCCCATGGACGGAGGAGCCTGGAAGGCTGCAGTCCATGGGGTTGCTAGGAGTCGGACATGACTGAGCAACTTCACTTTCACTTTTCACTTTCATGCATTGGAGAAGGAAATGGCAACCCACTCCAGTGTTCTTGCCTGGAAAATCCCAGGGACAGGGGGAGCCTGGTAGGCTGCCATCTATGGGGTCGCACAGAGTCAGACACGATTGAAGCGACTTAGCAGCAGCAGCATTACAGAACTGTAGTACAAAACTGAGTAAGAAATGCTCAAGAATTAGTATAAAGCTATAGTCATCGAGGAAGTAAGGAGTTGGCAGAGAATAGACAGATCTAGTGTTGGAATAGCTCTCTAGGCCCTCTGGGGCCCGCGCAGCCACCGCTCCTTAGACGCGGGGTTGCTCCTCCTGGTCGCTGCCCCTGGCCTCGGGTGGGGGTAGCTCCTCTCGGCTGCTCTTGCGCTGTCACAGCCTGGCACTCTCGGCCGCCGCCCCTGACTTTGGGGTAGCTCCTCTCGGCTGCCCGCTAGCCCATGCTTCCTAGTCCATTGCTTATAGTCAACTTTCCATGACCAAGCTTACTGAGAACCTAAATTTTTCTCTCCAGTTTTTACGTGGACCCCATAAAACTATTCCAAAGTTTTCACTATTTTCCCACAAACTACCCCCAAAACATAAAACCACCTCCCCTTCCCAACACACACATACTCACAAATAAGAGCACCCATAATTATTACGCACAAAAATATTGGCCAAGGCAAGAACATAGCCAAAAGTAAAACAACAGAAAATGTTTGGCCAGCAACAGGAAGTTCTATTATTGGGCAACTGGTCAAAATTAAACTTTCACATTAAGAGAAAATCTAACTCTTGTGTTCAATATCTTGAGATAGCTTCCAAAAGAAGACTAGAGTTTCACGAAAATGAATTGAAAAGGGGGAAGCGATTCTCTCCAGACTGGTTTGGTTGGAGGCGAATGACCTCTCCGGGTTTCAGAAGGCCCCTAGTCTCAGCCTCCAACCATCTCAGCCAAGGAAGTGAGGAGAGTCTCACGGAAGAGAGGGCCCGGACGGCCACATAGTCCTACTCACCCCAGGGGGCGACGGGATGGAGGCCGGGAGAGAATCACACTCGCGCCCACGGCCTGGGCAAGCAGCAAGATCCCTGGGAACTCGGGGGTGGGAGCCAGCCCCTCTCCCAGACCCTCCGGGTCTACTCACTCCACAAGTGGCCACCAAGAAAGCCATTCGCCAAGGCCCCCCCGCCCTCTGTGCCTCCAGGAGAGGGAGCTGAGGGCCGCTTCCAAGCACCCTTCTTGGCCCGTCTCACCGTATCACCGATGCGGTGCAGTTGGTCAGGTTCTGCCTTTCCCGTGGGACAGATGTTGATGGGGGAGGCTGTGCATGAGTGGGAACCCAGGATACATGGGTAATCTCTGTTCCTTCCCCTCACTTTGGCTGTAACCCTTGAACTGCTCTAAAACTAGCTTCCTTTTAAAGCCATAAACATCGTGTTCATTTTCTACTTGCCTATTACCTACGGCTTTGTCTAGGCTTTCATTGGAAGGTGCATCTCCATGCCATGTGGGTAGGGTTAACTCTCTAGAGACCATGGTTTTAACTTTCAGGTGATTCTGATGTGATGAGTCAGATTTTGGAACTGCCCTGAATGTAACTAATGATGGAAGAAAAGAAAAAAACAGAGAAACTCATTCTCCTGGTAGAACTTGTCCTGATCACTGCTGCTAGTTGGAGGTGCCCAGGACCTTTCTTTCTTTCCCTAAATTCTCAGAAGCATCTTTGTCTGAGGTTAGAGGCTAGATGGATGAAAGCATGTGGGTATAGTTGGTTGGGAGCTACATTCTCAAACTTCTATTAGCTAACACACAAAATGCTAAGATGCAAGGTTTATCACCTTGGATATGGTACATGTCGTATTACCACCAAAAATAGCAGGAGGACATATTTTTCTATCTTTATAACCATTTTCAGCAATGACATTGAGGACAGCACAGCAGGTGGTTAAGCAAGTGTGTCTGCCTCCTCACGATTTAGAATAGTAAAGATTTTTACAGAAGCTGTGAACACAATAAAGGTCAGAGCTTGCAAGCGTATTTGTCAGAAAAATCAGGGGTTGAAACAGAATATGTAGAGATTATGAGTGATTTTAGTATTTATTATTATTCTTTTATATGTAGTATATTATATACTTTATGCTTTGTATATTTCCAAAAATGACATGCTTTTTTAAAATCAGAAAAAATGATACATTATATATTAATATTATTTAGTAATTAATGTTTATATATTAGTGATCTTTGTATTTATAATTATGTATAAAATATTTTATACATGAAACCTTTATATAAAAATCTTATATATGTATATAAACTCTTGAAAGATAATTTTTTTATTTTATATAAAATAAAATTTCTATAAAATGTCCAAATAAACATTTTATAGATAACATATAGGTATGAACAGCAACAAATATACTGATAGAAAAGTATATAAATAAAAATATATATATGTATTTTTATTCTTCTACATATAAGTATAGAAATTGTTGGTGTAAGTAGAACCTCAAGTGCTACTAGTATACATCATTTCTCTGTAAATATAGTCATCCTAAAATGTACATAATTCCAAGATAATTTAGATTGTTAGAATTTTAATATATTATATTAATAAGTTCTTTGTCAAAATATTCTTTATACAAGGCTCATTTCTTGTACATGCTTTTCTCTAGACTCTGTATTAATTTCTTGTTGTAGATGCTTTCTCAAGTATTTCTTGTATCAGGCTGGTTTTATCATTTTGGGACTCTGGGTATAAAATGGTGAACTGGGATTATAAGGTTGGATATACTTATTATATTACTTATTATTACTTGCCTGCATTTATTATTGAAATCTGACATCTACTGATAAAAATAAGCCTCTATAAATCAAAGATATTTGTTGGAAAGGTCATAACTGGATAAGATAAACATAACTATTTTACATGTAGTATTCAGCTAAGTGGAGCTCAGTATACGACCTTCAAGATTTCAGATTTGTAAAAAAGTAATTGACATAAAAGTTAGTAGGAGCACAAGCCAAAGAAGCTCATAGGGGTGAGGTCTGTGAATGAAGCTTGAACCCCAAGGCCAGCATGGGCTGCTACAGACGTGTCTCCTCTGAGGTTGGAGAGAAATCACATTCATCCTGTAACACAGAAAAGTTCAGGGAAGACATAAAGATGTCAGTGTAATCAATTCATCAGGAAATAGCTGACCTCACATAACATTTATGACCCACGCCACCTTAACTCCTAATGATTGTCGATAAACCTGGGACGTGGAAGGAACGACCAGCTGTCCATCCGGGGAGCGTGGCTCAGAGTGGGTACCAGGGGCTGCTTTTCAGCCCCTCAGGGAAGTGCAGTCATGTGACCAGGGGTTTGCTCACGGGTGATGGACAGAGGGACACAGCCCTGGACCGCCCACCCTATGGGGCTGAGTGTGATGAAGCACAGGTGGCATCAGAAACATGGAGCAAGCACCTCCCATCCAAAACCACCACCATGACTGCAGTAGTAAGTTACATTTCAGGGCGTATTTGTTAGAGCAGCTAGAATCATCTTGGTGGTGGTGGTTTAGTCGCTAAGTAACGTCTGACTCTTCCAACCCCATGGACTGTAGCCTGCCAGGATCCTCTGTCCGTGGGATTTTCCAGGCAAGAATACTGGAGTGGATTGCCATTTCCCTCTCCAGGGAATCTTTCTGACCCAGGAATCGAACCCAGGTCTCCTGCATTGCAGACAGATTCCTTACCAACTGAGCTATGAGGGAAGCCCTACCTCATATAAACATCGGTACTTGAACCAGGGGCTGCCATCAAAGAGCCCTAAGAAACATGGTGTCGGCTTAAGCTGAGGTCAAGGCACGGTTTCAGGCTCGTGCTGCCCGGCGGCACAAGTGTTTGGTGGATCTGCACACTAGAGCCAGCCAGCCCCAGGCTCCCAGGAAAGGACTGGGAGAACAGAACTGTATTTGCCAGTGCTAGCTGGTATAAGAAAGAAGACATTAATTTGGACATGAGTCGGCTGCTTTAGATCAAAAGGGAAAGGAACAGGGAGACTGGAAATGGAGGGCCTTGGGGGTTAGGGAGCTTGATGCCTTGAGACCTGGCAGAGCAGAGATGGCGCTGAGGAGCGGGTAAGCGAGCCCTTACCAGCTCGGTCCGACCACGGGGATCAGAAGGAAGAGGCTACCGCTGGCTTGCAGGACTTCAGCTCCCGGATCCTGGACAGTGAGGGGGGCCCTGCTCATGGGAGGGGCACAAGTGACCCCAGTACCTCCATGCCTGGGCCATCAGGTGTCCACACCCCCTCACCACACCTCCCCCCAACCCCGCTGACAGAACACCCACACCATGTGGCTGGAGGGGCAGCAGTTGAAGCTGGAGCCTCTGGACTGAACTGGATCCCTGAATGTCTGTGTGGAGCAGAGACCACCCCCCGGCCATCAACTGCTCTTCTATTCACGTGAAGTTCACTCTGATAGTCTCAAACCACTAAATTAACTGACAGTAACATCAGTAGTGCGCATAGATTTGTACAAGACTTGTTTAACAACACTGAGTTTTTTAAACAAATATTTTAAATTATAAAAATCGGTTAAAATGTATAACGCAGTTAACCCATATGTTATTCAAATATACAATATGTCCAGAGGATTGCTGAAAGCTACATGCCAGCATGCTAATGTAATTTATATGGAATTGTTGGGACTGATGGTTTTCATTTTCTTCTCTGTGCTCTTCCAAATGTTCTACACTTTTGTTAATAAACAAGTTGCAGAATAATTTGCACAATGACAGCTTGGACTCAGTAAAGAAAATACAATATGTTATTAAAAAAAAATCTTCCTGGAATAAAATAAAATCCCATACATATATAGCTTTTATACTTCTTTCTTCTGCCTTTGGATTAAATATTGCTTCAACTAAAGTAATATTCTTTACATACATACATGCACAAGAGGTGTGAGACCCATAGATAATCAGGACTTTTCCAGTAATCCATCGAGAATGGACCTAAGCACACAACAAACACATGCACACGAGGTGTGGGAACCTACAGATAATCAGAACTTGGGTAACATCTGTCCAACACCAAGTCTTCAGGGGGAGGGCCTGGAGGGGCCAACTTAGGCTTTCAACCAAACTTCAGGCTCCTCCCAGTTTTCACCAGGAGGTTCTTTGTTGGATTTAATGTCTCCAGAGGAGAAACTGGCTTTTAAGAACATGGAAATCAGTTCTAACACTAGATCCTCCTCCTCTCATCTTTCATGGGTCGGTTTAGCACGATTATTCCTTCAGATCCTGGGGTAGATTCTCAACAGCATGGTACCTCAGTGGTCATCTGTGGGCATGGCCACGGGCAAGGAGAAGAGTCAGCGGAGGAGACAGGGGAATCATACTGTGTAGACAGCTTCCAAAGAGAAAGAACAAGGGCTATTGTGAATTCATCAACAAAGCTGTTGGTGAAGATGCCTGGTCCTGCTGAGGACAGTGGGTAAATCCAAACCCCTGCATTTCACTCTACAGGGTGGTGGCATCTTCTGGTGGCCAACGTACACTTTTTAAAAGGAGAAGAATAATCTTTGGGCCTTGGATTCTCTCTGGCTTTGGGAATGTGGGGTAGGGGCTGCGGACTTGGCCCCTGGGGATGAGGCATCTGTTTCACGGGGCTCAGGGAGCCCCTCTTCTGACTGTGAGAACGCAGCCTCTTTGGTGTAACTGTCACATTCTGACAGGGTCTGCACCCCCATTCCTTCCACAGGTGGTGCTGGGTCATCATGGTTTCCTTCGCTGCTCATTTGAGCCACCCAGAAGCATTGCAAAGAGCAGGGCACAGAGCATGAGAAATGTCTGCAGTTGGGAAACAAAGAAAAGAGTAGAGTCGGTTTTCTGAAGTCATGATCCACAGTCAGGCTGGGAGGCGGGAGAGTTAGACATAGACGTGGCCAAAGTTACGTCCTGGACACAATCTCAGGGCCAGGGTTTCTCTGTATGCTTCACACCACATGCCCTCCTGCTCACAGATCACAGGGAAATCTGCTTCTCTGGCCCCTTGCTGACAGCATCGCCCTTCTTGACACTCTGCCCCATCTGTCCGTCTGTCTGCTCTGCTCCATCTCAGTGAATGGCAACACCAGCCATTTGGCTCTGTGGTCCAGATGCTTTGAGAAGTCCAGCTATTTTCTTTTTTGTTTCCATGTGCAGACCCGAAATATCAGCAAACAGAGTGGTGCTCAGTCACTTCAGTCGTGTCCAACTCTTTGCAACCCCAGGGACTGTAGCCTGTCAGGCTCCTCTGTCCACGGGATTCTCCAGGCAAGAATATTGGAGTGGATTGCCATTTCCTTCTCCAGAGTGGATATCTCCTTTAAAACAGATGATGCCCTGAACAGTTTTAAACCTGATGTGAGTCCAAGCCACATCACGTCCGTTCTTCATCATGGTCTATAAGCACTATACGGTGTAGACACCCACCACCTCTTCCCCCTCATCTGCCATTTCTCACTGTTTTAGCCCAAATCTGGCCTCATCGTCGTACCTTAACTAATGGCCCTCACAATCGTCACCTGCTCCTTCCACCTCTCAGAAACTGTGAGATACCTTTAAGGCTGTGCCATATGCATCATCAGAAAAGCTGCTGGATGAGTAAGTGAAGGTCACCACCCAACTGCCGCCTTCCAGTGTGGTCCACATTGTGCTTTATTTCCCTGACACATGATGTACAGATGGTCTATGTGTTGATTAACCACCAAACTCAACTAAAACTACATTCCTATGAGTGCATTTTTTTAAACTACTGTATTCTGTATTAAAATATGTCTGGCAAATGGTTAAGAGTTAATAATCATTTGTCAAAAATTATAAAGTGACTGCTGAGAACTTCTAATGATGTAGATACAACCGTGAATTTTTTATAAAGGATTTAATTTGCTTATCTGGCCAACAGAAAGATAAGTGGCTCCGGTGAATCACAGTATCAGGTGAACAATTTATACTGCATCCCTTAAGGAAAACTAGGCTGTAAGGTGTCTAGGAAGATGGACCTTTCTGAAGCTTACTCAGTCTGCTCTCAGCAGTGAAGTCCTCAGCTCCACGGGGGAGAAAGCCCCTGGACTGCGGCTGAGGGGTGAGGGTCCCTGCTCCTGGAATGGGCTGTCATCCAGCTGTTCACTATGACTCAAAGCACTCTTTAACTGGGAACTTCATGAAAATCCCAACCAGTGGGGAAATGTCCCAGACCTGGAAAAGGAACCCACCTCATAAGTTTTCAGGATGGAAAGGGGATTGCACTAACCACCAAAATACTTGAACATGTAATTATAATAAAAGCAATCAGTATTCAGTGCTTTTTGATGGGGTTCTCTGTGATTAAGAAAGATAGATAGATATGGGTAAAGTAGATGAATGGATGGATGGATGGATGGATGGATCTAGAAATGACAGATGCGTGGGGTAACTAATCGATGAATAGACAACAGATGGGTGGATAGATAAGATAGATTCGTGGATGGATATTCTTTAACTGGGATGTTTCCTCAGTCTTTCTGTGTTTTCCTCAATGCAGACGTTTTCTAGGTATAATATGCACACACTGAAATGCACAGACCTTCAGTACACAGTTAAATGAGTTTGGGAAAATGCACACACTCTGTCAGTCTGTCACAGAGATTCCCTGACGCCAGTTCCTCTGAGCCCCTTTCTCTGATCCCCACCCCCTGTCACAGGCAATCCAGATCTCCGTCATCACAGATTTGTTTTTTCTGTTCTTGAGCTTCATGGAAGAGGAATCAGACATCCATGCACTCCTGTATCTGACTTCTTTGACTCGTCAAAGGTTATTTTGGAATCCATCTGTGTGGTTGTGCCTGTTGGCAACTCCTTCAGATATCGTGCTGAGAAGCGTTTCTTTTTATGAATAAACTACGGTTGGTTTATCCATGCTCCCTCTCAATAGACATTTGTTTTTATTATCTTGAAAAAAGTTATTATAAACTTTTAAAGTTGTGTGTATTTGTATATACTCATGTTTTTATTTCTCTGAGATAAATATCCAGGGATTAAACTGTCAGCTCATATAGCAGGTAGATATTAAACCTCTTAAGAAACTGAATTTCCAGTAGTCATGTATGGATGTAAGAGTTGGACTATAAAGAAAGCTGAGCACCGAAGAATTGATACTTTTGAACTGTGGTGTTGGAGAAGACTCTTGAGAGTCCCTTGGACTGCAAGGAGATCCAACCAGTCCATTCTGAAGGAGATCAGCCCTGGGATTTCTTTGGAAGGAATGGTGCTAAAGCTGAAACTCCAGTAGTTTGGCCACCTCATGCGAAGAGTTGACTCATTGGAAAAGACTGTGATGCTGGGAGGGATTAGGGGCAGGAGGAGAAGGGGACGACCCAGGATGAGATGGCTGGATGGCATCACTGACTCAATGGACGTGAGTCTGAGTGAACTTCGGGAGTTGGTGATGGACAGGGAGGCCTGGCGTGCTGCGATTCATGGGGTTGCAAAGAGTCGGACACGACTGAGCGACTGAACTGAACTGAACTAATGCGCTAACTTCTACAGAAACAGTTGTTTCCTGAACCATGATACACAAGCACATGCTGTGTTCTGGATGAAGGGTCTCCTCACTGACCCACCTCCCTCTGACACCTGCAGAGATTCACGAGAGGAGGGCTGTCTGTATGCATCTGAAGCTACAAATACAAAAATCCATCCTGTGTCCGCCTCAGTCCACCAGGCTTCCCACCAATCTCCCACATGGACTTTCAAAAGATGAGAAGTGTCCACTCACCCATGCACAGGATGTGAATCTGGGCATGAACGAATCTACGGTTTGCCTCCACTGTGTCACCCACGATGTCTCTTGTCTCTACAGACCAACTGGAGGTTCCCTGGAGGTGGGGGTCCTGAGTTATCTCCCCAGCAGGCATTCAGCTGGCTGGTTTGTGGAATAACTCTTCTCTATAGTCTCCTTTTTTAAACTTGGACCTACTTTCCAAGAGCTTTTCCGTTCACTTATATGATGTCCAACTACGAGTCCATGAGGGTTGTTTATATGTCAAGTGACTTTCTCCCTAGAAAAAAGTGTTTCGTTTTGTTTTTTGTTTTCTTTTTAGTCACCAAGCAACTACTTGAAGGCAACAAATCCTGTCAGATAATTAGAGTGTCTGTTTATTGCTTTGCTAGTGTCTGTTCTTTGTCAGATCCTGTTAGAGTTGAGATCTTCTGTTTCTTGGTGTTCAGCTGGTTTCCTCTTGCATCCTGGACATTCCATGTGCTGTGCTCTGAGACTTTGCTTCACATTTAAATCTCCTTTGTTAGCAGGCAGCCATCAACTTAGGTCTAGCATACAAGTCCTGGTTACTCTATGGACCGTGGCTTGAAATTCGATTTGCAAAAAGCCTTTGCAATTCTCTCTGGCCACCCTTCTGGAAACTACACCATGGCTGATCGGTGGTCTCACTGGGCCCATCACCTCAGTCCTCAGGCCTTTGGGCTACTTAGTTACCCACCAGACACGGAGTCCCCTGAGGAAGGGGCAGGTATGGTCCTCTGTTGGGCTCAGTGCTTCACTGGTTCTCAAGAAAGACTCTATCCTGCTGGATAAACAGGGTCCTCCATGGGCCTTTTTTTGTCTTCACCCACTCCATGTCAGGGTCAAGGGCTTATCCAGATAGGACGCATTAGAGGTAGCGCTTCCTGTATACATGCTGCTGCTGCTGCTGCTAAGTCGCCCACAAGGCTCCCCCATCCCTGGGATTCTCCAAGCAAGAACACTGGAGTGGGTTGCCATTGCCTTCTCCCTTGTATATATGGGATAAAGTAAAAGGACACATCTCCGTGTGCTTTTTCACAGCTCTCTCGGTCTGACTTTACCCAACTCTGTGTTGTGATAACTTGCTTTTTACAGACTGTTCAAGGTTTGTAACTCTAACCACTTGGAAGAATAGCGTGAAAAGTGTTTACTTCATCCTATCTGTAACTAGAAGTCAAGAGGCCATACTTTTTGAAATTCATTTCTTTTTTTCATTTGTACATGCAAACAGATCTTAAGACAAAAGGGACTGTGACTCCCAAAGGGAAAGAATTAAATGAGAGGTCCCTATTTACCCACAATGTTTGAGGTAAGGGCCTTATTATCAGCCTTATGCCTTTCAATTTGCTGAAAGAAGGTGACAGGAAAGACACTGTACAAAACAGAGAGTAATCCTTGACCATCGCCAGTGTCTTCACTGGTACTAAGGCAGATCAGAGAAGTGAAGGACATCACCAAGATGCGGGCTCAGAGTAGAAGCTCTTGGCACCAAAGTTCAGTTTCACCTTTCAGGGAAAGAAAGGCAGAGAGTCCAAAATGCAAAACAGGAGGTCCGCGTCTGAGTTGAGAGATCCCCTGGTGGTTTCTGAGTCCTCTGTAGTTTCTTCAGCTATGCAGCGATTTGCATATTAGAGAATCAGAGGTCAGCAGTAGCCCTGAGGGGGACCCACCCCTTACACACTGAAGCAGGAACAGTGCTTCTGTATCAGGACAGGAGACTGACATGGGCTGTGGGCTCCATGCCCTACTCTGAACACCTGAGATCTTACTCAAAACACCATATACTAACATGGCTATCATTCTAAATAACTGATATGTTTTCTATTAACTTCATGCTACCCTTCCTGACTTCTGACTTCTTCCGAAAACCACTTTGTTCCTGCCAAAGAACTTATATCAATTAGTTCAGATTTTCTTTGCTTAAAAATATCTGTATTTGGTTCTGATTTTCTAAAGCCTGTTTTCGCTGAGTATAGCAGTTTATTTTCATGGGTTTTTGGTTGTGATTTTCCACCCCGTTGACTTTAGCCTCCCATTACTTCCGTTGTTGTTGTTCAGTCGCTCAGTCACGTACCACTCTTTGCAACCCCATGGACTGCAGCATACTAGGCTTCCCTGTCCTTTTCTCTCTCCCAAAGTTTGCTCAAAATGCCCACATTTCTGCTATAGTCCCTTTAAAATTATACCTGGGCTGGATGATTTTTAACAGAAAAACCTCTGCATGATTTTAAGATGTTTTTCTCCTATTTTTGCTGTGTGGAATTTAACCATTGTGCCTCAAGGCATGACTATTATTATATTTATTTGGCTTGCAGACGGATCTGTGATTTCTTGAACCTGTGAATTGATAGCTTTTGTCAGATTTGTAAATATCTTGAACTGCCTGTCTCCATATATTGCTTCTATTTTCTCTTTCTCTCCCCCACATCTTTAAGATCCTAGGAATCAAATTAAATGTATGCTATACCTTTTCACCACGGCCCATATAGATCTTGTAACCTCTTTTCTGATATTTTCCATTCTTTTTTCTCTTTCTGGTTTATTCTGTATATTTTTTCCTGACTTATACTTCAGTTTACTAATTCTCTCTTCTACTATTTCAAATATGTTATTACACAGCTCAACTGGATTGTTATTTTTTAATAATAGACGTAATAATGGTTAATTACAGATCTATAATTTCCTTTTGGTTCTATTTTGTAAAACTCAGCACTATGGTGAAATCTTCTATCTTGTATAATTTTTAAGACATGTTCATCCTTTTTAAGAGCTTAAGATAGATAAACACTGCTTGTCTTACCTGGGATGTCAGGTCTTTGTTGGAGGCTGGAGGTGAGAGGAGTAGATTTTTCATGGGTGCTGTCTTCCTCCAGACCATATCTGAGTTTCTCCAGTGCACACTTACCAGGGCAGAAGCTCACTGTGATGCTCTCAGGGCAGAAGAGGCATGAGGGTCTGCTTGTTTTCAGCATCACTGCCTGTCCAGGTCCAGCCCTTTAGATGAGTCCACAGAAGCTCCTGGCTCTCACCAGGGCCCTGCTCTTCCAGGTCAGGGTTCAGCTTCTTAGTCACTATTTCCCTTTCCATTGCTCATTCATTCATCCCTCAGCAGCTTAGAATCTGATAACATGCTTAGAGAGGAAATTCTGCAAGAATGCCAGTCTCGGTAATTTTTATTTCCTTTTCTCCAGGTCTTCCCTTGTCAAGTCCTAGCTGCCGACTGCATTCTGGTGCCTTAAGGAGTTGGGGCATTTTGGTGCATTTTATATATTCATGGTGCATGTTCTTGACAAGAAAATGGGTCTGATTTGAACTACTTCAATATTGGGGGAAGCAGAGAGGTTTACTTGCTTTATTTGTGTTAGACATTGATCTCTATGTGGCCAGTAACCAGCTGCACTGTTTGTAGTTACAGCACCTGCTACTGCTCTGGGCCACACGCCTGCCCCCAACGCCCAGGCTGGCTCACTGCACACACTCTGCCCACACAGCAGTTCACTATTCTTTCTTGCAGGGGCTTTGCTGCATTTTCTCACATGACATATGTAGATACATTTAAAAGCAACATTTAGTTAAAAATGTAGGATGAAGAAAAGAAGTTATCTTCTCCACTCATTCTTAGACCCCCACACCACCTGCAAAACACAACATTAGTTTCTTTTTCAAGGAGAGTCCTTTCATTTTTGGGTAGTGTCTATTGTTCTTTATCCTCACGTTTCTAAGTAACATACTCCTGCCACTTGGACAAATATAACAATTAGCCAACAGAGAGCTATGATCAAAATGCGGATAAAAGTCAAAATATTTGTGTTCGTATGTGGTTATCCAAGACACTTTCCAGCTGAACATCCTCTGGGAAACTTTAATCCTTCCCTCAATCTGAGAGATTAATAGGAAGAAACCCAGAGTGACTGCAGCATAAAGTTATTATGCCAAAACAAAGTTGATCTCAGCACAATAAGTCTCTCCATGTATACAGCTTGATCTTTTCAAAGCTTCTGAAGCTCGTGGGGATATTACATAGAATCATGACCCTAATCTTCCGTCATCTCAACTGTGTTAATCCACATCCACCCCCAGGATCTCTCCACCCTCTCCCCGCTGCCTGAGCAACCTGTGCTCTTGCCGAAACTCTGACCGTTGGCAGCATTTATTTGTTCACACCACCTGCAAGTCACGGACTGGAAGGTAGACTTAGAATTGTCCACGATACAATCAATTCATCATCAAATAGTCATTTCTCCCTTGCTTTGCAGAAATTCCCAAACAACACCACCAAAACACACAAACAAACAAACCAAACTGCAGTTTTCTGTTTCTTGAACTCTTTTGGGCACTGACCCCAACTCATGAACGATTCCACCTAAATGTCTCCTTTCTATCCCAGTTACTCTCAGAGTTTTTTAAAGATACAATGTAAACTCTAGAAAAGCAAGTACCTCTTTTTTTTCACCACTGTATCCCCAACACTGACTGTAGTATCTGTCAGAGAATGGGACTAGATAAATACTGCTCATTTAGTGAATAGATTAATTGGTATAAATAAATCACTCACCACCAGCAGCCTAAAGGCTCCCCATGTCCACACCTACTTTACTTCTATACCTTCTCTTCTCCTTCTGTTTCTTTATCTAAATCAATCCTCTGCATATTTTCTCTGGATTCTTACGATCCTATTACAATTGCACTTATTTCACAAGCTAGCAAGGTAATGCTCAAAATCTTTCAAGTTAGGCTTCAATAATATGTGAATCAAGAACTTCCAGATGTACAAACTGGATTTAGAAAAGGTAGAGGAACCAGAGATCAAATTGTCAGTGTTCACTGGATCATAGAGAAAGCTAGGGGATTCAAAAAAAAAAAAATCTGCTTCATTGACTATGCGAAAGCCTTTGACTGTGTGGATCACAACAAACTATGAAAAGTTCTTAAAGAGATAGGAACACAAGACCACCTTACCTGTCTCCTAAGAAACATGTATGTAGGTCAAGAAAATACGGTTAGAACTGGACATGGAACAATGGACTAGTTCAAATTGGGAAAGGAGTATGACAAGGCTGTATATTGTCACCCTGCTTACTTAATTTATATGCAGAGTACATCATGCAAAATGTTGGGCTGGATGAATCACAAGCTGGAATCAAGACTGTCAGGAGAAATATCAACAACTTCAGATATGCAGATGATATCACTCTAATGGCAGAAAGTGAAAAGAAACAAAAAGGTCTCTTGATGAAGGCAAAAGAAGAGAATAAAAAGGCTTAAAACTCAACATTCAAAAAGCTAAGACCATGGCATCTGGTCCCATCACTTAATAGAGGAGGAAAAGTGGAAGCACCGACAGATTTTATTTTCTTGAACTCCAAAATCACTGCAGATGGTGACTGCAGCCATGAAATTAAAAGACAACATATTAAAAAGCAGAGACATCACTTTGCCAACAAAGGTCTGTGCAGTCAAATGGTTTAGAGATGATGGTTTTTCCAGCAGTCAAGGACAAATGTGACACTTGGACGATAAAGAAAACCATGAAGAAGGACCAAAGAATTGATGCTTTTGAATTGTGGTGCTGGAGAAGATTCTTAAAAGTCCCTTGAACTACAAGAAGATCAAACCAGTCAATCCTAAAGGAAATCAACCTTGAATATTCATTGGAAGGAATGATGCTGAAGCTCCACTACTTGGCCATCTGATTCAAAAAGCTGACTCACTGGAAAAGACTGATGCTGGGAAATATTGAGGGCTGGAGGAGAAGGGGGTGGCAGAGGATGAGATTGTCAGATGGCATAATTGACTCAGTGGACATGAATCTGAGCAAACTCTGGGGGATAGTGAAGGATACGGAAGCCTGGCATGCTTTAGTCGAGTACAGGGTAGAAAAGAGTTGGACATAACTAAGAAACTGAACAACAGCAATAACACACATATAAAAAATGCAGCCATTAAAGAGGAATATCCAGCATTCCAAGTATCATTGCACACAGACTTTAAAGTAAACTAATGCTTGGGAAAGAATATGGGCCCAGAGCTGCCATGTTTATCTTACTGACCTGTTAAACAATAGTTTGACAGTAAACTAAAAGTGAAAACTGCAGTCCTTTAAAAACAAAAATAAATAAATAAAAATAATATAGTCCTGTAGAAACTGACCAGTGTCATCAAGTCTTTAAAAAAGCAGATCTGAGACTTTTGTTGCACATACATTTAACTAACCAGCTTGGCGTGTTTTATAAAATAGATGAATCAATTTGTTACTTCAATTGCATTTGATGTTTCAATTTTACTTTGTTTACTGAAGCCCTGACATGTGGTAAGCAGCTGTTGATACTGCCAATACTTTTGTGTTGTTTTTCCTGTTCCAATGAGCATGCAGCCCTGAGGTGTTACATCAGATATCTGGCTCTGTGTCATAATTAATTCCAAAGGGACTTCAATGAGTCTACAATTGCAGGGGGCATACTGGCGATCACCTACGTTGGTAACATCATGCTGACATTACCTGGAAACCTACAAGTGGTGGGTTTGTCAGATGCCATCAGTAAGATCCCTCTAGAGCTCTTAGTAGGCAAGGTCCTGGGGCTCTGAGTAGAGCAAAGTCCCTATCATGACTTTGGCCACTGCTCCAATGTACAGAGCTGCCACCAGACTGTATAAAGGCAATTTTATCATTTATATTCACCCCTCAAGTCCCAGGTAACCAAATGTAACACTTTTCCATGCAAGGGAGAGCTGCCTGATTTTTCTCACTGAGGTCTGAGGACGCCTTCTCATCAGTTCCAGCCATCTCAGCATGGTTGCCTGGATACTCAGTCTCCTCGCCTATTATTCCAATTAAAGGGCAATTTAGAGGATTTAAAAAAAAAAAAAAAACACTAATCTGTCATGTAGAAATGTCATCAACCCTCCCTTACACTGATGTGCCAAGTGGTGGACCAAGCACTGCAGTTCAGAGACAGCTTTTCAAGAGGGCAAAATAAGAGCGAGATCCCCCACTTCCTCATCCCTATTAAATGTTTACATACTAAATGCAGGGCAGCATCTATGGGATGGATTTGAGAGGGGTTTTTAGTGTGTGGGGGGATGTTTCAGGTATAAACTAAGACTTTTTATTTCACAATTTAAAGATAACTAGTCCTTACTGTGAATAAATGGTCATCAGAATGATTCTGGGGAGAAAAAAGGACAAAAACACCTCCGAATCCAAAATTCTTGGTGACTTTTCAACAAACGATGTTTGTGTTGTTTTGAAAAGCCACAGCCCTATTGCTCTGATTCAGAGCAAATGCAAGTTATAAAAATTCACACCGGCTGTCTACCCATCTGAATAACTCATTTTTATTGAGATACAATTTGCATACCATAAACTGCATGTCCTTCAGGCGCACAGTCTGTTAATCTGAGACACAAGCACACGTCTGTAAAACCATCACCTCAGTCCAGAGGGTACATGCACAGAAGCACCCAGAGTTCCCACGCACTCCTCAGTGATCCGCACACCCCGTGCTTGAGGCCCACCCTCGGTGAGCACTGTTTGCTTTCCTTCTCTATAGACGAGTTCATCTCTTTGGGAGAGTTCTGTAAGTGGGAACACAGAGTATGTATGCACTCTGACTTTTCTGACTTCTCTCACTCCAGATCAATGTAAGGATATGCCAACTTTTGTTTATTCTCCACCTGATAGTAAGCTTTTGGGTTATTTTCAGTTTTCCACTCTTACAAAAAAAGCTTCTATGGACACAATGTTCACTGTAAGGACATAAGGCTAGAGCACATGGTGAGTGTGTGTTTACATGGTAAAGGAATTGCCAAGTCATTTCTCAAAGTGGTTGGACAATATCGCATCCCCCACCCCGCCCCGCCCAGTAACACCAAAGAGCACCAGCTTCTCCATATCCATACCAACATCTGTTCTGGTCAGACTTTTCATATTTTAGCCATTCTAATAGGCATGAGTACATCCTGAGAAACACTGGGCTGGAAGAAGAACAAGCTGGAATCAAGATTGCCGGGAGAAATATCAATAACCTCAGATATGCAGATGATACCACCCTTATGGCAGAAAGTGAAGAAGAAATAAAAAGCCTCTTGATGAAAGTGAATGAAGAGAGTGAAAAAGTTGGCTTAAAGCTCAACATTCAGAAAACTAAGATCAAGGCATCTGGTCCCATCACTTCATGGGAAATAGATGGGGAAACAGTGGAAATAGTGACAGACTTTATTTTTTGGGGGCTCCAAAATCACAGCAGATGGTGACTGCAGCCATGAAATTAAAAGAGGCTTACTCCTTGGAAGAAAAGTTATGACCAACCTAGACAGTGTATTGAAAAGCAGAGACATTACTTTGCCAACAAAGGTCTGTCTAGTGAAGGCTATGGTTTTTCCAGTGGTCATGTATGGATGTGAGAGTTGGACTATGAACAAGGCTGAGCGCCGAAGAATTGATACTTTTGAACTGAGGAGTTGGAGAAGACTCTTGAGAGTTCCTTGGACTGAAAGGAGATCCAACCAGTCCATTCTGAAGGAGATCAGTCCTGGGTGTTCTTTGGAAGGACTGATGCTAAAGCTGAAACTCCAATACTTTGGCCACCTCATGTGAAGAGTTGACTCATTGGAAAAGACTCTGACACTGGGAGGGATGGGAAGCAGGAGGAGAAGGGGATGACAGAGGATAAGATGGCTGGATAGCATCACTGACTCGATGGACATGAGTTTGAGTAAACTCCGGGAGTTGGTGTTGGACAGGGAGGCCTGGCATGCTGCAATTCATGGGGTCACAAATAGTCGGACATGACTGAGTGACTGAACTGAACTGAACTGAATTTAAAGATTTTTTTTTTAGTTTTATGGAATATGCTTTTGATATCAGGTTTAAAAAATCTTTAAATGTTATCTTTTAGAAATTTTATAGTGTTAGGTTTTAAAGTGAGATGTTTTTCTATTTTGACTTAATTTTTGTTGAGTCATTGTGGCTCAGCTGATAAAGAATCCACCTGTAATGCGGGAGACCTGTGTTCTATCCCTGGGTTGGGAAGATCCTTGGAGAAGGGAATGGCTACCCACTCCAGTATTCTGGCCTGGAGTATTCCAGGACTGTATAGTCCATGGGGTTGCAAAGAGTTGGACATGACTGAGCGACTTTCACTTTCATTTTATTCTTGTCTTCCGTGTCTCTAAATTTTAAATATATGAATTGCAGTTTTATTATTTACTTCAATGTCTTTGCTAATTTTGACTCCTGTGTCTGTTCTAGTTCAGTGTTGGCTGATTGATTTTTATCCTAATCATGGGCCTCTTTCGTCTACATATTTTTTTTTTTCTTTTTTTGGTAGGCCTAGTTACCTTTGACTGTCTGACATCATGAGTTTTCTCTTGTTGGGTGCTGAATAATTTTGATTTCTTATAAATGTCCATGTGCTTTGTTCTAGAACATGGTTAAGTTACTGGGAAGTAGGTTGATTCCTTTGAATCTTGCTTTAAAAACCTTTAGGCAAGACCAGAGGACACTACTAGTCTAGTCTGATCACTCCCCACAATGGAAGCACACCTCCCCCTCAGGACCCTATCCAATGCCCCGTGAATGACAGGTCATCCCGTCTCTCTGGTAGGAACAGCTGTCAGTTTCAAAGTCCAGCGTTGCCTCTGTTCTCTCTGATGCTCTCAGATGGCCATCTTCCCAGTCTTGGGTACTTTATTCAGACATGTGTGGTGACTGAACACTCAGAGGCCTTCTGCTGGCATCAGGGTTCTCCCTCTGCACCTCTCTCTCCTTGCCTTTCCTGCAGACCCCCACCGCCCTGGTTTCCCCTCCGTCTCATCTCCTCATCATGGGGAACCTGCTGGTCCTTACCTGAGGCCCCGTGGTCCCAACCAGAAAATTCTCTGAAGGTTGTAATCTTGGAGAATCGTAGGGCTCCTCTGTTTATTTCCTGTCTTTGAGGCATTATTATCCTTTAATCACCTAATATCCAGTACCTTTGAGACACACACACACATACTTTTCTTGTTTTTATATATTTATTGGTTTAGGCAAGACCACAGATCCAGTCCCTGTTACTCCATCTTGGCTAAAAGTCTAAGTCCTTCACATTTCTGATTTCTGCTAAGAGGAAATTGCTATAATCAAAGAGTAATTATTAAATAACTCTCCACATTATAATCAGCTAAAACCACCATAAATGTTGCTCTCTGCAAATCACTACTCTTCTCATGCCAGATCACTTCATTTGTCACCTCATGTTGAGTGATAGGCGTTCCAAAGTAGGTCAGTCCTAAAAGAAGCATGCTGTTCCTCTGCCTTCGGAGCAGACACGTCACATCAGAGGGAATATTTAGCAGAAAAAGGCACGAGCTGAAGCAAAGGTGCTGGTTCAGGGCCAAGGTCTGAAGAGAGAGGAAAAACAGAAATGGAAGGAAACAAATAAAAATAAAAGGAAGACAGAGACATGGAGGAAAAAGAGACAAAAAGGTAATCTCTTCACTTTGCTGCTCTTAATAAAAACACAATTCAAGCCATAGAATATCTGACTGATCACAGCCGTTGTGTATTCCCAGTATTTTAAGTGTACATATTACTTTCCCACTTCAATCATTTCTTGAAAACAATGTGTAGCAGAGGGAATAAAACTGACAAGCGGTGGGGGGAGTGGCTGGATTTAGACAAAGCCCAGTGAGAAGCCTTCTAAAACAATCTCATGAATTTTGGTAGCAAGCCCCTAATACACATGTTTGGAAAAGTGGATGGGGATTTTACATCTAGCCAGTTTAAATATAATTTATACTCTCTGCCTGCCTCATATTGTGTTAGGTATAAATTTGGTGCTTCCCAGTTGGCATTCAAAAGCCAGTTCAAGACAAATACTCAAGTTTATTTATAAAACAAAACAAAATAAAAAATATTCCCCTAGAAGCTCTGGGCAGATTCAGAATCCAATAAATCATAAAAATACTTGTTTACTATAATTATTTTTGCAAGATCCCATTTGCTATAAAATTGACTAGTTTTAGTGTTCCCAGATTCATGGAGTTCCCATGTGAATTATTTTATGCAATAATACTCAATTAGAAGGCCTTTAAGATATTATTCACTTGACCTCAACATTCAATTATTGTAAGTTGCAGTAGCATTGTCAAAATAATTATAATTTTGAAATGAGCTGAATTTAATTAAGCAACCATGGGACTGGATAGCTGAATTTCATAACGGACTGTAGGAAGATAAGGATGATAAAGATAATTGGATAAGGTTAGCTAAGGGAGGCACTCCTCTTGGCCTCCATCACACCTGAATTGACAGGGTTTCTTGCTATTAAAGAAGAAGTTTAGGGACTAAATCTAAGAGAGATAAGTATCTGCCATTCCACAGAATTCCCATATCAAGGTCCCTCAGCTCTGCTTCTGGAGAAATTCAATTTCCATTTCAAGAGATGTAATTCATCATCACATTATATAATTAAATAAAGACACTGTAGATCAATAATGTGTTCATTGACTTTTTTAAAAAAAATTTGGTGATAGGTCCACTAATTTTAGACTTTTAAGATATTAGGAATACAGTATGGGGGAGGAACCCATGTAATAATGACCCTAAGATGTAGTGACATGGGTTGATGATTTCTAATATCACAAAGAGGTTATGTTTGACAAGATTTTTCTTTTTTTTGCTGGTGGGGGAATTCAGCGCATACTCTATTTAGTATAAAATAGAAAAGCCCTTTCAACATCAGCTCATGAGATAAAGACAGAGAAGCTGTCCAAGAGACTCAATATTTTTTTTTTGAATGAAGGCAGAACATTTCAGGACACCAAAGTAAGTCACCCTTGGGGTTTAATCAGTCAGACATTCAGGGTTTTAGGAGAAAATAATTCTAATTATGAAGACTACTGATAGACACTGCTACCTTAACTACAGCTGGAGCCGTGACATAACTACACTTGATATCCATGAGAAGAAAGTCACTGGGGTGATCTGGGTGAGGGAGAGTAGGTGGGTAAGAGGTCATGATTTGTGCAGCTGAAAACAAAACAAACAAAACCAGCACTGAGGGGGAAGGAAAAGCAAGATGAAACGAAAAGATTATCATCTTATTTCAGGCCTCTGTCATATTTTGAATGGTACCAATTTACAAAAGACCCAAGACCAGGGATTCAGAAGGTCTCCCATGATGCTGCGTTGTTGGAGTTGCCTATATATTTTGGATGTGAATGTGGCTTGCACATGCTTTTTGCCATCGCTGCTCTGATGAAGCACGTAGTAGAAGGCACTTGGGAGGCATGTTCATTGAATGCGCTCCTTCACCCACTAAGACTTTCACCCTGTCTACTCCATCAGATTCCCAGTTTGTCCCCTGTTTTTGAAACACTGGGCAGTGAACAATATTATGCAGGAAAACGTGTTTTCTCACAGTCCATTTCTCAAAAGTATGCCTGTAATCAATAAGCCAACCAGCGGAACTTAAAGCTGACATCTGTTAAGACTCCAGTGCTTGAGAAAGGTCCCTGGCCTTGTGTCCATGTGTGGCCAAGAGGTGCTTTACAGACCACTTCTCACAAGCCACAGACCCCAGACTGCCAACACTTATGTAGAACTTCATCCCTTTGTCTTATTTTCCAGTGGTAAAGAGGATACAGTCTCTTTCTTTTTTTTGTAAATATCCTTTTAAACTCTTGGATCATGCTATTTCTCTTCACTTTAAGGGTCTTTTTATTTTGTTTACTGCTCACTTGAGACTAGTTCTCCAAGTTGATTTTAGAAATGCAACTCTGATTTATACTGTGGGAAAAAATACACCAGCAGGCAAAGTGCCTTCTCTACTACTGTTAGCCTTGCTCTAAGTGAACATTTTACTATCTTATTACCTGTGAGCTCTTTTCTCAGTTACAATGGAACATATTTAATATTTTATATAAGTGAGTAGCTGCTGGGAGGTCGTGAGTTACACATAATATGTGTGTTTCCATGTGCAGATACACACATATGTATAACATTTTACCTTTTACAATTGTGCTTATGTATAATTTTAATTTAATAATCTTGAAGATTAGAAAATGTTTTAAGCATCTAATGCTTGGTGTCAACATGACCTGAAAAGGAAACTCCCTGAAGAATTTTTTATAAAGAAAATTCCTGGGGAAATTCAGTGCATAAAAATGACAAAGAGTGAAAGACAATAGCAAAGTTTTCTCAGAATACTAGGCTTTCACAAAAGATGAATCAACTGACAGTGGCTGGAAGCTTATCATGACAGTGATATCAGTTAGATACACACACACATATATATAAATTAAAATAAATATAGGTGTTATATCATCACAAACATTTTTAATAAATACAATTTCTTTGTCAGTTATGTATCAACAAAGTTAGAAAAAAGAACATGCTCAGCAATTTGATTTTTTTTTAGAAGCTTTCAAAAGTTAGAGCAAATAAAATTTTATTTTATATAGCATTTGCAAACCAGGTTAAGCCATTTTGTTTCATTATTGCAGTTCAAGAGAATGGCCATAAAATAAGATAAATTTCATCTTTTTAATTTAAAATGTTTGTGATGATATATAGCCATTATGAAATATTTACCACAATAAAATTTTATCTACAAAAAATATAATAAAATAAATATAGGTGTTAAAATAAATATATATAAAATAATTAATTTAAAATGCTTTATCACCAAAATATAGGCACATAATTGAAAACCACATGAAATTAAAACTTTCTCTCTCTCTAAAGCATCTTTTTATTTTCATCTGTGACTTCATCAGAAAACATTCAAACCCTGTAATTGTTTCTGAGTTTAAATCACCTTGTCCATAAATAATAGCTTTATGCTGTTCGATATTAGACATTATAAATGATATCCCTAGGTATTGAGGATTCACCTGCTTCTCATTTCCCCAAATTCTTCTCCCAAATGGAAGTACATTACTTTTTTTTAGTATTTTCAACTTTCAGTATTAATCACATAGTTTATTTCTTATTCTAGGAGCTATAGGTACCATCAGATAGAGAGTTACTGATTTCTAGTTTGTGGGATGATGGCCTTGACACCGTTTGCCTGCCAGGAAGGCCTATGAAAACGGCACACTCACGAGGCCCTGTCATAGTGGCCTGCCTGGCTCTACATACATATACATGAAAGCCCTGCATGATACTTTCCTAAGAGGAAACAACAATATATTAACAGATGGAATAAAAAGACCACTTTTTAAATAGGATGAGTTTTCAGATGTTGCCATATCTAAGTCACAAACAAAAATTCTTGTTGGTTTTGGAAACATATTTGCAAAACCATCATCGCCCCATCACTATTATGATGGTGAAGCATTTTAGCTCCCGCGCTGCATCAGGACAATAAACAGGATTTAAATAGAGAGCAGCTCCAGAGTCTCCTATTTTCTGTCTGTGTTTCCATATTTCTGAACAGTTCTGCTGAACAGTTCTTTGTATATTAAAAACTAGGCTATCAAAATATAATGCCAATTTAAGGTACAACAATTATTTATATTAGTGTTACTGGGAGGAAAAAAATATGATGTGGTAAATTAATCTTTGTGCAGCAAAGTACTTCTTAAAATAGGTTTTCAGCATGCATGGTAATGAACTATTGCTATCTCTACTGAACAGACATCTTGAAATAACTACGTCCAAAGTTGTTTAAAATCCGTTCCCGAAAATTTCAGTTTCAGCAATGCGAGGAAGACTGATTCCTCACTTATAACACCGAACAACACAAGCCTTGTATTTTTTTTTTTTTCAAATCCTTTGCTCAGTGTAGGAACTCATGAATCAGCTGTGACTTTTACATGCTCCCTTTGACCTTCCCACTGATAATCATAATAATGCCTGGCTGCGGAGGATCAATCAGCTTTATAAAGCAGCCACCTTCAGATTAATCTCATATTATTAATTTTACAAGTTAAAAAGACAAGAGGGACAGGCAGGATGGCTCTGGCTGCTATTTGCTCCCTTAAAATTATTTCCTGCGGACAATAAACAAATTTCCAATCTGGTGAGGCTATAAATGTGTAGGCTTCATAAAAATTAATTTAAATGGATGTGACTGTGGGTTTGGGATTGTAAAGATTAGGGAAGACGCCTGTCGCTGTAATTGCCTGTTCAGTTCCTCTGTCACTCAAGAGTGCCACAGCTGCATTAGAAACGCTCATCATAATCTAATTCTCAGATCAAATTCCCATCTTCAATATATCCTTTAATAAGGCTTCCATTCTCCATCTTTTAGCCTTAATTACCGCTCCCTGTCTCCCTTGACAACCAAATTAAAAGGTACATGCTACAACTCCATAATGATGATCGTCATCATAATAATACTTTAAAAATCACAAACTACTCTACCACAAATGCAGACTAACCTTGTCAAGGTGGGTGTCTTCTGATAACTAGATTTTCTATGGATAGCTTCAGCCCTGGAAGATAAGAAATACAATTATATAATCTTTTATTGATTTTTCCCCCCTTTTTTCCTCGTTACTATTATGTACAATTACCCAAGCAGTTTTTAGATTGCTGAAGATGGAAGTGGAAAATTTACCAAGATTCACTTGGAGCAAGATGTTTTAACTCTTGGTTTAACACAGGTAGTTTCTATTGAAAAACAAAGCCAAGACAGTATGTGCAATGAAGAGACTTTTGATTTCAAGATGGAGCCAGCCACGTTGGTCTGTGTATGAACTTCCACTTGGGTGACTTTGTGAAGGTCACAGAATTCACCAGCCTGAGAACCTTTACAGAATTCACCAGCCTGAGAACCTTCATCTGTGAATACGAGCAGTTTAACTTTTGACTCTACTGCTTTTGGGCATATCACAGCAAAATCTGACTACTTGTGTTTTTAACTTGCAGTTTTCCACCAGGGCTACAAATTTTCCATTATGCTGTTTCTAATATTTTCTGGTCTCTGTCCTCCTTGTTAGCACTGGACTGACCTCAGGCTGTTAGAATTAGGCCATCCTTCAGCTGCATGACCTCGGTCTTCTACTGCCCATGACTCTCTCCTGACCAGCACCATCTTCCATTAACTCCTACATGTGGTGGTGGCTGGAGGTAGTGGATAGCGATGGTAAATTACAATGGTTGCTGGTTGTATCATTAGTGCTGATGGTGGTAGTGATGGTGGTTGGTAATAGGTGTTAGTGGTGTGGTTGATGGTATGGTTGGTAGTTGTCATAGTTGATTGTAGTAGTGATGGTTGATAGATACTGTTGGAGGTAGTGGTTGGTTTTTAGTGGTGGTCATTGGTGGTGATGGGTGGTTGGTAGTTGTCATGCTTGATGGTGACAGTGGAGGTTGGTGGATATTGTTAGAGGCAGCAGTGGGTGATGGTGGAGTTGGAACAATTTTGGGCAATGCCGATACTGAGCCACATTTGAAGGCTTTGTATCCTCACATGACAGTCGTGACTAAATCTACACATTTCCTTTACTACCTCATTGATTTTCTGGTTTCATTTCTCTCCATGTGCTCCTCAACTTCCTCTCCCCAATTTATCATGCTTGTGGATCCTTAGACATTATACAGAAGCAGAATCTGGGCTTCTGTAAGATTCAGACACATTACTGCCAATTTGCATGATTTATAGCAGAGTTCCAGCCTCAGTGAGTGGAGGGGGTCTATGGAAACACATCTGAGTATTTTTCAACTTCTCCTTATTATCTAAGTGTAACTAGAGAGTTGGATTTCTTGACCAAATGTCAAGTAAGGCGGTTTATTTTTACAATGCTTGGGATATATGGAACATCACATATGCTTGCAGTCATGCTTGTGCTCGACTGAATTTTCCATTTCTAGTGAAGATATTGATCCTCAGAAAGGTGGAGTTAGAGCAGAAACTTCTGAAACTGTGAAGCATCTTTTCCAGAGTCACTCATCAGAAAGCTAAGAGATAGGTAAGCATAATTCAATGGGAATGTATTTATTTACCCCGAAAAGATTTACAGTGAGTGGAAGGGAATTCAGTCCAGTACTAAGATAAGAAATGCAAACCAAATGGCATTGTCAGATATTATTAGGGTGGGCCGTAGTAATGATTGTATGAGCAAAAAGCATTTAAACAGTCCACCCGACAGAGCAGTCGATTTGGGATAAAAAACAGCCACGTAATTGTTGACCATGGCCGTAGAAGTCAAGGACAGTTGAAGTAAATGTGTCCGGCAGTGTTTCTGCAGATAAGGGGGTCCTGAAGGCAGGCCTGCACTCTAAACCTGGAAGCCTTTAATTACTGAGATACCAGTATTGATTGGGATAACAGCCGTGCAGAAATGAAGGCCAGGAAGCAGATCGTAAGGGAAGGGCAGGGTTGTTTTTTTAAGCAGTTTATTGAACTGTCTACATGGTCTCAGGCGATTCCAGCTCTAATCCTAGGAAATTGGAGGAACCGTGGGGAGTGAAAATGCAATGAGACCTTGACTGTTGAGAAGCTCCCCTTAGAGAAGGATGATTTATGGTGAGAAAACACAAACACAGGCTGGGTCAAAAAATGTCGAAAAAGATTAAAAGTTAAGGCATGCATGCTCACAATGGAGAAGGCAATGGCAACCCACTTCAGTACTCTTGCCTGGAAAATCCCATGGACGGAGAAGCCTGGTAGGCTGCAGTCCATGGGGTGACTAAGAGTAGGACACAACTGAGCGACTTCACTTTCACTTTTCACTTTCATGCATTGGAGAAGGAAATGGCAACCCACTCCAGTGTTCTTGCCTGGAGAATCCCAGGGACGAGGGAGCCTGGTGGGCTGCCATCTATGGGGTCGCACAGAGTCAGACACGACTGAAGTGACTTAGCAGCAGCAGCAGCATGCTCACAAATTACTGGTTGGGGAACAATGGGAGAGTGACGGGGCCTGTGAGAACTGGAGACACCTGAGCTCGCTCGCGTGATGGGTGCAGGGGGCACACGGTGAACACCGGGAACAGCCACTGGGTTTCAGTCGTTGTCCCCCAGACCTGGCCATTTCTATTCAATCTTCTTATCTGTTGGTCAATTCTGTTCTCTTGTCCACATACACTGGTGATGAAGTGAACTGAGGTTCAGAGGGAATACGAAGTCCCCACTGACATGGGTAACAGCCTGCACTGAGTTTTGGAGTACGAATGGGCACCACATACAGGAAGGAGATGGTATGAGTCCCATCACTTCTCCTATGAAACAGCTTAGATTCTAAGATGTCATGGTTATCAGAGACTTGAAGCACCTGAGGCCAGGTCTACACAGTCTTTGTGATGGAAGCGTTGGTGCTACCTCCTCTGCACGAGCGGGCCTTTGTGCACGAGCATGTGACTGACATAGGGTGTGAGGAGCAGGAGACCTGGGACCATTGGCCCTGGTGCATGTCCAAGGCTGTCTCTACTCTAGCCGGCAGCTTCAGGAAGCTCCCGAAGCGTGCTGTCCTTCAGCCTCCACGTCTATACAAGGGTCCTGGCTGTGCTCACCTCACAGCGGTGCAGCAAGGAGAGGGTGCTGATGCTCAGAGAGTGCCCGGAGAGCCAGGAAGACACAGAGGGTCCAGGACGTGTCTGACAATGAAATAAAAATAACCAGCCACACTGATGGCCAAGTTGTCGTCACCATCCACATACAGGCCTCTTCCGGGAGGGTCATGCTTTGAGTCTGTTGTTTTAAAGTTTTAAAATAAGTTTGTGTGCTAAGTCAAACAACCCCATGGACTGTAGCCTGCCAGGCTTCTCTGTCCGTGGGATTCTCCAGGCAAGAATACTGAAGTGGGTTGCCATTTCCTCCTCCAAAATCAGTTTAAATTAATATTTTAAGTTAAATAACCATGTTTCATGTATTACACTTGCAGTTCAGTTCAGTTCAGTCACTCAGTCGTGTCCAACTCTTTGCGACCCCATGAATTGCAGCACGCCAGGCCTCCCTGTCCATCACCAACTCCCGGAGTTCACTCAAACTCATGTCCATCGAGTTGGTGATACCATCCAGCCATCTCATCCTCTGTCACCCTCTTTTCTTCCTGCCGCCCAATCCCTCCCAGCATCAGAGTCTTTTCCAATGAATCAACTCTTGGCATGAGGTGGCCAAACTACTGGAGTTTCAGCTTTATCATCATTCCTTCCAAAGAACACCCAGAGCTGTATTATACTTCAGATTTTTTTTTAATCAAATACACAGGAGCACATATTTAAAGGAAGTAAGTTGACTTCATAATAAGCATTGCTATTTTTCCATCCATCTACCTTATATCCTGAGATTCCTGCCAGCTTTAAGGCAATTAGTCTCATTCATGCCTTACCATATTGAAATTCCTTCCTGTGATTTCCAATCCATGGTTTTATTTCAATAAAACATTTTCTAGATTAAAATGGACTTTAGAGTTTTAAAATCAGAGACACAGAGTCACATAATTCATCTCAGGTTTCAATACTGAATCAAATATACATTTTAAACTTTTTTAAAAGATTTTTCTTGATGTAGATCATTTTTAAAGTCTTTATTGAATCTGTGTCCATATTGCTTCTGTTCTGTGTGTTGTTTTTTTCGGCCAGTAAGCACAGGGGATACCTACTCCCTGACCAGCAACTGAACATACACTCACTGCATTGGAAGGAAAGTCTTCACCGCTGGAGCACCACAGAAGTCCTCATTTTAAAATATTCAAACATTTCTAACTCTTAAAGTTTCCAGCTAAATCCCCTAACTGTTCAGTAGGAACAGATCTAAAGTAGAGAATGATTTTTATGGAGAAAGCGCCTGCAAACATCGGACCACAGACACGCATCCAGTTGTTCCAAAGGTAATTGGTCTTTATCGCCCTTGAAAACGGAAAAAACTACACCAAACCTGTGCTTCTAATTACTCTCTGCCTTAACTTTCTTTGCATCCAAAGCGCTCTCCTCCGACAGAGGCACTTTCACACTTGATTGACAACGCAGTGAAGTCATAATTGGAATGTGGCAGAGACCTGCCATAAAGAGGTGAAGCGCACAGATGAGGGAGCCAAGTCCTTCCCTCTCTCCTTTGGATGTCTGGGGAATTGAAAGCAGGATTCTCCCAGAGCCTGCCCCCTCCTCTTCGCAGAACAAAGCACGTTCTGCTGGCAGACGCCACATCAAACCGCACACAGGTTTCTACCCGGGAATGGGGACAACGGCTCTCTGGAGCTCCACTCACCACCCTCTCTGTGTAACACTAGCCCATTAACATCTCAAATACATCAATTACCTGAAGGATGGTGGGGCCTTAGAAAAAGAAACAGCTCTGTTTCAAGGACAGCCACCATTTAGGCTCCCAAGAGTCCCTGGAGAGGCCGGAGTCCTGACCGACATGCACCGTCCCCTGGAAGTGCCTGGTGTGGCGTTCCTGCTCCTTCCTGTGGTTCTCCTGGGATGAGCCGGAAATAGGACACATGCTAAGACAGCACGAGGATCCAGAGACCAACAACGCGACCTTTCTCCACCGAGAATTTCACTTCTCACAACATGTGGGATTTAAGTCATGTGGATCTGACTCTAAATGATTACTTGGAGATGGGGACTCTCCAAGTCCCCTTAACAACAATAACATTTTGTTGTTGTTATTCAGTCACTCAGTCATGTCCAACTATTTTTGACCCCATGGACTACAGCATACCAGGCCTCCCTGTCCTTCACCAACTCCCAGAGCATACTTAAACTCATGTCCATTAAGTCGGTGATGCTATCCAACCATCTCATCCTCTGTCATCCCCTTCTCCTCCCACCTTCAATCTTTCCCAGCATCAGGGTCTTTTCCAAGGAATCAGTTCTTCACATCAGGTGGCCAAAGTACTGGAGCTTCAGTTTTACCATCAGTCCTTCCAATCAATATTCAAGACTGATTTCCTTTAGGATTGACTGGTTGGATCTCCTTGCAGTCCAAGGGACTCTCAAGAGTCTTCTCCAGCACCACAGTTCAAAAGCATCAATTCTTTGGCACTCAGCCTTCTTTACGGTCCAACTCTCACACCCATATATGACTACTGGAAAAACCATACCTTTGACTAGATGGAAGTTTGTTGGCCAAGTAATGTCTCTGCTTTTTATTATGCTGTCTAGGTTTATCATAGCTTTTCTTTCAAGGAGCAAGTATCTTTTAATTTCATGGATACAGTCACCATCTGCAGTGATTTTGGAGCCCCCCCAAAATAAAGTCTCTCACTGTTTCCATTGTTTCCCCATCTCTTTGCCATGAAGTGATGGTGATGGCACCAGATGCCATGATCTTAGTTTTCTGAATATTGAATTTTAAGTCAACTTTTTCACTCTCCTCTAACTTTTACCAAGAGGCTCTTTAGTTCTTCTTCACTTTCTGTCATTAGGGTGGTTTCATCTGCATATCTGAGGTTATTGATATTTCTCCCCACAATCTTGATTCCAGCTTGTGCTTCATCCAGCCTGGCATTTCATATGATGTACTCTGCCTATAAGTTAAATAAGCAAGGTCACAATATACAGCCTTGATGTACTCCTTTCCCGATTTGGAACCAGTCTGTTGTTCCATGCCTGGTTCTGACTGTTGCTTCTTGATCTGCATACAGGTTTCTCAGGAGACAAGTAAGGTGGTCTAATATTCCCATCTCTTGAAGAATTTTCCACATTTTGTTGTGATCCACACAGTCAAAGGCTTTTGTGTAGTCAATGAAGCAGAAGTAGATGTATTTCTGAAATTCTCTTGCTTTTTCTGTGATCCAACAGATGTTAGCAATTTGATCTCTGGTTCCTCTGCCTTTTATAAATCCATCTTGAACATCTGTGAGTTCTAGGTTCACATACTGTTGAAGCCTCAGTTGGAGAATTTTGAGCATTACTCATAAGAATTTTGAGATGTTCATACACATGCAAATTGAATCATCAATATAGTGATGAGCCAGTACACAAATGGGATCTCACAGGATGGTGTGAAACCTCAAGTGAGGGGGAAAGTGAGCAGGTGAAAAACCCAAGTTTGTAAGAAACAGGGTGTCTGGTATTTCTGTAAGGATCTGTTTTGGAGTGATGGTAGTGATGAAAGTGAAAATGTTAGTTGCTCAGTTGTATCTGACTCTTTGCAACCCCACAGACTGTAGCCTGCAATGGAATTCTCTAGGCAAGAATAGTGGAGTAAGCTGCCATTCCCTTCCCCAGGGGATCTTCCTGACCCAGGAATTGAACCCAGGTCTCCTGCATTGCAGGCAGATTCTTTACCATCTGAGCCATCAGGAAAGCCCTATCATATAGTAATCCTTCTATGCCAAAGCATGTTCTCAGGACCCACCCCTTTCTGCCCCAGGTCAGGCTCCTTTGCAACAGCTCAGCCCTGATCCAGGGACTGGTGCCCTCCTGGCTTTGCTCAAGGGCACCCTGGCCTCCAGCTTCTTGTTCTGCTGCTTTCCTGACTCTTCAAATTTATTCCCCTGAAACAGCCTTCATCCTCCCAGTTATCCCGTTTCTATAACTGGAATATAAAATTCAAAATCCATACAAAATATACACACTGGCCTGTATTTATCTTCTAAAAATAATGACAATTAGGTAAAGAGTAAATGAAAGTGCATTAATGAGGCAATTAAAAGTGCAGAGCATTTAGGAAACTTTATATTGACATGTAAATGTTGGCTTTTAAAATAAATGGGAGACAATTTTTGACAATAATCACAAAAATACATGCAGAGAGTATCTTTAGATGCCATTTTAAGTAATGGTAAAACTGAAATCCTTTTTAAGTTTAAATGAATTAAGCCAGCACTTCTATAGTGGCTGAAATATTGCTTTTTCCCCACGTTTTGTACTTTTTTCCACTTTTGATTGACCCGAGTGCTCAAGTCTTCTTATCTCTAAAAGCTGCCTTGGACCCTGAGGCAGCTAAAATATTGATTAACCATTGCCAAAGTTTCAGTATTACTAAATCTTAAAACACAAACTAAGGTATATTAAAAAATTTAAGAGTTTATTTGAGCAAAAATTGATTGGAATCCGGCAGCACCAAACTGGAAGTGGGCAGGAGCACTTTGCTGTCAGGAGCCAAGGGCGAGATTTTAACAGAAAAAGTGTAGAAATGAGTCAGGAAGTGATTGTCTGTGGCTTGCAGCCTGGAGACTGGCTGTCCTCAGCACCTGATTTCATAATCCAAGATACTCACGGGGTAAGGGATAGTTGGAGAGTTTGGGATGGTCAGGTACACACTGCTATATTTAAAATGAGTAACCAACAAGAACCTACTATACAGCACAGGAAACTGCCCAGTGTTAGGTGGTAGGCTGGATGGGAGGGGATCTTTGGGGAGACTGGATACATGTATATGTATGGCTGACTGGTTTGGCAGTAAAGAACTCGCCTGCAATGCAGGAGACGCAGGTTCAAACCCTGGGTTGGGAAGGCTACAGTCCATGGGGTCTTGAAGAGTCTGACATGACCGAGCACGCCCATACACACATGTATGGCTGAGTCCCTTTGCTGTTCACCTGAGACTATAACACTATTGTTAATTGGCAGTACCCCAATACAAAATAAAAAGTTTAAAGAAAAATGCAAAAATAAAAATTGAAGTATCATTATAAAAAGATTCTGACTAATGCACGCGGCTGCTGTGGTGTTAGACAAGGTGGCTCTGACAGCTTCCTTTGTGTAGTTAGCTCAACTACATAATCATATTTCTACATGAAGCCCCATCGAAGCCCAATGAGCACCACATCTTACACTGTACAGGATCTAAAGAATATTAGCTTTTGAAATAAATAAATAAATAATATAGTTTGGTCAGAAACAAAATCTGAGGCCTGCTTCCTTCCTGTGTGCTAATGTTGGTTATGCTACCAGTCGCCGGTTCTCAGGCGCCAGCTCTCCATTAACATAAGTCAGGGAGCAGATGTACACCCTTACGTCAGTGTTGGCACTGAAGTCATGCCAACTGCAGTGGCGAGGTCGGACTCATTGCCTGATATGCATCGGGAGGCCCAGTGCTTTCCTCCACCTAACCATTTAGAGATGCCCACAACTTCATAAATAAGGAAAGTGAAACACAGGATAACTTAACATCACATATATAAGTATACAAAAGTAGAAAATAGCAGATAATTGTTTTTTTTAATATTTAAATGGTAATTCAATAGCACCCCACTCCAGTACCCTTGCCTGGAAAATTCCACGGATGGAGGAGCCTGGAAGGCTGCAGTCCATGGGGTCGCAAAGAGTCGGACACGACTGAGCGACTTCCCTTTCACATTTCATTTTAATGCATTGGAGAAGGAAATGGCAACCCACTCCAATGTTCTTGCCTGGAGAATCCCAGGGACGGAGGAGCCTGGTGGGCTGCCATCTATGGGGTCACACAAAGTCAGACATGACTGAAGTGACTTAGCAAGCAAGCAAGCAAGCAAATGGTAATTCAAATTTGTGTGTGTGCATGCTCAGTTGCTCAGTCATGTCCATCTCTTTGGGACTCCATGGACTATAGCCCACCAGGCTCCTCTGTCCATAGGATTTCTCCAGATAAGAATACAGGAATGGGCAGCCATTCCCTTCTCTAGGAGATCTTTCCTACTAAGGGATCAAACCTGAGTCTCCCATATTGCAGGCAGATTCCCTACTATCTGAGTCACCAGGGAAGCCCTGAAAACGTATGATCTGGACTCCTTAGTCAGCTGCATTCAAATGACCTAATTTCTACTCATTGGACTAATTTTCAGTTTCTTAGGGTGTTATTCCATTCCGGTTGCTATAACAGAGTCCCACATGCTGGGGGCTTAGGAACAATAGACACCAACACCTCTTGGTTCCGGAGGCTGGAATTCTAGAATCAAGGCGTCAGTAGATTCAGTGTCTGGTGAGACCACGCTGCCTGGTTCAGAGACGGTGTCCCTGTCACTGAGTCATCACATGGCAGGAGGGGGAGAGAGCATCTCTAGCTTGTCTTATAAGGACACTAACCCAGTCCTGAGGGATCCACCCTCCTGACCCAATCATGTCCCAATACCATCACTTTGTGGGGTAAAGTGATGTATAAATTTCAGAGGGTGTAGGGCCTTCTTCGGAGAAGGCAATGGCACCCCACTCCAGTACTCTTGCCTGGAGAATCCCAGGGACTGGGGAGCCTGGTGGGCTGCCATCTATGGGGTCGTACAAAGTTGGACACGACTGAAGTGACTTAGCAGCAGCAGCAGCAGAGCCTTCTTCCCTCCCAGGTGTTTTAGCTGATCTAATGATTGAATTGACATAAGATAGATCAACAGGAGAAAGACAAAGCTTGCACACATGGGAGCCCCATACAGGTACCAGGCTCACAGGCTAGTCTATACCATCTGGAGTTAAGCAGGGTGGGAGGGGCTGAGAGGTCAAAGAGGACGAGGTGACGATTTTCAGAGGATGAACAGATTTTTGGTAAATGTCTGGCCTGTCGTGCAGATATGTCTTTCAGATATAAAAGGTAACTCTCTTCCTGGTATAGGCTCCTATCCAAGTTCTTCTGGATGACAAAGGGCAAGCTAAGACCCAAGTCTGCTGGGTCTCAACTGCCTTCAGCTCAGAAGAATCCACATTTTGAGGTGGCATGTTCTGCTACCCCTGCTCCCATCTTTGAAATTTCCCAAAGGTAAAGGGGAGAGACTGACTTAGTAGATTATTCCATCTTCTTGGACCACCCTCCTTCTCCCAACAAGAGGTCAGGTTAGTCAAACTCATTACAGGAGGTGGTGATGCACAGGCTGATTCTATGCAAGCAAGTAAGCATTTCTGTAGAAACAACCACCAAAAGCCAAATAATAACTGAAGTAGACTGTAATCCCAGTTTTCTAGTTCTGCATCCAACTAGTCTAGAAAAGTCCTAGATGTTGGCTAGAAGCATCTTCAGATGGAGTGAAGGGAGGAGAGGCAATCTGACAGATGCTGTGATTTGCAATCGGGATGTCTGTGATGACCTTACAGGCTGCACAGCAGCAGACAGAAGTCTGTCCGTATGTGAGATGCCGTGGTGGTTTATCTGCAGGGGACAGCAACTTTATTTTGCAGGGTTTTAGGAAGAGGATGGTCTTGGTTTTCCCTGATTTCAAGTCAGAGTGGTGGGAAAAAATTGGAAATGTTAGTTTGGAGAGTTGTATTCAAATATTGGAGAAACTAAGGATTCAGGATTCAGTTAGTTTACAGATAGAAAGCAAAACCAGAAAAAATTAATAGCACTAGAATCAGATGTCCATAAAGATATCAGGGGGAAAATTTCTCTATAATCAACCTTAGTTTTATAGAAGATAAGACTACTTTGTTTGCAAATTAAGCCAAGTTTCAGAAACCTTGATCTGGTTATTCACATGAGTTTGGCAAGAATAGTAACTGACCGTATTGGCCCTCGGCACTGCTTCACTGAGGAATTACAGGTGGGCAAGAATTTGAAGAATTTGGCAAGAACAGTAAAGCATGACCACACTCACTGTAGGTGAGAAAAATAGCTAACTGAAATTTTTAAATCTACTAGTGAAGAAGTTGACAACACTCTGGACAATAACTCGGAGGCATTTCAAACTTGAATACCCACAACATGTTCTCCAGCAATGCAGTCCCCCGCCTCCTCCCCAGCGAAAGGTCACACACAAGCACAGCAAAATGTGCTTAGGAGCACTTCAGCTGATAACAGCCAGAGACTGTACATGATGGAGACGTCTATTAACTGGAAATGGATAAATAAAATACGGTGTGCTCACATGATAGAATATTACACAGCAGTGGGAGTAAATGAACCACAGCTATACAGAGAAAAGGGGATAAATCACAGAAGAATGACATGGAGTGGAAAATAAAAATGTAAGACTGCAAACAGCATAAATGCTATTTATATAAGGTCAAAAGTGCAAAACTATGGTGCAAAAGTGCAAAACATGGTGTTTAGGAATACATACTTTGATAAAACTAAAAAACAAAGGAAAGAAGCAATCCAGGAGAGTGGCTCCCTTCAGGTCTGGCAGGAGTACACAGTAACTTATATGGCAAAGTTAACAGGTTACTTCTCAAGTTGCATGTTAAGTTCTTGAACATCAGTTCTGTCATGCTTCAGAACTTAGTTTGTGTCCTCCAAATACATAAAGCATTACATGCTATTCATCTACAAAATAAATCCTGATGTTTATTGGTGATAAAATTGTAAGTAATTATTTTTTACCATCTGAGTGTAAAGACTAATGAGAAAAATAAGTCACCAGAAGTGTTTTCAAGCATAAATAGAAGTAATCCCAACTGTACGTTCATTAAAAGAAAGTTCTGATGTATCAGCCTTGAGATGAGTGATCTGAAAGGTCAAGATGCTAAGAAATGCTCTCATTATGAAAAGAAAGTCTTCAGAGTGAACTAATCAAGGCTTCTCAAATCATGACAGGGATTAAAACCTTGACACAAATGTGTTTTGACAGTCGTCAAAGGATTCAGAGTAAGAGTCTACAATCAACAGACTCCAAAAAAGGAGTCACTGCCAGAAATTCTCCACACAAGAAACACAAGCAAGGTGGCCTCAAAGCGAGGCAGGTGAGAACAAGGAGAAACCTGAGGTTAACAAGTTAACTCACAAAAGAAGGAAATTCCGTATGTGCTGGCATGGAGTCTTACATCTTAAGGTCTCACAGCCCACGTAGAGGCTTAACCAAAGACTGTATACAGTCTTTACCAGGCCAGTACTCCAAATCACAAATGCAGAATGCTTAACAATCACCAACTCTACAACAGCCATATTTCAAACAAACCACAAACCCACAGTATCGAGGACACATGGCTATCAATATTATACTTAGGCTAAAGCCTTTTCTTGACTGAAAAGATACCTTGTGGTTTGTTGAGATAGAATGAGACACTTGAGTAGACATTTGAGGGAACGTGCGATGATTCACATAAGAACTGAAGGATTATAGCACATCCTGAGACTTACCAATTCTAACTGAAAAGACCCAAAGTTCTTTCTTAACAGGATTTTAAAAAATTTATGACTACTCAAACATACTTTTAAAGCATTTCGGCCTTCAAAGGGAATAAAGGCAAAAATACCTACCAACTGACGTACAGGGATAATATTAAGTATATATATATTCAAACACATTATTATTCATATATGGATGTGGGCACACACAATTCAAATGTATTTGTGTTAATGAATGTTCGCACACATGTGAAATTCTATTAGTCAAATATCTATTGAGCACGCTCTGCACAGATATTATTACAGGTTATGTACTTAGTATTTTGAATAAGCAACTTGCTGTATTTTATTAAGTGAAGAACAATTCTAGGTTAAGACAGTGGAAACAGATTCATGGTGTCTAGAAATCCTCTTCCCAAATCCTCAGTCCTAAAGCCATTTAAAATAAAGATATAAATCTTCCTAGATGAGACAAGAGGGCCGAAAGCTTTAGGGCAATATGAAACCTGGAAAGTAGATGACAAAGAGCAGCTCACTTAGCAGACCCTACCAGGCACCTATAAGCCTGTGGTGAGAGAGCACAACCAACTCAATTTAAATGCTCAATTCCTGAGTAGCTCAGGAGCAGCACGTACGCGGCTAGAGTCAGGGATGAAGGGCTAAAGCAAAGAATGGGCAAGGGTGGTTGATTCCACAGGTCACTCTGACTGGCTGCAGGGCCCCAGAACACCTGGTGTAGGATGATTCGGATGAGCCTGTGAGAGTGTTTCTGGATGAAGTGAACGAGCGTCCTCCATAATGGGTGATGCTCCCGCACTAGGTGAGGGTCTGAGAAGAGCAAGACTGTCTCCTGAGTCAGGGAGCTCCTGCTTCCCTGGCTGCCTCCGAACTGAGATTGGGGCTCCTCTCCTGTCCAAGATAAAAACTTAATCCCCAGGCATTTTCCATCAAAAGGTACCTGAGCATGTGCTTCACCGAAACAAGGGCATAAACCAAGAAAGAAACATACAAGATTCACAGAAAACAGGAAATACAGGAGGGAACCAAAGAGGAATCCAAGATGATGGTGAAGCAAATTCTGATGACTACCACAGGCAAAATGCAGAGGGTAATTACTTTAAATTGGAATGAGATTGAAAATCTCTGACCAGGAACATGGCAGTGACTGGCATCCATAACTATGTTTCCTTCCAATGACAACTGGAAATTACAAAATCATTACTCTGATCAGAGATCTTTGATTGGACTGTGCCTGACACTGAACTTCAGTGGTGACACTGAATTTCAGTGGTTACCCTGAAACTTGCTGTTATTTTGTTAATCACCTTCTTGGTAAGAGCATTCTGATCTCCATGGAATACAGAATATGCAAATATACCCAAATTAGATTAAACTCTGCTCTCTATAGACAATATCTCTGAAAGGATATAATAACCTGCTATCAGTTATCTCTAGAGAGAAAACTGAGTGACTGCTGAAATAGGTTAGGAAGCAGAATTATATTTTTATGCCTTTCTTATTTCTTTTGAATTTTTATCATAAACACGATTTATTCAAATTGAATAAAATACATTTTCTAAAGACATTAGCAGCAAATGCAAATACAATTTGAGCCAGCAATTTTACTTGTAGGATTCAATGATCTATTTAGAGATATTTTTTCATTGCAATACTAAGCTAGAAAATTATCAGAAATGATCCAAATGCTGGTTATCAAGAGACTAGTAAAGAAGTGATGGTTGGTAGATAAATCTCTTCAGAAACACCAAAGTGTGAATAAACTGGTTTGGTATTGATAGAGAATGCTTCCCAATATTCCTTATTAAGGAAAAGAAAAGCAAAGTTAAGAATGTATAATATGCTACCATTTGTGTAAAGAGAAAAGATTAAGTTTTATATATCTATTGCTCAGATGTGCATGAAATGCAAGTGAAGGGATAGGAGAAAACTGCTGCTGAAAATATCAGTTTCATATAGAGAAGAGCAATGCTGCTAGGGTCATGGATGGTAAGGGTTCTGCTGCATTTATTCCTGCATCTTTTACATTTTGAACCCAGAATGTATAATCCCAAAGTTTACTTTATAGGGTCAAGTAGAGTAAGTGAAATAATTTGAGAAATGAGAAATACAAAATAAAGATCAAATGAAAATGACTGATCTAAGGAAGAGTGAACTGTACACAGAATTTATGTTTTCCAAGAAAAAGTGGTAAAAGATGGTCTTAAAGGAGGTTTGTTGCTCTGGAGAGTCTTTTTATCTCTCTTTGAATGAAAAAGAGAAACTGGTTAGTCCACAGCTAACCTCACACTCAGTGAAATGTTTATAGCTGATCAGGAGCAAGACAAGAATGCCCATTCTCTCCAGTCTTATTAGACTTAGTATTGGAAGCCAGAGCAATTAAGAAAAACAGACATTAAAATTGAAAAAAAAAAAAGGAGAAGCAAAACTGTCACTGTTTGCAGATGTATTAAAAAGCAGAGACATCACTTTGCCAACAAAGGTTCATCTAATCAAAGTTACAGTTTTTCCAGTAGTCATGTATAGTTGTGAGAGTTGGTCCATAAAGAAGGCTGAGCACTGAAGAATTAATGCTTTCTAACTGTGCTACTGGAGAAAACTCTTGAGTGTACTTCAGAGAGCAAGGAGATTAAATCAGTCAATCCTAAAAGAAATTAACCCTAAATATTCATTGGAAGAACCGATGCTAAAGCTGAAGCTCCAACACTTTTGGCCATCTGATGAGAAGAACTGACTCACTGGAAAAGACTGATGCTGGGAAAGACTTAAGGCAAGAGAAAGGGGCAGCAGAGTGATGGTTAGATAGCATCACCAACTCAACAGACATGAATTTGAGCAAACTCTGGGAGATACTGAAGGACAGAGGCGCCTGGAGTGCTACAGTCCATGGGGTCACAGAATTAGACATGACTTAGTGACTGAACAACAAAAATACAAAAGCCCCTAAAGATCTCCAAAAACTGTTAGAATAAAATTTAGTAAAGCTGCAGAATACAAAAATCACTATGCGAAAACCTGTTGCTTTTCTACGTACCAGTAATGAACCATTGGAACAAAATTAAGAAACAATCCCTGTTACAATTGCATCAAGAAGAGTATCTGGAACAAATTTAACCAAGGAGACGAAAGACATGTACACTGAAAACCACAAGACATTAATGAAAGAAACTGAATACACAAACTGGACCAGTATCTAATACCATACACAAAAGTTAAGGGATGAGGCACATAAGTAGAGAAACAGCCCGAGAAAATGAAGGTGAATTGAAAACTGGTCATTGATGACCTGGGGAAACACAGCCCTGATAGCTCCCCAGTGAGGATAGTGGGATCCACAGCTGTGCTGGGGGTGGAGTGGTCTTACATTTTTCTCTGTGTTGTTTTCTCAGACTTAGCTTATTTTAGCACAAAGCCTAATCTCTATGTGCCAGCAAAATGCAATAATAATTCGAGGATTACTGTCATAAAATGGATCTTTGTTGCTTCCAATTGTAGCACCAATTCAGAAAATCATGTCTATTCAAAGTGTAAAATTACCCTTAATATGTAATAAATGAATATTTGCAAAATAATTTTTACTTAAAACAAGGTCTTGGTAATTTGCAATTATCTAAGTAAATTCATATTGAACAGTGGAAAGTCATACCATAAGATTCACAGGGATCTTAGAAAGAAAATAAGATTTCTCCTAAGTGTTTTCAGTATTTGTGATGGTTCTATTACTTATAATTCTGAAAGTATGAAAGCAAAAATCTTAAAGATCAATGAAAAATACCTTGAGATATATTGAAAAGTGAAGTGAAAATGTTAGCTGCTTAGTCATGTCCAGCTCTTTTGGGACCCCATGAACCTGCCAGGCTCCTTTGTCCATGGAATTCTCCAGGCAAGAATACTGGAGTGGGTAGCCATTCCATTCTCCAGGGGATCTTCCCAACCCAAGGACTGAACCTGGGTCTTATGCATTGTAGGTGGATTCTTAACCATCTGAGCTACCAGAGATAATATTAGGAAGCTCAAAGGGAGTAAAGAGTCTTGTAGAATAACATCACTATTCAAAAAATAGGATGAATATATAATGACATCAAAGTCATTGACATTGACTTTAATCCCACAAATGACATTGTGGAAAACAAGACTGAAAATGGAAAAAAAAAAAAAAAAACTCAGTGTAAGATTGGTGTGAAATGTTTTCTCAAGAAAAGGTGAATGAAGTCCTGCTCCTCCACAGATGTGCATTGCCTTCCCATCACCATCAGACCAGCTGGTACATGAGAGCCATGGTTTGTTTACAGCCCTGGTCCTGCCCTGACTACATCACAGTGAGGAGCACGGGGCCCTCCCGTTACAGACCCACTCATCAGCACCATGCCTGTGCCCCAGATCTTCTGAGACTCAGCGACTGGAAGTCTCACCAGTGTGTGGTTTCTCTGCTGGTTCCTGGCAGCTGTCAAAGCCACACTCATGCAGCAGCCAGCAGAACATTAGTGTCCCAAGGAAAGACACAGCACTTCCAACACGGCAAGGTCTGACCCAGTGCCTTATTTAGCTTTTTTTTTTTTTTAAACAGGCAGGAATCTGGAATGACAGTCGATTTTTTTCAAGAAGCATTCAGGGTCAGCTGTGAATCTAGTCAAAATTAACTGAAATACCACCTTAAACACTTGTATGATTGATGATATTTATAAGTGATAGCGCTTCATTTTGACTGAGATTCTGACAAAGATTAAACTTTCCTGAATGCAATACGAGTTCAAAGAACACACCTTTAAAGAAAACCTTGAGCTACAGCTAGAAACTAGATGTGTTCATAATTTGCCAAATTTTGAATCCCTGCTGAGATGGTGCACCCCTTTACACATTGCACATGGACTCAGTGAAGTCAAGGACAGCTTGCTAACCACACACACTTAACGTTGAGTCCTGTGTCTACAAGACTGTCACCTGTTATTCTGCTCTGTGGTAGCAAAGAACGTCCAACAGCTTTGATTTTGAAGGAGCTGACCCTTTATTTTCATCATTCTGCCAAAAAAGTAGGGATATGAAATGGCAGGAAGATATCTCGGTGTCTTGAAGACAAGATTTGAACAACCAGACTTTCCTCCCTTCTGGTCAATTGTAAATTGACAAAAGCAAACCACAGCAGCCCAGATTTAGGGGAATCTTTTATCTCATTATCAAGATCCTTTTAATTTGCAGAGTTTCTCAGAGCTCATAAATACCTCTTCCCCCGCCTCTGTACGATGTAAGAACAGATGAAAGAGAAGTGTAATGGTTCTGATCCCATTAGGGCGTCGACATTAGTGGGGGAGCAATTTTAAAAGTAATTGACTATACTTTACTGGCATCAGGAGGGGGCCGCTGTGAAGACCCGTCCTGCTTCGAGGTTAGCGCTGGCGCTGTTCGTCCTCTGCTGTGTGCCCATGTGTTAGGTCTGTGTCCCTTCAAGGCATCACGATTCAAAGCACAACAGAAGAAAAATCATGCAGGGTTGGCTCCTGCTGCCTGCGGTGTTCTCTTCACACCCTGCTCCACCAGGGGAACCTAAAGTAAGGCTCTGTTCCCTCTGGTGATGCAAAGCTTAACAACCCCAGAGCATCCAGGAAAGCCTTAGTGTTGATACAGATTAATTCACGGGACATGGTCTAAGGGTTGTTTATATAGAGGTGTTCCCTTTCTATTATAAACTTACATGGCCCATATTTAAAGCTGTATGTTAAATAGCTTTAGATTTACATGAAAGATGTGATTATTAGAGTTCCCATGTACTCCACGTCCAGTTCTTGTTACTGAAGGCATGTTACATCACAGCACATTTATCACAAGCATGGAACCAAGTTGATACATTATTCTTTACCTACGTCCATACTTTATTCCTATTTCAGTTTTTCCCTAGTGTCCTTCCTCTGTTCCAGGATGCCACACGCTCACCCACTGCATTCACTGGTCACACTTTCTTTGGCTCCTCTTGGCTGAGACACTTCTGGCTTTTCTGGATTTTGATGGCCTTGGCAGTCTTGAGCAGCTCTGATTGGGTACATGGTAGGCTGTCATTCAAATGGAGTTTTTCAAATGTCTTTGTCATGGTTAGACTGCATAAAAGACTTTGGGAGAAAGACCAGAGGTAAAGTACCCTTTCATCACAAACTATCAAGGATACGGGCTGTCAACACAACTCATCACTGGTGGTGCTGACCTGGATCACTGGGCTGAGGTCGCACGTGTCAAGTTTTCCATGCAAAGTGTTTTCCTCCTTTCCATTCTTTTCTCTTCAAAAGTCAAGAAAAGCAGCCCGCACTGAAGAGAGTTCAAACTCCACCTCCTTGAAGAGAGCTACATGATTTAAAAATCTTTTGCACAAAAGACTTGTCTATTTTTTGCCATTTATAAATTCAGTTTACATCAGTATGGACTCATGGAAATTTGCTATGCACTTTGTTCAGACTTCACCACTAAGAGGTTTTAGTTGGTCCCTGTGCCCTCTGCCTTGCTCTCACTGTCTCTGTGTTCTTGGCTTTTGAGCTCAGGCTCATTGTATGTACTCCCTTCCCCAGTCCTAGAGTCAGCCATTTTTCTAAGATCCCTGGATCCTTTGATGAGTATTGTATTATTAGCAGAGACCAAACTCTGGGCACTGGGTGTGATCAGTGGTACTGGGCTCCTATTGCCTCCTGGGCTTGTCAGCTGACAGAGGAAGGAAACATGTATGCTAATTTCCCTGTATACAAATACCTAGACATTTTTCTGTGTATCCGTTTGTATCTATATGACAAAATAATAAAGTCCTCTGACTTTGTGGAGAAGCTTTATACTACCAGGTTCTTCCAAGTGTTCACCTTTTAGTTCGAAGATTCATAACTTGTGGGGACATGGTGTCTAGCTTGCTACATATAAGTGTTAGCCCCTCAGTCATGTATGACTCTTTGTGACCCCATAGACTGTACCCCACCAGCTTTCTCTGTCTGTGGAATTTCCCAGGCAAGAATACAAGTGGGTAGCCATTCCCTTCTCCAGGGGATCTTCCAGACCTAGGGATTGAACCCGGGTTTCCTGCATTGCAGGCAGATTTTTTATCATCTGAGCCAACTGCATATTTCAAAGTTACTGGAAGTAGATCTAAAAGTTCTCATCACAGGAAGAAAATTTTAACTGTACAGTGATAGATTTTTATTTAAACTTACTGTGTTGATCCTTTTTCAGTATGTACAAATATGGAAGTATGCTGTTCAACTAACACAATTCAAATTTACCTCAAACTTCCATCCAGTTCCATGAATCTCCCACACCAAACTGTGCACTAATGGCCAGGTGTAGGTCAGGTGGGCCTACTCTAGAATTTGAGTCTGTGAGCACAAGGTCACCTGGCTGCACACATGCCATCAAGGCACCTTTCCTCTAGGAGCTGAGTCTGCACTCAACTCCTGCACCCAGGAAAAGCCACTGAGGTTGTGAATGCCTGTTGATATTTTTTGCATTATTTGCATCAACTGGACATGGAACAACAGACTGGTTCCAAATAGGAAAAGAAGTACGTCAAGGCTGTATATTGTCACCCTGCTTATTTAACTTATATGCAGAGTACATCAGGAGAAACGCTGGGCTGGAAGAAGTACAAGCTGGAATCAAGATTGCCAGGAGAAATATCAATAACCTCAGATATGCAGTTGACACCACCCTTATGGCAGAAAGTGAAGAGGAACTAAAAAGCCTCTTGATGAAAGTGAAAAAGGAGAGTGAAAGAGTTGGCTTAAAGCTCAACATTCAGAAAACAAAGATCATGGCATCTGGTCCCATCACTTCATGGCAAATAGATGGGAAACAGTGGAAACAGTGTCAGACTTTATTTTGGGGGGCTCCAAAATCACTGCAGATGGTGACTGCAGCCATGAAATTAAAAGACGCTTACTCCTGGGAAGAAAAGTTATGACCAACCTAGACAGCATATTGAAAAGCAGAGACATTACTTTGCCAACAAAGGTCCGTCTAGTCAAGGCTATGGCTTTTCCAGTAGTCATGTATGGATGTGAGAGTTGGACTGTGAAGAAAGCTGAGTGCCGAAGAATTGATGCTTTTGAGCTGTGGTGTTGGAGAAGACTCTTGAGAGTCCCTTGGACTGCAAGATCCAACCAGTCCATACTGAAGGAGATCAGCCCTGGGATTTCTTTGGAAGGAATGATGCTAAAGCTGAAGCTCCAATACTTTGGCCACCTCATGCGAAGAGTTGACTCATTGGAAAAGACTCTGATGCTGGGAGGGAATGGAGGCAGGAGAAGAAAGGGACGACAGAGGATGAGACGGCTGGATGGCATCACGGACTCGACGGACATGAGTCTGAGTGAACTCCAGGAGTTGGTGAAGGACAGGGAGGCCTGGCATGCTGTGATTCATGGGGTCGCAAAGAGTCAGACACGACTGAGTGACTGAAATGAACTGAACTGAACTGAGACACACTGTAGCCAGAACCACTTGATTTCTAATGTGCCACTCAGACCTTTTTTCCAGTAGCAGAGGTCCATTTCCTATCAGACACTTTTATACCCAGCTGTCGTGTTTGGTTCTGTTTATTAGCCTTATCTTTTAATATCTTATTTCTTTCTAGTAATTTGTTAAGTTTGTATTTTCTTATAGTAATTCCCTTCTAGTAATTTGTTCAGTTTTTATTTTCTATGTCAAGTGTGTCCTTTAAAACATATTCTGATGACTAAGTTTTGGATTTTCTAGGACTTTTGTAACTTTGATGGTTTGTTTACCAGCATGAAACCCTAAATGGCCTACAATTAAACGTCCTCCCACTGTGGAGAATGTGCTTGTGCTTCTATAAAGACCTCCTAGAGGCATCACAGACCCCGATTTAACCTGTATGTCTTGACTTGAAGTTTTATGAACCAAAAACATCAGTGAAAATTTGAATCCAAACCCTATATGAGACAGTGTTTTTTTTCTAGACCGTGTTTTACAGGCAGAATCCAGAGTTGTTTTTCTGTCCAGTGAGCACATGCCTGGCCTTCCTGGGTCTTTCTCACTCAGGACCCAGCCACAGTCTGACTATAGCTTCATCCCCATGTACTTGTCTCCCCCTGTTCATTTGTGGTCTTTGGGGCCATTAAATGCCAAACCACAGTGTCACCAAGGGTAGCACATTCCCATGCAGTAACTGAAGCCCTAGAGGGAAAAGGCATATTGTATTTTTTGTCCCTGTTTAATTTTTGCCCTGGGGGATTTTCCTGTTTATTCTGAGATTAGTTTTGCGTTTGAGAGATTTGTTATACTTTATCTGATGTTTCTAGGTGTTTTGTGGTAGGACCACTTTAGGTGTTTTCTCTGCTATGTTGTTTTTGGATATGATTATATTTTAAAATCATAGCATATAAATGATTACCCAGCAATTCTTTGACAGATGAGAAAAGATGAGACCCTAACAGGTGGACTTCTCTAGTTTCCATGTTGTGTAGTTTAACCTAAAACTCTACTGTCTCTTGACTTCAGACCCAAGATTTCCAGTAGACACATTATATCTGTTGAAAACTTCCCAGAATAACAGGAAAATAAGGCATAAGCAGAAGCAGGCAAGAGGCACCTGGTTCACTCAAGGGAACCCCAAAATTCAGGGTCAGGGGCAGATCTGGTTTCAGTCATACAGCAATATGCTGATTTCAAGATGCAAAAATAGGGAGTCCAAGGTGGAGAAATCAGGCAACAACTGCTCCAAGGTCAACTGACCCCTGACATCATTTAGACTAGCCCCCTAGGTCTGCTGCCAGGAATTCAGTGCCAAATCTTATCATAAAGCAACACCGACAAGCCCACGGAGGGGGGCTTCTAAAGCAAGAGGCCTGTTTTCTTCCAACACAAGGAGCAGAAGCTGAGGAAGACAAGGTAACACCTGGTCTAGCTGAATCCTGAACTTAGAGGGCTTCTTTCCTATAAAGCAGGGGTCCCCCATGTTTTTGGCACCAGGGACAGGTTTCATGGAAGACACTACTTCCATGGACAAGGAGGATGTAGGGGAGGGATAGTTTCAAGATGATTCAAGTGCATTGCATTTATTGTGCACTTTATTTCTACTATTATATCAGCTCCCCTCAGATCATCAGGCATTAGATCCTGGAGGCTGGGATCCTGCTATAAAGAATGATACTGAAGCAATCAGTGAGACTTGAACATGACCATGATATACATGAAAGCATTAAGTCAATGTTAATAAGGTTCTTGGTTATGGAAGTATGTTTTTGTTATTAGCGATAAGAGGGGAAAGCTCAACTTAATCTCAAGTTGTTCTGGCAAAAATCACAGAGACTGAGATGTACACACCAGAGTGGGTTCTGCCTGAAGACCCCATGTTGTCCAGCACGTAGACAGTCAGGGCCCAGCACCCTCTTCAGACAGCTGACAACACAGGTTTCCAGGACTCATGGCATTTTGCCTAATGTGGTAAAGTCTTGGCACGTTTAATGTCACCTCATAAACTGAGAACAACTTGATTACAGGAGAACATGGGTAAATAATGCTTGCTGCTGCTGCTGCTGCTGCTGCTAAGTCGCTTCAGTCGTGTCTGACTCTGTGCGACCCCATAGACAGCAGCCCACCAGGCTCCCCCGTCCCTGGGATTCTCCAGGCAAGAACACTGGAGTGGGTTGCCGTTTCCTTCTCCAACGCATGAAAGTGAAGAGTGAAAGTGAAGTCGCTCAGTCATGTCCGACTCTTAAGGACCCCATGGGCTACAGCCTACCAGGCTCCTCCGTCCATGGGATTTTCCAGGCAAAAGTACTGCAGTGGGGTGCCATTGCCTTCTCTGAAATAATGCTTAGATAAAGTCAAATTACAACCACAGGTTCAGGCTGTGACTTAAATATATCAATCTGTTCCTATACTTACAGGTAATCCTGATTTATTCGTGATCTGTTTACACTATCATCTGTTACCTTTCTCTAGTATTTTCCAGAAGGTGCCAAAGGGGGAAAATGTGGATGAAAAGGTAAAAAATATACTAACCTTTTTATTCTTTAATTTATGTTTTTTACAAGCTGATTTGAGGATAATACTACACAATCTGCTGGTGCACATCTTCATCAAGTTCACTGGACACCAGGATTCCACAGAAACAGATTAGAAATCACCATTTAGAATAGAAGTAGCAAACACTGTTTTATGAGTTTCATTAAACAGACCCTAATGGAGCACCGTGGTACACAGTCCATACTGAGCCTAGAGCCGGTAGGTACCTGAGTCCCAGCTCTGTGGCAGAGAGGACCCCAAGCCTCCATGAGCCTCAGTTTCCACACCTTTACCTGCAAAATAGAAGCACAGAAGCACAACCTCTGAATCACAGATTTCGTTAGGATTAAATGAGGGACATGTGAGGTGCTTAGAGATGTTTGTGCTGACCTGCCACCAGGTAAGTGTTCAGTTCACCTTACCTGTACACACACCATCCCATAAAACAGCATGGCAAACACTGACACCTGCTTTACTTCTCTACACACGGGCACAGAGACTCAGGGGAGCAGAGAGGGTGAGCTGCTCAAGGTTACACAAGAAGGGAGCATCTGCCTTCTCCAGGCTGAGCTCAGAGGCTCTCAGACCCTTGCAGGTTTGGTTGCTGAGCTGAATTACATGAAGCAATTTCTAAAAATTTTAAGAGGGATATTTAAAAATGAATTATTAACCTTGATGATAGTTTAAACTGATTTACCGAAAGAAGTAGTGAAAATTTGAGATTTCAATATTTACCAGGAAGCATTTGGACTAAGAATATGAAGAAACATCCTCAAAACTCCTGAAAAGATTGAGATTTCTCACCAGTTTGGCTCTTAGGAAGTCTGCTTTCATTAGTAGCATTTTTGCTTAACTTGTCAGATCTGGATGCCTTTCAGGATCAATTTAAATTTGTAAGTGCAGCCGAAAGGAACTCGTTGTGCATTCCTAGCTCGGCTGCTATTGACAGCTGCACCCAGAACAATGTACAAATGCAAACTGCTCCAACAATAGCCTGCAGCAATTACGTCCCAATAACTGTTCAGAAACTGCCACACCTGCTTTCCATCCATCCTTATTAACAAGCACAATTCACAACCTAAAGTGATAGAAAACAAACTAACTGTTACCAGCTGGTCCACGCAGATGCTGAGACGGATGTCACTGAGGTGAGGGACCCGGTTCCACACAAGCTGCAAATGTGTGATCAAAGTCCAGAACTTTCCTTGATCCATTCCGCTGGGACCAAATGGATGTTATTGTCAACATGCAACAGGCCACCCTGGTTCCTGACATGAAAGAAGCGAGATTTATGAGCAAGTTGACCGATTTGGAATAAGAGCTTTTAAAATTTCTGGAACCTTTCAGTATTCCTGATTTAGTCTCGAGAGGGAAACAGCTTTTAGTGTCTCATCCTTGATTGGCATTTGGAGCAGGCCGACCTGGGATGGAAGGGTGGTGACTGGCACCCGCTGTCTTCCAACTTGCGAGGAAGGTGGCACAGGGAGGCTCAGGGGCAGAGAAGATATAAACAACCAACCTATCATTCACGTTCAGTATCTCCTCAAATGAGACAGACCAGCATGGCAGCAACCAGACTTCCTTTGTAGTTAAGGCAAAATATTGATGACAGTCGTCCATTCCTCGAAATCAAGGTGAATTTTGCACTCAGCTCAATAGGACATGTGCCCAGTAGCACCACAGGGTCTGTTCAACAAGGAAACAGCAGGAGTGACCCAGGTGAAGAAACGGCAGAGCATAAACCAGACCAGACTGGGTCATTACAAATGCAACGCCTTACATGTTTAATTCTACAAAGTGGAACTCTCTCAAAAACAATGTTGTCAGAGTCTGAAATTCCTCTGGACGGAAGGCCTACTTTAGCTCATATTTTTCCAGAAACAAAGGCTCTAGGACATGAGAAAGTGTGCGTTGTACACTCATGGGCCTGCACCACGAACGGCATAGATTTTCCTCTGTGAGAGACAAAAAACAAGCTACTGCCCACGTGTCTGTAAAACCACCTGCTGTGTTATGGTGATGATACAGAAAACCTACTAAAATAGATCTCTCAGATCCATATGTTGCAGGAAAGATGAGGAGGAATCAGCATTAAAAAGGGTGAAGAAAGTTAGATTGGCAGGACAAAGGGAATCTGGGAATAGTGCTGTGTTTACTTCATGGCTTGATTCTGAAGGACCCCCTCTTCTGGGAAGCCTGCCATGGACACCTCATCTGAAAGAGCTAACTTCTCACCTACCACCATCACTGTTCCCATCCTTCTGCTTAACCTCCCCCCTCCCATCACCACTGTCAGACTCCAGACAACTGTTTCTGTTTTGCTTTGAGATGTTCAGTGGTGAGTGTATCCCACAAGAGGAAGATAAACCATGGGACAGCGGGAATATGTCCCTGGACCTCTGGAGTCTACAGAAGAATCTACAGAAGAGGCTGAGACATGGTAACTCAGCAAAACTCAGAACGAACAAAGGTGCAAGCTCCAAATTCTACAAATTCATGTCTACAAAAAAAATGGACCTCATCTGCCGTACACCAACAAACAAAAGAAAGCCCAGACACCACCTTTTTCTGCTAAAAATCTGTCTTTCCTTTATACATGCTGCAAATCTCTTGATGTTTTGGTCCTTATCATTAATCAGGAAATAAACTGAAAGTGTAGATTCTGCAGGGTTTCTGTTACCTTAAGAGGGGAAACAATTTCATCGTTTTGGGGATGGCTTTGCAGTGTGAATGTGCATGCCCTTGTTACAGCCTGAAACAGAAACCAGCCCTAAAAACTCCCCAAGCAGACAAAACCAGTATAGTCACAGAGGCGGAGTTTAATTATGCTGCTTCTGTGAGACTCGCTTGATGCCTTGTTTCTGCTCTGGAACCATAAGCAAAACAAACTGTCTCCTGAGGATGCTATGAGGTCACCACTGACCAAATCCCCATCATTTACGAAAATTCTAGAATCATAACCAGTCACGGTGAAGAATAAAGTCACTGCTCTCTTGCCGCAGAAGCTGCGTTAATAACAGTGCACTGCTGAGCCTCACCCTGTCTGGTTGGAGGCTCTTGGTTTGCCAACTGTTTTTTTGGTGTCAGAACACAGCGTTCACTAATCACTGCTTGGGTGACTCACTGTTTCTCCTTCTGTTGTTTCTGAGCTTTTGGCAGCATTTAACATTTTCAGTTATTGCTTTATACTTTAATCTGGACATGCAATGTTATAATTTACGCCATTTCAAACAGAGGAAACTATGTACACTGTCAAGTCCATAATTTTTCAGAAAAATATGAGTAATTTGTGGGGCTTCCCAGGTGGCATAGCAGTAAAGAACATGCCTGCCAATGTACCAGACATGGGTTCGATCCCTGGGTCAGGAATATCCTTGGAGAAGGAAGTGGCAATCCACTCCAGTGTTCTTGCCCGGGAAATTCCATGGACAGAGAAGCCTGGCAGGCTACAGTCCATGGGGTCACAAAGAGCCAGACGCGACTTAGCAGCTAAACAACATGCTGAGTAACTGAAAATTAAGATGTTAAATTACTTATATGTAATTTTACAAAAATACTCAAATTTTGGTCAATTTTATTATAGCTAGAAATAATTGGGTCTCTTCCTATTTTACTATTATGATTTCTAACTTTAAAAATATTTAATTTTTTTAAAAAACTGAGATCATTACAGATATCAATATCCACAGTAAAAAGTAACACAAGTATTAATTTGATTTGAAAGTTATAATTAAACATCTTAAAGAATTTATTCAGTTAACTGTTAATAATAATAAAAATGCTGATGATGAAAATAGAAGCTACTAACACTTCATATGCATCAGGATCTCTGCCCAACAATGCATTTTTATAAATTTGTAGTAACTTGTGTGTATGTAGGTGTGTCTGTGTGTGTCGCTGTGTATGTGTTTCCATGTGTGTCTCTGTACGTTTGCATGTGTGTGTGTGTGTGTGTGTGCACGTCAGTGTGTGCGCAGGGCTTTAAGATTATTTGGGAGGTTACATCTTTGAGTCAGTGCTTCTAAGGTATCAGGCTTAATAAGAATTTCCAAGACACAGCACATGGCATTATACAACGTTCTTTTAGATTTCTCTTCATTGAATTTAGTTTTTATATTTGTATTTGGCCAGGATCTCCCAATCTTGCCTAAATGAATACTCACAATCTTTCCTGAATAAGACATCTTCTTCCCAACTGATTAGAAACACCACTTTTATAAGTACTCATTTTTATTTTGTATAATGATCAAATGTACAATCTATTCTCATTGTCTCATTACTGTTCTCCTGAAACAGGATAAAAATATAAAAATTAAAAATATGGATGCAGGAGAGGGAAAAAGAGAAAAGAAGAGGAGAGAAGGAGAAGGACCGGCATCTCTTGAGGGCCTCTTGTCAGCCAGGACTGTTGCTAAGTGACACGGAATTCCAGATAGTCCAGGGCTTGCTCCACTCTAACTGAGATCATCAACTGAATTAGAACCATTTTTCTTCTTCCATAGAAGGTTAACTTGTGATACATGGCTGTAATGCGCTTCTCAGGTGACTCAGATGGTAAGGAATCTGCCTGTGATACAGGAGACCTGTGCTTGATCCCTGGGTCGGGATGAGCTCCTGGAGGAAGAAATGGCAACCCGCTCCAGTATTCTTGCCTGAAGAATTCCATGGACAAAGGGAGCCTTGTAGGCTACGATCCACGGGGTTGCAAAGAGTCAGACATGAGTGAACGATTCACGCACACACATATGGGTGTAATAGCATAAATCTTAAATTTAGAGTTAGAATATCTGAGTTCAAATTTGGTCTTTCTCATCTGCAAAGCTCCGGTGAGAATCAGATAATATGTCTCATACAAATGTGTGTGTGTGTGTTTGTGGTGTGCTTGTGTGTGTGTGCACGGGAAAAAGACATTTCCATATATGAATCAGTAGTCATACATTTTTTAGTTTTAAAGGGGGTCAAATGTTTTGACTGCATTCTCATTTAAAAAATAACTAGAGACAAATGCATGTTTTAATTTGATGAATACACCAATGAACTTAACATACTAAATTCTGTGCAGGAGTTGGGCCCTAGCAATTCCTAATACAGTGGCTGGATAGTGCTTCATTTGGGGAGGTAAGCATTATGTTGAATAAGATCAAACCAAACTCACACAAAGGGAGATGACGCCATGTGACTCACTCTCCTGATGCATCTGAGCAGGTAGTGGAGAGCTTCGGGATTTGCGAGGGGATCAGCCAGGGAAGAGCTATCATCACTCTGTAATGAACAATAAATGTTAAAAATAGAAACCTTAATTTAAAATGTGAGTTCAGATTTACATGTAAATACATTCTATAATATAAAATAATCCTATCATATATCTGACGTATATTACTCCATCTAAATTATTTATATTTTGCCCACAAACAGTCCATATTCATAAATATCATGTTTGGATTGATTTATTTTTGTCTTTATACACAGTCTGTTCTTCAAGCTCCAGGCTTTTAATTAATCTGGATTTGGGGTATAAATTCTTTGTGCCTTGATTAATACCAAACAAGCTTTATTTAATTAAAGAGACAGGCTGGTGAAAGACATTTTAATCAAAAATTTCATATGCATACAGTACATCTGTATTTAATACTTGCGAAGGAAAAAGAACACCTGATTTATTGTATTTGTTTTTTAAATGTTTTGAATAAAGCAATGGTTCTATTTCTTGTGATGAATGCCTTCTGTACCTACTTCATCTCAAAGCCGTCACAGCAGCAATGAGAAAGAACAAGGAGGCCCGGAGGAAGCCCTCCGGCATCACGAAAGGTTGGCATGTCTCCTGAGCATACATGCAAAACAAGAGGCTTTGTTGGGTTTTCTTTGTTCAGAACCCTTGAGGGCACTGCTCTTCAAAGAAAGCAGGTGAGGAAACGAAACTTAATGCTAAAATTTAAGAGACTCATCATATTTTTAAATTTCTGATTTATGCTGTTGAAAATGGGCCTCCTTTTAAAACCGGTATTTCATTCACAGACATTTTGATGGAAAAGCACTTCATAATTGCATTTAAATTCACAGGGTTCAGTGGACTCTTCCTTAACAGTTTACCAAGCTTTCCATGCCCATTTTCTCACTGCTGGACATGTAGATTGTTTCTGATATTTGGCTCTCTGAATATTGATGCTCAATATTCCTGGGCATAAATCTTTGTTTATGAATCTGGTTATTCATTAAACAGAAGAGAGTCCCAGCACTGGAAGTCCAAGACAGAAGCAGAGTTGTAGAATCTTACTGTTTCTTAACAAGCATCTCCCTGAAAAGCAGTGTATTCCCTCCATCAATAAGAATGACTGCTTCCATGTAACTTACCATTCTTGTGGGCTTAATGAGTTTGTATCCCATGTTTAATATCACATGTAAATTATAACAAGTGAATTAGGAATGCATCTACTGATGCTATAAAATACAGTAGAAAAAAAATGGCAAAGTTGTTTTAGAGCATATTTTAGGTAGCTCCCTCATCAAAATGAAAAAAAAAAAATGAAGCCGCTCAGTCTCGTCCGACTCTTTGCAACCCCGTGGACGGTAGCCCACCAGGTTCCTTCCTCATCAAAGTACCTTGCAAATGGATAAGGAGCAGTGGTGCCAGACGGTGTAGAAAGCTGGTTCTCTGAGAGGTTGACTGGGCCAGGAGCATTAGAATTTGCTAGAAATGCAAATCCATGTCTCTGCTCAATCTGCAGAATTAGAAATCCTGGGGGTGAGACCCAGCGCTCTGTGTTACATCTTCCGGATGATTCTAAAGTTTACCAACCTGGGAGCTTTAAAAAGGAAAATACCACAATTCCAACTGGCTGCTCTCTTGCAATGAACTCCAGCTATGAGAACTGGATGCAAAGTGTGAGACTACAATCTTGCAGAAGGCAGCTGTTCCCAAGCTGGAGAGGCAGGCAGGGTCCTTAGCACAGAAGAGCTCTCCCAGGGACTCCACATTAGGTCTGGCTCTGTTTGGGAAAGGTGTTGGGAACACTTCTGCTCACCCCTGTCCACACCCTCTGAGATGAAAGAAGAGAAGTGAAGTGAAGTGAAAGTTGCTCAGTTGTGTCTGACTCTGCAACTCCATGGAGTATTCAGTCCCTGGAATTTACCAGGCCAGAATACTGAAGTGGGTAGCCGTTCCCTTCTCCAGGGGATCTTCCTGACTCAGGAATCAAACTGGGATCTACTGCATTGCAGGTAGAGTCTTTACCAGCTGAGCTACTACAGAAAGCCCTCCTAGATGCAGGAAGACCCAGCAGTTCTGGAGCCAGCACTCCGAACAACGTGCTCCATGTGGGGCAGGCACAGTTCACTGTGCTGGACACTTCCACTCCCAGGGAAGTGTCCCTGTCTGCTGCTGGTGGTTCTGATAGCAGGAGGGCCATTGGGAATGCCTTCCTGCTAACAGTTTTTACAGCTAAAAGCAGTGAGTCCAGGAAGAGTAACATGTGTTCACAGCACTTTTGTGAAAGCAATCTACCAGCTTTGTTTACATTCTATATCAGAGGAAACTTAGATTGGAGAATTACAGCAATTTTCTAACATGGAAACTTCCTCAAGCTGCTTCCATGCTAATGGAAACAAATACCTAGATGACAGAAATGAAAATGAGGAAAATTAGACATAAAAATTCACTAGCTTATTCTAAAAGGGAGTTTTCTTTTATGACACATTAGAGTGAGAAAATTCAACATGAAATTTAAGAAATGGGAATATCAACCCACAGATTTAAGAGCACTGAAAATGGTAGCAGTATGTTATCCTATGCAGAACAGAACTGAAAACTCTGGAAGTATCAAAATAAGATTGATTTGCAACATTTAGAGCTAAGGTTGAAACCACCATGTTGATGTGAAACTTTAAGTGATTTGTGTATTATGTTTTCAACCACAGGCAGTTCTTATTGTAGGACAGATTCAGTATTTCTATCCTAAAACTGTTTTAAAAGGACACTCACAGGGGTTTAGGCAAATATACACCAATCAGTAGGTGCTGTAGTTCCTGCCCGGCTACTTATCTTGTGTTGGGAGAAACTGGCTTCCATGGAGTGTAGACCCAGAGGAACCGACGTTATGGGTATGTCTCCCCTTACTGTGGAGAGAGAACTGCCTGGAGCAAGTTCATGGGAACATTCAGTGTAGCTAATTTCAGTTCAGTTCAGTTTGGTTCAGTTAGGGATTCCTCAGTGGCTCAGGCAGTAAAGAATCTGCCTGCAACCCAGGAGACCTGGGTTCAATCCCTGGGTCAGGAAGATCCCCTGGAGAAGGACAGGGCAACCCATTCCAGTATTCATGCCTGGAAAATCCCATGGATGAAGGAGAATGGTGGGCTGCAGTCTATAGGGTTGTAAAGAGTCAGACACAACTAAGCGACCTCACTTTCACTTTAAGTTCAATTGCTCAGTCCTGTCCGACTCTTGGTAACCCCATGAACCACAGCACGCCAGGCATCCCTGTCCTTTACCAATTCTCAGAGTTTACTCAAACTCTTATCCACTGAGTCGGTGATGCCATCCAGCCATCTCATCCTCTGTCATCCCCTTCTCCTCCAACTTCAAACTTTCCCAGCATCAGGGGCTTTTCAAATGAGTCAGCTCTTCACATCAGGTGGCCTCTTCACATCTGGTTGTATCTCCTTGCTATCCAAGGGACTCTCAGGAGTCTTCTCCAACACCACAGTTCAAAAGCATCAATTCTTCGGCACTCAGCTTTCTTTATAGCCCGACTCTCACATCCATACACGACTACTGGAAAAACCATAGCTTTGAGTAGATGGACATTTGTTGGCAAAGTAATGTCTCTACTTTTTAATATGCTGTCTAGGTTGGTCATAACTTTTCTTCCGAGTTAATTTACAAGTTTCCAAAAGGTACACTAATTTTTTGTTTGATTATATGATAAAAACTACTATTTGGGAAACTTTTTCTAATTAGTTCACCATGCATGTGTGTATTTTAAATTCTGCTTACCACAGCTTCTTTTGTCTACTTTTGGAAGGCATTTGAATACTTACTCCTCTCATTAAATCAATTAATCCATCATGAAGATGTAATTATTTCCAATATTAAAACTGAGAAGGAATGTTAACATTCAAGTGAAAAGAGAACCGTGACTGTACATTTTTTATTCAAATATTGATTAAGCTCTGAAAAAGATGGAACCAGTTATGTAAAAGTGTCGATATTAACATATTGTGTAAAGTTTCTTTCTTTGAGAATTTAATGGTTGCAAAAGATATAGGTGTTTAATCCATAATAACACAAATATTAAATCAAAAGAAAAGGAAATGCAATTCTGCTGCCATTTTTGTAGATTTTAAATATTGGGACACCAAATATTAAGAAAATCTCATTTTCTTGAAAAAATGGAAAATACATAAATATGTATTTATTTGTTTTCCAAGTAAAAACATTAAATATTATAATTAATTCAAAACATATTTCTGGATAACAAATAAAATAATAATTGCATAAATGCTTTGAAAAATTTAAGGAAAATGCATACAAATTTAGGGTTGTATTTTTAGTTAATCTCACTGTTATTGTCACACTTTTAACACTGTCCCACATTTACACCATCCTGTTTATCCTAGCTGAGAAAGATGGGGAGACATCCTAAGGAAAATTTTGAGTTTGATGAAGGCATTGGGAGGTATCTTAGCTAGACCACACTGAAGGTTTGGATGACCTGAGACAATAAGGAAAAGCTTATATATAACAACCATGTATGTAGCTTTAAAATTCTGTTAATACTTCTAAATCCCAAACTAACATTTATCCACAGCTGCGGTCACTCCTAGCACAATCTCCTGTCTTCAATTTTACATTCACTTAAGGATTTTTTAAATAAACTTTTCTATTTTGGAACAATTTCATATTTACAGAATTGTTGTGACTATACTTCAGAGGGTGCTCAGAGGGCTTACACACAGCTTCCTCTAGTATTAACATCTTATACTAGCATGATACATTTGTCAAAATTAATAGCTGAAATTAATGCATTGTTAATAAATAAGACCAGTGACTGATTCATATCGCCTCAGTTTATTCTTAATGCCTTCTCCTGTTGCAGGGCCCCACCCAGGATATCTCCTCATGGGTAGGCTAGAACATTGTGTTTTGGGGAGATGACCATAGCGTGAAAGTACCAGTGTTATTGTCTTGTGTATTTCCTTTCCCATTTTCAGCCATTCCTTCTTGGAATCCTGGCTGCTTTCCTTGGAGAATGGCATTAGAAACCAAGATCTGGGAGGTAAGTGTGCTCATTGATAACGGGTCTCTGTTTCGAGGCCTTCTCAATGGACACAGCAGGGAGACACAGGTGTTATACAACCCCATGTTTATTTAAACATTTGATATAAGTACACCAGTGTCTACACTAAGCTGAAGGAGAACTCATGCTGACATTCACAGTCTCCACCACAACATGGTTTGTTCTGGCCTCTTCCCTACCTCACCTGTAACCTCCCCCAGCAACAGGACACCTGCCCCCACTGCCCACTGTCCATTAACTTCACTGTGTAATTCCAATACACTCCTGCAGCATTTTAAAATGATCAGTCCTTGTCACTGAGTGAACCCTTAACTATATCAAACACAGTACAGTGTTTAAGCATAGTTCTTTTTGCCTTAATTCTTACAAGTGCTGCTCTTTTTCAAATTTACTTATGTCAGACCCCACTTCATACATCTATAATATAATTAAAGTTACTTATCACATTCTACATTCAATCCTGGTATCCCCACCTTATAAATGACTCTAAGTTGCATATATTAAGGTTTACTTTTTCTGCCTCAAAGTTCTGTGCATTTTGCTCAGTACTCAACATCTTGAATTCATTAGAGCATCTGCAAAACAGCGTCACCACAGAAATCCTTCTCACCTAGTGCTTCTCACCTGGTCATCCCCTCCCCCACATCCTGACTCACTGGAAAACCTTCATTTTCTCCTGTCGCTACAGTTTCACCTTTCAGAATGTCATATAATGGGACACAGTGATACCTGCCTTTTTAAGGACTGGCTTTTTTTCACTTAGACATATACACTTAAGATTCATTGTTCTCTTTTCATAACCTTACAGCTCATTTCCTATCTCTGATAAGAGTCCATTATATAGCTATAACAGAGCTTTAAATCAACTCAGCTACTGAATTTCCTTTGCTTCCCATTTGGGGATCTTATAAATAAAACTTCAATAAACACCAATGTGCAGGCTTTTGTGTACACATAAGTTTTCACATCAGTTGGGCAAATCCCTATGGCCATGAGTAACAACTCGTATACGACTGTGTTCTTTCTCTGACATTGATCTACATGTCTAGTCTTTCAACATCACCAAGCTGCCTTGATTATGTTAGATTCACAGCAAACCTCAAAATAAAATAGTTTGAGTTCTTCAATTCAGGAGTTCTAGAAATTTGTTCTAATATGTCCACCAAAGTTCACATAGCAACAATGCTCTTGAGTTGTCCTCATAATATTTCATGCCCTGTAAATTTTCTTTGGTTGGAACAGAACAATTAAAATATAAATTAGGAAACAATTTGTTGACTCACCTGAATGTCTATCTTGAGTTACTGAAGAAACTCAATTTTCTCCTTAAAACTAAGCAAATCAGATGTCTTCCGTTTTGCTAAGCAGCAATAATAACCTAATTAACCACAAGTTAATTTTATCTTCTGATCAAACTGATAAAAGTCAAAATTTGTCAGGGGTGTGTTTATATGCCAATTACAGTAAAATATTACTAGCTCCTAATTAAGTTGTTTGTTTTGAATAAGCTGGGTTTGGTCTCTAGGCTTTCCTCATAAATTATTTACACATTTGAGTTATACAATAATTGTCACTGCAACACTTCAAGAATTTTACTTTCTCAATACTGTAAATAATGAAATACAGACTCTCTTTTCTTTTCTGTTAAATTAGTACAGTTCCAAGAGTTTTCGTTGTAACATTTATTCAGTGGGTTTCTTCTAACGAAAACTTAGATCCTATTAGTTACTTAAATAAAGAAATTTTTAGAAACTTGGATTCAGGATGTTACCATGATATTCCAATTAGTATCTCACTGTTATTATACTTATCTCAGGAAAACTACATATTCTTTATTTGTATAATAATGAATTATATAGGTATCCCAAAATATTGGTATTCTTTATAATCATTTGTTGGAAATCTTTATCTAAGAAGCTGTTTAATTAGGCATTTGGTACTCCTGATATAAGCTCACCAACTAATCCATGATAGTATGAACTTACTCTGCACTACAGTCCATGATAACGGAAAGTGCAGTGTATATTAAACACAGTAATTCTGTATGCTGATACATATTCTATCATTCATGTTCCAACACACTGAATGTATCCTGATGAACAAAAGTAATGCTTAACACATTTACAGTCCTGTGTGTTTCATTTTGGTTTTGTGGTATGGTGAAACTAAAACTAAAACTTTAGTTTTCTAAACCAGAAAAATAGAAAATAACAATAACACTACCCATGTGTTGCGTTGTTTTAAAACTCAGATGTCAGTTATATAAAGCACATTGCACAGTGACTAGCTGGAGGAAACACTAAGTATATGTTTGGTAGTCAAATAAAATGTCATTTTTAATACTGAAATTAATACTTTGGAGGGGGAAATAGGAACCCACTATGGTATTCTTGCCTGAGAATTCCGTAGGCAGAGGAGACCGGCAGGCTACAGCCCATGGGGTCACAAAGAGTCGGACATGACTGAGCATCTAAACAAGTCAAATAAAATGTCATTGTTAATACTGAAATTAACACTTTTACTTTTTATTATTTATGACAAATCCTTTCCATATCTTTTTACAGTGAAAAATGAAGATTTTGAGAGACAGAAAGTTGACAAATGATGTCCAGTTCCCGCTCAGGCACGCAGAACTGGAAAGATGGGCACTCTGAAACTTGGGAGGAAAAGCACCAAACAACGAGCTAGTGGCTTTTCTGAGTTGCATTTGAGAGCTGAAGGTGGGAAGCCACCCACTCACCCAGAATCAGAGATGAGACTGGCTCCTGGAGGGAGCAGGGAGAGGAGGGGAGGTCACTATTCTCTGGACCAGCTGGAGCTCATGGGGGTGGGGGGGTAGGGGGGGGGGGGAGGTAGGGGGAAAACTTGGGGAGATGGAGTCGGGGTTGGAAAGCGCAGAGCTTTTGGTGCTGCCAACACAGCCTCCATCCCCCAGTTGTCAGATTACATACTTCTCCATCCACAACAAAACCAAGGAATCTCTTTCAAAACTGTAACAGAGCTGAGAGGATTCCCTATGCTATAGACTTAGCGAGGAAAACCACACTCACTATAGGAAGGTCATGAAAACCCAATCTGTGGGCACAATCCTAGAAATCCCCAAAGAATGTAAAAGATTCTGTAATCTATGGATATAACATTACCTTAGCATACTGATGAAAACCCATTTCAGCCATGAGGGTGTAAAAGAAAAAAAATCCCCTCAACCCTAGAAGAAGAGAAAAAAATGTATGAGAAAAAAATGCTGAGTCCAGACCAGAGCTGGTAGAGGGGCAAAAAGGCTATGGAACCACAGTTTAGGAATGTGCCCCTGCCTACTCTTGAGAATTAAACAGAAATATAGACCCAATAGACATCACTGGATACAGAGGAAAAAAGGAGTAAGTGTGCTTAAAGAGTCAACCGTTTAGATGAAACTGACCAACTCCTTGAAAGACAGAACTACCAAAGCTCCCTCAAGAAGACACAGGTCACCAAGGCAGTCCTGTATCTATTAAGGAACTTGAATTTGTAGTTAACAATCTTCTGATGAAGAAAACATTAGATCAGATGGTGAAGTATAGCAAATACTTAAGAAAGAATTGGTGGAAATTCTACATAACCTCTTTTAAGATACAGAAAAAAAAAAAAGAAAACAAGATCAGCATTGCCCTAATATGAGAACTAGACAAAGATAATATAAGATACACCAATAATCTTTCTCATGAGTATAAACACAACTATTCCCAACCAAACATTGGCAAATTAAATCTAGCAAAGTATGAAGAGGATGATATAGTAGTAGAAAGTGATATTTATCCTAGGAATTTAAAGCTGGTTCAATATCAGGACATCAGTCTAAGCAATTTACCATATTAATAAGATAATTCACAGTAGATTCAGAAAATGGTTGACAAAAAAGTAATCTTTATTCATAACACAAATTCTCAGTAAAGTATGTATAGAAGGAAACTACCTTTATGTTCTAAGTGGCATGCATAAAAACATGAAACTAGCATTACTGGTTTATGATTAAAAACTGAATGGCTGTCCATCAAAGTACGAATGAGGCAAGGATGACCTCTCTCACCACTACTAACTATCCTGGACATCTGAAGTCTCTGTTTATAGAAGACATGGTTATCTACTGAGAAATTACCAAAGAATATAAAAAATCTACAAAGCAAGGATAAATTTCACAATATTGCAGCATACTGACTCATGCAAAGTCTATGTAAGAAAATCAATTGTATTTCTCGTGCTAGAAATGAATAATCAGTACAGACATCCTATTTACCACAGCATCCAAAAGTCAAATGCTTAGGCTTATTTATATCTAACAAAATATGTGCAGAATGTGTATGCTAAAACCTACAAAATACGGCTAAAAATCTAAGCAGGACTCAGTAAATGAAGACACATGCAGTGATCATCACTGGACCGGGAGTCCCCCTAGACCGGGAGTCCCCCAGGACCCTCCGCAGCCTCTCACCCGGCTTCTCCCAAGTTCCTGTCACAGTGGAGATGGACTGCCGCTCGCTGGGGCCTCGCAGGCAGGACACCACTGCTTCCGCTCACCCTTCTGCTCCCGAGACCTTCCAGTGTTGCATGAACCAGGTGGGTGAACTCAAAGAGAAAGACTCTCCTAAGTCACAGGGACTGTGCAGGAGGAACCAATGACACCTGTTGTTACTGAGGGTTTAAAGTGGGCTGCCATGCTAGACAGATTAGACTAAATGGTTGTTTAGAGGCCAAGTTGTATACTCCTCTTTTGCAACCCCACTAGGCTCCTCCATCCATGGGATTATTCTGGCAGAAATACTGGAGTGGGTTGCCATTTCCTCCTCCAGGAGATCTTACTGACCCAGGGATTGAACATGCGGCTCCTGCCTTGGCGGGTGGATTCTTTACCACTTCATCACATGGGAAGCTGGCAAACCGTGCGGTAGTGTCCCCACAGCTGTGCCCACCTCCTCTCAGAAGCTGCCTCCTTGGTTCATGGAGTTTACCAGGACACAGAAATGGCTGCTCAGAATCACTGAAGAATGGAAACTAACTCTAAAGTGTTTACTGAATGAGTCTTTACAGTAAAAAAAAAAAAAAAGAAGAAGAAAAGAAAAAAATACACAGAGCTTAGGTATCTGATCTAAATGTCCAAGTAGCATTTACCACATTTGATGCAAACTTACAACTTCAGCAAGTGAAACCTGGACTGCTGAAAAGCTGTGTCATCATGGCCCGTGGGTGGCACCCCTGTCTCCAGTGGCCAAACACTGGAAACTGTACATCTGGGTCACAACAAGCCTCCATCGCTGTCCTTTCAACGCTGTTCAGCATCACTTCGTTAGTTCCCTCATATCCTCAGATAGTGAACGGAGATAGGAGGAGTGGCTATGGGGGAGATGAAAGGTGGGAGACCAGCCTCACAGTCTCAGAAGGGAGAAAAAGCGACAAATTATCTGATAACACCAAAGAGCCAGGCGCAGGCAAGGCTGATGTTATCAATAAAGGGGGTTGACAACCATTTTCCTCCTCAAAGGTGTAGGCAGCTACTTTGAAGCCACCTTAACATGGACCTTTCATCTGTGTTTTCACTCACCTCAACCCAAAATTAAAGCCTGTTTTCAAAATCTCAAGGCTCCTTCTGTGAACAGCATGCTTTGGGTTTTTAATTACCTGCCTTTCGGGATTTTATTTTCTTTTGTGTTTTGGATAGTTATCGAGGAATAGACCAATGAAGTTTCTGGCCCTCTGGCAGCCCCAGGTCTGGCTGACATGCTGGGAGCTGCCAGCTGACTCCCCAACCTGACCCCTCCCACGGTCAGTGGGCCTCTACCCTGAAGATCTTCTCCTCTTTGTTTTCCCCTCTGTGCTTCTCTCTGCTTTAACCACTTGAGTCCCTAAAGGGCTCTGCCATCTGTATATGCTGTTTCTAGGATGTCAGTAGGTAAAGGAGTGCATGTCTGTTACAGTCAGACAGGAAAGACAAAAGCACCATGTCTGTTGCATCTCCCAAATTATTTTGGTAAAATCTTTAAATACTTATATTCTAAATAAACTACTTACTGTCCCAGAACTCAGGGCAGGAGGCATCCGTTAACCTGATTCAAAATGAAGTGCTCAGTGTCATTTAGGGGACATTAAACAAAGAACATTTTCAATAAATATTTTTCTCTTTAAAGAATGGGTTAAAAATCTTAGGAACAAACGGGCACATATTAATACTTTATGATTCCAACTATAAGACACTCTGAACAAGGCAAAACTGTGGAGACAGTAGAAAGATCAGTGGGGGGGAGGGAGGAAGGAACGGGAGAGCAGAGGATTATTAGGGCAGCAAAACCACTCTGAACGACACGCTAATGGTGGACCTGTCACACATTTGTCTGAACCCATAGACTTTACAACACCAAGAATGAGCCTTCAGGTCAGCGGTGGACTCTGGATGATGATGACATGTCAATGTAGGTTTATCAATTCTAACAAATGTCCCACTGGTGGGGATGTTGATATTGACGTAGTAGGGGGGGGGGCGGGTGGGAGCTGTGCCTGTGGGGGCAGCAGGTATGTGGGAAATGTCTGTACCTTCCTCTCGATTTTTCTGTGGACCTAAAACAAGGCTTAGGCTCATGGTCAGGTCAGTTTTGAGGCCTGACTTTGGCCACAAACTAAATATATGTATAACTTCCATATAAACTTTCTCTTTAATTAATCTTGATATCCCTTCCCTGATCTATAAAACAAGACTGGCATGCAATTGTCCCTAGAATGATAGAAGAGGATATTTTGAAAATTAAAGCATAAAAACTCCTGCTTCATTCTGCCCTAACAGGATGGTCCCCTCGCCTCCTCTATGCTCCAGTGGGAGGGTTTAGGTGAGACCTCAGCCCAGCGGTGCAGCCTGGAGAAAACCCAGGGCAGTCACCACAATGATGCTCTGCCTGAAGAAGTGAAAAAAGGTCTTTTTTGCTTTAGTCTAGAATACACAACTGACTTGGTTCTTCCTCCAAGTTTGTAGGGTGAAGCCATCCCTACATGCCTCAGGGCAGAAGCTCTCCAACAGTTTGGAAGAACTGGAACCCAGATCTTAATACATCTAAACAGCACTGTGCCACTCAGATGTATTTTACCACATCTTGGGAACCACTAACGCAGGACCAGCACGTTCACCTGGAAGCAGTGAGCCATCAAACTCTGCATGACCAGAGTTTATCTGCTTTTAAATCTGCTATTTGCTCCCCAATTTTGTTTTTGGTAAAAGCTCAGTGAAAGACAGGTGATAGCAGATAACAGAGATTAAAGGAAATTCTACAAAAGAACAAATATCAAACGAAGAAAATATCACCTATTAAATTTTCTCCAAAATGGGGGGAAAGGCTACTATTATTCAATTTCAGTATCAGAACGCCTTCAGCCCAGCACTCAGAAGCCCCTGATTCACAGGAACATGATCTGAGAACCACAGCGGGAGTGTGTGTCCATAGACAAGACTCATGAAGGGTTAGAGCGACTCACGAGGACAGAAGAAGGCTGACAGATGGCCTTCCGCGCGCCTCGGGCTGCCAGCAGGCGGCCTCTGTCGCCTTTCCATTGGTGCCTGTTGAGTAAAGGGGGTCCATATAAGCTGTTTATTATCAAACAACTCTTTATTTCACATCTGTTTAAAACTATACTCAGGTATAACAAACATACAGTAAGGGCAACCATCTCGGAATTTCTGCTGAAATGCATGCCTGACTGATGAAAGCAAAGGAGCCACCAGCACCCAGTGTCTCCCCGGGTCCCTCCAGTCACATACACCCCACTCCCTCCCATCACAGAACACTCCACTCCTCCACTCACAGAACACCCCACTTCCCTCTGGTCACAGAACACCCCATTCCCTCCAGTCACAGAACCAACCCCACTCCCCTGCAGTCACATACACCCCACTCCCTCCCATCACAGAACACCCCACTCCCCTCCTGTCACAGAACACCCCACTCCCCTCCAGTCACAGAACACCCCACTCCTCTCACTCACAGAACACCCCACTCCCCTCCAGTCACATACACCCCATTCCCCCCCCACTCACAGAACACCCCACTCCCCTCCTGTCACAGAACACCCCACTCCCTCCCGTCACAGAACACCCCACTCCCTCCCGTCACAGAACACCTCACTCCCTGCCAGTCACACACACCCCACTCCTCTCAGTCACAGAACACCTCACTCCCCGCCAGTCACACACACCCCACTCCTCTCAGTCACAGAACACCCCCCTCCCCTCCCATCACAGAACACCCCCCTCCCCGCCAGTCACACACACCCCACTCCCCACCAGTCACACACCCCCCCCCTCCTCTCCCATCACATAATACCACCCTCCCCTCCCGTCACAGAACACCCCACTCCCCGCCAGTCACACACACCCCACTCCTCTCAGTCACAGAACACCCCTTCCCCTCCTGTCACAGAACACCCCACTCCCTCCAGTCACAGAACCAACCCCACTCCCCGCCAGTCACACACACCCCACTCCCTTCCAGTCACAGAACACTCCACTCCTCTCCAATCACAGAACACCCCACTCTCCTCCAGTCACACACACCTCACTCCCCTCCTGTCACAGAACAGCCCCAGCTACTGGTGACAGTATCCTGGTTTGCATCTCAGTGGATTAGCCTCCTCTGCTTTGAACTTCATCGGACCAAAATCCTATGGCATGTCCTCTCTGTGGCTGGTTCCTCACTCCACATCAAATTCTCAATGAACACCGATGAGTACAGGAGTGAAAACGTCTGGGCTTTTCCATGTTAAGGAGGTTTAATGGTGTCAGGTCCTCCCAGGGAACTAAGAGTCTCATGAACAGAGGCCAGGGTGAAGACAGCAAAAGTCCCCTTGGGAGCCCTGCCTCTGTGGCCTTCTTCCCGCTCATCCTCAAATGTGGCACACTACATTTCAGCACACTCAGATACATGGGATCCAGTCATCTGACTCGGGCACAACCACTTTCACTGTTCCTGGTGTGACTGTGAATACGTCTATTAGTTATTCTGATTCTTAGACATGACAGAAGCTCCCTGGTCCTTAGTAACAGAGTCATTTTCTTGGAAATAGACAATGAAAGTTGACTAGGAGCAAACTAATTTGACTTTATTTTAACTTTGGGGAATATAAACAATAATTTGGAAAAAATAATCCTACGATGAATGACTTCCTGTTTCGTGCACACAAGGGCCTGCAGAAATATGCCACAGAGCAATTTCTGGGTCAGAATAAATTAGAGTTTGTAATGCATTTGCCTATATTGAGAAAGCATAAAAAAGAAATGAGGTAATTTTGTTAGGGTTTGATGCCCATTGTTCACTGAAACATAGTGCAAGTTATGTCTTTGGCTATAAAATAAAATAATGAGGCGATATATTCCAAGTCTTTCTCATAGATTATAAGCTCAATCTTCCAATTGTGTATATTTAATGACTCCACAGTGTTGATCACTTATTTTCAAATGGTATTTGTAGATAATAACCTCGAGTTTGCAGTTTGCTGTGGAATTTACTTTTCCAAGAAGAAGGATGAAAAGAAATCTCTTTATACTGCCAGATGTGTTGAGTCCCATAACATAGTCATTGTCCCTCCAGATGGTTGGGCGGCTCTCACTCCTGGCCTGCCACACCCTATGGTCTTCAAGACAACAAGCAGAATTACATAGTGTTTCAATGTGGGATCACCTCTTCATTAAATCCACAAATTGTTCTTAATTGTTTAATAACAACTGACCTCTGACCCTCAAGACAGAAAACTAGACTCAATGATAATGCCCATGATAAAGCAATAATGCTGATACATTTTATGTATGATAAGTATCATCACATTTAAACACTATTTATAACAAAGGAAGGTCAGGAGAAGATTGCATTTGAAAAGGGCAGAGCAGAGTAAATGATTAGTTTTATAAAACTCCTAGTGTGTGGGATTATTTTTCATATTTACTCATGCTTTCTCTGTAAGTCACTGTTCTGATGCAACTGAATAATGAGAAGGCTTTTAATTCCCAAAGAACATTGAAGGGTGGGAGGACAAAGAAGGGATGAGAAAGTCATCCCAGATGGAAGGGAGGGGCACTTGAAAAAGCACGTGAGTGTGCAAGGGGGAAGCCCAGGCACCTGCCCTCAAGGGCGACTGAGATTAGGCCTCATGCCATCTGGAGAGAGGCGCTCAATACATGAGAGTGGGAGCAGAGGTTTAGGGGAGAGAGAAGAGCTTAATCTTAGAAACTTAATTCTGAGGCCATGTAAAGCAAGGATGGGAGAGAATAGAACGAGGAGTTCTGGGTATAGTATTCTGCCATGGTCAATGTCAAGAAGAAAATGATGGGCAGAAAGATGAGTGACGGCAGGCAGGAGGGACCCATGAAACATGCTAGTGTTCAGTCCACAGGGTTCAGCATCTCCCGGGCCGAGTGGAACTGTGACCTGCATGTGGGAGCGGGTCACAGGGCCAGCGCCTTCTGTTGGGAGCAAGATCATCTCTTGGTGACTCTTGGAGCTGCCGGCAGTCAGGTCAACACATAAGGAAGCCTCCACATATAATTTTTATTTGTGAATCATATCTCAATAAAATGAAAACAAATACATGAGAGGTTGAGTGATTTTATCCAGAAAGATGAACAGAGCTGATTTACAGTGACTTCCACATCCTCCCCACCACTTGGAAGCTCTATGGTCCAAGTGGAGGAACTGCCCTGTGAGCACCATCTACTCCATCACCGCAAACAGCCCAGTCCCTCCGAGAGGTCAGAGTTCGCTGAGACTGGGAGGAAAGTTTTATTCTATCCCTTTCATAGATGTGGACACAAAAGTCCCAGGGAAGATGACTCATTATTTTTCTAAATTTTGTGTTCTTCATGATTTAATCGTGTCTATGCATGAACCATTTATCAATTTTCCTGCCTTTCCAAATCCCATGCTATCAATTCAGTCATCTACTGAGTCCAGAATGACATTTTCTACTCCAACTGTTTTCTATCAGTAACTTGTTTATATTAAAATAAATGTTTCCAAAGTATGAACTGCTTTATAGTTCACTTAAGGAATGTGTGTGCTAGGTTTTCATGGCATGTTAATGTAAACTAGATTTTAATATTACTTTCCTGAGCCCTCAAAGCACAAAAAAAAACATACTTCGATGCAGAAAAAGAAAAGAACATTGAGACCCTTCAGTCAAGGACCACATTTAACAGATGTTGCCACCTTCCTTCTGTGCTGCCTGCAGCAGGCGCTGAGCCCAGTGGAGCCTTTGACTGTCTTGCTTCTATTTTAAAAAAAACTTCCAAGCAACACCACTTCTCATTAGAACAAGCTTCAGTCTCCCAAACAAGAGTGATTCTGCCTTATCTATCAATATATTCTTTCAAATTCTTAAGACAGTACTCCCAAGAACCACTGTCCACTAGATCCTCCAGGTCCAAAATTCTTGCCATATCTTTTGGAACCATCCCACCACTGCAGTTTAAAACCTGTGAGTCAGACACTCGCCCACCTGCCCTGGTGGACCCATGTAGTGGAGGAGGGGGAGGGAGAGCTGATTCCTCCTTCACAGGTGACACGTGGTCAGAAGCAAGTTTGGCCCATCTGCGGTTCTCAAAGGGTAGACCTGGACCCCCAGACCCGGGCTGTTTGAAACGTGGGTACTAGACCATGCCCCAGACCTGCAGCTGTAACAAGCCCCCCACCCCTAGTGATTACGATGAGAGATGCATGCTTAAGTGTGGGAACCACTGATCTAGATAAACACTCCCTTATTTCTACTCAGTCTCCATGTCACAAAGTGGACACATTTAGAGGGAGAATGATACCATTGTTATGACACATCTACTGTCAAGAGAATGAAGCTGCTTCACAGAAAACCAAAAAAAAAAAAAAAGCACAGCAGAACTTCTTCCAAAATCCTCCACTCTATAGCAGAATCTACCTTCTTATATCCTCTCAACCAATTCTAGTCATCTAAGAAAAATGCAATTTTGGTTTCAGGGTAAACATTATTTTTCCTCCTTTTTGGTTTCGATAATGGCCGCTTTTAACAAACAAAAGTAAAGATAATGATAAATAATTGTATTATCTATTATTGAGAGGATATTGAAAGAGGATAGCTTTTAGAGAGGTTTTAGTTTTCTGATAAAGTCTCCACATGGGGCACAGAATGTCTGACAAGAATGAGATGACACAATAATGCTATTGTTCCACTATTATCCTTATAACATATTCAGTAAACAGACTTGGAATAGATAGTACATAAACTGTCTTATTTTTTCACGTTTCTATTCTAATTTCTTACAGGCAAACTCATCTTAATGTAAAAACATCATAATCACAAACACGCATACTCTTGACAAGGACCATCAATTTAAAATGTAGAATATACGTACAAATAGGTTCTTCTAAGGCAGATAAGTGGCTTATCACAAGAGAAGAAAGCTTATCATGAGAGAAAAATGTGGCGTCATGATAAAGTCACTGGAATCTGCAATTTGGCATTTGAGCCTCAGACAGACGACACATGATTATTCATTACACCTATAAGCTGGGTGCCATACGTGCTCCAGGTTTTTAAATCATGACTGTTACACAATGAAAGGGGAAGTGCAGGAGATACACTCACCGGCTAACCTCTCAAATCACGTTTGAAAGTTTGTCTTAAACGTCTGATTAATCAGGAAATTAGAAGAGTGTCACTGCGACACCCAGCATTTATCATACGGTTTGAATAGTTGGTAAAAAGTGCCTTGTATCTTCTGCAGGTTTAATAGGGGAAATGGGGCCAGGATCCTGAGGCTTTCATGGAGGGGAAGTATTTCCCAGGATAGGGGTCTCGGAGTCTGACTGGAACCTGGCTCCCTTGGGAACCCTGTGTTAGTTTCCGGTTACTTCAGTCTCCAAAATAAAGTCTCCACTGGCACCTTACCACCAGTGGAGGAGGATTCCTTGCAACTGGGAGGGGGTGGTTGTCATTTTTCCTACAAGAATTCATGGTAAGTAAAGGTCAGTACTGTGTCCCGGCCCCAGTAAACACGAAAGCTGCCTGAGTAAGCATGTGGGACGTTTCGGCACCCTGCATTTCCTGATCCAGTGATCATTCCCTTTCCTTAAATGCTCCAAACACACAAGCCATCAGTCAGACTGAGCTCCACCGACTCTGGTTACAACGTTTTGTTCCTGCATCTACATCCCATGGGTACGTCTGAACCTTACCCATGTGTGGTTCTCAAGGTGAGCCCGCCATGTGTCACAGGATACCAGGCAGTGCTGGCGTTTCAGTTTATCGGGGGTGGGGGGAGTGGGGGGACGCTGACATCATTGGGATGTGTTGGCGGGGGGAAGCTTACAAACCGGGGCAGAAGTAATTCATTCAGGTTTCTTACGAAGAACAGGTGAGTTCTGGAAAGTCTTCTTTAATTCAATAGGGTTTAAAGATATTGCTTCAGAGTTTGCAAGATGCTCACATCTGCCTGGCGAGTTCAGCTCCTGACCACATCCATGCCAGGGAATGAAGGCTCGCCAGGAAAAACACGCTGACCGAAATTCATGAACTGTGCACCAGGAAGGGTGGATGTCACCATATGCAAATAATGTCTCACTTACAAAAGAATCCAAACGTTACTCGTCACAGCTGTCTCTTAGGAAGCAGGTAGTTACTGAATTGTATCCTTCTCCACATGCCAGTATGTAATGATGCTGTCAGGGAGGGAAAATGTCTCCTCTACTCCTTTAGGTGCCCCAACTAGGTTCTGTAAATTAAGTTGACAAAATATAGTTAACTAACAGGAGGAAAAATATTTGTGTCATATGCATACAGAAACCAACAAAATAAGTAGCTGGTTTTCTAAATGATCAAAGTTTAAAGCTTGTATTCCTAACTCATTAGGGGAAAGGAAGGGAGGAGAAATGGTTTCTATGGGAAAAAATCAGTCTCTTTACAGAAGATGAGTGGGTCTTAAGAACAGCCGGGAGTCACATGACTGCATTTGTATACCGGCGTGAGGGCTCTTCACCTTCTTCAGGGCCATCGCATTCCTAGAGACAGGCTAATTCCCCTGAAGTGGCTGCTTTTAGTCAAATAAGGGATGCTCCAGGAGGCTTTTTTCCTGCATATGTGGAATCTCGAATGTTTTCAGCTTAAAGCAATCTTTCTGCCAGCACCGGGCTCTGAGTGGGTGTCCATCTTCTTCTGCATCTCTGTGTTTGCTGAGGACACGTTCTTAGACTGCCGAGGAGGTGCCTTGGAGCCTTTGTGCAGAGGATCACCAGGCTCTTCCTACGTGTTCACTTCCAGCACAATCACTGCAATCATGTGAAGTCTTCAGTGACCCTCAGTTCAGTTCAGTTCAGTCGCTCAGTCGTGTCCAACTCTTTGCAACCTCATGAACTGTAGCACACCAGGCTTCCCTGTCCAACACCAACTGCCAGAGTTTACTCAAACTCAAGTCCATTGAACTGGTGAGGCCATCCAGCCATCTCATCCCCAGTCATTCCTTTTCTCCTCCCATCTTCAAACTTTCCCAGCATCAGGGTCTTTTCAAATGAGTCAGTTCTTCGCATCAGGTAGCCAAAGTATTGGAGTTTCAGCTTCAGCATCAATCCTTCCAATGAATATTCAGAACTCTAAATAAACATAATTCATTTGGGGAGACTTGGTGTACCTGAAATGATACACCTTTCTATTCAGGGGCAAACTGCTTTTTGTTTGTTTCCATTCGCTCTTCCACGTAAAGTTTCACCTTTGCATTTATGTGGATACACCACTCTATGGAAACTTTCTGAAAGAATATTAGTGTTCTTAATGCATTACAAATGGGACTTCTTGGAGAACAGAGGACCCAGGAAAGACATCTCACACCAACAACATGAAGAAGTAAAGCAAGCACTCGCTCCATGATGATATGCACAACACAGCCACATCTGAGTACAGACTGCGGCTGTCTGAGATGGACCATGCAGGGTTCAGGGACCCAGGGAAGCTCGATCAAAGTTGCTTTAGGGACTGTGAAATCTCCCGCAGACCACAGAATGGAGGGGCAGCACTGACAATGCTTCAGGCCAGAGGAAGTGATGAGGAATCCATCTCTGTTTTGTAACAGAACGTAACTCCATCCAGCTGGAGGAGAAGGTGCACAAGAGAACGGCAGCAGACAGGACCAGACGCACCACGCGGCTGTGTTCCAGGGCCCCTGTGAGGAGCCTCACCTCACTTAGAAGTTAGCTGGTCAGTACTGACTGTTTGACAGTCCAGTCACTTCCCAGCCACACTCATGCGTCTAATTCCCTCAATAACACCTGAAACCCATTTGGCAAAGAACACAACTGTCAAGAGATGCCAGAGATCCTGCAGCGATCCTGGAGCTCTGTGCCTTGTGCATCTAAGGTGGAACATACTTTAGAACAGTGGCAAATACTGGAGCTTTGATCAGTCAAACTGTGGTTTTTAATATCATCCGAAAATCAAAAAACAGACATTTTTGTTACTCTGTCCAATTCTATTTTTATGTAACTAAACACTGAATTCATTTTATCATTCTGTTGGAACTTCTTAAAGATATTAAATCAAAAGGGTGCCCCAGTTTGGGGAGGATTATGAAAAAGCAGCAGCTAAGAAGCAGTAGACAATCGAGCAGCAGTAAAGGAGACTGGACCCCCCACTCCCTCCAAAACAGAAGTCCAGGCTACAAGACCTAGGAGAACAGGAATGAACCCAAAAATCACCTGAAAGGGAGATTTTCTTCTCTTACTCATACAGCCTAATAATATACATATTAACAAATTTGTGAAAATGAGTCTGAGAGCAATAAGAATTAGTTGTCACAAAGTGATAAGCAATGACACTGATTTTCAAAGACACTCCTATAGGATATTTTGGAAACTTGTATTTTGATTTACAGGACTTCACAGATTTTATCACTACAAAGGGGAAAACCCCATTGTTGGAAGCACATGGTAACAATTAAAGGGCTATGAGCAGCCTATTCCTGAGGAGAAGGGTATATTTGTAGATTTCATAAAGGGCTACATTTTAGTCTTTGCTTTCTCACTATATCTTTCTGTTCAGATTTATATTTAAATGTGCCTTAAAATGTCATTACCGGAAAAGGAACTAAATGCTTTGCTTAATGAATAATGCAGTTTTCTGAGAAAGTAGAAGTAACTCTAAACATTTCAGTTGGACATAAAATTGCTTAAATCTTGAAATGACAACTGAGCTTTACTACTGTCTTTGGAAATAGTTAAAGATCTAAGTCAGTTGCAATTTCAAGGACATTACGGGATTATAAATTGTAGAATTATAAATTCTGTGCATTACATATTTCAAAATTATAAATTCCAACCAAAGTCCGAATAGCGGTCTACTATGACAAACACTGACTTTCGTGCATCAGTGAGAAATCACTTGAAATCCTTGTGCAGAAGAAGCTGTAGCAGAGAATTAGGACTCACTGGCATTGTGTGTACATTTTTATAACAGAATTCTCAAATAATTATAGTTTAATAAGGTCTTATATTCTAGAGCATCATAATAAGAGTATATATCTGTGTGAGTGCGTGCACACACACACACACACACGCACACACATACACCACAGATTTAGCAGAACATTGAGAAGAAATATGATAAAGTGATCATGCTACAGCCTTGCAGGTAATTATACACAAAGATGAATGTTGAAGAACATGGATTTTTCTTATCACATTGGAACCAGCCTTCAGGTTCTTTAATTTCATAAATTGGGAATTGCAGGATTCTCCATGATGAACATTTTTAGAGAGATAATAAAAACACTGTGTAATTACATACTGCTTTTAAGCTGAGTGCTTGGCAAACATTGTCCTGAAAGCACACTGCCGGTTGGCCATGCTTTTTGTTTCATCTGGAAATGCTCATTTCTGTGTGCTGAAAAGAACTACAATTTCTAGAATATATGATGAGGAACGTAGGTGAGCAGAGGGAGAATATAAGTCTTTCAGATTATTTTCTAAGGGAGACCAAATATGCAATTAAGGATTTCTTTATATAAATAGTGGCTCACACACTCTCATGTTCCTTTATTTATAAATGCAATCAACAAACTTCAATTGAGGGTGCACCTCACGATAGAGATTTTATTAGTGTACCTGACAAGCAAAACAAAATGCCAGCAAACAGACACGGATCTCAGGCTTAACACCGCACAGGTTTTGCTCTGCCCTCTCAGCCCATAACGTGCCTCATGACAGGTCAGGTCCTGCTGCTATTTGCTGTCCTTCAGGGCTCAGGCTCCTTCTGTCCCAGAATCTGATCATCTCCTGGGATCCTCGGTTCTGTCTTTGCTTTAGGAAAAGACAGAAGCCTTTCCCCAACCAGGAAGGTCTGCCCCCAGGCCTGTGACCATAGTTAACCTGGGGTAAAGCTGACCTGGAGGCCCTGGGCGAGCTCAGAACCAGCCAGGGCACACCTGCAGCCACACAGAGTCAGGCAGGGCCAGCTTCCTGTGCTGGAGTCCAGGTGTGGTCCCCAGCACCAGCGGAGGGAGCTCCTCGGGGCAAGGGCATCTAACAGGATAGAGCCAAAGAAGTCAACCACGCTGTCCACGTGGCTCTTCCAGCAGCGGGGCCCACGGCCCACAGAGGAGAAGCAGAAAGCCAGAATGAGATCACAGGGGACCGGCAGGCTGGGAGGCCAGGCTACACTGACAGCATGCTGTGTGCACTTCCAGCACCGCAGCCCTGGGTTTCCACAAACCCACGTTCCCACAAACCCACGTTCCCACAAACCTGGGTCATGTCTATTACTGCACAGATCAGAGGTCGGAAACCAGAGTTCAGTTTCCCTGGGCTGAAACACTGGATCCAGGTCAGTGCTTCTTTCCTCCTGAGGGTCTGGGGGCACCTCGTCCACTTCCCAGCCTGCAGGCGGCATTCTGCATCCTCTGCTCCTGGCCCTTTGGGCAACTTCTGAGCCCAGCACCTCCACCTCATCACATGGCCTTCTCCTCTGCCTCTGGCTAGGAGGACCCTGTGTTTACCTGAGGGCCCATCTGGACAAGGCCAGATCATCTCCCACCTCCAGTCCCTGAGCCTGGTCACATCTACCAGGTCCCCATAGCCCCAGGCACACTTGGGAGCCTCCATTCAGACCAGCACACTCTATATTCCATCCCAGCAAGGCCTGGGGTCCCCTCACTGATGATGTGGAAGGGGAAGAGGTTTATGGGCATTTCCAGGCCAAGGCTGCCTTATTGGGTGTTATCACAGGGTTAGGGTCAATGACGGCCATGTAATCATCATTTCAGTCCAGTTCAGTTCAGTTGCTCAATCACATCCAACTCTTTATGATCCCATGGACTGCAGCACATCAGGCCTCCCTGTCCATCACCATCTCCTAGAATTTGCTCAAACTCATGTCCATTGAGTCGGTGATGCCATCGAACCATCTCATCCTCTGTCATCCCCTTCTCCTCCTGCCTTCAATATTTCCCAGCATCAGAGTCTTTTCCAATGAGTCAGTTCTTCGCATAAGGTGGCCAAAGTATTGGAGTTTCAGCTTTAGCATCAGTCCTTTCAATGAATATTCAGGACTGATTTCCTTTAGGATGACTGGTTTGATCTCCTTGCAGTCCAAGGGCCTCTCAAGAGTCTTCTCCAACACTACAGTTCAAAATCGTCAATTCTTTGGCATTCAAAAGCAGTTGGCACAACCCCCATGTTAATTTTCCTGTGGAGTAAGCGCTATCACGGGCGGTCAGGCCACAGTGCCGTCTCTGAATCTGCCTTCCCACGCCCGCCCCCGCCAGGATGGTAAATGAGAAACACTTCAGGAAGCAGCAGGGCAGCAGCAGTCAGCCTCACTCAGCCAAGGAGCCTGAGTCTGTGCTGTCAGCCTCTGTCCTCCCCTGCAGCTGCCTGGCCACGCCCACACGATGTTCCCCTCTGGCTTGGCGTCAGATCACAGGGGACATTCAGCGGTCAGTCTCTTTAACGTGTTCTTGTCTGTCCCTATCAAATACATCTAAAACTTCCATCCAAGACAGGAGGGTAGGAGGGTTACACACTGTAACTCCTAGAGTTCCACTTGAGGAATCTCCCAGGTAGCACGGTGTTAAAGAATCTGCCTGCCAATGCAGAAGACACAGGTTCCATCCCTGGGTTGGAAAGATCCCTGGAGGAGGGCATGACAACCCACTCCAGTATTCTTGCCTGGAGAATCCCATGGCTAGAGGAGCCTGGTGGGCTAGAGTCTACGGGGTCGCAAAGAGTCAGACATGACTGAGCTACTGAGCGTGCACACACACATACATGCTTCCTGTAAAGACACCTCTGGCTCTGAAGGTTTAGAAGCCCTGATTCCCAGAGAAGGAATCCTCCCATCAGGGGATCAAGACCCAAAGTCACCCCTTCCCCAGGGCCTGGGTGATGAAGAGCCTTAGGGCCCAGTGGCCGGGGCCACTGCTGATTCTTCCCTGCAGCCCAGCCTCTCCTGTTGGGTAATTCTGACTCAAATATTGTTTTTCACTATCATTCAGTTCAAAGTATTTTCAAAATTAACATTGCAGGTACCATCTAACCCACAGATTGTTTCACAGAGTCTTGTCTGATATCCAGATGCTTAGGCCCTTTTGTTTATCCTGCCCTTAGTGATTCCTGGATCATGCCAGGGTCACTGATCACACTGCACAGGATTCCAACCCTTAGAAATATGCTCAGGCTTATTTTATGGCCCAGCATGTGGTCTATTCTGGTAAATGCTTCATGTGCCCATGGAAAAAGACTTCATCTACAGTGTGAATGCAGCAGCCATTCGCATCAAATAGATAAAGTGCATCAACTGAGTTGCTGAAACCTACTATGTATTCTTTTTTTTTTTTTTTCTGCTCACTCTAGCAGTTATTAAGGTGGATGTGTTAAAATCTTGAATCAAGGCTGAATCGGGATCTGTTAGCTGACCTTCAGGGATGGGGCACCAATGCTGCCACTTAGTTTTTGCTAACACAGTTGTGCATTTTTTTTCTTGAATTACTTAAAGGCTGAGTAAGGTATACTGCAGGAGATAAAAGATCTCCTGGGATTTTGCCACTGTTTGAAATATTCAAATAAAACACACCTCCTTTTCCTAATCTGTTATTGAATTCCAAGGCCAGTAAATGTTCACTGTGAGAGAAATCTCAGTTTTTTCAGAACATAAGTTGCAACTGCAACATTTTCTATCCAATGGAAATGTCTCCAAGTGCTCCTGTCCTCTTTGAGGTTGTGCATGCCCGAGGACAGCCTGCACTTACCTCCAAGGCTCTCTCCACTTCTCACTCTGCCATAGCCATGGGCTTGGCACCCGGGTCAGGACAGAAAACACTGGCACGCAGCAGGAAATCTCCCTTCTATCACAGCGGGGTCCCTCACCACTGTGGTTGTGGACAAGTAAATTTGATCTTTTGGGGGCATCAAAGCTTATTTATTTGTGAAATGGATTTTTTTATAAGATCAGTGTTTTTCAGCCTTTTTTTCCCCTCTTCTCAGAACTATCCAAGAAAAGAACTTCTAATAATAATTTTCAAGGTTTTAGTGGGGTTTTTTTTGTTTTTTTGTTTTTTACTACAGTATATATTCAAGGGAACTTTTCATGCAAGGATGGGCACGATAAAGAACAGAGATGGTAAGGACCTAATAGAACCAGAAGAGATTAAGAACAGGTGGCAAGAATACACTGAAGAACTGTACGAAAAAGGTCATAATGACCTGGATAACCACAATGGTGTGGTCACTCAAACCAGTTAATCCTATAGGAAATCAACCCTAAATATTCATTGGAAGGGCTGATGCTGAAGCTGAAACTGCAGTACTTTGGCCACCTGATGAGAAGAACTGACTCACTGGAAAAGACCCTGATGCTGGGAAAGATTGACGGCAGGAGGAGAAGGGGTTGACAGGATGAAATGGTTGGATGGCATCATTGACTCAATGGACATGAGTTTGAGAAACTTCCATAGATGCAACAGAGCAACTGAACAACAACATATTCTTTGAAAACTTGCCTTTGTTTAAGATAGCACACCTCTCTAGGGTGTCTTTAATCACTGGTTGCTTATACTTACAATACCTTGTTTCTTTTACAATTCTTTACTTGGAACTCAGCTAAATAAATATCATAGTTAATACTGACTAACTACTTCAGTTCAGTTCGGTTCAATTCAGTCGCTCAGTCATGTCTGACTCTTTGTGACCCCATGGACTGCAGCATATCAGGCTTCCCTGTTCATCACCAACTCCTGCAGCCTATTCAAACTCATGTCCATTGCACTGGTGATGCCATCCAACCATCTCACCCTCTGTCATCCTCTTCTCTTCCTGCCTTCAATTTTTCCCATCATCAGGGTCTTTTCAAAGGAGTCAGTTCTTTGCATCAGGTGGCCAAAGTATCAGCTTCAGCATCAGTCCTTCCAATCAATATGCAGGATGATTTCCTTTAGGATTGACTGGTTGGATCTGCTTGGAGTCCAAGGGACTCTCAAGTGTTTTCTCCAACACCATTGTTCAAAAGCATCAATTCTTCAGCACTCAGCTTTCTTTATGGTCCAACTCTCACATCCATATTCCAGTATGACTACTGGAAAAACCATAGCCTTGACTAGACAGACCTTTGTTGGCAAAGTAACATCTCTGCTTTTTAATATGCTGTCTAAATTGGTCATAGATTTTCTTCCAAGGAGCAAGCGTCTTTTAATTTCATGGCTGCAGTCACCATCTGCAGTGATTTTGGAGCCCCCCCAAAATAAAGTCTGACACTGTTTCCACTGGTTCCCCATCTATTTCCCATGAAGTGATAGGACCAGATGCCATGATCTTAGTTTTCTGAATGTTGAGCTTTAAGCCAAATTTTTCATTCTCCTCTTTCACTTTCATCAAGAGGCTCTTTAGTTCTTTGCTTTCTGCCATAAGGGTGGTGTCATCTGCATATCTGAGGTTATTGATATTTCTCCCAGCAATCTTAATTTCAGCTTGTGCTTCATCCAGCCTGGCATTTTACATTATGTACTCTGCATATAAGTTAAATAAGCAGGGTGCCAATATACAGCCTTGATGTACTCCTTTCCCAATTTGGAATCAGTCTGTTGTTTCATGTCCAGTTCTAACTGTTGCTTCTTGACCTGCATACAGATTTCTCAAGAGGCAGATCAGATGGTCTGGTATTCCCATCTCTTTAAAAATTTTCCAAAGTTTGTTGTGATGCACACAGTCAAAGGCTTTGGCATAGTCAATAAAGCAGAAATAGATGTTTTTCTGGAACTCTCTTGCTTTTTTGATGATCCAAAGGATGTTGGCTATTTGATCTCTGGTTCCTCTGCCTTTTCTAAATCTAGCTTGAACATCTGGAAGTTCACAGTTCACGTACTGTTGAAGCCTGACTTGGAGAATTTTGAACATTACTTTGCTCACGTATGGAATGAGTGCAATTGTGCAATATACTACTTAACTACTTACTGATTTAAATAAAAAGAAATGGAATTTTTACTAGTAGAAACAATTCTTCGCCTTCTGATGGAAAAAAAGGAAAATAATTTATAGCCAGTACTGATGGGTAAATCGGTTTATCTTTTTCACTCTCTCTCAGTGAAGGTCATTTCATTTCTCTTTGCAGGGAGATAAAAGTTAAAATATTTTTAAAGTCACATTTTCAGTAGTCAACTGAACAGATTTGAAAAGAAGGAAGAATCCTACTTCATATCCTGGGTGATGCTGTCGTAAAGACACATATTTTTTTCAAGTTTTCCAGCTTAGCCATCTACCTATGAGAGGCAAGCATTGGGGTTTCACATGGCAGAAGGCAGGAACCACATTGGCGAACCATCTTTTCAGAGGTGCTTGTCTCTTCCTGGAAGCTGGGTGATCACCACTGAGAGCTCTGAAGCGAGTGCTTTGTCTTGGTCATTAAGCTGGAAGCCCGGCTTCCTCAGTAATTAAACAGCTCCATTCACTCGTGTGAAGAGTGAGCCTGCAGCCAGTGGTGTTGGCCAGGCTGCTCTGGGCAGGAGGGGAAGTTCCAGCTGGGAGAGGTTTTTAAAGTTTAACTTGAAAACACGCTTTGAGCCTCTGATCCCATCAGGGGTCTACTTGTCAAATATGTTCTGCCACCATTAGCTGGTCTGAGGATAATCTGTCTGCCCTTTGGAAAAATTAAGTCAGAATCCAGGCTTTCCCAGGCAGAAATAGCATCCTGCAGGATTATGTGAAAGTGTAACTGGCTGGACCATGAAAAGAAAATTAACAATTGTCAGAATAACTGCCCCGCTTTCTCACGTTCAGGAAGGGCCTGTCCTTACAATTCTGTCAAAACCAGCAGTTCTATTTCTTAGCCACAGAGTAGGCGTTGTATCTTCCTGATGTGGCCAGATGCCTTCAGCGTCTCAATCTGCTTCTAAAAAGGGGTAAAATCCAAAAGAAATAGACTCAGTTTTTTTCCCCAGAACGTCATTTCCTTGCTCTGTTTCACTGAAGAATTTTCTAGGACTATTGAAACATTATTCTTGAACATGAAATATTTTGAAAGAATAATTAATTTACAATAATACCTAAACAAAGTTAAAACAGGAAAATAGGATATAAGCTTGTGGATAATTAATTAATAAATACTTATTGAGTTCTAAGTTAGACAAGATGGGGAAGTCATATGCATAAAGTTATCCATGCAAAGTGCTTACAACCAAACAGGGGGGAAAAAAAATGAACTCAGTACTAAGAATACGCTAAGTTCTGTGAAACTGAGATATTTGTTAATAGTTCATAAACTTTATAGCCCAGTCTGGCCCAGAGGAGTCAGAAGATTTTCACAGAGGACATGAGAATATTTCCTTTGTGCCCTTTGGGGAAATGTAAACTTGATTCACGTTGGGGAAAGCTGGCAAGAGGTTCTGTCAACTCAGGCTGCTTTTGTTTAGTCGCCTAGAGTAGGGAGTTTTGAATTCCACAGACGGGATACACAGCTCCAGCCGCGTCGGATCCTAAGAGCAATGCCACCCACTGTTTCCACATCACGGGAGGAAATCGGGAAAGCCACAGGAAGCCACAGCCTGCACTATTCGATCATCTCAACAGACACCTCTTAGAAATCACCTTACTTCTGTTTTACAATATTTGAAACCCTCTACACCAGGCCCTGACATGACACACTTGTCTATATCATGGTCTACAGAGGGCTGAACCTGCACAAATATGTACAACATGACATCAGGCGGAGCCGTGGTAAGAAAGGGTTACCCTCAGGCAGGTCCAGGAGATTTCTGGTGAGCAGAGCAGGGCTCGGTCCTCTCGCTTCACCAGAGAGGTGGCGCTGCACCACTGAGGGCAGCACAGGGGGTGGCTTCCAGGCCCTGGGAATTTTTTGAGGGGACTAACTGTGAAGGATGACCTCCCCACACACTCAAATCCCCTCCCTCGCTGGGCTGTTTCCCTCGCTGCAGTGACCGCAGGTGATGGGAGCCCATCACTGCTCGGCGAGCACTGCTCAGCCCCCAAGAAACACACCTGCCCTGCCCAGCGTGCATCTTTGTTCCGTGAGTCCAGGACCCCACCCACAGTCACCCCAACCAGCGCCGCTTAGAAGAAGGTGAGGGCCTGCAGGATGCTGTTCTGCAGAGGAGGGGAGCTGAGAGACACAGGCTGGAGTCCCTGAGCTAAAAGCCCACTGCTCTCTGCGCCTCGTGGCAACAACAGCGCAGAGTCCTGGCACCAGATGGAACAAGCACCTGCTTCTCGGCTAAACCTGGCTGGGCTGGTCGGGGGGCACCACGGGGTGCACGGGGTGGCTTTCTGGGACAGCTCAATCCACACATCTCTCCTCTCTTTCCAGCATCTTGGTCTTCTCTGAGCTGTTCTCACAGTTATGAACCAAGGGGAACCTACATGGACACAGTCTACAATTGACTGGCTGGAGCCTCTTTCTACCAAATCGAGTCAGAGGGCCAGTGGCATCATGTGATACAGAAAAGCTTATATTTGAAATAATAACAGACATGAGCCAGTATTTCCTGAGATTATCACTTACACTTTGCACTTGGCAGGTATGCTTCTACTTTCTGCTTGCATGTGACTATGCAAAAATGGCCCAATAGAACTTGATGTTCTCTGCTTTTGGACAAGATCCAGGTAGATGTAAAAAGATACTCAAAAGCTGTCTACTTTTCCCTCAAAGTTTCTCCTTCTCAAGGGCAGCCTGTTTTTCTTTTTTGTTTTGTTTTTAGTTTCCCAGTTTTCTTTTTATTCAGACATGAGCAATATCATTCTATATTTGACAAAAGAGAACTGAACAGCTGACAAAAGCTTTAAATGTGCTTCTATTATAATACAGAATTTAGTCTAATTATCAGCAGTCTTGACTCACATGTAATTCTGAGAAAGAATCTCTCTGATTCCGGCATATTGACCTGACAGGTGGAGGTGGTGCCACAATCCTACCCTTGAATTCTCAATCCTATTTCCTCAAAGGATACTTCTGAATTTTTAGTTTCCATAGACTGTCAGGTACATTAACTCTAAACGCTGAAATCAACTCAGAGCAGGTGGGCAGCAACCACAATCACTGTCACAGCACATGTGTCTGAAGAAACTCCTGCCTCTCTGCATCGCCCTGTCTTGTCTCCTGTGTTCACAGGGCTGCTCTCCAGATTCATGGAGAGAAGTAAAGCAGAGCTTCCAAATGTTCCAGTTACACTTAATTTCAATGTGGGGCACTGGAAAATAGATTAACCGATTCGCTTAATTGTCACTAATATTAGCACATGTGATCAGCTGCAGCACAGGAAGCTTTCTCGTTGATGGAGATGGGGTGTCACACTCCACTTGCCACGGCATTCAGGTTAGCAGACACTGATTGTCAGACCGAACGATCCCTCTGACCAACGGTCTGTGCAAATGGCTGATTTTCACTTGATGACAAGGTGAGCTGTCACAGAAGCAACGCCTGGGATCTGTTGTGATGGGAGATAAGTTTCACGGCTCCTGAATTCCTGCGGGTCATGAGTAATAAACTGGTCTTATCTGACCCTGGGGTCTCCTGTCTCCCGTCAGCAAGAAATTGGTGCTGGCTATCTGTCTACTTACAAGCAGGGTGAAATCTAGACCTTTAGTTTCAGACCTAATGTGTGCACAGACAGAGTACATCTAGAGCAAAATACAGAAACCAGTGTGCGTGTGTGCTAAGTCACTGCAATCACGTCCGACTCTGCAACCAGCCTGCCAGGCTCCTCTGTCCATGGGATTCTCCAGTCAAGAACACTAGAGTGGGTTTCCATGCCCTTCTCCAGGAGGTCTTCCTGACCCAGGGATCCAAAGCAATGAAAAAGTGACTCACAGGCTCACTTTCAGTTCTTTTACCACCGAGATCACTCACACTCTGCATGTGACCATAAGGACTTAAACACCATCCAAAGCCTCCATGTGGTTTCTCTGCTAGTTCATGCAATGACATTGGCGACTAGGCAACTTGTCAAGGGATGGAAATCATTAGAAAGCAGGGTCAGGCTGCTTGGAGGTGGAACTTCTGAGACAAGCATTTGGAAAGAGCAAACACTGCAAAGGAAGCTGGTCGGGAGCCAGGGGCCTCTAAGTAAAGGTGTTGTTACACAGGTAAGGTCAGAGGTCCAAAGAGGCAGAGTTCCTCAGATGTTTAGGCTGTTGGTGGGAGAGCCCGCAGGGGATCGTGATGGGGAGACACCTGGGGCTTAAAGAACTGGCCACCTGGACGGAGTGTCCCCTGGGGGCTCCGCAGAGGCTTCGTAGCAGAGGGCAGTGGGAACCCAGTGCACACACGTGGATGTACTGCCTGAAGCCAAAGGTCAGTGAGTGACGGACAGGACCCTGGGCTCCACCTGTGCCTGCTGATATGACAGTCAGCCAGCATTTTGGAATCCACCCCAGTTTAATCTGGGTGGGAGATGTCCTCTCTTGTATCACTTATTGGACAGCATTAAATCCAACAAAACGGTTGAGCATCTGGAAAGCACTGATACCCCCTCACGCATGCCCTCCTAAATAAAACAGCGCACTCCCTCCTGTGAAGGCAACATGCTTTCATTTAGAAATTACTTTGTAAAATTTGCTTATGAGATTAACTGGAACCTGAATCTTCTATTTTCTCAAGTCTTGTGTTGGAGAAAAGTATTGTGTGAGAAAATGAGTTTATTTTTAATCATGAAAGAAGAAGTTCAAACCCAGTGAACGTAATGGAAAAACCCAACAATTTGTTTTGTCAGGATTTTTCTTGAGATTTTAATATCAATATTTGCCCTTAATTTACCTCAAACACTGAAACTTTTTAACATTCCAGTTCTTCTGCATGAGCAACTTTATTTTCCAGAGAAAGACGGTATTGAAATGTTTTCATGTCATTGCCTTGGCAACCGAATCCTATATCTTTTATTGTTTTTCAAATTTCATCACATTTCAAGCAAGAGTTCTTGAAGACAATGACAGCTAATGCTTATTTATCGCCTACTCTGGGCCAGGGAGTATTGAAGTGTTTTACATTTACTGTCTCTGTTATTCCTTTCAATGGCTCTATGACGTAAATGTTCCCATTTAACAGATGGAGAATAGAAAGCAACAGAGTTTAACCTAACTGCCCAAGTTCACAGAGAGTGTTGTATGCGAATGGACACTGCAACTGAAATCAGACCCTGACTCCAGGGCCGTGAACACTGCCCTTTACTGCTTCAAAGGGACATTTTCAACAATGCCTATGATTTGAAAGAATTTTTGAGCCCTTTTGGAAAGTACCATGTCTTCTTTTTAACAGCTTCTGCTCTTGTCCAACTCACAATGACCGAAGGACCACTTTAAACAGACACCCGAATGCGGACACTCCACACCTTTCCTTCCCTGGACACTACATCTGCCTGATGACACGGATGTTGTTACAAACTGCTTAAAGGTTTGCAATTATACATTCTTTGCACTTATTTCACAATTCTGCTTCTTCTGTAGGTGTCAAATCCTTACAGGGTCAATCCTCCCATCCCCTCTCATGAAGATAATGTACAAAGGTAAGCAAGATGAAGAGTCTGGCAGCATCTTTATTTTCATGGCACCTGAACTCCCGCCTCCAAGTCTGCACATCTGTTATGTGACTCCTGCGGTACTGGATCTGGGCTGGAATGCTAGGTCCCGACCCTTGATGTATTTTCAGAGAATCCCAGGGGTGTTTTTATAAAGTCAACAGAAAACGTTTAGTAAAGTCCTCTTGACAATGCACCATCCTCCGTTAGGATGCAATAGCTGTGACATTTGTGCGGCCATTTGTCCTGGGGCTGCTTGGCCCCAGGGAATCTCGTGAAATGCTCTGAGAAGTCCAGGCACCACTGACAAGAGGCCATTTCTCTGGGGGCTGCTGGTCCTTCTGGACCAGGTGCTTGGCAGATGGGCCAGTGGTGGTGTTACCATCTCACGTCTTCAGGAAGGGGGCCGGCTGTCACTCCTCTCCCAGCACTGCCTTTCAAGTCTCCCCGACCGTTCCCACACCCCGTCTCCCTCACGGTGCCCAGTGTGGACCCCATGGAGCCCGGCACCAGTGTGATCACTCCTTCCCCTTCGTAGCTGCCTCGGGCTGATACTGCAGGAAGAGTGAGCTCTGTACAAAAGGACTTTATGTCCAGGGCCCGAGGAAGAGCTATTTCCTGGACACCAATCTGAATTCAGACTGGTTGGTTTTTTTGTCTGTTTTTTTTTTCAGTTCAGGTACTAAAGATACCTGATTTTACCTAGCTTGACTCACAGAAAAATAAGGACATACATAGGAAACATATGCTAAAAAAAAAATATCCCTACATATCGTCCCATAATTTACCAACATATTTGAAATATGGTTTCTATTTAATAATTTAAGTATTTAATTGATTTAACACAGGTCTATTTTGGTGTAAAGAAGTATTGCAAAATTCTTAAAAGTTATTTTCCTGAGATATGACTTTATTGACAGCTTACAACACTTTAAATTTTATATTTATTGACTCTATATACACTGTTCTGTGATATTTTATTGTTCTCACTTGCAAAGAGTTTATTTATAAATAAAATGGGGTAAAATATGAAAATTCTTTGAGCCTGTCTGGCACATCATATCCATGAAAAATTAGCTTCCCCCCCTAAGTCTCCCTCACAACCTATTTATAATGAAGGAGAACTTTGCTCTACTTGGTTCCCAAAGATCTATCATGGCCATAAACAGGTGAGGCAAAACGAGATTAATTCTTGACCAACAGAACAAGCTATTTATTTTATAATTGCTGAACTATAACTATTTTACTATTTATAAAAATCAGAGTTCTGGGTTATACCATATTATGGGAGTCTAAACCCATGTTCTGGAGAGACTGAGAAAAATGGAGAATGAAATGCCTGGTCCTTGTACAGATTCAGAAGAAATTCTAAATGTATTCCAGGGATTCTAAGTATTTGGTAATGAAGAAAAACCATAAACCAAATTCACAAAAGACTGTATAGCAACGGTTGAAGAAAACGGTTATGAAAACACATGTTTTAGGTATAACACCTGTTCTAAAAAATGACTTTATTCTAAGGTTTTATATCCTTGCCTCAGTGCTAAAAACTGTTTATTAAAATGAGAGCTCTCAAAGCATCTGATATTTTAGTCAGTTAAATAGCAATGATGACAAATAATCTGGAATATATCTGACAGATGGTGACTAGACTTACTATGGTGATCCTTGCATAAATGCATAAAAACATCAAATCACAATGTTGTGTGTCTGAAACCAATACAATATTGTAAGCCAACTATACTTCAACAGAAATGTATGCTCTCTACACTTATGATTCTTTGCACAAATCAGTAATTACAACCCCCAGAGGTCAATGCTGGCAGCGTGTCGACTCTATACACAGGTACACCTCTGAGATACCACGGGCCTGGCTCCAGACCGACTCGACGGAGTGAGCCAGGCCCCTGCTGCCAGCCCCCACTGCAGGTAGTCACTGTGCGGCACTATCTCACTTCTCTCAGTCGACCTCAGATTTGTCTCCTCTCCCGTCAACAACAGAGCACGAGGCCCTTCCTTCCCACAGAAGAGAATGTAAACATGACATTGTGCACTAACCGCTACCCTGACGCTCGTGTCTGAGGAAGCCAAACAGTGTCGGCCTGCAGTTGTTTGCAGACAAAGCGCCCAGAACTAATTTATTCTCTCCGAGTGCCCTTCTCTCCCTCGCCACCCGGTTCTTCTCTTGCCACCTCCGGGCACTCTCTTTGAATTCTTAGGAAAGCAACTTTCTAAGTCACTCAAACTGACATCCTTCATGACCTGCCAAAGGCACAAACATAAACACAGTTTTACTACTGAGGAGTTCTGACAACATGCTTCTTGAGGAAAAGCGAAGCGTTTCATTATACGAAAGCAAAAACAAGTCACTTTCTGTAGGAAACAAATTTCCTCAGAAAAAAATATGAAAAATGCAATGTTAACAGCTTCATTTTATAGATTTCTAATTTGACTCATTTAGTAACTGCTTAGAGTAAGAGGCATAAGAAAAAGACATGTTTAGTGTTAGAATATAAATTTTTAACCCAACTTGAAATGATTTCTTTTTAATGTTAGTGAACACAGAGGTGATGACTAGTTGGATTATAATAAACATTCCTTTTTAGAAACACAGAATTTAATGATTTAAAGCAAATCAAAATCTTATTAAATATATTTTGGTAAATTTTTAAATGCAACTTCAATACGCCAGTGGAAAAAAAAAAGTGAAAAAAGTGAAAGTCACTCTGTCGTGTCCAACTCTTTGCAACCCCATGGAGTACACAGTTCATGAAATTCTCTAGGCAAGAATAATTGAGTGGGTATTTTCCTTCTCCAGGGGATCTTCCCAATCTAGGGATCGAACCCAGGTCTCCCACATTGCAGGCGGATTCTTTACCAGCTGAGCCACCAGGGAAGCCCAACCATCCACTAATTTATACTCAGAGTGCAGGATACTCAGAGTGTAGTTATTACAATCTCAACTTCCTGGCCACCAGTGCCACAGGATGAAAGATACATGCCTAGCTCAGGAGTCTAAAGCTCTTTACATAAGCAGGGAGTAGTCTCTGTTCATTTTTATTTGTTTTTAGATAGATTTCTGAAAAATCTATCTAACACTGAGAAAATGGGCTGAGTTCCCCTAAACTCACCCTCCACTCCCCGCAACTTTGGCGTCGTGTGTTAATGCCGCACCTTTGCCGCAAGCTCGGAACCGACATTGCTGTACTTTGTTATTTAGATGCCCTGAGCTTTTCTCCAACATTCTTCTCACCCTAGGAGCCATCCTGAGTCTCATTAGCTGTGACCATTTCTCTGACTTTCTGTAATTTCAATGACCTTCCCGATTTTGAGAGGTGCTGACCAGGCATTTTGTAGAAGGTCCCTTTGTTGGAAATTGCCTAATTGGCTTTTGTTTGTTTATTTTGTTTTGTTCTGGGGGGGGGGGGAGAAAGAACACAGAGGTGAAGTTCTGTTTCCCGCACACTGTCAGTGCAATCTGGCCCTGCCAATGCAGACCTGGACCACCCGGTGGGCAGCTGGAGTCCAGGGTCTCCACAGAGAGGACTCTGCCCTGCCCCCTGCTTCACCCGCTCTTTGCAAGGAAGTCACTCTGCAAGACCACACTGCAGGAGGGAGGAGGAGAGTACCTACACGTGTCACTTGGATTCGATTCCATCAGAAACTGAAGCTCTTATCCTCCATCAAATTATTTATTTAAACATTCATATCAGTTTAGATTCATGGGGATTACTTCGCACTTTGGGTTGTAAACCAGTACTGCTTTAGTCATCTCGGTGCCTAACTATTCCAGCTTTGGCCACCCGGAGCTCTTTGGGTTGGCTCCTTATCTTGACATACTCCATGGCTGTGTGTGTGTGTGTGTGTGTGTGTGTGTGGCATGCATGTGTGTGTTGGGGGGTGTACGTGTGTGATGTGTGTGGGGGGTGTGCATGTGTGTGGTGTGCATGTGGCAGTGTGTGCATGTGTGCAGCTGTGGGGGGTGCGCATGTATATGGGGTGTGTGTGTGTGTTCAGCACTTCCTTACTTTCAGTCACAATATGTTCCGGGTGCAGTCTGTACATTTCTTGCTTGGATCCTAGGACCAGCTGTTTCTCAAAGCCTTAATTACTTTTTTAAAATTGGGGGACAGTATTAGAAACCAAGATTTGGGTACTGAGTGTGCTTGTTTAGACTGGGGTGACTTTCCTTCTATCTGACAAAGCAAGGATTTACATGGATTTATTAATTATTGAATAAGTGATAAACACAGACTAAGTCTGAAAACGGATTTTTTCATATGTTTTGTTCACTTTCATAGTTGTCCACTGAGGCAGGCAAATATGATGCCAGCTGCTCTGTGGTGATAGAAACTGAAATGTATCTAGGTGATAGTCAAGAGAAAGAAACAAAACTGGAGGACTTGACTATTGGTTATCAAGATGTATTCTACAACTACAATAAAAAAGACACTATATTATTTTCTCTAAGACAGCTAGAGTAACTGAAGGAATTGAACAAGGAATCCATGAACTCCTAAGTTTACAGTCTGCGAAGAGTTCACTCATTGGAAAAGACTCTGATGCTGGGAGGGATTGGGGGCAGGAGGAGAAGGGGACAACAGAGGATGAGATGGCTGGATGGTATCACCGACTCGACTGACGTGAGTCTGAGTGAACTCCAGGAGTTGGTGATGGACAGGGAGGCCTGGCGTGCTGCTATTCATGGGGTCACCAAGAGTCAGACACGACCAAGCGACTGAACTGAACTGAACTGAATTGATGTATACCAAAGTTTACAGTGCAGTGTAGTGGGGGAAAATGACCTTTTCAATAAATGCTGCTGCTACTGCTGTTAAGTTGCTTCAGTCGTGTCCAGCTCTGTGCGACCCCATAGACGGCAACCCACCTGGCTCCGCCGTCCCTGGGATTCTCCAGGAAGAACACTGGAGTGGGTCGCCATTTCCTTCTCCAATGCATGAAAGTGAAAAGTGAAAATGAAGTTGTTCAGTCGTGTCCAACTCTTTGTGACCCCATGGACTGCAGCCTACCATGCTCCTCTATCCATGGGATATTCCAGGCAAGAGTACTGAAGTAATCAGACCAATTGAAAGTCCATATATACAAATGTATATATGGATGAGATGGTTGGATGGCATCACCAACTCAATGGACACAAGTTTGAGCAAGCTCTGGGAGTTGGTGATGGACAGGGAAGCTTGGTGTACTGCAGTCCATGGGGTCACAAAGAGTTGGACATGACTGAGCGCCTGAACTGAACTGATATATAAATGCAATTTCATTTTTTTTTAGTTTTTTATTTTTTAAATTTTAATATCTTTAATTCTTACATGCGTTCCCAAACATGAACCCCCTCCCACCTCCCTCCCCATAACATCTCTCTGGGTCATCCCCATGCACCAGCCCCAAGCATGCTGTATCCTGCATCAGACATAGACTGGCGATTCAATTCTTACATGATAGTATACATGTTAGAATGTCATTCTCCCGAATCATCCCACCCTCTCCCTCTCCCTCTGAGTCCAAAAGTCCGTTATACACATCTGTGTCTCTTTCCCTGTCTTGCATACAGGGTCATCATTGCCATCTTCCTAAATTCCATATATATGTGTTAGTATACTGTATTGGTGTTTTTCTTTCTGGCTTACTTCACTCTGTATAATCGGCTCCAGGTTCATCCATCTCATCAGAACTGATTCAAATGAATTCTTTTTTACGGCTGAGTAATACTCCATTGTGTATATGTACCACAGCTTTCTTAGCCATTCATCTGCTGATGGACATCTAGGTTGTTTCCATGTCCTGGCTATTATAAACAGTGCTGCGATGAACATTGGGGTACATGTGTCTCTTTCAATTCTGGTTTCCTCGGTGTGTATGCCCAGCAGTGGGATTGCTGGGTCATAAGGTAGTTCTATTTGCAATTTTTAAGGAATCTCCACACTGTTCTCCATAGTGGCTGTACTAGTTTGCATTCCCACCAACAGTGTAGGAGGGTTCCCTTTTCTCCACACCCTCTCCAGCATTTATTGCTTGCAGATTTTTGGATCGCAGCCATTCTGACTGGTGTGAAGTGGTACCTCATTGTGGCTTTGATTTGCATTTCTCTAATAATGAGTGATGTTGAGCATCTTTTCATGTGTTTGTTAGCCATCCGTATGTCTTCTTTGGAGAAATGTCTATTGAGTTCTTTGGCCCATTTTTTGATTGGGTCGTTTATTTTTCTGGAATTGAGCTGCATAAGTTGCTTGTATATTTTTGAGATTAGTTGTTTGTCAGTTGCTTCATTTGCTATTATTTTCTCCCATTCAGAAGGCTGTCTTTTCACCTTGCTTATATTTTCCTTTGTTGTGCAGAAGCTTTTAATTTTAATTAGATCCCATTTGTTTATTTTTGCTTTTATTTCCAGAATTCTGGGAGGTGGATCATAGAGGATCCTGCTGTGATTTATGTCTGAGAGTGTTTTGCCTATGTTCTCCTCTAGGAGTTTTATAGTTTCTGATCTTACATTTAGATCTTTAATCCATTTTGAGTTTATTTTTGTGTGCGGTGTTAGAAAGTGATCTAGTTTCATTCTTTTACAAGTGGTTGACCAGTTTTCCCAGCACCACTTGTTAAAGAGATTGTCTTTACTCCATTGTATATTCTTGCCTCCTTTGTCAAAGATAAGGTGTCCATATGTGTGTGGATTTATCTCTGGGCTTTCTATTTTGTTCCATTGATCTATATGTCTGTCTTTGTGCCAGTACCATACTGTCTTGATGACTGTGGCTTTGTAGTAGAGCCTGAAGTCAGGCAAGTTGATTCCTCCAGTTCCATTCTTCTTTCTCAAGATTGCTTTGGCTATTCGAGGTTTTTTGTATTTCCATACAAATCTTGAAATTATTTGTTCTAGTTCTGTGAAAAATGTGGCTGGTAGCTTGATAGGGATTGCATTGAATTTGTAAATTGCTTTGGGTAGTATACTCATTTTCACTATATTGATTCTATATTGCACATCATATAATTAAATACCTAAAAGGGGATAATACATGAGTGGCCTTGGATTAGATAAACTTTTTAAAATAGCAAACATAAATGACTCCACATACCAGAAAAATTCAGCTTTCTTAATTCTAAACCTCAGGCCTATCAAAAGACACCATTAAGAGAGTATGGTAGTGATCCACAAACAGGGATAAAATATTTGCAAAACTTGACAAATGATTCATATCCAGAACATCTAAGGGAATTTCACAAATCAGAAAAAGATACAAAAGAAAATTCACACAAATTCACCAAGTAAGGAAAAATACAGACTCTTTTAAGAAAATAATTACCCAATAGCCAAGAAAAAAATCTGAAACATCCTGAACATAATTTATCATCATTATAATGAAAATTAAAATGGCAAAGACAGAACTCCCTACGTCCACCAGGACTGAAAGGTCTGCAGCACTGCAGGCTGGTGAGACACTGCCAGAGGGCTCCTGGGAAAGCACCCGAAAAAATGCACCTGGCAGCACTTGTGTCCCAGTGTTCCCACCCTACACGCGTGCCCTGAGAGATGAGCACACGTGTCAGCAAAGGGCACATATGTGCCTTCCATGGCAGCTATATTTAATGAATCAACACCCAAAAAACACAAATGTCTTCAGGAACATAAAGGGTAAATAATCTGTGATATAGTCTGCAACCAAACACAACATAGCAATGAGAAAATGAACTCTTGGAACACACGACAACTAAATGAAGCTCACACATTTGATGCTGAGTGGCAGACGTTAGAGGCAAAAGAGTGCAAAGAGTGTCATATGATAGAGAAACAGGCAGTGTGTGAGCAAGGCCCAGGTGTGGTTCTTCAGGAGGCACTGTGCATTAAGAACTATGCACCATATCTTTATTCTGGGCTGAGTCCCTGGGAGTCAGAGCAGACAGTGACAGTGAACGAAGGAAGGGCTTCTCTCATCACAACCCCAGGGATACTGGGCAGTCTGTGCTCCTTGTCCTCAGACTGTGAGCTCTGAAGTTTGAGGTCTCCTCCTTCCTGAAGTGGGAAAGAACTCCCAAACCTCAGATGACACATGAGGCGATCCACTGAACCTGAAGGTCTGGCTGCTGAGGAGTCCTCTGAGGCCTCTGTGTGTCCGTGTGTGTGTGTGTGTGTGTGTGTGTGTGTGTGTGGAGGGGGTGCCTATGTTTGAATCCCATTTACTAAAATTATTTGGCAATTTCGGTGGAAGGACAAAGTACATGCCACTGGACACACTGGCCATGAGTCCACAGGTGGTGACTGTGGGTGTGGATGCGTGTGTTTTCCTCATCCCCTGCCCCTCATGTTAGTACCAAATTGCGAAGCTTCCTCTGTACATGACAAACTGTTATTCATAGACAAGACATCTATTTTCCCAATAAGATGAAAAAATACAATCCACAGGTTCAAAAATTCTCAAATACTACAAACATACAAATTAAATTGAAAACATCTATGTTTAGTCCTCAGGATGACAGGACTCTTTCCTTTCTTGCTGATCACACTTCAGAGTGTCGTAAAGCTATAAACACCCACATTGGCAGGAAGGAGTTACTTCAGCCATCGGAAACTGCCCTGTGACTGTGAGCCTCAGCCTCATGGCCTCATGGTGGGCCAGGAAGCAGTGTGTGTACTCACGGAGTCCTGGGGGCCTCACGTAGCAGCTTCCACTCCCAGTACCACTGCCAACGGACAGTTTCAGCAGCCACAGTCTGGCCTGGTCCCTGAGCAGGGACCCACATTACGGGATAAAGGCCTGATGGACCCCCAAGGCAGGTGACCCAGACCAGCGCCTGCCCCCGGGGGAGGGGACGCTGCAGATGGCGGTGGTGGAGAATACAGATGTAAAAGACAAAGCCGGTTAAACTGGAGGTGGGAATTGCCACTTATATTTGGCCATTAATCTGTCTCCTATCTTTTAAAAATAACTGTGACTTTCACCTCCTTGGAGAGCCAGGAACAAGACAGAGTGGCTATGGTGTGGGGCAAGCAAAGATCGTGGCAATGCAGGGGGGTGGACCCCCGCTGTCTCTGCCGACGTTCTGCCCTTTTGCCTTCAGACCTCACAGCTCCCCTGCAAGCTGTCGGCTCCAATCTTCTCACCAGCACCTGCACCCCCGCCTGAGGGACTTCTCTGGCTGAAAGGAATCCTCGGCCTGCCAAGACCGTTCCAAAGACTCAGAGCCCCAAGAAGCAGCCCCAGCAAATGACAGATGGGAGTTAATAGAAAACTACTTCCTCGCTAACCCTGTGCGAAGTCAGGGGAGTGGCTGCCTCTGTGTACAACCTTCGTGAAGGGCGTGAGGGCCCCCTGGGACTCTGGACATGACCTGTGTCATGACCTGGGTGTGGACACCTGAGTTTATAGGTAGGACCAACACACCCAGCTCCACGGTTAAGATTTTTCATACTTCACTGCAGGTATGTGCAAATGATAAGTCTAAATTTTAAAATAAAGATAGGATTCCCATTCATGACAATTGACTAAATAGATTACCATCCCAAGGAATCTATTACTGGGTTTACTTTCATGAAACCCCACGGAAATAAATGTACAGAAAATACACAGACATCTTTATAATTCCAAACAGAACAGGAGTGGGAACAGACTTCTGCCAGGCCCACGTGGCAGGACATGGGTGAGATGAAATGAAAGAGGAGGGGCACAGCTCAGAATAGACTTCAAGGATCTTCAACAGAGCTGGTTACCAACCACCCAGAAAGGCCTAGGAGAGGTTCACCAGGGATACCAGGAGTCTCACGAGGCAATATGAGGAGTCTGTCAGTCAATTAAAAGAACTCAAAAACACAAGTATCGTGAAGCTTTACTGACAGATGATGCCTGACGTTAACCGCAGATCTGCAGCTGCAGGTGTTAAATCTTCTCTGAACATAGAGTTCTTAAAGGAACTGCAGTCAGTCCTGATATGTCTTCAGCAGATTTATGGCCTTTGCGTTTCATGGTGTCAGTGGAACCATGTCAGTGGTATACCACATGGTATACAGTGGTGGGTGATAACTGTCAGCCAAAATTTTTTTCAGGGTGCATATTTACCTTCTGTGTTTTCCAGAAGATACATAGTGCTCAATTTTTCACTAAACATCTGTTTTCATTTTTAGCTCATTGCTGCCCAAATAGATAAATCACTGCAGATTTATACCACACAATAAATGGCAATGCTGTTGGATTCAGAATGTCAGCTTACTGCACGTACACTAGCTAGGCTTTAACTGTCCACCTAGTCTAAGGTAAGTTAACCCACAGGTTCTGGCCTCCCCTGCCCGCTAGCGGCCTTTCACAGGCTTCTGAGGGGATCAAGCACTTGGCATGGCCAGCTGGAGCAGCTGCAGCCCAGACCGTCACTGCAGAATCTTGCGAATGGGGAGAAGAGAGCACGGCCAGTAATTCTTCAGAGTTAATCGAGAATTAAGAGCAGTATCTTTCTTCATAGCAGAAACTGGAACTACAAAGTAGAAATCTGCTATACCTATCCTTACTTTAATGAAATTTAAAACTGTATGCTGTTAAAACAATTTTTAAAATAAAATGGAGCAAATTCTAAACCAGGAAAAAAAATATCAGAACAATAGTGAGAAGCTAGGATGTATGACTATCTTGTGTGTAAACATATTCATTAGAATTATAGAGGTTGACTCACAAAGAAATTGTGAGAAGATAGTCCTCTTCAGAATGGAGCTAGTAAGAGACAATATGTGTATGTTTGGACTCATAAAACATTTTAATGTTTCTGTATATATGATGTGTGTATTTATCTATTTATTGTCTATTTATCCATCTACAGAGAGTTAGATAGATAGATGATATAGACAGATAATGTAGATACAGACAAGGATACAGATATGAACATGGACAGACACACTCATGGTCAGGTTGAAGTAATAAGACAGGGATTGACTTATCCAGCTATCTGGTGCCAGATTGTGGCATTTCATTGCACTGACAAGATCACTGGAAGGAGTTCTGAAGAGAGACTTACTAGACTGTAGTAGGCTTGCCTGAGTACAGACTCTCGTTGTCTGCCATGTAGAATGAGCCTCACTCCAAACAACACCCACTCTGTGTTTTATGGAAACTCACGTTGCTCCTCAAGGCAGAGGAGCCCTGTCTAGTGACAGGCTCATTCCCACTGGACCACAAATAAACAAAGGTCCAACCCAGATTGTGTTGCTTCTCCCCGATGATAAAGAATAATTCATAGCCCTCCATCTTCTGAGAGAGCTGCTCAGATGGCAGAGAGAGAAACTATATGTAAATGAAGGATTCAGCTTGGAAAACAAGGAGTTAAGAGATATTTAATTCCCAGCCTTGCTAATTTCCGTATCTCAGAGTTATCTGTTCCTGCTGAGGGAAAGAAAACAAACCCAGTATCAGAAACTATGTCATCTCAATACCTCATATTTTAAGGTGATAAAGTTACCACTGTTGTTGCTGTTCAGTCTCCCAGTTGTGTCTGACTCTTTGTGACCCCATGAACTGCAGCACAGCAGGCTTCCCTGTCCTCCACTATCTCCCTGATTTTGCTCAAACTCATGTCCACTGAGTAATTGATGTTATCTTACCATCTAATCCTCCACCAACCCTTCTCCTCTTGCCCTCAGTCTTTCCCAGCATCACGGACACTCCCAGTGAATTAGCTCTTTGCATCAGGTGGCCAAATATTGGAGCATGAGATTCGGCATCAGTCCTTCCAATGAATATTCAGGGTTGATCTCTTTTAAGACTGACTGGTTTGATCTCCTTGCAGTCCAAGGGACTCCCAAGAGTCTTCTCCAGCACCACAAAGCATCAATTGTTTGGCACTCAGCCTTCTTTATAATCCAACTCTCACATCCATATATGACTAGATGGACCTTCCTCATCAAAGTGATGTCTCTGCTTTTCAATACACTGTCTAAGTTTATCATGGCTTTTCTTTCAAGGAGCAAGTATTTTTTCATTCCATGACTGCAGTCACTATCCACAGTGATTTTGGAGCCCAAGAAAATGAAATCTTCATTGTTTCCACTTTTCCCCCATATTTTCCATGAAGTGATGGGGTTGCTAAGAGTCGGACATGACTGAGCGACTTCACTTTCATTTTTCACTTTTCACTTTCATGCATTGGAGAAGGAAATGGCAACCCACTCCAGTGTTCTTGCCTGTAGAATCCCAGGGATGGGGGAGCCTGGTGGGCTGCCGTCTATGGGGTCGCACAGAGTCGGAAACGACTGAAGCGACTTAGCAGCAGCAGCAGTGACAGTTTCAAACTTAGGAATTTATAAATGCGCACAAGACTATAAGCAGCCAAGATCTTAGTTTTGTCAATGTTGAGTTTTAAGCCAGCTTCTTCACTGTCCTCTTTTACCCTCATCAAGAGGCTTTTTACTTCCTCTTCCCTTTCCACCATTAGAGTGGTATCATCTGTGTATCTGAGATATGAAATCTATCCTGGCAATCTTGATTCCAGTTTGAGTGATCCATTCTGGCATTTTGCATGCTGTTAGTTAATAATAACTGTTAATAACAAGGACACTTGGATATCCCCGGAGGCTCAGTGGTAAAGAATCCACCTGTCAATGCTGGAGACACGGGTTTAATCCCTGGTCCAGGAAAATCCCACATGCCGCAGAGCAACTAACCCTGTGCACCACAACCACTGAGCCTGTGCTCCAGAGCCCAGGATCCGCAACAAGAAAAGCGACCACACTGAGATGCACATGCACTGCAATGAGAGAGTAGCCCCTGTTTGCTGCAACTAGAGAAGAGCTCATGTGGCAACAAAGACCCAGTACAATCAAACAAATAAATAAGTAAATGTAACGACAACAAAAAGGAAACTTACATGCATTTAAAACTTCTAACTTATTTTGAGGTCAAACCTTAATTTTACCCTCATTTTACCAGCCGTTAAGGGTATGGAATATCACTCCTGTACTGGAAGTGGGTGGAAATGAATTAACCTTTGGAAGCAACCTAAAGATTTCTGCATCTCTACCTATCTGATCAATGAAAATGATTCCTGATTCCCCCCATCAAAAAAAAAAAAAAAAAACAACTTCCTTTTCCCCAAAGATCTTATATGCCACACATAATATAATGGTAGGAAAAAGCTAAAGCTCTTCAAAAAGTTGTAAGTAATAGGTATTATTGTTATTACAGTGTAATGAGTCCATTTGTTATTAATATTAATTTGAGATGTATCAAAATTAAGTGTCTAAAAATAGCTTAGATAAGCATTCAGATATTGATATTCTGGGACGTTTTACATTCTTCATTATTAAGGTTTGCAATGGTTATTGGAAATATTCATTTAAGAAAATGTCAAAGTTAATAAAATATGAACCCAGTAATACTTCTTGGGTAAAACTGCAACTTAAATAAAAAAGATTGTTCCCTCTTTTAACAAAAGCTAATTATATTGATTTAATGCAGAAAAGTTTCTTCCTCCCAATGTAGAATACCAGCCAAATGTATGACAGTATTGACCTGTTACTCAGTGTCATTAAAAATGAATTATCCTAGAATCCTATGGATGTAAACATAAGGTATTATTGACTAAAATGACCAAGTAAGAAATATGAGAAAAACCTTAGTCCAGAACTGATATCATTTACCACAACACACAAAAATAAAAATAAATTCTCCATGTTAATTTCAAACTTTGAGTTGACCAATGACTATTAATTTTAATTTACAGATTTTAGAGCAATCATATACTGGATGCAGACTATCTGTGCAATATTTCTTCTGCTTTCAATAGTTACTCACTGAAAAAGTTCTCAAAAAAGGTTGTAATTTCTAACCATATATAGAAAAAAGGGGACTTGAATATGTATTTTTTTTGCTGACTTTTGTGACTCCTCATGAGAAGATATTCAGTATATATTCAGTTCCATTACATGCCATATTCAAAATAAAGAGACACTCTTTTATTATCTGTATTATAAAATTATGTGTGGTTAAAAAAAAAGCAAGCAAAAACTCAAGTAAAAGCAAACCAAAAAATGAAACCAGAACAACAGTAAAAGCACATACAAACAAAGATCAGATGTTTACCAGATTCAGAACTACACAGAATAACACCACTGGGGATATGAGCAGATATGCCCGGTACTTAAACACAGTGTTCAGGGGAACCTCACGTTCCTACTGCAACCCAACTGCCTCAGGCTCCAGACGCCAGTCACCAGATCTGTAATAACAATAACACCATGGCCGCTGCGGCCAAAGCTATGACTCTCCACAGAAGCAACTCATAAAAGGACGAAGCGAGCAGCCACGGGCAGGGAGACGGGCTGTTTTAAAAGATTTGAATAATACTTCTCCAGCTCTTAACATAATTGTACATTGCCATTCATGCCACTCTAGCTAAGTAAATGTCACATTTTGTTGGGCTCCTTTTGAAAGCCCAATGGGGCGTTTTATCTCCCCTAATGTAGCACGGCTATCATGCCTATTCTTCATCACTGTTAACACACACAGGAATTGTGAGTTGTACCAGATCTGGAAGTATTATTACTGAATGAATTACATTAATAACCCCCTGATGAAGTTTTCCCAAATAGCAGAGAATTATATGTTTTATAAATGACACCTCCTAAAACTGAACCAGGCCACGTGGATCCAGCCGAATGAAATGTGACAGATAATACATCCAGAGGAGTGGTCAAGACTTTAACACTGTAGTTGGTTCAGACACAGAGTAAAAGACTATCTTTGATGAATTTGTCATAAAGTACATATGAAACCTAATTGAATTTTTAATAATGGAATGATTTCACCCCAATCATTGTGAATATGTCTTGTATTGCATCTTTCTCTTCAATTCCTTCAGACTACTGTTAACAATATTTTAAAACTACTATGTGCATAAGAATAAAAACCATCAAACAAAGAGACTAAGATAACAACATAAGGAGGAAATGGAGACACTAAAAACAAGTCCCGTCTTCAACAGGAGTCAAACACACAGTCCTGAACTGGTCCTGTGAACACAGCAAGAATGTTTCCAATTTGAGGCTTCAGTAGCCCACGGGTGAATGTTACCAAAATGGTCACCAGAAGTAAAGGCTACAGAATGGAGGCGCTTTGTGAGACCTCCATGTTCTCCTATCTAACGCATTGTGCATTCCACCACTTCACAGGGGAAGAAAAATGTCTTTAGGGCACAATTAATGTTTTTTTTCAAAGACAGAGAAAGACTATTAAGATGGTGTTAACTACTCTGAAGACTGGAATTCATGAAATGAGAAAAGGTGCATTTGAGGAATGGAAATTCAAGCCTCCTTTTACCATATGTAATTCAGAGCATTGATTTGGGGCAGACCATCAGAAAAACATTAGGTTTGGAACACAATCATGAATGAAAGGACACCTCTGTTCTTTAGGGAACTAACATAATGTGTCAGTCAAAACGTGCATAGTCAGCTACAGTAACAAAAATCCCCAAATCTCAATGGATTTATACAACCCAAGTATATGTATGTTCAATATTTGCTCTCCACTGTCAAGCAGAAAAAAAAAAAGAAAAAAACATGGAAAATGCTTTCTGGTTCTAACCTGACCACTTGGAAGTGGTGTCTTTTGTATTTGCTCATGTTTTCATTGGTCAAGCAACTCACATGGCAGGCCCCAACCTCAAGGGTGGCAGGTGTCATGGTAAGACCTGAATTTAAAAAGGAAGAAAAATATAGGCATAAAATCACTGAAGATGGTGATCTCAGCCATAAAATTAAAAGACACTTACTCCTTGGAAGGAAAGTTATGACCAGCCTAGAGAGCATATTAAAAAGCAGAGACATTACTTTGCCAACAATGGTCCATCTAGTCAAGGCTATGGTTTTTCCAGTAGTTATGTATGGATGTGAGAGTTGGACTATAAAAAAAGTTGAGTGCCAAAGAATTGATGTTTTTGAATTGTGGTGTTGGAGGAGACTCTTGAGAGTCCCTTGGACTGCAAGGAGATGCAACCAGTCCATCCTAAAGGAGATCAGTCCTGGGTGTTCATTGGAAGGACTGATGTTAAAGCTAAAACTCTAACTTTGGCCACCTGATGCGAAGAGCTGACTCATTTGAAAAGACCCTGATGCTGGGAAAGATTGAGGGCAGGAGGAGAAGGGGATAACAGAGGATGAGATGGTTGGATGGCATCACTGACTCAATGGACATGAGTTTGGGTGGACTCCAGGAGTTGGTGATGGACAGGGAGGCCTGGGGTGCTGCAGTTCATGGGGTCCCTGAACTGAAACCATCAAAGTTCTGCAAATTGATCTGAACATGTCTATAAATATCTAGTGCTATTTATTGGACTCTGTAACTCACTTGGTGGGTTGATTTTATCACCACCACTCATTTTAGGTAATTCCTCCCTTGATAATTTTTTGTGGCCAGGACTATATTACTGCAATTATTCTTGCAATGGACAACGGCCACCTACTGCTGCCTCGGGTTCCCTCCTCTATCTGCCCGGAAGGTGCTTGGTGGTGAGTCGGGTCCCTCTGAGCCTCTCACTGGTCAGCACCATTCAGTGTCCTGCCAAGTCTCCTCAGAACAGGATTCTCTCGCTTGCTCAAGGCACCGTTTACCAGCTAAAACAGTATAAAACCTGTGTTTTGTTTGAATCTGTGATGGTTGCACTAAGCACATTGACTATATTTAGCATATGTGGTTGAGGTTCAAAACAATCTAACCTCCATAAAAGTTCAAGACCACGAATCATGCTAAACCATTTACACAGACTCAGAGTGTGGGAGGTTAATTAGAAATGAACTGACAGCATCACATGCCTTCACTAGAAAAGCTAGAAAATTGTCAGAGACGAAGAGCTGTCCCCTCCCCTCTTCCTTCTTCAAAATGTTATAGGAGAAAAATAAAAATAAAAAAACCCTACTGCTGGCAAAGAAAAGAGTGTTCAGCAGAAAATAACTTCTGTAAGAGTCAAGAACTGAACCATATGAACCCGAGTTGTGTTTCTTAGTAACAGTACCCAGAAATGCTATGCTGTTATGTGTCAACACTGAGAATTTTATACTGAGCTAGAAACAAGCTAAATTACATTGAACAAAATTACAGGTTACAACAAATGTTTTTATTAATGAAGAGGTTGGAGAAGAAAGTGGAGAAGAATCTAGGCCAGGAGAAGCATGTGCCCATCTTTATAAATATTGACTCTGGATTTGCTGGTGGGTAGATAGCCAAATTCTTCAAACCCTGGAGCCAGGAGTGAGGTAAGAGGGAATATAAAAAGAAGTAATGCACTGATGTGAAAAAATAACAGGTAATAAGTAAATGTAGGTAACAGAATAATAAATGGCATACAGATGGTGAGCTAGGAGGAAATGTTGCCATAGAAACAGAAGTTAAGAAAAGAAAGTGCTGATAACTCATCTTGGAAACTATAGAATGATCAGGCTGAAAAGTGTGGAGGTCACTAAACACAGCCATCTTCATCTCAAGAACTGTATTTCTTACACCTGGTATCACCACAGTTCTCCTACACAGATTTAACAGGAGTAAGAACAGAAATGAACTATAAGGAGAGAAGAAAAAGGAAGACTCCATGACACATTGAGAGGTACAAAGAGAGGAAAAAAGAATTTGTTCTGAAATAACTCACTTTGTGCTGTATGCTTACTTACTCTTAACTGCCACTTAATTTTAATCAGAATGGTAATCTTATTATCTTTGGAAAAAGGAGGTGAACTGTTTTTAGAGATTCAAGCAAGGCATTATATATATACATATAAAGGCATAATATATATATTATGTATATATCCCCTATTATTTCATATATATATATGAAATCCCTATTATATATATATATATATATATATGAAATAATAGGGGTTCCCTGTTATTGATGGCTCAGTGGGTAAAGAACCCACCTGCAATGCAGGAGACAAAGGAGATGCAGATTCTATCCCTGGCCTGGGAGTATCATTGCCTAAAAAATCCCATGGACAGATGAGCCTGGTGGGCTACAGTGCAAAGTCATATTTGGACATGACTGAGTGACTTACTCAAGCAAGACATAATATATATAAGAAATAATAAATTATCCCCAATTTTAGCACCAGTTTTACAATTTTTACTGTTGTTCAGACACTACATTTTTTTCGACTGTTTACAACCCCCATGAATTGCAGCACACCAGGCCTCCCTGTCCTTCACTATCTCACAGAGTTTGCTGAAATTCATGGCTATTGAGTCGATGATGGCATCCAACCATCCTGTCCTCTGTCACCCCCTTTTCCTCCTGCAATCTTTCCCAGCATCAGGGTCTTTTCCAATGAGTTGGCTCTTTGCATCAGGTGGCCGAAGAATTGCAGCTTCAGCACCAATCCTTCCAGTGAATATTCAAGGTTGATTTCCTTTAGGATTGATTGGTTTGATCTCCTTTTTGTCCAAGAGACTCTCAAGTCTTCTCCAGCATCACAATTCGAAAGCATAAATTCTTTGGTGCTCAGCCTTCTTTATGGTTTAAATTTCACATCTGTACATGACTACTGGAAAAACCATAGCTTTGACTAGGTGGACCTTTGTTGGCAAAGTAATGTCTCTGCTTTTTAACATGCTGTCTAGGTTTGTTATAACTTTTCCTCCAAGGAGCAAGAGTCTTTTTAATTTCGTGACTACAGTCACCATCCACTGTGATTTTGGAACACAAAAATATAAAATCTGGCAGTGCTTCCACTTTTTCCCCATCTATTTGTCATGAAGTGATGGGACTGGATGTCATGATCTTAGTTTTTTCAATGTTGAGTTTTAAGCCAGATTTTTCACTCTCCTCTTTCACCCTCATCAAAAGATTCTAGGTCTTCTTTGCTTTCTTCCATTAGAGCAGTATCATCTGCATATCTGAGGTTGTTGACATTTCTCCCAACAATCTTGATTCCAGTTCATGAGTCATCCAGCCCAGCATTTCATATGATGTACTTTGCATATAAGCTAAATAAGCATGGTGACAATATACAACCTTGACGTACTCCTTTCCCAATTTGGACCCAGTCCATTGCTCCATGTCCAGTTCTAACTGTTGCTTCTTGACCTGCATACAGATTTCTCAGAAGGCAGATAAGATGGTCTGTATTCCCATCTCTGTAAGAATTTTCCTCAGATTGTTGTGATTCACAGTGAAAGGCTTTAGTGTAATCAGTGAAGCAGAAGTAGATTTTTTTTTTTATTTCCTTGCTTTTCCTATAATCCAGCAGATTTTGGCAATTTGATCTCTGGTTCCTCTGCCTTTTCTAAATCTAGCTTGTACAGTAATTGTTATTAAAAATATACTACCTGGGGATCTAATTCTGAGAAACGCACTGTTAATTAGACAGCAAAACACCCGAATCAAGGAATGAATGCATGGGATAACTGTGTTTGGTGGTGGGTATAACTTTTCTTTTTAGTTCTCCTTTTAGAAAAAACTGTACCTTGAGTTAGTGTTCAATACAGTGTAATAGTTTATCTAGAATTTAAGCTAACAGTATTTATGTAATCTTCAGTCCAGGGGTCACAAAGAGTCAGACATGACTGAGCAACTGAATTGAATTGAGTCTGCATGGAAATATCACTTCCAGTTAGGGTAAAAGATTATAAAGATGGGTGAAGATTTGTATCTGTAATTGCAGAAAGACCAAAGTGAGACACGTATGTTAAAGAAGATTTCAGTTCTGCTGCAAACATTTTGTTCAGGTAAAGCTAAATATCCTTCAGGCTGGAATATTTTCATTGCTGCTTTTAAAATATGTAGAATGATGACCAACATAATATATAGTGATCAATAATTTAGTCTTCCCTTAGGAAGAAATATATACATAACAACTTACCAGACAACTTTTAAGTCCCTACAAGTCTAATGTTTCAAAATAGAAAAATTCTAACTCACTTACAATTTTCCAGTTATGTATAGACTAACTCAATTGAATCGCCAGTCTATGTCTGACGCAGGATACAGCATGCTTGGGGCTGGTGCATGGGGATGACCCACAGAGATGTTATGGGGAGGGAGGTGGGAGGGGGGTTCATGTTTGGGAACACATGTAAGAATTAAAGATTTTAAAATTAAAAAAATAAAAAACTAAAAAAAAAAAAGAATCAATGGGTGTCCATATAATTATCCACAAATATTTCAGATTATATGGGACAGCTTGTTCTGGTCTTCTGGATTGGGCTTAGTGGTACATGTCTGTCCAGCTCACTGGTCACTAGGAAGACCTAGGAGGACCCAACTGAGATTATCTAACCGTAGCTCATGTGAACACTCACCCTCCAGCAGACCATCTGGAAAGGTTTCCAGGCGAAATCAAAGGAACCGTGCAAGTTGGCTGGCAGAAGGAACAAGACCTGTAGGGCCCCCATGCGCCATTCTACCTCTACACCTGATTCAGGGATGAGAAAACAGCATCTGCCTTGGGGTGGATGAAACGCTCATACTGAGAAGGGAGTAGAGCCAAGGAGGCCATTCAATCAATCTACCATCACCTGCTCTGGCATCAATTATTCACTCTCCCTTGTGTAAAATACACTCCTAAGACCTTCTAAAGTCTCATTCAATCACTGTGTCAGGCTTGAAGCTGAAGACCTTATCATCTTTATCAGGTTCAGAAGTGGCTCTTCTTCATCTAGATGTAGTGAGTGGTGTGCTCATAAATATTTAACAACTAATTCTTCTGGGGAAAACAACTCTGATTTGTAGCATCGGTTGATTTCCATGATGGAAATATTGCTGCCATGGCTGATTTCAAGGCACCCATGTGAAGCTCCTGAAAACAAGGTTGAAAAAAGGTGCATAGCCCACCATCTGGAGACAGTCGATAGTTTGGAGATCTGGAAGCTGAAAAGACGATGTATTCTGCCTCCCTCCCCCCAAACACATAGTGAGGACGTATAACAACCATGGACAGAGGCCCGACTGAAGACTGCCTGAAAGGGGGTGGTGGGGGGAGGAGAAAAGAAAACAGCACAAAGCAGTCTCTGGTCCTTCAGTTCAGTTCAGTTCAGTTCAGTTCAGTTCAGTTCAGTTGCTCAGCCGTGTCCAACTCTTTGTGACCCCATGAATTGCAGCACGCCAGGCCTCCCTGTCCATCACCAACTCCCGGAGTTCACTCAGACTCACGTCCATCGAGTCAGTGATGCCATCCAGCCATCTTATCCTCTGTCGTCCCCTTCTCCTCCTGCCCCCAATCCCTCCCAGCATCAGAGTCTTTTCCAATGAGTCACCTCTTCGCATGAGGTGGCCAAAGTACTGGAGTTTCAGCTTTAGCATCATTCCTTCCAAAGAAATCCCAGGGCTGATCTCCTTCAGAATGGACTGGTTGCATCTCCTTGCAGTCCAAGGGACTCTCAAGAGTCTTCTCCAACACCACAGTTCAAAAGCATCAATTCTTTGGCACTCAGCCTTCTTCACAGTCCAACTCTCACATCCATACATGACCACAGGAAAACCATAGCCTTGACTAGATGGACCTTAGTCGGCAAAGTAATGTCTCTGCTTTTGAATATACTATCTAGGTTGATCATAACTTTCCTTCCAAGGAGTAAGCATCTTTTAATTTCATGGCTGCAGTCACCATCTGCAGTGATTTTGGAAGCCCAGAAAAATAAAGTCAGCCACTGTTTCCACTGTTTCCCCATCCATTTCCCATGAAGTGATGGGACCATACGCCATGATCTTCATTTTCTGAATGCTGAGCTTTAAGCCAACTTTTTCACTCTCCTCTTTCACTTTCATCAAGAGGCTTTTTAGTTCCTCTTCACTTTCTGCCATAAGGGTGGTGTCATCTGCATATCTGAGGTTATTGATATTTCTCCCAGAATCTTGGTTCCAGCTTGTATTTCTTCCAGTCCAGCGTTTCTCATGATGTACTCTGCATAGAAGTTAAATAAGCAGGGTGACAATATACAGCCTTGACACACTCCTTTTCCTATTTGGAACCAGTCTGTTGTTTCATGTCCTGTTCTAACTGTTGCTTCCTGACCTGCATACAGATTTCTCAAGAGGCAGGTTAGGTGGTCTGGTATTCCCATCTCTCTCAGAATTTTCCAGAGTTTATTGTGATGCACATAGTCAAAGGCTTTGGCATAGTCAATCAAGCAGAAATAGATGTTTTTCTGGAACTCTCTTGCTTTTTCCATGATCCAGAGGATGTTGGCAATTTGATCTCTGGTTCCTCTGCCTTTTCTAAAACCAGCTTGAACATCAGGAAATTCACAGTTCACATATTGTTGAAGCCTGGCTTGAAGAATTTTGAGCATTACTTTACTAGCATGTGAGATGAGTGCAATAATTCCATCGCCTCCACTAGCTTTGTTTGTAGGGATGCTTTCTAAGGCCCACTTGACTTCACATTCCAGGATGTCTGGCTCTAGATGAGTGATCACACCATTGTGATTATCCGGGTCATGAGGATCTTTTTTGTAGAGTTTTTCCGTGTATTCTTGCCACCTCTTCTTAATATCTTTTGCTTCTGTTAGGTCCATACCATTTCTGTCCTTTATCAAGCCCATCTTTGCATGAAATGTTCCCTTGGTATCTCTAATTTTCTTGAAGAGATCTCTAGTCTTTCTCATTCTGTTGTTTTCCTCTATTTCTTTGCATTAATCACTGAGGAAGGCTTTCTTATCTCCTCTTGCTATTCTTTGGAACTCTGCATTCAGATGCTTAAGTCTGAAATTGTGCAGGGCAATGCTGACATGATCCCCTTTCTGGGAATGCCTGTGCCTTAGTCAGGTCCTGTTTGTCCCGCAAATGGCCCCTTTGCTGCTTGAATTCAGTCTTGGAGACATCTGTCCTTCCTTCCCATCACCTTAAAAGACTCATTCTGCAGATATGCTTCATGTTGGCAGCTGAGCAGATGTCTCAGTCTGCTTCCTGTCCAAGGAAAGCTGGAGCCCAGAGCTCTTTCTGTACCTGGATAATTTCAGTGTCTTTCAGTCCATGTCTATGGCCTGTGAAACTCCCATGAAAACCCTGCAGATGTCTTTGTACCTGATTCAATTTCAATCCATTTGAAAAAAAAGGACAAACTCACAATTCTTTCCTAAACAAACTCTCTCTTTAGTCTTGATCTGTGTTCTCCTGGACCTGTCAGGCTGTTGGGGGTCAGCCTTTGAGGTCCTTTGTTTAGTTCAAAGCGTCTATTAGGCACTGCCTCACATCTTCCAGCGATCCTAACAAAGGTTCTTACTGCCACACCATTGATTTGATCTGTGCCCCAGGCTACATATTATTTTGAGAGCCCTTTGCTGGCTGGAGAGAGATGAAAGATGAGAAACAGCTTTATTTTCCAAACCCACAAGAGCAGACCTCTATACATCCCCTCTAAATTTGAATTAAAAACTGGCCAGCTTTTTATTTCACTCATCTTTTGCTTTTCAAACCTTCTAATAGTCACCTGAAATCAAGCTCTTCCAATACTTTGGTTGGAGGTCCTGTTAGCCAACTCTTAACATTTCAGTAGGGATATTTTCCATCTTCCAAGTTACTGCAAATGGCAGAGCAGTAATTATTTCTCAACCACATAACAGGCTTACCATTCTGCAGCCTCCAGTGACACTTTGCTCAGTATCTTTTCCTCAGTCATTTCCAACAGCTTGCTCATAGCTTTTCTTACATTCCCATCCCCAGCCCAAATGCCAGACCGTGCATGAAGGACGTTTGTTGTGTCAACACTTTACTCCTTAGAACCAGCTTCTGTATTAGTTAATTAGCTAGAGTGTGATGATGCCACACACGCAGCCACAAACCCCACATTGCTACACAACTATCAACACTCACACTTTCTCCCAAATCTAGGAGGAGGCTGTGTGAGTTTGCTCTTCTGGACTGGGAACAACTTATGGTAAAGCTCAATTTTAACTTGTGAGACAGAGTTTGAGAATGTATTAAACCACCAAGAAATTTCTCAGTATTTAGGGTGTGAGGTCCTCACCTCCTCCCTCTCTCCCCACTGCAAAAAGACCTGACTTCAGGGTCCGAGTATGTAGGATTCCAAGCATAGGTCCCTCTCTACTCAGCTTCCATGACTCCACAAACACCCAGCAACCTTGGGTTAAGCGGAATGCTTTCAGAAGCAATAAAAGCATGTGAGGAAGGAACACGTGATTAGTAATCACCAAGTTATTTGCCGGCGAATGAGCTGAGGTGTAGTGAGTTAAGACTGATGGCTGGTGTAAAAAATGACCACTAGATAAATGTGGGATTCTGGGAAACCCTACTGTTATGGGTTTAATTATGTCCCATTAAAAGTCAGATGTGAAATTCTCACTCCCATGAGCTCGGAATGGGACTACATTTGAAGACCAAGTCTTTCAAGAGGTGGCTGAGTTAAGATCAGGTCATTGGGTTGGGGCCTTAATCCCATATCACCTGGGTCCTTATTAGAGGAGGTGAGGACACACAAGGACATGCAGAGAGGGAGACCACAGGAGGAGACAGAGAGAACATGACCATCTACACACCACAGAGAGGGGCCTCAGGAGAAAGCAGCCCTACTAATGGCTTGGCCTCAGTTTCCAGCTGAGGACGGTGAGACAGTCAATTCTGACATCTAAAGTACCCAGGCTAGGATACAAGTCACAGCAGCCCTAGGGAACAAACCCTCCCAATCTAAGAAGGATAAAGGCCAAGGGACACATCCTGTTAGGGAGATTCATGGGTGAAGTCTCCATGGTTTACATACTGAGATAAAACAGATTGAGTTATCTTGATTTGGGTGCTGGTTTTACAGGTGAATACAAACTGACCAAACTGTACAGCCTAGATATGTACAGCCAAACATACGTAAAATTGCAACGGATGCTGAAGCTGAAGCTCCAATATTTTGGCCACCTGATGCGAAGAGGTGACTCACTGGAAAAGACCCTGATGCTGGGAAAGACAGAAGGGAGTAGGAGAAGAGGGAGGCAGAGAATGAGATGATTGGATGGCAACACTGACAGTGGACATGACTTTGAGCAAACCCCAGGAGATAGTGGAGGACAGAGGAGGAGCCTGGCGTGCTGCAGTCCATGGGGCCACAAAGAGTTGGACATGACTTGGAGACTGAACAACAGCAACAAAAATTGCACACTAATAAGAATAAAATAGACTTTATTTCACATCCTAGTAAGGTAAAACAAAATACTAATAATATTTTGTACTATTGTCTTTGATACATAAATTTAAAATAATTACATCTTTACATGGAATACTCATGTTATAAATCCTACACCTTTATTTTTAAAAAAATTCCCTTCATAAATTTTTTTTTACTAGGACTTATTCATGGCATGTTTTATATTTTCTTTTTAACATTTCTTCATCAGTTTCTTTCTCTTACTTTGGCTGAGTTGTTGAATATCTCCATAAATGGTTTTTACTATTTTTATTTCACTATTGGACTGCTTTATGAGTGAAACATAATTAAACAAAAGATGGTAAAGACTCGATCCCTGTGTTAGGAAGATCCCCTGGAGAAGGAAATGGCAACCTGCTCCAGTATTCTTGCCTGGAGAATCCCATGGACGGAGGAACCTAGCAGGCTACAGTCTATGGGATAACAAGAGTTGGACACAACTAATCGACTAACACTTTCACTTTTTTCACTTTATAATTACAAAATCAAGAAATACATAATATCCCGTCGTGAGACCTTCAGTAAGAGGTTACGCTGTTACTCTCTCATACCTTTATCCCTATTTTGTTAACTTATCCAGACTTTTAGTGCTAGATGGTGGATCATTTAAATAATATATTTATTATGAAAATGCAATAGCACATTACTAACAGCTTCATTATGCTTAAAATTACTGTTATCAATTTTTCTAAATTTAACATCAGAAATGTACTCATTTCATTGCTCTTATTCTGTCATGTCAGCCATTGCCTTTGGTTCTTTTTCCTGATTCAATTTTACTTTGACAGATTTCAGATGCTTATTTCACAAGTATCTGCAGTTCTAAAAGTGTGTCTGTTTCATGTTCATCTGAAATGCCTTTTTTTCCCCTGAAAGATGTGAGGAATACTGTAACCTGTCCTAAAATGCTCAGACCACAACTCAGCAATCTCCTGTTGGTACAAACACTATTTTCTCTACTGTGGCAATTACCGTTTGTTAATGACAATAATAAATGCAAAACTTACTTACACAGTCTTTTTTTAAAAAAACCAATGAATGAGCTAGAATATTTATATAAATTCAAACTTCATGGTTTCCTGCGAGATAAGTGTTACCGTTATCAGAGTTAATAATTACTAAGACTGATGCTAATTTGATCTTCTTCCCTTCGTACCTAATGTATTTTCTCTATTTGGAAGCTTGTTGATTCTCTCTTCATCCTTCAAATTATGCATTTTACCAGAATATGTTTATCTTATTTTATTTTCAAATCTCCCCTATACTCAGTGAGACATTTCAACTTGGAAAACTGAGTATACTTTCACCTCAGAAAAGTGTTTTTTCATTGTGTCTTTGATTACCACGTCTCTGATTACTCTGTTCTCATCTGGACTTCTTGCAGAGATTTACACGCCTTGGTTTACACTCTTCTACGGCCCTCACATTTTCTCTCATAATATTCATTTTTCTTAATCACTTTATTCCATGTCATAGAGCAGTCTCCCAATATGGTCTCCTAATTCAGTATTTAAAATTTTATCAGGGTCCTTATGCTAATCACTCTCTTGGATGAACTTTTAAAGTTTAATTATTTTCACTTCCAATTATTCATGTTTTACAGTTTTCCTTTTTCCCCATAGCTTTCTATAGGAAGATCTTTTTTACCAAATGGAAAATATGTATGACAGGATTCCCTTCATGGATTGAGGGCAGCAGCAAGAGATGGAGTAAAGTTTCACTCCTTCCAGCTGCTTATTCATGTAAATGTCCAGAGTTTTCATCACGTGCTCAGTATTAACAGCAAAGTTACAGAATGGATGACGGTGTTAGCAGACAGCAGAACAGTTAGCTAGAGTTTAGCCTGCGGAAAACAAATGGGAGGAGATGACTTTCGTTTGAGTTGCACCCACGGTAAACTGGCTTGTAAGTCTGCTCTTCCAGTGAAATGAAAGCCCCGTGGGTTCCCATCTTCTTCCAGACACAGCACAGGGCTAACGCCAGGCTCTTCTGAGGGACTTGGGGGCACTCCTTGGTTACTCAGTCTGGTCACCTGTCGAGGGTTGTGGCTGAGAGAACAAGGACCCACCTGCAGAACCAGCAGGCAGAGGGGACCTTTACAGAGCTGTTGCTGACTCAGGGATGCAGGTGGCAGGACTAGACACGTTGCACCTCACAGAGCTCTTGCTAATGCCATCTCCACGGAGGACCACAGCTTCCTGCATGTGCAGAGTGGCCTTGCTGCATGAGGAGCCTCGAGGGGCGGGGGATAAAGTAAGAGCCACACGGGTGCACTGCCATCCCAGGGGACCCTACACGAGACACTGGAGTATTTTCTCAGCACTGCTCCAGGACAGAGAGCACTGCATGAAGGCGTCTGAAGGGGATGCCGTGTAAGATGAAGAAGATAGAGGAGGCGTGTGTGTGTGCTAAGTTGCTTCAAATGTGCCCAACTGTGTGATCCAATGGACTGAAGCTTGTCAGGCTCCTCTGTCCATGGGATATTCCAGGCAAGAATACTGGAGTGGGTTGCCATGCCCTCCTCCAGGGAATCTTCCTGACCCAGGGATGGTACCGGGGTCTCTTATGTTTCCTGCAGGCATGTTCTTTAGCACTACTGCTACCTGGGAAACCTGAAAGAAGGCATATTAGTAGCAATTAATTTCAGAGCAAAACTTCACAATTTTCTGGATGCTTCACCTTCTCCATGTGAGTAGCCATGAAAAGGACATGAGCATGGATGGTGAAGATCTCACAACATTTTCTGCTGGTATTTGCTTCTTCAGTCTGGGTCACAGCACCTTAATCAACATCTGAGAATCTGCCTGCAATGCAGAAGACCCCTGTTTGATTCCTGGGTCAGGAAGATCTGCTGGAGAAGGGATAGGCTACCCACTCCAGTATTCTTGGGCTTCCCTGGTGGCTCAGCTGGTAAAGAAGCCATCAGTAATGCGGGAGACCTGGATTCGATCCCTGGGTTGGGAAGGTCCCCTGGAGAAGGGGAAACACTACCCACTCCAGTATTCTGGCCTGGAGAATTCCATGGACTGCATAGTCTACGGGGTCACAAAGTGTCTGACACAACTGAGCAACTTTCACTTTCACTTTTCACTGTGACTTTCCAGATTCCAGATTTGAACTCCTGAGGTCGCTATCAGGGTTTGAGGTCGGGCTTCCTCCTGAGTCATACAGACACTGGGGTCTTTGACACACCAAAGTTTCATCAGGACACAGAGTGAAAAGGTGCCTGCTCTGCAGGTCCCTAAAGGACTTTCCTGGAAAGGTTTGGGGACAGAAGCAGGGCACACTGGGAGTGCTCCAGGAAAGAAGGCACAAGCCCCTGCCTTTCTCTTTATGGGCCTTCTCTGAATGCCAGTTACTTCTTGGAAGCTGTTGAGGAATGAAAGAGGGCATTGATTTCAAACGTTTGCTGTTGGCAAGGATATGTATAATTTTGGTTTTGCATTACTTTGAGTCATTCTTAGATTTTAGCACTAAACAAAGTACTTTCACTAAGCTATTTCTATGAGAATTGAAATAGCTATCTAAATGTGGCAACTCATTTTGCATTCTGTATGGACTTATTTCTTATTGAATCTGGCAATTTGATGATATCATAGTACCTATTTGACTGCTAAGTTCAAAGCTTAGAATTTCACATGCTTAAAGCACAATGGCAAGAATGGTAAGAGTATGTTTCAGTCCTTACAGCAGGATTCAGTATGTTTCAACCTAATCATATTTAATTCCTTCTGTGCAGAATTACACAGTATAGGACATTTGGAGATATCAGAAACCTAGGAGAAAATGTGCCTTAAGTGTTGACAGTGACATAATTGAGCTAAAAATGAAGAGTTTGGGTCTGTTCTGTGTCCAAAGAGAGAAGAACTGAAGCTGGCAGAAACAGCATGGTTTCAAAATGTAAGCTAAATACTCATTTGTGTCATGGATTTTTCATCTCTTCCTCCTCTCCCTCCCCCTAATCTCCTCTCACAGCATGCTCAAGCAGAAGATAATAATTAAGCTCATCTGCTTTGTCTTTCACTGTCTTTGGGAATTTATGAAATGAAACAGAAGAATAGGCCCACAAACGCTCTTTCGAAAATGTGATATGATATTTATGTCTTGCGAATTTAAATACATCTGCTGACATCTCTGCCCCAAGATGGAACTTTTTGTTTGCAGTATCAAACTCGTGTTTCGATCTTTCCAAGTGGGCAGGATAGAGCTGAGAGGTGATAATGCTCAGGAATTTAATTTACAAGGCTGGTGACACACATTGTCACACAAAAGGACCCCAGTTCCATCTCAGGGCATTTCCAGAAAGAAAGTGAGGAACTTGGAAGTTTTGACTCTCCACAGTATGGCTTCAACAATGCAAATGCTCTGAATCTAAAGTCACCTGATTCTCTATTTATTTGACTCAGACTGATAGAAACCTGGGCAAAAGAGGTTGATGATCTCTGTCCATGTAGGTATCAACTCTTGCCCTGGCTAGAAAATACACTCCTAAATTAGAAAAGAGGTCTGTATGACCACATGCCTTTGTAAAGACAGCTTCTTTAGGACTGTATTAGGACATGTATTAGGACGGATTATCAAACCTTGCTTCTATAATAAATTCTTTACCACTTAAGCCAACATGCATATGCCTTAGAACCTTGATAGGTTCTTCTTTCTCTGTAACAATTCAATGTCTGTTAATGGAAACATGCTTAAATATATAAGGTCTCACTAGGTTTTACTTTATCATTTCATTAATTCAATGAAGAGAAAGTTCATTAGGAAACTGACATAACATAGTTTCAAATGTGAACCAAAAAACACAAACATAAAAAAGCATAAAATAAGATATATTTTTGATCCTTAGAAAAATTTAAATAAGCTTTATAATTATATGAAAAAGATTTTGTTAAATTTGAAAAATATAAAAACAAATTCAAATATTTCTATTTCTATTGCTAGAATTAGCAGGTTAATATTTGTTTCTAGTTAGTTTTATAAAAAAGAAATGTAAGTGAGGAAGTGAAAGAATCTATACACTGAAAATCACAAGACACTGATGCAAGAAGTTTAAGATGACACAATAAATGGAAAGATATCTCCTATTCATGGAATGGGAAAATTAATATTATTAAAATGTTGATACTACTCAAGGTCTTCAACTGATTCAATGCAGAGAAGTGGGAATGTCTCAAATATGCACAAATATGTGAAAATTCAAAGTATACGGAGATACTTTTAGAGAAGGCCTCAATTTATTGTTTGGTGTACAGAGAGGGTAGAGATGGAATTGAGATGGTTATTTAGTTAGTGGATTATCTGCAGAAAGGCAGTAGAAGTTCTCTTTTATTAATACACTCCTAACTGTCAGTCCTCAAATTCAAGCAGCTTGCACACTCACAAAGAAGGTGTGTGTTCAAAATACACTGGCTAATCTGCTGTGGAGGGCTCTGCTCTCCGCAGAAAGGCTGGCACACCAGGTAGATGACACGTTACTTTGGCATGAGAGAGGGTTCTCAACCAATTTACCAACCCTCAATGTAGCCAACTTGAACAAAAGTTTAGCAATTCACACGGCAATCTCTCTGCAGAGAGTGTTCCCACACCCTCCCTATTTATTATAAACTACTGATTTACCAGAATGGATAGAAAAGGAAAAAAATATCATGATTATATATCAAACAAGTTTTTTCAAGTTAAATTATAAGCACACATCTGTTATCAGAATTTTAGGGTAATAAGCAGGAGAAGACTCTTGAGGGTCCCTTGGACTGCAAGGAGATCCAACCAGTCCATTCTGAAGGAGATCAACCCTGGGATTCCTTTGGAAGGAATGACGCTGAAGCTGAAGCTCCAGTACTTTGGACACCTCATGCCAAGAGTTGACTCACTGGAAAAGACTCTGATGCTGGGAGAGATTGGGGGCAGGAAGAGAAGGGGACGACCGAGGATGAGATGGCTGGATGGCATCACGGACTCGAAGGACGTGAGTCTGAGTGAACTCCGGGAGATGGTGATGGACAAGGAGGCCTGGCGTGCTGCAATTCATGGGGTCACAAAGAGTCGGACACGACTGAGCGACTGAACTGAACTGAACTGAACTGAAGCAGGAGAAGGCAATGGCAACCCACTCCAGTGTTCTTGCCTGGAGAATCCCAGGGACAGGGGAGCCTGGTGGGCTGCCATCTATGGGGTCGCACAGAGTCAGACATGACTGAAGTGACTTAGCAGCAGCAGCAGCAGCAGGGTAACAAGCATCACAAAGATAATATGAAAACAACAAAAAATACTGAAGTCGAAAAACCTGTCACTAAGGAACCAAGAGAATTCTTAAAAAGTTAATTTAATATTTCATGGAAAACTTGAGGAAGATAAACATACAATAAATAAAAATGATTGCTCTAAGAAAGGAAATATGCAGAGATTTTAATAATTAGTGAGAAAGCAAAATGTACAGTTACCTAAAATAGAATTATTAAAATTAAAAATCAATAGAATACCAAATTATAAACTTAAAAACAACCATAGAATTGGCACAAGTTAAACATAGAAAACAGGTGAAAAAAATCTTAGGAAGGAAAACAATTAACTGAAGAATGGCAATACACATTTTATAGGAGAAGCAGATAGAGAAGGAAGAAAATATAAGAGAGAATAAACTATGGTTAAACTATTTTTTAAAATAAAAATTGCATTTTTAAATACTGAAGAAACGTGTTTTCAGTATGCTGAGTATGTTGAGTACAACAACAAGCATTATGAGTTAATAAGCTATATTTAGAATGTCAATGACAAAATGATGCTCTTAAAAACTCAGAAAGAAAAAAAAAAAACTCAACTTTAAAAGAGTAAGGGTGTCCTTTGGTGGCTCAGATGGTAAAGAATCTGTCTGAAATGCAAAAGACTCAGGTTCAATCCCCGGGTCCAAAAGGTCCCCTGGAGAAGGGAATGGCAACCCACTCCAGTATTCTTGCCTAGAGAATTCCATGAACAGGGGAGCCTGATGAGCTACAGTCCTTGGGATCACAAAGAGTTGGACACGACTAAGTGACTTTCACAAGCTATACTCAGAATGTCAATGACAAAGTGATGCTCTTAAAAACTTCTCAGAAAGAAAAAAAAAAAAAACACACCTCACCTTCAAAAGAGTAAAAAAAGGGACTGACAACACTGACAATACTCATTCTTTAAGGCAAAGGAACATTATCTCAATTTCAGAAGGAGGGTAATTTTCAAGATAGAATTCCATATCAAACCAAATTATCACCCATAAGAAACACAATTTCAGACATAAAAGGCTTCAGAAAATGTATTCATTATGGAAAGTGGGGTATTGAAGTTTCCTACTATTATTGTATTGCTTTCTATTTCTCCTTTCAGTTCTGTCAATGTTTGCTTGATATATTGAAAAGCTCTGATCTTGGATGCATATATATTTAGAATTACCATATCTTTCTGGTAGAGTGATCCTTTTATCATTATATATTATCCTTTCTTGTCTCTTAATGGATAGAACATCAAAACATAAGATCAATAAAGAAACAGAAGACAATACTATAACTCAGTGGACCCAATAGACATACACAGAACAGTCCACTTAACAGCAGAAGTATATATGCTTTTTTCAAATGCACAGAGAATTTTTCCAGTATAGATCACATGTTAGGTCAAGAAACAAGTGTTAACAAATTTAAGGAAATTAAAATCACCCCAAGCATCTCCTCTAAACATGATAGAATGAAAATGGAAACCAAAAAAGACAAACTGGAAAATTAACAAGTGTGGGAATTAAATAGCAAACTCTCAAAGAGCCAGAAGGTCAAAGAATAAGTTAAAGAAACAATTAGAATAAAATTAAAACCGTAATAAATTGAAAATGCTAACACAATATACCAAAATCGATGACATGCAACAAAAGCAGTACTCAAAGTTTCTTGTGATAAAAGCCTACATTAAAAAAGAAGATATACCCAACAAACAACATGACCTCACACCTCAAGGCAATAGGAAAGGAAGACCAAACTAACACCAGAGAAGCAGAAGGAAGGAAACAACAAAGATTATAGAGTAGAAATAAAAGACAAAGAGAATAGAAAAGCAACGGAAGAAAATCAACAAAACTGAATTTAAAAAAAATAAATAAATAAACTGATTTTCAACCCCTTAAGTGGACTAAGTAAAACAGAGAAAAGACTCAAATAAAACTGGAAACGAAAGAACTGATATTACAACATATGCCAAAGAAAAGGAAAAGATCCATAAGAGACAACTATAAACAATTGTATACCAACAAATTGGACAGCCCAAAAGAAATGAATAAATTCCTAGAAACATATAACATATAACCTACCAAGACTGAATCATGAAAATAAAAGTCTGAACAAATCTGCAGACTGTATAGAAATTGAATCAGTAATAAAAATTTTCCAGACACAGATAAGCCCAGGACCAACAGCTTTACTGATGAATTCTAATGAACTTTTAAAGAAAAACTAATAACAAAACTTCTCAAACACTTCCAAAAACTTGAGGAAACACTTCCAAAATCCTTTCATGAGGCCATCATTACTCTAATATCAAAGCTAGAGAAAGATACCACAAGAAAAGAAAGCTTCAGGCTAGTTTCCATGATGAACAGATGAAAAATCCTCAAAATACTAGCAAACTGAATCCAAGAGCACATTAAAAGGATGATCAACTTAAAATTTATCCCTGTGATGCAAGGATAGGTCAACATATGCAAATCAATGAACACAATACACTACATAAACAGAATCGAGGATAAAAACATCTCAGTAGGTGGAGAAAAGACATTTGATGAAATTCAACATCCTTTCATGATAAAAACACTTGACAAATTGGTCGAAGAAAGCAAATATACCAACATAATAAACACCATACATGACAAGCCCAGAGCTAACAGTGGAAAAAAATAAGAGCTTTCCCTCCAAGATCAGGAGAAATGCCAGGAAGTACACTCTCATCATTTCTATTCACTATAATATGTGGAACTTTATGCATAGCAATTAGACAAGAAGAAGAAATAAAAATCATCCAAATCAGAAAAGAAAGAAATAAAACTGTCCCTGTTTACACAGTGGGATGTTCTAGGTAGAAAATCCCAAAGTCTCCACAAAAAATAAGACACCTGTTAGAACCAATTAAAAATTCAATTAAGTTTCACCATACAAAATTAACTGACAAAAATCAGTAGCCTTTCTACATACCTATAAAAATTATCTGAAAAGAAAATTAGGAAAACAATCCATTTACAACAGCAAAAAAGAATTAAATAGAAATAAACTTAACTTCAATTTAAGTCTGAATTTGGCAATAAGGAGTTCATGATCTGAGCCACAGTTAGCTCCTGGTCTTGTTTTTGTTGACTGCATAGAGCTTCTCCATCTTTGGCTGCCAAGAATATAATCAATCTGATTTCAATGTTGACCATCTGGTGATGTCCATGTGTAGAGTCTTCTCTTGTGTTGTTGGAAGAGGGTGTTTGCTATGACCAGTGCATTTTCTTGGCAAAACTCTATTAGTCTTTGCCCTGCTTCATTCCATATTTCAAGGCCAAATTTGCCTGTTACTCCAGGTGTTTCTTGACTTCCTACTTTTGCATTCCAGTCCCCTATAATGAAAAGGATATCTTTTGGGGGTGTGAGTTCTAAAAGATCTTGTAGGTCTTCATAGAACTGTTCAACTTCAGCTTCTTCAGCATTACCGGTTGGGGTATAGACTTGGATTACTGTGATATTGAATGGTTTGCCTTGGAAACGAACAGAGATCATTCTGTTGTTTTTGAGATTGCATCCAAGCACTGCATTTCAGACTCTTTTGTTGACCATGATGGCTACTCCATTTCTTCATGGGAAATAGACAGAAACAGTGGAAACAATGTGAGACTTTATTTTGGAGGGGCTCCAAAATCACTGCAGATGGTGACTGCAGCCATGAAATTAAAAGACGCTTACTCCTTGGAAGAAAAGTTATGACCAACCTAGATAGCATGTTGAAAAGCAGAGACATTACTTTGCCAACAAAGGTCCATCTAGTCAAGGCTATGGTTTTTCCAGTGGTCATGTATGGATGTGAGAATTGAACTGTGAAGAAGGCTGAGCACCAAAGAATTGATGCTTTTGAACTGTGGTGTTGGAGAAGACTCTTGAGAGTCCCTTGGACTGCAAGGAGATGCAACCAGTCCATTCTGAAGGAGATCAACCCTGGGATTTCTTTGGAAGGAATGATGCTAAAGCTGAAACTCCAGTACTTTGGCCACCTCATGCGAAGAGTTGGCTCATTGGAAAAGACTGATGCTGGGAGGGATTGGGGGCAGGAGGAGAAGGGGACGACCGAGGATGAGATGGCTGGATGGCATCACGGACTCGATGGATACGAGTATGAGTGAACTCAAGGAGTTGGTGATGGACAGGGGGGCCTGGCGTGCTGCGATTCACGGGGTCGCAAAGAGTCAGACACGACTGAGCGACTGAACTGAACTGAACTGAAAACTTAACTAGTAAAAATTATTTTTAAAAAAATTATATAAAGTGTTGGAAAATGTTCTAAGGGAGCCACTGTCCCCACCTCAGCTCAGATCAATGTCTCACAGGATTTGCTCAGGAAGAGGCAAGCAATAACCTGAAGAACTCACAAAAAAATTGACCTTACTAACAACAGAAACTGGAAAACTATGCAGAAATAGAATTAACTCTCACTCCTTTCCAAAGCATATCCTGTGCTAAATGAATGAACTTATTCCTATAGGCTGCATGTTATTGGCACCCCATCATGAACACCATTATGTTGAAGCCCTAACATCCTTTGTAATGGTACTAGGAGGTCAGGTCTTTGGGAACAGGATTGGATGAGGTCATAGGGTGGGTCCCTAACAATGAGACCATGAACCTTATGAAAAAAAGACACCAGAGAGTTCACTTGCTCTCCTCCCTGTGGGGACACAGCAAGGAGGCACACCGGGAAGAAAGCTCTCACCAGAACCTGACCTTGTTAACACCTTGATGTTGGACATGCAGCCTATAGGACTGTGAGAAATGTCTGTTATATAAGGCTTATGGCTGCCTAAGCTGTTATGCCTATATATTAATAAATCAGAATAAAACTTAAAATCTCAGATGAAAAGTTTAATAGCATTAGAGAAATGTGGAAAATAAGAATCCATGATCATTTTGAAATAAACATTAATTTTAAGTTCTTTTCTGCTCAAATATAGCAAAACAGAAACATAAAAAGGGAGCCTCCCCAAAAAAAGCTAGGGTATTAAGAGATAATCTATCACAAAAAGCATGATGAGATATATCATACTGTTGTTCAATATTTACATTAAACATGTAGATAGTACTTCTCCGTACTCTGTTAGGAAGGAGAGTGGGCTTAATGAAACCGGAAAGGACAGGTTAGCTGTTACAGCAACAGGCTGCAGTGAAGAGAGATATGATGGTCTTAAAAGAATGAAGGGAAAATACGCAGCAAAGACTGAAATGGCATCAAAGATGAAAAGACATTAATCCACATTGAAGATGCTCAAATCAGTGACAGGAATATCAACATTCATAACTTTTTAAACTAGATGAAGCAAAATGAAAAAATTTTAATAAAATAACAGAGAACTTTCTTGAACTGAAAAACAATCTGGACCTATAAAACAAGACATCAAAAAAACAGGGATGAGGGGAAAGATGGCGGAGGAATAGGACGGGAAGATCACGTTCTCCCTCACAAATTCCTCAAAAGAACATTTCAACGCCGAGCAAACTCCGCAAAACAACTTCTGTAGGCTGGCAGAGGACATCAGGCAACCAGAAAAGCAGACCATTGTCTTCAAAATCAGGTAGGAAAAAATATAAAAGACGGAAAAGGAGACAAAGGAGGTGGGGAGGGAGCTCCGTCCCGGGAAGGGAAGCCAGTCCCGGGAAGGGAATTTTAAGAAGAGAGGTTTCCAAACACCAGGAAACACTCTCCCTGCCGAGTCTGTGGCGAGCCTTGGAAACACAGAGGCAACATAACAGGAAGGAAAAATAGATAAATAATTAAAACCAAGAGATTACAAGCCCACCAGTAACTCCCCCAGCGGAAAAGCAGCACAGACGCCTGCATCCGCCATTGGGAAGTGGGGGCAGGGCAGGGACGCGCGGGAGGCGCGGGCTGCAGAGCTTTGTAAGAATCGGGCACGAACGCCCCACGCTCCACCAGAACGATCTAACTTGGGCTAGCAAACCAGACTGTGGGATAGCTACCACGCGAAAAGCTCGAACATAAGACACCGCCAGGACCCAGCACAGAACAAAGGATGGAACGGAAAAAGCCGGCTGCAGACCATTCCCCGCCGGGGACAGGCAGCCAGAGCCGTAAGGACTGGAAAGGGGCAATTGCAGACCCGGAGAGACTTTACTTACCTAACTGGAAGCAGGCTCCTTTGCTAAGACTTCTGGGGGTGCTGGACAGTCACAGTCTGCCTCACGGGGTGCGCCAGCAGTCCACCCAGAGAGCTGAGCGGCAGCGGCGGAAAAGGTGACAAGCCACAGCTATTGCGCTCGCCAAACTCCTGAGCTACTCGGACCTGGGAAGGGCACAAAGCGTAGTCCCAGCCGCATTTGTGCCTCTGAGGGCTGCCTGAGGGCCGAACCTGAGCAGCTTGGACCGGGGAAGTGCACGCAGCCTAGGGCCGGCCCCAGACGGTTCCCGGCTGAGCATCGTAGAGCCGGAGCGGTTTGTGCGCCGCGAGGAAGGACAGGTCAAGCGGGGCAGAGATACTGTGTACACACGACAGTGCTATTTGTTTGCAGCATCCCCCCTCCCCACAGCGCGACTGAACTAGTGAGCCTAAAAACCAGCAAACAGAAGAAGTTAAACAGAGGGAACCACCTTGGAAGTGAGCCCACATGGCCCATAACATCAGAGAAGAGCCAGATATATTTTTAATTTTTTAATATTTTTAAAATCATTCTTTTTTTTTTTTTGCCTTTTGCATTTTTTTTCTTTTTTTTCCGAGCTTTTTTTTAATTGTTAAATCTTCTATTTCTCCTCTAATTTTTATTTCTATAACCTAGTATTACTATTTTAAAAAAAAAAAAGACTTTTTTTTTTTTTTTTTTCAAGGCAAACACCATATACACTCTTTGGATGGTTGTTGGTGTTTTGTTTTATTTTTTGTTTGTTTGTTTGTTTGTTTGTTTTTTAATAATTCTTTTTTTTCTTTCTTCCTTTTTCCTTCTGCTTTTCTTTAATATTGTATCTTTGAAAATCCAACCTCTACTCCAGATTTTTAATCTTTGTTGTCAATTTTGTACATTTAAAAACCCAAACTTCACTACCCAAGTTTACCTGAGAGCGAGATTACTGGCTTGTCCACTCTCTCCTCCTCTGGCCTCTCCTTTTTCTCCACCAGGTGGCCTCTGTCTCTTTTCTCCCCCATCTCTTCTCTATCCAACTCTGTGAATCTCTGTGTGTTCCAGACGGTAGAGAACACCTAAGGAACTGGTTACTGGCAGGATTTGTCTCTCTCCTACTCATTCCTCTCTCTTATCCTCCTGGTCACCTCTGTCTACTTCCTCCCTCTCCTCTTCCCCGTATAACTCTGTAAATACCTCTGAGCGGTCCAGACTATAGAGCGCACATAAGGAAGTGACTACTGGCTAGCTTGCTCTCTCCTCTCTTGATCTCACCACATCTCATTCCAGTTACCTCTAACTACCCCCTCCATCTTCTCTTCTCCTTGTAACTCAGTGAACCTCTCTGAGTGTCCCTCAAGGTGGAGAAACTTTTCTTTAACCTAGAAGTTTTATCATCGGTGCTGTATAGATGGAGAAGTCTAGAGGCTACTGTGAAAATAAAACTGAAAACCAGAAGCAGGAAGCTTAAACCCAAAGCCTGAAAACATTAGAGAACTCTTGAATTCAGGGAACATTAAGCAATAGGAGCTCATCAAAAGCCTTCATACCTACACTGAAACCAAGCTCCACCCAAGGGCCAACAAGTTCCAAAACAAGACATACCACGCAAATTCTCCAGCAACACAGGAACACTCCCCTGAGCCTCAATATACAGGCAGCTCAAAATTATCCCAATACCTTTGATGTCTCATAACCCATTACGGGTCACTCCACTGCACTCCAGAGAGAAGAAACCCAGCTCCACCCACCAAAACTCCAACACAAGCCTCCCTAACCAGGAAACCTTGACAAGCCACTGATAGAACCCCACCCAAAGTGAGGAAGCTCCATAATAAAGAGAACTCCACAAAATATCAGAATATAAAAAGGCCACCCCAAACGCAGCAATATAACCAAGATGAAGAGACAGAGGAATACTCAGCAGGTAAAGGAACAGGAGAGTTGCCCACCAAATCAAACAAAAGAGGAAGAAGTAGGGAATCTACCGGAGAAGGAATTCCGAATATTGATAGTGAAAATGATCCAAAATCTTGAAATCAAAACGGAATCACAGATAAATAGCCTAGAGACAAGGATTGAGAAGATGCAAGAAAGGTTTAACAAGGACCTAGAAGAAATAAAAAGAGTCAAAATATAATGAATAACACAATAAATGAGATCAGAAACACTCTGGAGGCAACAAATAGCAGAATAACAGAGGCAGAAGATAGGATTAGTGAAATAGAAGATAGAATGGTAGAAATAAATGAATCAGAGAGGAAACAAGAAAAACGAATTAAAAGAAACGAGGACAATCTCAGAGACCTCCAGGACAATATGAAACGCTCCAACATTCGAATTATAGGAGTCCCAGAAGAAGAAGACAGAAAGAAAGATCATGAGAAAATCCTTGAGGAGATAATAGTTGAAAACTTCCCTAAAATGGGGAAGGAAATAATCACCCAAGTCCAAGAAACACAGAGAGTCCCAAATAGGATAAACCCAAGGCGAAACACCCCAAGATACATATTAATCAAATTAACAAAGATCAAACACAAAGAACAAATATTAAAAGCAGCAAGGGAAAAACAACAAATAACACACAAGGGGATTCCCATAAGGATAACAGCTGATCTGTCAATAGAAACTCTTCAGGCCAGGAGGGAATGGCAAGACATACTTAAAGTGATGAAAGACAATAACCTACAGCCCAGATTACTGTACCCAGCAAGGATCTCATTCAAATACGAAGGAGAAATCAAAGCTTTACAGACAAGCAAAAGCTGAGAGAATTCAGCACCACCAAACCAGCTCTCCAACAAATTCTAAAGGATATCCTCTAGACAGGAAACACGAAAGGGTGTATAAACCCAAACCCAAAACAATAAAGTAAATGGCAACGGGATCATACTTATCAATAATTACCTTAAACGTAAATGGGTTGAACGCCCCAACCAAAAGACAAAGACTGGCCGAATGGATACAAAAGCAAGACCCCTCTATATGCTGCTTACAAGAGACCCACCTCAAAACAAGGGACACATACAGACTGAAAGTGAAGGGCTGGAAAAAGATATACCACGCGAATAGAGACCAAAAGAAAGCAGGAGTGGCAATACTCATATCCGATAAAATAGACTTTAAAACAAAGGCTGTGAAAAGAGACAAAGAAGGCCACTACATAATGATCAAAGGAACAATCCAAGAAGAAGATATAACAATTATAAATATATATGCACCCAATATAGGAGCACCACAATATGTAAGACAAATGCTAACAAGTATGAAAGGGAAATCAACAATAACACAATAATAGTGGGAGACTTTAATACCCCACTCACACCTATGGACAGATCAACTAAACAGAAAATTAACAAAGAAACGCAAACTTTAAATGATACATTAGATCAGTTAGACCTAATTGATATCTATAGGACATTTCACCCCAAAACAACGAATTTCACCTTTTTTCAAGTGCTCATGGAACCTTCTCCAGGATAGATCACATCCTGGGCCATAAATCTAAACTTGATAAATTCAAAAAATCGAAATCATTCCAAGCATCTTTTCTGACCATAATGCATTAAGATCAGGTCTCAATTACAGGAGAAAAACTATTAAAAATTCCAACATATGGAGGTTGAACAACACACTTCTGAATAACCAACAAATCACAGAAGAAATCAAAAAGAAATCAAAATATGCATAGAAACTAATGAAAATGAAAACACAACAACCCAAAACCTGTGGGACACTATAAAAGCAGTGCTAAGAGGAAAGTTCATAGCAATACAGGCATACCTCAAGAAACAAGAAAAAGTCAAATAAATAACCTAACTCTACACCTAAAGCAACTAGAAAAGGAAGAGTTGGAGAACCCCAGAGTGAGTAGAAGGAAAGAAATCTTAAAAATTAGGGCAGAAATAAATGCAAAAGAAACAAAAGAGACCATAGCAAAAATCAACAAAGCCAAAAGCTGGTTCTTTGAAAGGATAAATAAAATTGACAAACCATTAGCCAGACTCATCAAGAAGCAAAGAGAGAAAAATCAAATCAATAAAATTAGAAATGAAAATGGAGAGATCACAACAGACAACACAGAAATACAAAGGATCATAAGAGACTACTATCAGCAGTTGTATGCCAATAAAATGGACAACGTGGAAGAAATGGACAAATTCTTAGAAAAGTACAATTTTCCAAAACTGAACCAGGAAGAAATAGAAAATCTTAACAGACCCATCACAAGCACGGAAATTGAAACTGTAATCAGAAATCTTCCAGCAAACAAAAGCCCAGGTCCAGATGGCTTCACAGCTGAATTCTACCAAAAATTTCGAGAAGAGCTAACACCTATCCTACTCAAACTCTTCCAGAAATTGCAGAGGAAGGTAAACTTCCAAACTCATTCTATGAGGCCACCATCACCCTAATACCAAAACCTGACAAAGATGTCACAAAAAAAGAAAACTACAGGCCAATATCTCTGATGAACATAGATGCAAAAATCCTCAACAAAATTCTAGCAATCAGAATCCAACAACACATTAAAAAGATCATACACCATGACCAAGTGGGCTTTATCCCAGGGATGCAAGGATTCTTCCATATCCGCAAATCAATCAATGTAATTCACCACATTAACAAATTGAAAAATAAAAACCATATGATTATCTCAATAGATGCAGAGAAGGCCTTTGACAAAATTCAACATCCATTTATGATAAAAACTCTCCAGAAAGCAGGAATAGAAGGAACATACCTCAACATAATAAAAGCTATCTATGACAAACCCACAGCAAACATTATCCTCAATGGTGAAAAATTGAAAGCATTTCCCTAAAGTCAGGAACAAGACAAGGGTGTCCACTTTCACCGCTACTATTCAACATAGTTCTGGAAGTTTTGGCCACAGCAATCAGAGCAGAAAAAGAAATAAAAGGAATCCAAATTGGAAAAGAAGAAGTAAAACTCTCACTGTTTGCAGATGACATGATCCTCTACATGGAAAACCCTAAAGACTCCACCAGAAAATTACTAGAGCTCATCAATGAATATAGTAAAGTTGCAGGATATAAAATCAACACACAGAAATCCCTTGCATTCCTATACACGAATAATGAGTAAGAAGAAAAAGAAATTAAGGAAACAATTCCATTCACCATTGCAACGAAAAGAATAAAATACTTAGGAATATATCTACCTAAAGAAACTAAAGACCTATATATAGAAAACTATAAAACACTGATGAAAGAAATCAAAGAGGACACTAATAGATGGAGAAATATACCATGTTCATGGATTGGAAGAATCAATATAGTGAAAATGAGTATACTACCCAAAGCAATTTACAAATTCAATGCAATCCCTATCAAGCTACCAGCCACATTTTTCACAGAACTAGAACAAATAATTTCAAGATTTGTATGGAAATACAAAAAACCTCGAATAGCCAAAGCAATCTTGAGAAAGAAGAATGGAACTGGAGGAATCAACTTGCCTGACTTCAGGCTCTACTACAAAGCCACAGTCATCAAGACAGTATGGTACTGGCACAAAGACAGACATATAGATCAATGGAACAAAATAGAAAGCCCAGAGATAAATCCACACACATATGGACACCTTATCTTTGACAAAGGAGGCAAGAATATACAATGGAGTAAAGACAATCTCTTTAACAAGTGGTGCTGGGAAAATTGGTCAACCACTTGTAAAAGAATGAAACTAGATCACTTTCTAACACCGCACACAAAAATAAACTCAAAATGGATTAAAGATCTAAATGTAAGATCAGAAACCATAAAACTCATAGAGGAGAACATAAGCAAAACACTCTCAGACATAAATCACAGCAGGATCCTCTATGATCCACCTCCCAGAATTCTGGAAATAAAAGCAAAAATAAACAAATGGGATCTAATTAAAATTAAAAGCTTCTGCACAACAAAGGAAAATATAAGCAAGGTGAAAAGACAGCCTTCTGAATGGGAGAAAATAATAGCAAATGAAGCAACTGACAAACAACTAATCTCAAAAATATACAAGCAACTTCTGCAGCTCAACTCCAGAAAAATAAACGACCCAATCAAAAAATGGGCCAAAGAACTAAATAGACATTTCTCCAAAGAAGACATATGGATGGCTAACAAACACATGAAAAGATGCTCAACATCACTCATTATTAGAGAAATGCAAATCAAAACCACAATGAGGTACCACTTCACACCAGTCAGAATGGCTGCGATCCAAAAATCTGCAAGCAATAAATGCTGGAGAGGGTGTGGAGAAAAGGGAACCCTCCTACACTGTTGGTGGGAATGCAAACTAGTACAGCCACTATGGAGAACAGTGTGGAGATTCCTTAAAAATTGCAAATAGAACTACCTTATGACCCAGCAATCCCACTGCTGGGCATACACACCGAGGAAACCAGAATTGAAAGAGACACATGTACCCCAATGTTCATCGCAGCACTGTTTATAATAGCCAGGACATGGAAACAACCTAGATGTCCATCAGCAGATGAATGGCTAAGAAAGCTGTGGTACATATACACAATGGAGTATTACTCAGCCGTTAAAAAGAATTCATTTGAATCAGTTCTGATGAGATGGATGAAACTGGAGCCGATTATACAGAGTGAAGTAAGCCAGAAAGAAAAACACCAATACAGTATACTAACACATATATATGGAATTTAGGAAGATGGCAATGACGACCCTGTATGCAAGACAGGGAAAGAGACACAGATGTGTATAACGGACTTTTGGACTCAGAGGGAGAGGGAGAGGGTGGGATGATTTGGGAGAATGACATTCTAACATGTATACTATCATGTGAATTGAATCGCCAGTCTATGTCTGACGCAGGATGCAGCATGCTTGGGGCTGGTGCATGGGGATGACCCAGAAAGATGTTATGGGGAGGGAGGTGGGAGGGGGTTCATGTTTGGGAATGCATGTAAGAATTAAAGATTTTAAAATTAAAAAAAAAAAAAAAAACAAAAAAACAAAAAAACAGACCTCCTTGAACTTTGGAGTATCACTGAATGGGAAAATTACCCCCTTTTCAAAGCAGAATAAACTAGGAAGTAACTACATGCATACACACAGATCATAAATTATTTTTAATTATGCAGGTTATACTTTTATAAAGATGTTTTAACAAAAGTGCTTTATAAAATCAATTGCTTCCATTGGAAAGTTGAGGTTAATCCTATCAAATTTTAGACACACAAATTCATTTTGTAAAGCAGGAATTTCAATTAAAAACAATTTAAAGCTAAACTACCTTGTGTTTAGCTGCTCAGTCATGTCCAACTCTTTGTGACCCCATGGACTGTAGCTCGCCAGGCTCCTCTGTCCATGGGATTCTCCAGGCAAGAATACTGGAGAGGGTTGCCATGCCCTCCTCCAGGGATCTTCTCAATCCAGGCTTTGAACCCAGGTCTCCCCAATTGCAGGTGGATTCTTTACCATCCGAGCCACCAGAGAAGCTCAAGAATACCGGAGTGGGTAGCCTATCCCTTCTCCAGGGGATCTAAATGACCTTACAATACCAAAAAACCCTGTCTTTATATACATGTAGGTTTTGCTCATGTTCGATGTCTTTTCTAGTCTTCTCACTGCCAGATCACCAGTACAGTATGTTTTATATTTTCTTTCAATATCTGTGCCAGTTGTTGTTGCTGCTGCTGCTAAGTCGCTTCAGTCGTGTCTGATTCTGTGCAACCTCATAGACGGCAGCCCACCAGGCTCCCCCGTCCCTGGGATTCTCCAGGCAAGAACACTGGAGTGGGTTGCCATTTCCTTCTCCAATGCAGGAAAGTGAAAAGTGAAAGTGAAGTCGCTCAGTCGTGTCCGACTCTTCGCGACCACATGGACTGCAGCCTACCAGGCTCCTCCGTCCATGGGATTTTCCAGGCAAGAGTACTGGAGTGGGGTGCCATCGCCTTCTCCGGTGCCAGTTGTTAGGATAAGTACAAATCCACTCAAACGTAGCAGCTGTGTTCCACGTACAGAAGCTTTTGTTTCATGGTAATCGGAACTGGTTCCAGATGGCAGTATTAATTACTGATTTCAATTGCATTTTGACTAATAGCTGTTCACATTATACAAGTCTCATTGCCTAATGAATCGACAGACAAATACATTCAGTCCATGTTGTGGAATTGTGCTAACTAAAGCTGTATTACAAAACCAAAAGAGAAACCCTCATTTTTCTCTGTTATTTTAAGACTTTAGATAGTTATTAATACCCTAGAGAAAAAAAAAGAAGTTTAGCCTCAGTTTTTTTGCACATTTTTAGATGATAGGATACCATGCAATAATATCTATAGAATCATGAGAAATAATTGTGACTGCTGAAGTAAATAAGGAATTCATAGCTCATTACATCAATTATAATAACAAAAATTATACCATGTAAAACCATATAAAACTATAAACATTTTAATATCTTAATTTTAATTAACTTTTTATTGTATAAAATACATTTTTAAAACTATAAAAAGACCATTCAAACTATATTAAACAATATAAATAAGACCAGGCTTCATTTGTATGGTATGTATAAACTTACTCTGGAAAACTTATCAGAAGTCATACTCCAGTAAACTGAGGGATAAACAGGGAGCTTATTATTGTTGTTGTTCTAATTGTTTGTTAATTGGTTGGCTGATTTTTAGTGGCATTATGAAACTAAATTACTGATAGTGAAAAGTGTAAACAAATTCCACATATGTTTATTAACAATAGTTGTCAACATCTATTGAGTTTCTGCTCCAGAAAGCTCTAGTTTTAAGTATTTAATGAAGATCAACTCACTTGCTCTTCAAACTAGCTCTTTATAACAACATAAATGTTTAAAAATAATAAATTAAGTATACAATGCCACTATGAACAATTTCATAATTAAAATAATTGAGGAAAATTCAGATCAGTTCAAGTTCAGTTGCTCAGTCATGTCCGACTCTTTGCAACCCCATGGACCGCAGCATGCCAGGCTTCAGTCCTCAGGAAAGGCTTGAGGAAAATTACATTACATATTAGCAGGCAGTAGGCTAGCTATAAGTGTTAGTATGAAAGCATCTCCACATTTGATAGGAATTTAATAGCTACAATTTTATTTCCTGTATTGAACTTAGAGTAATATAAATGTTAACATATATTAATATTATAATACTATATATTTATAGTATTTGAATTCCCAAGATTAACTCCTTGAAAATTATTGGAGAAAAAATACAAAGAAAAAGTATGTCAGACAAAAAAAGAAGATATTAAAATATAAAATATGAGGTAAGTTTATAAATTACAACCCAATATTTCTTACACTGCAATAGATGGTAATGTGTTTGACTCACTGAAGAATAATCTGATTATTTTTTAAAATCCCCAAATATGGAACATTGTGTTTCTATGTATAAGCAATGAACACGTGGGAATCAAATTTAAAAACACAACACTACTACATTCACTCAAAAAGGATGAAATATTTAAGTGTAAATCTAACAGAACATGTAAAGGATTAATATGAAGAAAATGCAAAATGCTAATGAAAGAAACTGAAGAACATCACAGAGAGGACCACTACGTTCACAGTTAGAAGACTCAGAACAGTAAAGACACCAGTCCTCTCCAAATTGAGGCACAGTTTCAAAGTAGTCCAATCAAATTCCAACCACAATTACTGCAGACATAGATAAAACTTATTCTGAAGTTTGTATGAAAAGACAAAGAGACTAGAATAGACAAAACAATTTTGCAAAAGTATAAAATAGGAAATTTCACACCATCCACTTTTAAGACTTCCTACCCAGATACAGTAATCAACATATTTTTGCATTATAGAAGAGTTGCAGCATAGATCACAAGAATATAATGGAGAAATCAAAGATAGACAGTTATGACTAACAGATTTTTTTAACCAATTGACTTCTGGCAAATGTGCAAAAGCATTTCAATGTAGGAAAATAACCTTATTACAAATACTAAAAATTGGACATCTTGAACATGCAACAACAGACTGGTTCCAAATAGGAAAAGAAGTCCATCAAGGCTGTATATTGTCACCCTGCTTATTTAACTTATGTGCAGAGTACATCATGAGAAACGCTGGGCTGGAAGAAGCACAAGATTGCCAGGAGAAATATCAGTAGCCTCAGATATGCAGATGACACCAGCCTTATGGCAGAAAGTGAAGAGGAACTAAAAAGCCTCTTGATGAAAGTGAAAGAGAAGAGTGAAAAAGTTGGTTTAAAACTCAACATTCAGAAAACTAAGATCATGGCATCCGGTCGCATCACTTCATGGGAAAGAGATAGGGAAACAGTGGAAACAGTGTCAGACTTTATTTTGGGGGGCTAGAAAATCACTGCAGATGGTGACTGCAGCAATGAAATTAAAAGACGTTTACTCCTTGGAAGGAAAGTTATGACCGACCTAGATAGCATAATCAAAAGCAGAGATATTACTTTGCCAACAAAGGTCTGTCTAGTCAAGGCTATGGTTTTTCCAGTGGTTATGTATGGATGTGAGAGTTGGACTGTGAAGAAAGCTGAGTGCCGAAGAATTGATGCTTTTGAACTGTGGTGTTGGAGAAGACTCCTGAGAGTCCCTTGGACTGCAAGGAGGTCCAACCAGTCCATCTTAAAGGAGATCAGTCCTGGATATTCACTGGAAGGACTGATGCCATAGCTGAAACTCCAATACCTTGGCCACCTCATGTGAAGAGTTGGCTCATTGGAAAAGACCCTGATGCTGGGAGGGATTGGGGGCAGGATGAGAGGCGACAACAGAGGATGAGATGGCTGGATGCCATCACCGACTTAATGGACATGAATCTGAGTGAACTCCGGGAGTTGGTGATGGACAGGGAAGCCTGGCGTGTTGCAATTCATGGGGTCGCAAAGAGTCTGACACAACTGAGCAACTGAACTGAACTGAACAGGCACAAAATAAGCATGAACCCTATACCTTCCACTTTGAAGAAAAAAAAAGAACTTAAAATAGATCATAGATTTAAAATAAAACTTTAAAATCTGGGGAAGAAAACGTAGGAGAAAATCTTCAGGATTTCAAAACTAGTGAAGCATTCTTAAACATGGCACCAATGACTTCCCTGGTGGCTCAGATAGTAAAGCATCTGCCTACAATGCAGGAGACCTGGATTCAATCCCTGAGTTGGGAAGATCCTCTGGAGAAGGAAACGGCAACCCACTCTAGTGCTCTTGCCTGGAAAATCCCATGGACGGAGAAGCCTGGTAGGCTACAGTCCATGGGGTTGCAAAGAGTCGGACACGACTGAGCGACTTCACTTTCACTTTCATGAAAGAAAAAAAAATCAATAAATTGTTTAAGATCCCAGTCCATGATATTTTATTCCAGTAGCTGAAGCTAAGACACAAAGATATCTACATTTAAGAATCACATATTTTTTCTCCTGAATTCATTCTGAATATGTACAATTACTACTCTTCAGGGTTTAAATTTATCACATTACTGCTCTCTTTCTATTAACACCATATATATGTTGTTTCCTTTTCTCACTTTCCTTGTACTTTTCCATTAATTATTAATTACTTACTATAATTTTATTTTTCCTTCATTGCCTGTCTTTTTCACATATGTTTTTAGTGGACATCTTAATAAGATATGCACTCTTGCCTTAGGAAAGTCTAATGAAAAATATAATTTTTAGTAAATACAGGATATTCAACTCCAACTCCATTGACCCAACTTCTGAGATTCTAACTATGGTGGTCATATATTTTACTTTACATGCATATATCCCATCAAATATTAACATTATTGTTTTAAGTGCACAATTGTCCAAAAGGGAAGTCCGAATATTTCCTTTTCAAAGATTTTTTTAAGCTTTCCCATGTGTTCATATATCCTCTACCTCCTCCAGGGAAAATTTTGATTCTCTGTTAATAATACACTTTTTAAATCTCTTTTTGAGTAGTTTTTCTGTTGACAAACTCTATCTACTTTCATTTGTTTGAAGATGTTGGAACTTAGACTTCATTTTTAAAATGCATCTCTACTTAACAAATATTTTCAGTTAAAACAACTCTGTCTTGACTGGTTGATATTGTTTTACAGAAATATAATGTGGCTAGATATAGTTTTCTTTGTACTATTCTTTTCACTACTAAGAAAGCTATTTTACCCTGAAAATTCTGAATTGGGTATTGGTGGAAAGTACAAAATTTTAATTTGCTGCATATTTACTTTGCAAAATATTCATTCAAAATATCAGTATTAAATCTAATATAGTTAAATTTAATTTACTTGGTTTTATAAACAGAAAGTTAATGTATCATAGAATAATAAATTTAAAATAATTTTCTTCTCAGAAATTGATTTTTATAATTCTTTGTTATGTATTTTAGGGGGTAGGATGATATTGGAAAAAATACTGCATATCTTTGCCTTGTTCTATGTTCTACATTCTTTCATTTCATGATAGATTGCCAGAGAATTGTGTATTTTATTGCAATAACAACCTCTTAATACTATAAATGAACACATCCCCAAATTTCTGCTTTTTTTCTTAAATTAATTCCATTCACTTGTTGCTGTTATTATTTTCTTAAGTTCTTACACCAAATACTTTTCTTATTATTTTGAATATTTCTGGTCTTTAATTTCTAAATTTTCTTTATTTTACATTTACTTCAAGATTTTTAAAGAGAAATTTATTAGGGTATATTCAACATGTTTTTGGATTTATTATTACATTTTATTCTTCATATGTAGGGCTTCCCAGGTAGTGCAGTGGTAAAGAACCCACCTACCAATGCCGGAGACATAAGAGATTTGGGTTCGATCCCTGGATCAGGAAGGTTCCCCTGGAGAAGGAAATGGCAGCCCACTCTAGTACTCATGCCTGGGAAATCGCATGGACATAAGAGCCTGGCGGGCTACAGTCCATGGGGTCACAAAGAGTCGGACACAACTGAGCACACATCATGCATGCATAGGTAGTTAATATAATTATTATCAAAGTTACAAGTGACTCTACTTTCTACTTTGATTAGTTATTTTACATTTTCTTTGCAGTCTAATATAGAACATATTTCAAAAAGTTTAAATTGCCTTTAATTACCATCTAATCTGGGCTTCCTTGGTAGATCAGCTGATAAGGAATCCACCTGCAATGCGGGAGACCTGGGTTCTACCCTTGGGTTGGGAAGATCTCCTGGAGGAGGGCATAACAACCCGCTCCAGTATTCTTGCCTGGAGGATACCATAGACAGAGGAGCCTGGCAGGCTGCAGTCCACAGGGTCCCAGAGAGGCAGACGCAACATAGCACAGCACCATCTAATGTATTTTGACATAAATTCGACATTGTTGTTAATCTTTATGTTTTAAAAAATATAACATCAATATAAAGAAAAAAACACAGGGTAATATTACAAAAATATCTTGAGTTTACAATTTAGAAAATCAATTTTTGACTATATAGTAATGATAACTGTACTTCAACCAGCCCAACATTTATTTTATTTTACCTTCTATCTGCACTGTCCAGTATTTTCTAGTGAAAGTAAAATCAGTGAAATAGAAAGTATTTTTGTTTTTTTTTTTTATTTTTTTCCCTAAGATTTAATGGTAATACATCCAGTACAACATTTTCCAAACAGGATTCCTTAAATCACTAGTCCCTTGAGATGCTACTCAAGTAAATATTCTAGGACAACCCAGCTGGATGCTTTAGTAACATCCCACTTCTCTCGCCTCATTCTTCCATTCTCTTTCATGGTGTGTTTTATTTTCCCTAGGGATGAGATGAAAATGTGTCTAGGTTTCCATATCTCAAGTTTCATTTCTATAATTGTGATTCCTTTATCATTTACATGGATGACTTATCCAACAAGCTGGGTTTACAGTTTCTAGATCAACTTGCCTCTGAGATTTTCCTTCACCCATTCAGTTAGCTGTTGTAAGTTCACAAGAGCAGCTCAGAGCTGGACATAATAAGGGCTGTAAGTGTGATGCAGGTAGAGGCGCTGAGTAGAGGAAATGGCTTCCTTTCTCGGCTTGTTTTGTCCTCTGGCTGATTCCAGGCTCTGCCTCTGGTCTGTGGTTGCGGCTTAGCCAGGTTTGAAGACTGACCAGCTCTCCCCAGGCATCCCAGACAAGTTCTGCTGCTCCTCCCAAAATGCTCAGCTCCTGGCCACCCACCGATTCATATGGTGCACCTTACATTGTCTCCTTTTTCCTTTAAGTGAATCATTGTCTAGGTTTTCTGAATTCAACATTAAGGCTGAAATGACAAGATGGAAGGAGCAGAAACCCTAATACTACAGTATATATTTCATTGGTTCTTATAATTAACATTTTACAAGTAATTTTCTATGATTTGGAGTATTTTGTCTCAACTATTACAGGCATGCTTTTAATACTTTCTTTTTCCTTTTTGAGAACATTTTAATTTGGAATCAAAGAACTGCTATTAATCATACAAGTCTTCAAACTTTATAGTAAAATACAAATACAAAATGCAAAAACATTCTTGTTTTTTCACATTTTCATTGTGGTTAAATACACATAAAATTTATCATTCTAACCATTTTCGGGTGTACAGTTTTGTGTAAATACAAGCATTCTGTTGTCTGACTAAACTGTTTCATTCTTGAACTTGGCATTGAATATAAACAATAAAGTTGAAAAATATTAACTCTGTCATTTAATAAACTGCTTTTAAAATAATTTTATATTAAATGTAATTGACTAAAATTTTTTCACTAATGACAGTGACAACTCATCTTCACCAAATTACTCTTAATTTACCAAGACCACCTCAAAGGGGAAAAAAGATTTTAAAGTAAATGGAACAGATAGCCATCATTACACTATCTTAATTTTAGTTTTTTATTTACAGAAAAGAATGTTAAAATGTTGAGAGTATTCTGTGTGAGATCTTCTAATATCAGTCCTTCAACTTACAGGTAAGACCCTTATATATATCTATGTTTTCTTCTTTCACTGATATTTATTTTTGTCTTGAATGAATTTTTTCATTTGGTTTTATTTTGGGTCAAACGTAACAGTAATATTCAGAAATCAATTTTATTTCAATAGGGAAAACCTGTGAAGAAGATGACTGCCATCTTCAGATTATTCATGAATCACAATTTCATCTCAGGATCTATCATTGATCTTAGACCTCTTTTTATCCCCATCACTTAGTAACTTCTTTGCTGTTCCTTCCCCTCCATGGCTTCAGGTTATTTCTATTTTGTAGTTTATGCATCCTCTAAATGTTCTCTGGTACCCACACTGCTATTTTGTTTTTCCTTTTTTAAAGTGCAGATGTATTAATCACACCATCCCTCCCCAAACTCACAGGGACTGAAATATTTACATATCAACAACTCCTCCAGTCATGATTATGTATTATGTCTAAGAATTTATATATCTACTTAAACATTTGAGACAAAATAAATAATTTAAAATTTTGGGAATCTTACAGTTTACAAAGCATTTTTACTTGCACTAGTTTATGTAGTTTTCAATACAGTCCCTTAAACAATGTGCTACCAATAGTCCCCATTACACAGAAAGACTAGGAACGGCCTGTTCAGACAGAAAACAAAGGGTCTATGGATTAGTAAATTTGTCAAAGACATTTTGACTACAACACTATGAAATAAAGGCTCAAATATTTTTCAGACAAGTGTTTCCTCTTTCCACTGTGAGATGGTAAAGGAAATTAAGGGCCAAATACAACTGAGTGAGAAAAGTCGGTCAAATCTTTCATCTCTACCATACAGTTGCCATCAACACCATGATGACTACTGGTGCTGGCTGACGGGTGGTGGGTATTCACCTGTGCCAGGATCTGTGCCACGGAGTCTGCAAGCATTCCTGGTGCAGTGAGTACAAACACACTTTAAGATAATGAGTGACGATCAGAGAAGGAAAGGCGATAGCACAAGAATGGAAGTGAAAGTCATTCAGTCATGTCCGACTCTCTGCAACCATGCAACCTCTTTTGAACTCTATACAATCCATGGAGTTCTCCAGGCCGGAATACTGGGGTGGGTAGCCTTCCCTTCTCCAGGGGATCTTCCCAACCCAGGTCTCCTACTTTTCAGGCGTATTCTTTACCAGATGAGCCATAAGGGAAGCCCCAAGAATACACAGGCAGTAAACAAAAGAGTAGGGACTTGAGAGGGTATTTGCTGCCATAATTCTTGTTCCTAATCTATATGTTTAAATGCTGCTGCTGCTGCTATGGCTGCTAAGTCGCTTCAGTCGTGTCCAACTCTGTGCGACCCCATAGATGGCAGCCCACCAGGCTCCCCTGTCCCTGGGATTCTCCAGGCAAGAACACTGGAGTGGGTTGCCATTTCCTTCTCCAATGCAGGAAAGTGAAAAGTGAAAGTGAAGTCGCTCAGTCGTGCCCTACTCTTCGCGACCCCATGGACTGCAGCTTACCAGGCTGCTCCGTCCATGGGATTTTCCAGGCAAGAGTACTGGAGTGGGGTGCCATTGCCTTCTCCCAGAGTCATAAATCAATAGTGATTACAAAATTGAAATAATAGTATAACAATTTAATAACTTCACCTGATCATAAGTTCCAATCAATAGACTATCTGTTTAGTTTTTGTTGTTGCTTTTGTTGTTGCTGTTCAGCTGCTAAGTCGTATCCAGCTCTTTGTGACCCCATGGACTGCAGCACGCCAGGCTCTTCTGTCCTCCACTATCTTCTGGAGTTTGCTCAAATTCAAGTCCATTGAGTCAGTGATCTAACCATCTTATCTTCTGCTGCCCGCTGTCTCCTTTTGCCTTCAATCTTTCCCAGCATCAAGATCTTTCCCAATGAGTATCTGTTTATAGAGATAAACAGAGTGAAACCAAAGGTGATGGGGTGGAGAAGGGGAGAGAAAATTCAGATGGATTACCAAAATAAATAAATGTATATAAGTCATCAGTTGCTTAGGATATTTTAACAAATTCCATTATTTTAATTTTCCAAAGTTTTGCAATTATGCATGTATTTTTGTGTGTTTCCTAATTTTACAAGTGGGATCCATCACTCTTGATAGCATTCCTATTCCTTGGGTACATATTTTACCTGCCTCATATTTGAGAATACTAAAACACTTAATGAATTGCCTCATTGCTCCCCCTACACCACAGAAAAGAGATATTTCCCACTAAAATCAAAATATGGAAAAGGAGCATGTCAGACAACCAGCAGAATATGTGTTCCTGAAGTTATGGAAAATCTGAAACACAGGCATTTTGTTTTCCAACATTCTGAAATGGGCACATATGACCCAGTACACACACTGAGATTATGCAGAAATATATTTCAGGACAGAATAAGAGGAGTAAGAGAACACTGTATGGTAATTCTATTGTCTGAAAAGTCTTAAATTCTGAAAGAATCCCAGACACTTCTAAAGGTGGAACATGCTTTTAATCTAAATTCTTCTGTGCCCATAGCAATGTTGTTCCATAATTTAATATTTTTTACTCTCTTTACAGAGAGAATTAGAAATAAAGCCCTCATATATTTCTTCATCAAAATTAATTACAAGAGAACATGTTGTGACTCTAGATGACCATAATTTTCATTATAATTTCACCATGTTGCTCAATTCTCCACTGGGAAATAGTCCTTATACTATAGGCAAACCTTCAAGTTCCAAAAATGAGGATGGAATAGCAGAGTTGTGTGCATGTATGTTTGTATATTGAATAAAGATTTCAGACAAGGAATTAATACTTATGCATGTTCAAACATATTTCTGAGTTCCACCATTAGCTTGTGATGATTTATTTATTGAGAACAGATACACATGTATGTACTTTCACAGCTATACCCATATCCATATAATCTGAAATACTTAGAACAAAAACATGATGTACGTGGCTATGTAATTTAAATGTTCTGGTTGTGGCATCAATAAAGAGGCCTGGGAGAATCTTCTGCAGCTAAATACTGGACAGAAGGCTTCTGAGAAATCCAGGGCTTGCTGTCAGAAAGCAATTAAGCTGAAGAAATTACATTAGCGGAGAGCAGATGCCATATTCAACGCAGTCGCCTATTTTTCATGCAGTTGGGGCTCTCTGGTCCTTTATTTCCCAATAAACAAAAGACTGACAAACACCTGTCCCTTCTACAGTCAGGTGAAGTTGTTTATTTGAAGAATAGGTAGACACCGCAGACAATGTCACCCAGCTCTTTCCTAGTCTAAGTTTGTTTCTGATTAAGGAAGAGAAAATCAAGGGACTTGGAATGCTTATCTTTTTTAAGACTGAGTTTCACTGACATCCTCAAACAATTTTTATGTGGTCTTTTTTATTCTAAAATCATTCCAAAGTGGCACATGCTTTGGCAACTAACACCGTTCAATGGTGACAACCAAATTTTCTAGCCCACTTGTGCTTCCTGTCAATGAAACAAGCTGTGTTTTCTTTTCTTTCCACCTTGAAGAAATCATAACATGAGCAAAACACTGAACAGAACCAGACAGAATTATGCTTTTAGTTATGACAGAAATCATATTTTTCTAAAACAAAAAAAAATGGCTGACTTAATTTTCTTATATAAAAAATCTATGAAAGCCAAATTGGAAGTACATTTTCTTAAATTTTAAATTTCACCATCATCAGGGTTCTGAATTTTTAATTTTTTTTCATCAAGCCGTATTTTTACTTTTCAGACTTGTCATTCTTGCACCTTCTCTACAGAAATGTGTAGATGACTTTATCTCCTCTTTGACACTTTAAAAATGCCTTTCTGTCTTTCAGTTTAAGGATTCATTTCACCATATGGTCTGTTTAGCCTGATAAACCCTCCTGCACATTATGAGGTGAGCATGGCCGTGGAACACCATTCGTGCTGCTGTAGTGAAGGTTATGCGAGTGTTTTTATGTGTGCTGACCCCTCCTCCAATTCCAGGAATTTATCACTTGAGCCGTCAATTCGTTTCAAACCTGCAACCTGGCACAGATGAACTCTGCCATTATGCCTGTTGCCCAAGAGATTATTTTAGGTCACAAATGTGATGGTTTTATTCAAATTCATTCTTGGGGGAAGTTGAAATAAAGAAAACGTCAATGTTACTTATTCATGGTATCACAAGTAAAAACAGTGATATTCCCTCTAATTAAAATGGAATTAAGCATAAAGTATTTCCAAGAGCCCCACTGGTTGTGTATAAATTCAATGCAACAACACACACACACACACAGAGCAGACTCTGAGGTCAATGGCTGGGTGGAGACATCGCTGCCTACAAAGAAAATACTTCATTTTTGTGTGAATTTAATTTCCAGCAGAGTTTTTCTGCTATTGCATTGCTAGATTTGCACCTCTTGTCAGATTTTGTTTTTACTCATGTTCATGTGACTTAAGTCATAAATACACGCCATCTAAAAATGTTGTAAAACGTGGTACACAGTGAGAACAAAAGCAATAAAATGCTTTTGAAAATATTCTGCCAACCACCTCACTCTCAGTATCCTGATCCCCTTTTAAGGTATTTCTTCTCTTCTCTTTAACACAGACACACATTCCCTCCAGCCTCTGCCAAACAGTATATTCTGCCACCTGGAAAAGTTCCACCGTCCTGTTTACTTATTCTCCCTGGTTTTTAGAGCCCAGCACTTTATGAAGATGGATCACCCATGAATTATAACCACTCACTTGTTCTCTAGTCTATTGACTGTTATTTCACACTAGTATACACCAGACCCTCTTCTAGGTGATCCCTCAATATGTTCTGGAAAGGAGGAAAAAATGCAAAAATATTAGCTTATCTGAAATATTTTCTGTTTTTACTTCATTAAACACAGTGACAAATAAAATATAAATTAGTATTTCCCCATCTGAAATAAAAATTTGGAAGACTTAAGCAAAAGCTGTGTTCCAATTTGAGAAGCAGCATTATTCTATCCGTGTTACAATTATGTCCATTTTTATAATTTCTCATTAGTTGATTTCTTTTTGTTTGCAGCACTTTCTGCATAAGATTGAAATAAATCAACAGGTTGCATAAGATTTAACTCAGAAACTCAAAATATGCATTTAAGGAAGCAAGGCATACTTTGCTGAATATTTAGAATATATAAAACCATACTTCAATATAAAGCAAACAGATCCTGAGAATTTAAAAATTACTATTTCCAGTTTTGACTACTTCCAAGTGTCCCACAGGTACATGGTAGATAGCTTTTTGTAAATTAAAATGAATATAATCTTTTATGATTAGCTAACCACTCTGACCCTGGTGGCTCAGATGGTAAAGAACACACCTGTAATGCAGGAGACCTGGGTTCAATCCCTGGGTTAGGAAGATCCTCTGGAGAAGGGAATGGCTACCCACACCAGTATTCTTGCCTGGAGAATTCCATGGACAGAGAAGCCTGGCAGGCTACAGTCCATGGGGTTGCAAAGAGTCAAACGTGACTGAGTGATGAACTCTACTACAACTAACCACTCCGATCATCTAGCTTTTGCATTCTAACCTCCCCTCTGCTGATCGTTCACAGGCACCCATATACAATATGTCTGTGAGTGAGTGACAAAAACAGCACAAAGAATCCAACTGCTAGAGCTGGGGACAAAGACAATATCACAGATTTTAGGCAACTGATGGTCCTTCCCCGGAACACAGGGAATTTCAAAGAAATTATGGAATAAAATTTGAAATAACTCATCGCTGAATAGGAATTATTCAAAGTTGGAAAAGCACTTAAGTGTGGTTTGAGGGCACACAGAGAATCTCACAACAGATGGAAATGTGCTCAGGGCAAGTGGGTTACACTCGGGACTTTCCCGAAATAGTTTTAAAAAGAGGAACAGGCTGGGTGTTTGGAAATGTTAAGGAACACTTTTCTTTGCATAATAAATGTCCCAAACCATAGTAAAAAATAATAAAAGCAGTAACAATGATAACCGTAATAGCAGAAAGTATGCTGACAGCAGCACCTTGCACACAGCACTTACTCTGTGCCAGTCGCCACTTTGAGCACCTTGCAGAGATGAATTCATAAAATCATTCATGATTAAGAAAAGACTTGTTATTGTTATTTGAGCTCTGAACATTCAGGAAGGTTTCTATTTAATATAAGCTGCTATCATCAAAAGTGGAAGAAAAGCCATGACAAACCTAGACAGTATATTAAAAAGCAGAAACATTACTTTGCCCACAAAGGTCCATCTAGTCAAAACTATGGTTTTTCCAGTGGTCATGTATGGCTGTGAGAGTTGGACTATAAAGAAAGCTGAGTGCTGAGGAACTGATGCATTTAAACTCTGGTGTTGGAGAAGACTGTTGAGAGTCCCTTGGACTGCATGGAGATCAAACCAGTGAACAAAGGAAACCAACCCTGAATATTCATTAGGAGGACTGATGCTGAAGTTGAAGCTCCAATACTTTGGCCACCTGATGAGAAGGAATGACTCATTTGAAAAGACCCTAATGCTGGGAAAGACTGAAGGCAGGAGAAGGGCACAACAGAGGACAAGATGGCTGGATGATACCACCAACTTAATGGACAAGAGTTTGAGCAGACTTCAGGAGATAGTGAAGGAAAGGGAAGCCTGGAGTGGTGCAGTCCACGGGGCTGCAGAGAGGCAGATACAACTGAGCAATTGAACAACATTTTAATATACTAGTTATGAACATTTGTTGCAAAAAAAATGCCAGATAAGCAAAGAAAAAGTCACCTCTAATCAGGACATCTGGAGATAAAATCTGTTAACATTTTTAGGTGTGAATATGTATTTATGTGTGTGAAAAGTTTTTATTACCAGTAAATATATTTCCTAAATCTCATTTCAATAGCTATTTAATGTTCCATCATACATCATATAAAATAATTCATTTATTGAGTTATTTAATCCTACTTGGAGCATTTGAGTTGTATGTAATTATACAACTTTAAATAATGCCATAATGAATACTCTCATATAAAAATACAAATGAAATCAAAATTATTTTCCCAAGTTCCAGGAAAATAAGCCAATTTGGAATTTAACTGAAACAACATATAAACTCTAGTGTAACCCTGAAAAGACCTGCTCCAGTAGGACTAATGAATTTTCCTTTCCCTTTATTTTTATCAGAGATTTTTTTACTGTACAATTCTCCCATCCTTCACGTCAGCACATTTCTTTTCCTTTACTAGAATTTAGGTAATTTATTTTTTCATTTTATTGGCAAACATCATCAGTGTAACAAATTGTAAACAGTGCCCTCTCTCTCTCTTTCTCTCTTCTCATCCACCTCCCTCAAGAATTTTCCTCCCGAGCTCAGCTAGTGAGCTCAGCAACAATTACAAACTATGTCATTTACATATTTTCTAAAATTAAATGGTATTATGTAGTAGATATATTCAGCAATTGTACTGAAAGTGTAGCTAACACATGTCTTTTGTCTTTAATTTTTTATGGGAGTATAGCTGATTTGCAATGTAATGTTAGTTTCAGGTATACAGCAAAGAGAATCAGTTATTTAGATACATATATCCAACTCTATTTTTAAGATTCTTTTCTCATTTAGGCCATTATTGGGCATTGAGTAGAGTTCCCTCTGCTGTACAAAATCTATACATTTGAATCTCTTTCTTTCTGTACACATCTCTAGCTGTATCAATACTACAGTTGTCATACTGAAGAATTAAGAATGAATGTCAAGTATATAGCCCCTTGCCCTTGGTCTTTCTGTTTCAAAATTTTGTAGTTATTCTTGGCATTGATTTTAAACTTGTTAAATTAAACACATGTGCTCACACATCTTATAAGCACATTGGGATTCTGATTGAGATTTTACTGAATCTATAGATAAATGGATAAAGTTGAATATTTTTACAAATTTGAGCTTTCCAAACTATGAGCATCAGGTATCTTTCCACTTATTTAACCTGGCTTTGTTTTCTCTCCTCCTTTCAAATGACTGTTCTTCTGATTGTCTCAACCCACAGAGTGAGTGACAGCACTGACCTCTGTGCCACGCGCTGCTTTCAAGGGGTAGTCAGGTCTGCAGGACCTTTCCTTCTTCAGTCAGCTACTCAATATAAACTGGTCCTGTTAGCAACAATTCCATGAACTAGGTCTTGTGTTTATTGTTGCTTCAAAGTATCACTGGGGATTTTACAAATACAAAAGAATTCAATAGCTTTTCACACAAAGGAAACAACCAACTAAAATAAAGCACATCAGACAACTCATTTACAAAAGAAATAAAATGAATGTGCTAGCTAAGAATAACTTCAGTAAACTATGGCATGAACCATGCAAAAATACTACATGATGTGACTTAATTGAAATTTATAAAATAATACACAAATTAAATCAATGTTTAAATTCAGAAAGAGCAACTATTTAAAAGAGGACATTTCCTCTCAAATTATATATATATATATATATATATATATATATATATATATATATTTGAAAAAGAAAACCTTATTCTGACAAATAGAAGAACAAAATAAAAGTAAGAAAAAAATTTTTAATTCTAAAATATTATATTATTAAAGCAAACACAGCAGAGAAAGAAGTGGAAAAATATTTAACAAAATCTTTTCAATTTTGTGTTCCAATAAAAGTGAAAGTCAGTCAGTCATGTCCAATTCTTTGTGACCCCATGACTATAGCCCACTAGGCTCCTCTGTCCATGGGATTCTCCAGGCAAGAATACTGGAGTGGGTAGCCATTCCCTTCTCCAGGGGATCTTCCCAACAAGGAGA